>NC_059334.1:52622052-53258302 GCF_018350155.1 Leopardus geoffroyi | reverse complement strand
CCCTCCAGAGGGGTTACTCTGGCCCTCATTTAAAAAAAAAAATATTTTTTATTTTTTAATGTTTATTTACTTTTGAGAGAGAGACAAGAGACAGAGTGCAAGTGGGGGAGGGGCAGAGAGAAAGGGAGACAGAATACGAAGCAGCTCCAGGCTCTGAGCTGTCAGCACAGAACCTGATGCGGGGCTTGAACTCACAAGCTGTGAGATCATGACCTAAGCTGAAGTTGGTCGCTTAAGGGATTGAACCACCCAGGTGCCCCGGCCCTCATTTAAACAGGGGTCTAAATGTTTAAGGAATAGAGCTGTTAAAGGTGTGAATAGATGTTAACTAGCATTTCAAAGAGAGAAGAGAATAGATCCTTGTATTCTGAAATCTACCTTCCAAAGAGAAGTGCTTTTTAAGTGCTCATTTCTAGGCTCCTTGAATCCTCTGGCTCCCATGACCTCCGCTTGTACTCCCTACACATGCCTACTGTCCTTCATGGGGCTGGCTGTGTGGGAGCTGGAAAGTTGAAGAGTTCTACATAGAGTGCTACAGTCTCCTGGAAGGAGACTAGGGGTGGGATGACAGGGAGTAGAATAAAATAAATGTGGAGATTCTTGACTTCATAATTGTACCCTTTTTCGTTATTCAGATTTTAATTAAAAAATACATATTTAGGGGTGTCTGGGTGGCTCACTTGGTTAAGTGTCCAACTCCAGGTTTTTGGCTCAGGTCATGATCTCACCGTTCATGGGTTCGAGTCCAGTGGCAGGCTCTGTGCTGACAGTGTGGAGCCTGCTTGGGATCCTCTCTCCTTCTCTCTCTGTCCCTTCCCCCCCCCCCCCCCCCCCCCCACACACACACACGCACACTCTCTCTCTCAAAATAAATAAATAAACATTAGGAAAGAAGTACATGTTTAATTTAAATATTTAAATAGTGCAAAAGTATTCAAGAAGCAAACACAAAAACTCTCTCTTTTCCTCATCTCCTGCCAATCCCACTCACCAGATGTAATCGTTGTTAACAGGTTGCTATGATTAAAATACTGCTTTGGGGATTATAAAATGGCATAAAAATAATAGATTGCTTAGTGTACTTACAAATTTATGCATATTATATAACTTAATTTGGAGAACGTTTTTTAAGACTATAAAGACAGCTTTCTTTCAGTTTGGATACCATTCCAATATATCCAACAGCAGCCAGGAAATTAGCATAGCATTGCAGAATTACAAGGAGTTTTTTGTTTTTGTTTTTGTTTCTTTTTTTCAGTTTATTTATCTTTTTTTTTTCTTTTTCTTTCTTTCTTTTTTTTTTTTTTACTAGTCTCTGCACCCTATGTGGGGCTCAGACTCATGACCCCAATATCAAGGGTCACATGCTCTTCCGACTGGGCCAGCCAGATGCCCCAAATTAGGAGTTTTTATACATTGTGATTAGAAACAATGAAATTCTTTAGACTTCTAGTACTTGGCACTCAATATCGATGTCATTGTTAAGATGAATACTGTGGTCCCTAAAATGTCTACGTAATGCTGAGTTGTTTGAAAGGTAGCCTTTGTGGAGAACATCAGCATGCATGGCATGTCAAAAAGGGGAGGTGAGATTTATTTTTTAAAGTTTATTTATTTACTTTGGGGGGGTGAAAAGAGAGAGAATCCCAAGCAGGCCCCACACTGTTAGCGTGGAGCCCTACGCAGGGCGCGAACCCACGAACCGTGAGATCATGACCTGGGTGGAAACCATGAGTCAGACTCTTGACACCCACTGAGCCACCCAGGCACCCTAAGAAGGGGATGTGAGTTTAAAAAAAAACAAATTTCAAAATCATTACATCCAAATGGTAGTTGTCCTTTAAGTAGTCCCTCTGGTAGGTTAGATTACTTACACCAACAATGCTGCTATTGTGTAGAATGTGTTGGAGCTCCTCTTTGGGAGTTGCTTTCTTTTAAACAGCCTCACTGGTGACAAATTGTAATCAGCATAATCAGGAAGAAGCCACAGATCTTCCAAAAATAAATACAGTGAATAAAGTGGGTAATATTACTTCTGGTCACAAACAAGGAACAGCCTTAAAGTGTTCTAGAGGAAGGTTTTGGGAGGCATGGGCAAAGAGAAACATTGAATGGTCATATATATATATGGATGGATTCTGAGGGCAGGCTTGTTTTTATAAACCACTGACAAGGCCAACCAGTTAGTCAGCAAAGTATGAGGTAATAATATAAACAGCTAAAAGATGACTGAGCCAGACTCCATAGAAAAGTATAGAAAATGTGCAAATGCCAGGTTACCTTCTGATTTTAGAAATATAAACTAACTTTAAACTTTTTGGAGGAGAGGTTCTGTCTGTTTTTAAGGTCACAGATATGTTTGAAAATATGATGGAAGCTGTATACCCTCACCCTGGAAATTATACATATAACATTTTACAGAAATGATCCTTGAAGAAGAATCCTTGTCAAAAATTCATGCTTAATTTACTTCTGTTACTTTTGAGTGACTTAAGATGTTTCTGTGAATGTGGGTCATTTTCTCCATCAAGAGAGTATGACTTATGTTAATAATAATAATATTTAAAATATTAAAAATATATTTAAAACATTTTTAAAATAAAAGTATCAGGAAAAGCTGGGTATTTTTATTTATTTTATTTATTATTTTATTATTTTTTAATGTTTATTTATTTTTGAGAGAGAGAGCATGAGCAGGGAAGGGGCAGGGAGAGAGGAAGACACAGAATCTGAAGCAGGCTCCAGGCTCTGAGCTGTCAGCACAGAGCCTGAATTGGGGCTCGAACTCAGAAACCGCAAGATCATGACCTGAGCCAAAGTCGGATGCTTAACCAACTGAGCCACCCAGGTGCCCCTATTTTTATTTTTTTTAATGTTTTTATTATTTATTTATTTTTTTGAGAGAGAGACAGAATGTGAGCTGGGGAGGGGCAGAGAGAAAGGGAGACACAGAATCTGAAGCAGCTCCAGGCTCTGAGCTGTCAGCACAGAGCCCAAGGCAGGCCTCGAACCCACAAACTGTGAGATCATGACCTGAGCCAAGTCGGATTCTTAACTGACTGAGCCACCTAGGCGCCCACTGGCTATTTTTTTTTTTTTTTTAACGTTTATTTATTTTTGAGACAGAGAGAGACAGAGCATGAATGGGGGAGGGTCAGAGAGAGGGAGACACAGAATCTGAAACAGGCTCCAGGCTCCGAGCTGTCAGCACAGAGCCCAACGTGGGGCTCGAACTCATGGACCGCGAGATCGTGACCTGAGCTGAAGTCGGCTGCTTAACCGACTGAGCCACCCAGGTGCCCCACCACTGGCTATTTTTAAATGAACAAAAGCCAAGCATTATTTATTTTTAAGAAAACCTTGCGATAAGATGTTTGTCCTTTCTAGTGGGTTTTTCATGCTTCAAAATAGTATAGATCAGTTGCTTTCAAACCTTTGTATACAACCCACTGTAAGAAGCACGTTTCACTTAGCAACTCAGAGCACATATACGTGTGTTTGTGTAAGCAGCTAAAACAAACATTTTTACCAAACAGTATCTGCCTAATATCTTGGTATACCTTGTTATATTCTGTTTCTTTAAAAAAAAAAAAAAAAAAAAAAAAAATTCTGGTCTTTCAATACATTAAATTTATTTCATTACAATCAAATGGGTTCCAACCCACAGTGTAAATAGTCCATAGTGTTAGGCAGTCATTTTAGTAGGCTCAGAAAAGACATTTGATAAAGCTCAGCACTCGTTCATGAACAAAAACAACAAAAAACTCTGGAGCTGATAAAAACCTGCATCAAACATGAAAATTATTGATGAGGTTTCAAAAGGATTTCCATTGAAAGGTGAAAACAAAACAGGAATACCCTGTAATAACTTTTTTATTCAGCTGTATCATTGCAGTAAAACAAGAGAAGGCAATGTGCTATATAAGAGGTAGAAAGGAAGCAAAAGAAAAAAAAGAAAAAGAGGTAGAAAAGGAAGCAAAACTTACTCCTGAACACTGAGATAATTCACCCAGGTTGCCTAAAGACAAGAAACACCAAAATTGTATTTTTGTATCCAGAGTAATTAATTTAGAAAAACATTACAGGAAAAAAAAAATTTCATTTACAGTATAAAAGTAGCTTTAAGGTGTTTAGAAATGAATCTAACAAGAGGTGTGAGAAATATATAGTGGATATAAAAGAATACCTGAGTAAATGGGGAGATAAACCATGTTCATGAATGGGTAACCTCAGTATCACAAATGTAAGTTCACCCCAAATTTATCTAAATTCAATGCAGTGCCAATTGAAAGCCCTAGTTTTGTTTTGTTTGTTTGAAGAACCTGATAATCTGATTATAAAATTAATAAGAAAGAGTAAAGGGCCAAGAATAAGATACTGAGAACAACAAAGAAGGGACTAATTCTCCCAGATACCAAGACTTCCTGTTCTAGTTGTTACGGTAGCGGAACTATTGCAAGAATACAGGAAGATCAGAGATTATGGACCCTAGAAACATAGCACACATACATAGAAATTTGACCTAAGACAGAGGTACATTACAAATAGATGAGGAGAGGAGAAACTAGTTATCTGTGTAGAAATAAGTAAAATTAGATGCTTATGTCATACCATGCATAAAAATAAATTCCAGGTCAATTAGACCTAATTATGGGAAGGAAACTTTACAACTTGTAGAAGAAAATACAGATTTTTTTCATCTTAAGGAAAGCATTCTTAAAAGAAAAAAAGAGATAAACTAAAAAACAGACTCTTACCTATAGAGGACAAACTGAAACTGATGGTTACCAAAAGAGAGGTGGGTAGAGGGATGGGTGAAATAGGTGAAGGGGATTAAGAGTACTCTTACACGAACACTGAGTGAAGTATAGAATTGTTGAGTCACTGGATTGTACATCTGATACCAATATCACAAACCGTATCTTTTAGAGATAAAGATAAATCATAGGTTTAAAGATAAATTTGATTTCATCAAAATTTAAAATTTCTGTTCAATAGACATAAAAGAAAAAGATAATCCATACACTCATTGAAGGTATTTGCAAAGCATGTAACATAAAAAGTTGTATAAGTAAATAAGTAAAAGATAAAACAGCTCGTTAGAAAAAAATAGGCAAAGGATATGAATATGGAGTTTACAGAAGAGGGTATTTGGGTAAACATAAAAAAGATGCTCAAATCATTAAAATCGGGGAAATTAAAATAAATAATTAAAAAATAAAAACACTGAGATGTCATTTCACACCTATCCGGTTGGCGGCAACGAAGTCAGGCGGAACTGAGGATTATGGTGAGGATGCAGGAAAACAGAAACTCATATGCTGTTGATGGGAAAATAAATTGGTTCATCCACCTTGTAAAACAATTTGGCAGTGTCTAATAAAGTGACGCCTACTCCCTTTGACCCAAGGAATTCATTTCTTCACAAGTACTCTAGAGAGAAACAACTCTAGTTATTGTGCACAGGGAACATACACAAGACTTCTCATGAAGCATTTTTTGAACTAGTGAAAAGTAGGAAATGACTTAAATGTCCAGCAACAGTTGAATAAATTAATACATTTTGGTCTATGCATACAGTAGAGTATTCTATAAAAGTTAAAATGAGTGAGCTAGAACTCATGTATGAAACCAGGTAAAGAGCAAAATATTTTGAACAAAATGCAAGTTGCAGAATGTGTTTTGTGTGATAGCTTTCTATAAAATTTGAAGACAGGCAAACCAATACTGCATCTCGTAATGTCTGTATGTGTATATGATCTAGTATAAAATGTGCATGAGAATGCTTAAACACCAACTTCCCTTTAGTATGTCTGCGAGTGGGGAGACAGAGACAGGCAGGAGAGACTGTATCTCTAGGAGGAGAAAGATTTGTAACAAAATGTGGCAAAATGTGAAGCGTGGTAAAACTGGGTGGTGAGTACATAGGTGTACATGGTGTAAGTCTGTATGTGTAAACATTTATAAATATTCCACAGTTTTAAAATTTAAGGATAAATGTGAAATATTTCTTTTACCCATTTATCACAAATGGAAAAACGAAAGGCTGAGAGGGTGACACTTTTCAGGATGAGCAGAAGAAGACCTCCTTTTGTGTGTGGGGACTGTTTGTATGTTTACTACATAAGCACATCTGTGTCAAAAGATAGCTGCAGGTTACCTGTCTTGTTCTGGTAAGCGTTTGATTTTGCAAACCTTTGTCTAACCAAGTGGGACAAGCCCTTAAATTACTATTCTTTTTCTTGTAACTTCGTTCCCATGCTGAGAGTTCTCACATTCTCAAACTGACATCTGGCAAGTATTTTTCTGTTTCAAGTTAGTTACTCTGTTTGAAAGTTGTTTTCCTAGATATTGTGTGTTAAATCTGTCTCCACACATGTCTTCATTGAATCCCTTTACGGCTCTCCTACCCTCAAACTTCAGCCAGGATTCCCACCTCTAACCAGTATATTCTAGGTGATTTAAAGTTTGGCTTCCTAAGTTGGGCAGCACTCTATTTAAATATTTGCTCTACCACTGGCTAGCTCAGGGACACTGGGCAAGTTGCTTAACTTCTGTAGGCCTCAGTTTCCTCCCACATCAGGTTGACATGAGAATTAAGTGAGGTTGTTCGTGTGAAGTGGTTGGAGAAAAGTCTGGGGTCTATAATAATGTTTAATAAGTTGGATTTTAAAAAATACTTTGCAAAAGGAAAAAGAAAAGAGAAAATCTTAGTTCTGGTTCTTTTTCAGTGATCTGTTTCTCTAACCTAACACCACAGACATGATGGGAGCAGCTGGAAAGAAAATAAAGGAAGTCAAGTAGGTAGGGGAAACAACAGGCACTCCTTTATAAGTGGAATGAAAGGTGAAGTGGAAGGGCGTGTGGAAGAAGGGGGGTTTGTTACTTAGTTATTTACTATGTTTTGTAGTTTGTACTATAGGATAAGAATTTGAGCAGGGTCTTACAAGTTGGCCCAGATGAGTCTTTCTCTCTTAGTTGACAAGTAATTCTTCTTTTAACCCCCCTACATGTAAAGTACATTAGAATATGCAAAGAAATGTAACCAGGATCTTTACATTCAAAGTGCTTATAGTTGTGTTGGAAAGTTAAGACACACCCAGGATTTCACTGGAGTATACCCTTGGGTTTAGTTTTCTGGGATCATTATCTCTTCTTTGTCCTCCTCCTCACTAATTTGTATTGACTGCTGTGCTAAGTAATTTACCTGGATTGTTTAATTTAATTCTTACAGTATTCCCAGTAGGTATATACCCTTATTATTTCCATTTTATAGATGAGTAAACTAAGACTTGAGAGAAGATAAATTGCTTGTGATCACTCAGCTTTAAGTGCTGGAGCATGCTCTAAACCCAGATCTGTTACTTTTAATCACTATTCTATTCTGCCTGCTTAGGGTTGCCTGGAATTGAATTCTCCAGGACCTCAGAGGATATGCAAACTGAATTCTCCTGAAGGGTAGGTAGGATTTTCTTAAGCAGAAGAAAGGAAGAGCCGTTTAAGAGGAAAAGGAACTAATATTTATTGTATGAGTATTAAATGCCACACACTGAGTAGGTATTCTACCTAATATGATTTCACTTAATGTTTACCACAGTACTGAAATTTCATCATGCCCTGTGACAGATGTCGAAATGAATACTGAGAGAGAATGGCCTTGAGGGGCATGCAGGGAGAGGGAGGTGGGGTGGTGGTGGAACTTTCTTTGTGGGTTCGGGGATTTGATATCACGTCAGTCTGAACTCAAAGCCTGTGTTCTTTACCATAATGTTAGGTTGGCCCCCAGAACTATGACAAAAAGAAAGGACCAAGGAGTGAGCCCAGTGTCTTTTGGAGAAAACAAGTTAGAATAGTTATAGCAAAGGACACTTTGCATAGGAAAAGGAAGGAACAGAGCAGGAAAATGGACTGGAAATGAAAAATAGGAAATGCAAACAAGATAACTGAAGGACTCCTGATCTTGAGATGATGGTAATGATACAAAATCAGATCCTGATAAAAGTCAATCATTTACTTTTCCTCTCTTACCTCCTTCTCTTTGTCTCCCTCCTTTTATTTTTTTTTTAATTTTTTTAATGTTTATTTTTTAGAGATAGAGCATGAGTGGGGGCAGGGCAGAGAGCAAGAGGGAGACCCAAAATCTGAAGCAGGCTCCAGGCTCTGAGCTGTCAGCACAGAGCCTGACTTGTGGCTTGAACTCACAAACCATGAGGTCATGACCTGAGCCAAAGTTGGACGCTTAACCGACTGAGCCACCCAGGTGCCCCTCTCCCTCCTTCTTAAATGAAGAATTTAAAACATACAAAAATAAGCAAATACTGTAATGAATCTCATGTATGCATCGCCCTGCTTCTGGCCCGTCCAGACTGATCCACATTCCCATTCACCCCCTTGTATTGTTTTGAAGAAATCCTAGATAGCATATCCCTTCACTCACAAAGATTTCAGTATATACCTCTCAAAGATGAGGACTCTTTTAAAAACAATATTATCACTAATAGCCAATCTAGTTTTCATATTTCTAGTTGTCTCATAAAAACCTGTAATTTTAAGTTTATTTGGATTAGGGTCCACATAATGTTCAAATGTTAATGAGTGATAGGTCCTTAAATATCTTTTACTCTGTAGGTATAGGTTCATCCTTATCTCCCTCCCCTCCCCACCCTGGAATTTATTTATTGAAGGATGAGGTTGGTTGCTGCATAGAGCTTTTCATAGTCTAGATTTTCCTGCTTGCATCCCCAACAATATATTTTAACATATTCCTATCTCTGACCTCTGTATTTCCACAAATTGGCAGGTGAGTATAGAGGCTTGATCAGATTCATGGGGTTTTTGGACAAGACTTCCTAGGTGGTGATGTGGTCTTCTGTCAGGGTCATATAATGTCTAGTGTTGCAACCATTCATCCTCAGTGCGTCACTTCCCTAATTCTAATTCTGTTATTTCTCCTACTATTTGACCACCCAGTGGTACAGTTGTTATAGGAAAAGCAAGACAAATGCTTGATTCGTTCCCTTCATTTACAGTTTTCAAAATAATGAATTGGTTCCCTAGCATCCTTGAATGATGACTCATTTGTTTGGTTATACAAATATTTGAATTGTTTCAGCCCACTTACTCATTTAATATTCCCTAAGTTTTTCCACGGATACTGTTTTTCATTGTTATTGTCTTTTTTTTTTTTCCTTGCTAGCGTATGTGTCTATGGAAAATTAGAAATTTACAGAAACCTAGAACTGGATTAACCAAGTATACAGGTGCTTTATTAAGGCATTTATGAGGTTTTCATTTCTAGTCCCATCTCATAACTTACACCTTATCCTTGCATGTCCTAACCCAGGTGCAGGAGAATTGCCCTTTAGAATTTTATGGGAAAATTTGTATGTCTCAAAAGGCTTTAGTCCCTTCCAGGATTTTTAGAAGAATGCCGTAGCAGAAACAAAGAGCTTTTTAATTTTTGTTTATTTTTAATTTTTTTGTGTTTGTTTATTTTTGGGAGAGAGAAAGACAGTGTGTGAGTTGGGGGATAGGGGATAGAGAGAGGGAGACAGAATCCGAAGCAGGCTCCAGACTCTGAGCTCTAAGTGCAGAGCCCAGTGTGGGGCTTGAATCCACAAACTGCGAGATCATGACCTGAGCCAAAGTCAGACACGCAACCGATGGAGTCACCCAGGTGTCCCTAATTTTTATTTATTTATTTATTTATTTTTACTTATTGAGAGAGAGAAAGAGAGAGACAGAGACAGAGAATCCCAAGCAGGCTTGTGCTGATAGCGTGGGGCTCCATCTCACGAACTTGAGATCATGACTTAAGCAGAAATCAAGAGTCAGACACTTAACTGACTAAGCCAACCAGGAGCCCCAAGAAAGAGCTTTTTTTTTTTAAAAAAAATGTATAATACAATTGACCCTTGAATAGTGTGGGAGTTAAGAGTGCTGACTCTTCCCATAGCTGAAAATCCATGTGTAACTTTTTTTCTCTAAGTTTATTTATTTTTAAGTAATCTGTACACCCAACATAGGACTCAAACTCATGACCCTGAGATCAAGAATTAGACACTCCCATGACTGAGCCAGCCAGGCGCCCCCCCCATGTATAACTTGAATCCCCCCAAAACTTTACTACTAATAGCTTATGTTGACCAGAAGCCTTACCAATAATGTAAACAACCCATATTTTCTATGTTTTATGTATTGTATACTGTATTCTTACGATAAAGTAAGCTAGAGAAAAGAAAATGTTAAAATCATAAGAGAAAATACATTTATAGTATTTATTGAATTGTATTTATTTATACAAGTACTGTATTTATTGGAAAAAATCCACAGGTGAGCGGACCCATGAATTCAAACCCATGTTGTTCAAGGGTCAACTGTACTTCCAAGTAATTAGCTATAGATATATTAACATGACTTTTAGAATCTTGGGTTTTCAGAAAACAGTTAAGATTTTCATGGTTTTAACTAGCAAGTTGACCTTCCATGAGAGCCTTATCACACATACAGTTGGAGATGGCTCTAGTTTCTACTTAAAATTTTTTTTTAATGTTTATTTACTTTGAGAGAGACAGAGACAGAGACAGAACGTGAGTGGGTTAGGGGCAGAGAGAAAGGGAGACACAGATCTGAAGCAGGATCCAGGCTCCGAGCTGTCAGCACAGAGCCCGACGCGGGGCTAGAACTGATGAGCTGTGAGATCATGACCTGAGCTGGAAGTCAGACGCTCAACTGACTGAGCCACCCAGGCGCTCCAAGACGGCTCTAGTTTCTAAAACAGATTTCTAAAACTTCAAACTCAGTCTTTCGTACATGATAAGATATATACGCTTGGCTTCAGAATTTTCCAGGAAAATAAATTCTTTTTCTTGAAATTTGGTATTTGTATACATTAGTACTGAGTTTGTAAGTTTTTTTCTTTTTAATAGTATTTAAAGTAGTTGTTGCAATGAAAATGTAGGCTAGCATTTACTGAGCTTTATAATTTACAAAACCTTTTTCATATCCATTATCACTTTTCATAAGCTTCATAACAACCCAAGTTAATATTAAATAATTATTGTCTGACAGGCGCTATGCTGAGCCTTTATTATTCAAATAATCCTCCTAGCAATCCTCTGAGGTTGGTGCTTTTATTATTCTATGTTACAAATAAGGAAACTGGGGCCTAGCAAGGTTGAGAAACTTGCCTGTATCTCACAGCTAGGAAATGCGGGCGGCAGTGGGGGGCAGGAGGGGGTGTTGAGCCCTAGCTCTTAACAACTGGGCCTGTATCCATGTTGGCCCTATTTTGCCGACCAAATAAATGACCCCTTGGAGATGTTGGGAGACTTTTCCAAGGTTGTTTAATTGATATGTGGTGGAGTCAGGACAAGAAACCCTGAATCTTCCAGCTGCCAAGCCAGTGCTCTCTCCAGCAGGCCCAGAGTAGAAGGGTTCCAGTCAGCAACGCTGATATCCTCAGTCCACTGCTGGCGCTCACTGTAATGGTAACAGAGCCAGAAAGGTAAGATTCAGGATTTTGGTAGCAGCATTTCAGTTTGATACAAATGACCTAGCTGAGTTAGCGCTAAATTAGGACAGTATGTGTCTAGAGACTGAACTGGTATTTGTTTTCCCAGCCATATTCACAGTGTTCTCCACCATGGATTCTTAGGTAGAAGAAAGTTATCTAGACCATTTACTGAGCTTTCTTCTCTACTTCGGTGCCACCATTTCTGTGATATTCTCAGAAGCCAGGAGTCTCTCCTACAATTCACATCATAACAGCAGTAGCTGTTGTTTATTGTGTGTTTATTTTGTTATACATGAAGTATTAAGTACTTTAAACTTTTTACAGATTCATTAACTGTCATAAAAGAGGTAGGTTCAAAACCATTTACCAGATCATTCCTACATACTACTTAAAGACGCAGAGTGTTACAAATACAGTTTGGGCATGTGATGTGCCCTTCTTCATTTGCATTTCCCCCCCTGCTTCTGGGAGGTAACTACTGTCTTAAGTTTGTTTGGTGACTACTATTACCATGTTTGTTTGTTTTTTTAATATCTCTAGTCATGTATTTATCTCTAAGCAATATGTTGTATAGTTTTTAGTTTTACAAAAATGGCATTTTATTGTGAGTAATCTCTGCCACTTGTATTTTTTCATTCACCATTATATTTGTAAGAGTTCTCCATATTGGTGAATGTGCCTCGGGTGAAGTTTTTAAATTTTTATTGCTGCTATTTGAAAAATTCACTGAATATATCACTCTTTTATCTATCTTCCTGTTAATGGAATAGTGCTGCTATAAGCATTCTTGTACATATGTCCTTGCACACAGTTCTTTAGGGTACACGTGTCCAGCAGTGGAATTACTGTGTAGTAGGATACGTACATCTTCACATTCAATAAATATTGTCAAGTTGTTGCTTATAGTGGTTGATTTAAAATACACTTTCTCTTGTAGTGGCTGAGTTCTCATTTCTCCACATCCCTAAACAGCACTTGACATCATCAGGCTTTCATATTTTTGCTATTTATTGAATGTGAAATATTACTCTTAAGCTTGTCTACATGCATTTTTTTTTTTTTTTCTAATTTGGTGTAAACCTACCAATGTCAGA
Source organism: Leopardus geoffroyi (assembly GCF_018350155.1). Lineage (NCBI taxonomy): Eukaryota > Metazoa > Chordata > Mammalia > Carnivora > Felidae > Leopardus > Leopardus geoffroyi. Next base: position 53,245,693 of record NC_059334.1, on the reverse strand, counting down.
ATTGATACTGAACCTAAGAGAAGTAAAGTGACTTGTTTAAGGTTATGCAACCAGAAGATGGCTGAAGCTGGATTAGATGAGAGCTCTGTGAACACCAAAGCCAGTGCCTGTTCCTCCCTACCTAAGGGTCATGGCCCCAACACCGACAGAGTTCACCTGGTGATTCAAGGACTGATTCCGAAGTTCTGTACATTATGCCCTGCTTTTCCTGTCATTTCGCCGTCTATTTCTTGAGAAATTCTACCAGCTAGCCTTCCTGTTTTTAGTTAACTCTTTTAAAGGATTTGTTATAAAAGGGTTAACAAACGTAATAGCAAGATGGAGTCTTTGGCCCATTTGTTTTTGAGGTGTGTGTGTGTGTGTGTGTGTGTGTGTGTGTGTGTATGTGTGTGTGTATGTGTGTGTGTTTAAACAGCGCCCATTTATTAGCTCACAGTTTTGTAGGTCAGAAGTCTGACATGGCATGGGATTCCCTGCTCAGGGCATCACAAGGCTGTAACCAGGATACTGACCACATAAAGTTTCCTTCTGAAGGCTCTGGGGAAAAACATCTTTCAACATCATTCTTAACCATTGGCAAAATCCAGTTCCTTTTGGCCATAAGACTGAGATCACCATTTCCATGCTCAGCTGCTCCGAGCTCCTAAATATCACCTGCATTCCCTGCTGTGTAGTCCCCTCTCTCTTCAAGCCAGTGATGGTATGCCAGTCAGTTCTTTCTTATGCTTTGAATCTTTGACATCTTCTTCAGCCACTTGCCAAATAAAATGCTTTGTATGTATGTATGTATTCTTAAAAATTATTAAGAAAATTTTTTGGTTGGCTCATGTGTACCTGGTATCCATGTTTCTCTGTCAATGGATTGAGAGCTGATTATCCTGATCCCAAGAGAGTCATAGTGGAGAACCTCTTCCTGTTTCTAATTCAGGTACCTCTAAGGATATGAAACAGCCATCTGGGCTGTGTTCCCAAATGGACCATAATTTGCTACTGTCATCACATATTAGAAAAACTGAAAACGTGTAGGCAGCAAAGAAATGAGTATGTAGATTCATAGAATGGTGTCTCTTTATAGCAAATAGATTGAGCAAATGTGATTGAGCTCTGTTTAGCAGTTTGGTTAGAGATCCTGTATCATTAAGATTTTGGACCTCAGGTGAGCTAGACTGTTGTTGATAATGGCTTCTTTGGCTCTTTTTTTTTCTTTTAACCTTTTGTTGAAGTAAATTTGCAGGAAAGTGTGTGTGGTTCTGATAAATTATTGCTGTTTTTACCTTTGCTGCTATTTGAAGCATCAGTTAAATTAATGTACTGCTATTACTTATGTATGAACCCTTGAATTTTCAAAAACTGAGCACAATATGGAACCAGCAGGCAGTGAAGAAACAGAACATTAACTGCACCTCACTGGCTGTCTTTCTGCCTCTTTGTAGTCACTGTCCATCCCTTAAGGGTAACCTCTGTCTGGCTTCTCATAACCCAGATTAGTTTTGTCTGTTTTTTTGCTTTGTATAAATGAAATGAAAAGAAAAAGTGTATCCTCTTTGTGTCTGGCTTCTTTCATTCAACCTTAAGGTTGTGAACTTAATCCATACTGTTGTGTATAAACAGTAGATTGTTCATTCTCTTTGCTGTCTAGTATTCTGTCGTGGTTCTTTGGCTCGTTTTAATATAGCATTGCCAGTGTTTTGCCATGATCTGTGTTTTATTTTGTTTGGGGTATGTTCCTACTTTACCTCTATTTTTAAAGTGGGTCTAAAGATAAAGGATAGGAACTAGAATGGTAGGATATTCAGGTACATTAAAATCCAAGCAGAATGTGTTAGAGCTGGTCAACCTGAAGGAACTTTTCAGTTCTAAATGGGGCCATGATCTTGGTCTTCATAAGCTTTGATTTGAGGGTTTTTTGTTTTGTTTTGTTTTTTTAACCCAGAATATTGACCTGATTGTGGATGGGCAAATCAGATCACATTTAGACAAAAATCTGGTTTTGGTCTCACACTATCACATTTATAGCCTGTTAAAACTAAATTTCTCCAGATTTGAGTCTCTCAGTTTGTCATTCTTAGTTCACATATTGTAGGAATCTGAGCTTGGCAGAGTAAATGACTAAAGAAGCTGTATGGAGTAGTCCCTCTGGAATTGAGGCTGTTGGAATCTTCTATTAGTATAAAAGAAAGGCACCATCTAGTTTTATCTTAATATGAGAGAACTTCAAACCATTACCCAGGAAAAAGTGCTTTTTCTTCTGAATACTTTTAAAAACACCTGAATCCCTCAGGTAAAGTGAAGGGATGTCTCAGGACCCCAAGTAGAACACATCTTTAGTGTGAACTTGAGAGGATTTGTTAAGAACCTGAAAACTTGACTAGCAAGCTATTGCTAGTGAATATGAGCATATCTGATCCTTTTGTGACTAGAAAAAGGTTAATGAGCTCCTGCTAGGCTGTTGTTTGCACACACTCTCCACTAGATCTGTTGATTCAAGCATTCAGGCATGAATCTTGGCTCAGGACTATGCAGCTGTACAGTGCTAAACAATGGATTTAGGAACGCCATCTGGTGGCTCTCTCTAGATACCCAGATTCAGGAGGAGAGGGACTCCAGATGCCAATTCAGCAGCCATTCTAATGACCCAATTGGGGGGAGGGGACATATAAAGAATGTGTTCTGCCATAGTTTCATCTCTGCAGATGAAAATAAATAAAAGCTATTTAGGATTTTTAGGGTATTTTAGGATTTGAGGATATTTCTAGTCAAAGTGCCATTTTGGGGGAGACAGCAGTCATTGGAATTCTGTCTCTCTGTCCCTGAATTGCAAGATTTTTGTTAGAAAGGTAGTGCTTACAGATTGTGACCATTTGCTTTTGACTTGCATGCTTCACCCTAATTGAGTTAGTTATTAAATTTCATGAGATCTCATAGTGGTACACTATATACATTGCTTGAGACTTACAAAAATAGCATTGCATCCTATTTTTACCAGTCTAGATCAAATCCATGAGAATTCGCATCACAAATTTAATGCTTCAGCCAAGAATAGTACATTTCTTTCCACAAGTAACTTGGTAAGTTCCGAAAAGATCCCTCAAGGACTCTCTTCAATTAATTATGGAGTACATAGGGAATTGAAAATTAAAGTAAGTGTGAATGGAGGCCATGTAGATCTCATTTTGTCTTATGAGTGCTCATAATATCTGCTATCTCATAGGGATTTTAAGGTGTATAATTTTCATAAAGCACTTTAAGTTCCTGAGGGAAAACTCTCTATAGTTTAAAATGTTACTAATTTGTACCATTCTATCCTGTTTATCCAGCTTACTTTCAGGCATATTAACTAATCATTATGTCTGTTAGTTTGAACTCTTGTTTTTTAAGTTTACTTTACAGCAGTGTGAGTAATATAACTTTAAAGTCCATGTATTTTTCTTTTTCTAAGAAATGTTTTTCTTCCTTTTCAGGAAACAAATATACTTTGGAGACTAGACCAAACCAAGAAGGCATTGATGTAAGGCAAGAACTACTGAAATTCCATTCTACTTATTACTCATCAAACTTGATGGCAATTTGTGTGTTAGGTCGAGGTAAGAATCCTTGAAATTTTTCATAGAATTGGATAATCTAAGTTTTCCATTTGTATATAAGAATATACTTTGGGGGCGCCTGGGTGGTTAAGCGTCCGACTTCAGCTCAGGTCATGATCTTGCAGTCTGCGAGTTCGAGCCCCGCGTCGGGCTCTGGGCTGATGGCTCAGAGTCTGGAGCCTGCTTCCGATTCTGTGTCTCCCTCTCTCTGCCCCTCCCCTGTTCATGCTGTGTCTCTCTCTGTCTCAAAAATAAATAAACGTTAAAAAAAATTAAAAAAAAAAGAATATACTTTGAAAGGATATAAGATACGGCCTTTTATCTTCTGAGAGGCTTTAGAAAATGATCTCCTTGTTGGAGAATATGTGGAGAGGAATTTTGTTTTTAACTATATTCTAAGAAGAAGTACAGATGATTTAAAATGGAGACCTGAGGGAAATATAAATCACATATAAAAGCAAAGAAAGGTAGTATAAAGGAAAAGATGAACAGATTTGATCTTATAACAATTCAGAAAACTAGAAACGAGATTAAAAGCCAGATGGGAAAAAAAAAGAGGCAGATGATGGTACACTGGGAAAACAATTTGAAATATGTACAACAAAGGTTTGACTTTATATTTACTTAATTATTTTTTAATTTTATTATTTAAAGTTATTTACTTATTAAAAAATTTTTCTTAATGTTTATTTATTTTTGAGACAGAGACAGAGCATGAACAGGGGAGGGGCAGAGAGAGAGGGAGACACAGAATCTGAAACAGGCTCCAGGCTCTGAGCCATGGGCATAGAGCCCAACGTGGGGCTCGAACCCACGAACTGTGAGATCGTGACCGAGCCGAAGTTGGACGCTTAACCGACTGAGCCACCTGGGCGCCCCTAAGGTTTTTTTTTTTTAAGTTTTTATTTTAATTCCAGTTGGCTAATATATAGTATTATATTAATTTCAGGTGTACAATACAGTGACTTAACAGTTCCATATGTCACATGGTGTTCATCACAACAAAAGTACACTCCTTAATCCCTATCACCTGTTTCACCCATTTCTCACCCCACCCCCCACCTCCCTAGCTCCATCAGTGTGGTCTCTATAGTTAAAAGTCTTTTTCTTGATTTGTGTCTCTCTCTCTACCTTTTTCTCCCCCCTTTGCTTGTTTGTTTTATTTCTTAAATTCTACATATGAGTGAAATCATACGGCATTTGTCTTTCTCTGACTGACTTATTTCACTTAGCATAATACTCTCTAGCTCAACCCATGTTGCAAATTGCAAGATTTCACTCTCTTTTATGGCTGAGTAATCCGTTGTATATTTGTACTGTATCTTCTTTATCTGTTCATCTGTTGATGGACACTTGGGCTGCGTCCATATAAAGGTTTGACTTTTTTTTAATTTTTTTATGTTTTTATTTATTTTTGAATGAGAGAGAGAAAGACAGAACATGAGTGGGGAGGGGCAGAGAGAGAGGGATATACAGAATCCAAAGCAGGTTTTAGACTCTGAGCTGTCAGCACAGAGTCCAACGCGGGCTCGAACTCACAAACCGCGAGATCATGGCCTGAGCTAAAGTTGGACGCTTAACTGACTGAGTCACTCAGGCACCCCAAAGATTTGACTTTTTAAATGCAGATTAACTATGGGGCACCTGGGTGGCGCAGTCGGTTAAGCGTCCGACTTCAGCCAGGTCACGATCTTGCGGTCCGTGAGTTCGAGCCCCGCGTCAGACTCTGGGCTGATGGCTCAGAGCCTGGAGCCTGTTTCCGATTCTGTGTCTCCCTCTCTCTCTGCCCCTCCCCCGTTCATGCTCTGTCTCTCTCTGTCCCAAAAATAAATAAACGTTGAAAAAAAAAAAAAATTAAAAAAAATAAATAAATAAATGCAGATTAACTAGGGGTGCCTGGGTGGCTCAGTCGGTTGAGCATCTGACTTCAGCTCAGGTTATGATCTCACAGTTTGTGAGTTTGAGCCCTGCGTAAAGCTCTGTGCTGACAGCTGAGCTTGGAGCCTGCCTTGAATTCTGTGTCGCCCTCTCTCTGTGACACTCCCCCATTCACACTCTGTCTCCCTCTCTCTCAAAAATAAATAAACATTAAAAAAATTTTAATGCAGATTAACTAAAGATAATAAAGTGTTTCTTTCTGTTAAATTACCATAATTTTGTTATTGTTTTCAAGTAATACTCATTATGGAGGAGCAGTGCCCTTTTGTATTGGTGGTAGTGTATACAATTTATGCAGTTCCTCTAGACTTTCTGGAGGACAGTTTAGCAAGATGCATCATCCTTAAAAAGTTTATTTTTACTTCTAGAAATGCAATCTGAGGAAATAACTAGAGTTGTCCAAAAAGGTGATGCACTAGGATGTTTCTGTCAGTATAGTGTTTATTAGCAAAAAGTTAGAAACAATCTGATTGTTCATTAATTAAAGATAGGTTAAATAATTGGGGCGCCTGGGTGGCGCAGTCGGTTAAGCGTCCGACTTCAGCCAGGTCACGATCTCGCAGTCCGTGAGTTCGAGCCCCGCATCAGGCTCTGGGCTGATGGCTCAGAGCCTGGAGCCTGTTTCCGATTCTGTGTCTCCCTCTCTCTCTGCCCCTCCCCCATTCATGCTCTGTCTCTCTCTGTCCCAAAAATAAATAAACGTTGAAAAAAAAAATTTTTTTTAAAATAATGATGTTATAGCTATGTAATAGGTCATCTTATAGAAAATAGCATCTCTTTTCCCACTTTCTCTTCTCCTACCTGCTTTATTTTTTTTACAACATTTATTACCACCTGAAATACTATTCATTTTCATTGCCCACCGCACTAGAAAGTAATTTACTTGAGAATAGAAACTGTTTTGTTCACTCTTTGCCACCAGTGCCTGAGTTAGTGTTTGACACATCATATGCACATGGTAAATATGTATGTCCAGTAGAAAATGAAAACACTCTATAAAAACTATGTGCTGTATGATCCCATTTGGGGATTTATAAAAAATTATTTTTAATAGACATATGTAGACATACATAAGACAAAATAGAAAAACATATACTAGAAGTTTAATGTGATATCGCAGTTTAGAACTGACACTCTAGACTCTGACAACTTGGGTTTGAATTCCAGATATACCAATTATTTTTAATAGACATATGTAGACATACATAAGACAAAATAGAAAAACATATACTAGAAGTTTAATGTGATATCGCAGTTTAGAACTGACACTCTAGACTCTGACAACTTGGGTTTGAATTCCAGATATACCACCTACTTAGCCATGTGGCTGTGAGCTAACAAAGTTACTTCAGATCTCCGACCTTTAGTTTTTGCTTTTTTAAAATGGAGTTGTGCTACCTCATACCTGTTGTGAGGTTTAATCAAGATAATGCAGAAAAAGTGTTTAGCATAATGCTTGGCACAGCAAATGCTCCATAAATGGTAGCTATTTTTAGCTTCCCATAATCATGAGATTATGAGCGACTTTTGTTTTCTTCTTTTTGTATTTGTGGTTAAGTTTTCTACTTTTGGCAAATGTGACTTTTTGTAGGTAGGAATAAACAACCAAGTACACTTTAAGTTGGTAATAAGAACCAAGATATAAAATGGGTCCAAGAAGTAAAGCCAATTAAAAAAAAAAAGTATATCTATAATTCTGTGTGCTTGCTAACGGTAACTAGGTCTAGAGTGTTAAATATCACTTGGTATTTAGAGCCTAGTCCTGGGAGTATTTTTGTCTATGTTGTATTGAGACAAAAAGCACTTGATTTCAGTAAGCACTTAATTGGACAAGTAATAATGACAACAGATGGATCAGGCGGGAAGCCTGCCTTCAGTGTTCTCTGTTTAGTGAAAGTGAGAGTATCTAAGAGAAACAGACATTTCAGTTCCTCGATTGCACACACATCACTCTCCTAGAGTGACTGACTTGTGCTCAATTCAGTGGACTTGATCAGGGGCCCTGGGAGAAGTGTCCTTGCAGTGTAAAAGGTTTGAGGAGGAAACAGGATCTCTCAGAGGATTAATAGAAAATCCGCTCCTTCTTCTAGGATGAGGGGAGAGAAAGAGTAACCATGTGGAAGGATCTCTGTCACAAAGGGACAAAAAAGTTTTTCTCTGTTCTCCCATGGGACCATCCCTCTAGTTGTGGCAGCAATAATTACCTGGAAACTTGGCAAATAGGTAACTATCAAGAACAAACACTGGGATTGCTAAGTCTCCATGATGTAAAGACAAAAGGGACTCTGTTCCCTGTCTGGTAGCTCACTGCTTAGTGGAGAAGACAGACTGCAGTAGTGTATGGCTGCTTTACCTTTATAAAGCTACATTGTGAACTTATGCTTTTAGGGTAGAAATACTTCAAGGGCACACCTGGTAGGACCTTGTTGTAAAGGGCCTTGCTGTTCTCAGCACTTCAGGTTGATAAACCTTTGCTTACTGCCCACCGTGTTTCAAGTCCCATGTTCCATCTGTGGATAAAGAGATCTCTTACATCTCTTGCCCTAAATATATGCATTCCATTCCTGACATCACATGTCAAGTAACAAGCAGCCACTGGTCTGCCTTTTATTTGGCTCTGGACATTTCGAGGTCCTGCATACATGTCAAAAATTTTGAAGGAAAAATATGTACATTTTATAAATAAAGTGCAAATGCCCGCATTCATAAGTTTCAAAGAGAATTTTGTACTATAGAAAGGCAAATCTCAAATAGTGGTTAAGTGCTCTCTAAAGAGTTCATGGAAAAAGTTCAAAATGGGTCATAGAATATCAAGGGAAATTTCTTACTTGATCCAAATGCTTCCTGACAGTAACAAGTGATGAATGTTTATACCATTTATAAATAACCTATTCTTGAGGAGACAGAATCAAGGTGAGTAGTTGATTATCTTGTTTATAAAAAGATAACCTTTTTTCACGTTTTGATTTTTCTTTTTTTTTTTTTAAGATTTTATCTTTATAGCCAACGTGGGGCTCAAATTCACAACCCTGAGATCAAGAGCCTCTTATTCAATGGACTGAGCCAGTCAGGTGCCCTTTAATTTTCTGAATAATAGAAATAAGTGTACAGGGGAAAAATTTTATCCCACATGGGTATAAAATGGAAATCAGGGTTTTTTTTCCCTCCCGTCCTGTGATGACAATATCCTCTCCTCAAAGATCTCACCTTAAGTCATTTCTTGTTATACTTTAAAAAGTGGAATTTTGTTAATATACTTACATATATATATGCCTGTTAAAAAAATAACTGAGGGCCGCCTGGCTCACTCAGTTGGTAGAGCATGTGACTCTTGATCTCAGGGTTGTGAGCTTGAGCCCCACGTTGGGTATAGAGATTACTTAAAGATAAAATCTTAAAAAAAAAAAAAAAAAAAACGAGATTGCCTGCAGTTTTCACTTAATACAGCTTTGAGATATTTTCATATGAGTGCATAGACTTCTCTCTCTTATTAATGATCCCATAAAATTCTAATGTATAGACATGTCATAACATTCACATGCTCAGGGATGTTTAGGTCATTTCCAGTTTTCGTTATAAACAGTGCTGCAGTGAACATATTATACATACAGCTTTATAAGCCTTTCAGTCATGACTCTTTGTAAAAGAATATGGGGGGCGCCTGGGTGGCGCAGTCGGTTAAGCGTCCGACCTCAGCCAGGTCACGATCTCGCGGTCCGTGAGTTCGAGCCCCGCGTCGGGCTCTGGGCTGATGGCTCAGAGCCTGGAGCCTGTTTCCAATTCTGTGTCTCCCTCTCTCTCTGCCTCTCCCCCGTTCATGCTCTGTCTCTCTCTGTCCCAAAAATAAATAAACGTTGAAAAAAAAAATTAAAAGAATATAGGTAGCTGATAAAGAATAACTTAAGTAGCCATGGAATTCTACCCACAGTTAACAAGTCTTTGAGTGAATTTGGCACATTATGATACAGAATCATGTAATGTTAGACCTTGGAAGAGACTTGTGATCCTCTTACCCAGTGTTCTCATTTTACAGAACCTGAAATAGTTAACCAGTTTGTCCAAGTAGTTCGATGACATGGTTGGTGAAGCTGGGGTCAGGATCCAAGTCCTCTAATCTCCCCACCCGGGATTCTTTTCACCATTTTATACTCTTTCCCCACAAAATCACTTACATTTGACTGTTAACAATGGGCTTAGATTGTGTCTATTTATGAAGTAAATATTATAATCTTATCAGCTGATGGTTTAGTATGTGCCTTTTGGCAATTGTAGATCAAATAGTTTTCCAAATGTAACCAATTATTATCGTTTTTAATACTTGTTTTAAATTTATTGCAAGATAACATTTGTGAAGCAGTTTTTTTAAACTGTAAAGAGCTATTAGACATGTGTGAGATATTATCCATATTACTTAGCTTTAGAAGTTATATAGGCTCTGGCAAGATTTAACAGAGTGCTTTAACTTTATCAGATGCAGTTTTAAAAAAAAATGTAGGTTTTCTTCTTAATAGTCCTAAAGATTTTTCAGGAGGTCTTAGGGTTTTGTTCTTTTTCTCCCCCCAGGTTCATTGAGATGTAATTGACATATAACATTGTGTAAGTTTAAAGTATTTTGATGTAGTGATTTTATGTATGTATATATGATCTTAAGGTTTTAAATACTACCTGTCAAGTTATGATTAGTTGAAGTTCTATTTTCATTGTCTGTTTTCTTATAGAATCTTTAGACGACCTGACTAATCTGGTGGTAAAGTTATTTTCTGAAGTAGAGAACAAAAATGTCCCATTGCCAGAATTTCCTGAACACCCTTTCCAAGAAGAACATCTTAAAGTAAGTGAATGTATTTCTGATATATATATATGAATGTATCAGAATGTATTTGTGATATATATATAGAATATATATTCTGATATATATAGAGAATATATATATTCTGATATATATAGAGAGAGAATATATATATTCTGATATATATATATAGAGAGAGAATATATATATTCTGATATATATATATAGAGAGAGAGAGAGAGAATACATATATTCTGATATATATATATAAATGAATGTATTTCTGATTTTATATATATATATATATATAGTTTTACTTTATGGACATAATATATGCCTAGTTTACCAAGCAGTAGATGAATAATTTTGAAAGTTTTATTTATATAGTTTATTTAACATCTGTTTGGATAATCAAATCAATTTCACATTTACAGGGATATGAATCACCAAAAAGGTACCAATATATATCTGATCTTTGCATGCTAAAAGTAATTTTGGTAGTTATAGCTTTGACAAACTGTAGAAACTGTTATCCACGGTCAGAAGGCAAGCATATTGAGCTGCATGGTGTAGGGGACTGGACATGGGCTGCACACCAACTGTAATGAAATTCCACTTAGAAGGAACCTAGGCCAGGGGCGCCTGGGTGGCTCAGTCATTAAGCATCCGACTCTTGGTTTTGGCTCAGGTCATGATCTCATGGTTTGTGAGTTCGAGCCCTACATCAAGCTCTTCGCTGACAGCGCGGAGCCTATGTGGGAGTCTCTCTCTTCCCCTCTATCTCTCCTCCTCTCTCTCAAAATAAATAAATAAATTTTAAAAATTAAAATTTATATTAAAAAAAGAAGAAGAAGAAGAAGGGGCCCAGGCCATTTATTTCTTTGTGGTCAATACAGTTTACTCTGGCAATTGATTCTCTTGGATTTGGGATTCTTCCATGAAAATCTGTATTCTTCATAGTTTGTAAATATTTTATTCAGTGGGAGTTGTGTATAGCTAATCTTTTGTGGTCTTTTTTTTCTAGCAACTTTACAAAATAGTACCCATTAAGGATATTAGGAATCTTTATGTGACATTTCCCATACCTGACCTTCAGAAATACTACAAGTCAAATCCTGGCCATTATCTTGGTCATCTCATTGGGCATGAAGGTCCTGGAAGTCTGTTATCAGAACTTAAATCAAAGGGTAAGTCTTTGGCCACTGGTGTACTGCTCCATATCTTTTTACTATGGCTCTCATTTTCTCCTAAATATTTTTGTGTGAAAGAACGTTTTTCGATGAGACTGTTTTGGGTTTATGGGAGAGTGAGATGGTGGTTGTTAGTGTGCTTTTGTTTTTTTGCTTTTGTTTTTATTTTTTAACTTATTTTTAGTTTTGAGAGAGCGCATGTGTGTGCATGCACGCAAGTGGAGGTGGGGCAGAGAGAGAAGGAGAGCAGGAATCTTTTTTTTTTTTTTTAATAATTTTTTAATGTTTATTTATTTTTGAGAGAGACAGAGACAGAATGCAAGTGGGTTGGGGCAGAGAGAGAGGGAGGCACAGAATCTGAAGCAGGCTCCAGGCTCCGAGCTGTCAGCACAGAGCCTGACGCGGGGCTCGAACTCACGAGCTGTGAGATCATGACCTGAGCCGAAGTCGGACGCTCAACCGACTGAGCCACCCAGCCGCCCCTAGGAGAGGGGGAATCTTAAGCAGATTCCGTGCCAGCGCAGAGTCCAATGCTGGGCTCAGTCTCAGCACCGTGAGATCATCACCTGAGCCGAAATCAGGAGTCAGATGCTTAACCGACAGAGCCACCCAGGCACTCCTGGGTCCCCCCCCCCGCTGAATTTGTTTTACCCTTCAGTATTGAGCAGTGAAAGTTAGATATTTGAAAAGATATTGTGGTACATGTTTTAAAGAACAGAGAGGTTAAAAAGTAAAAGCTCAGTTTGGATATGCTTTACCATCTATGTGAAGTGACAGTACACATTATTTACTTGCCTGCTCTTATCCATCACACCAGAGGGTGTACTGAAATTTAGTCATTAGATGATTTCCAAGACCCCTCTCAACTCAGGCTCTGATTTTACATAACACTTAAGCACAATAGTCTACTCTTGCCTGGAGAACTGATTTGAAGAGTCCTGAGGAAAGCTCCCAACCCAAAAAATCCCTTGAGTCTTTACAGTGCCTGAAACGGGTTTTCTAAAGTAAGTTTTTCTGATCTTTTCTGTAAGTGGTACATTCTGATATCTTGCAGACATATAGTATGGACTAAAAATAACATTCTTTGCCTTGAAAGAACCCACACATACAATCCTGTTTTGATTTCCTTTGAATGTTACAGGCTGGGTAAATACTCTTGTTGGTGGGCAAAAGGAAGGAGCCCGAGGTTTTATGTTTTTTATCATTAATGTGGACTTGACTGAGGAAGGATTATGTAAGTATTGACCTTTTTGATTTTGAATGAAAATTGACTTCTTATTATATAGATATTTTTTAACTTCTATATGCTATGGATCTGTTTTATGTTGTAAAGCCATGAAACCTTTAATTCATGCAATTCATCCTTTGTATTTTTCATGTGCAACTTGGGCTTCATTTCATGGATGATTTTTCCTCCTTAACAACTGATCATTATGTTGCACTTGTGAAATGTGTATTTGGCTTTTCATTGGCTCATTAACTTCCCCAAAGTCCCTTCTGTCATATACCCTGGAGTCTGAAGGGCCATGTGTCTGGCACCCTAAAATCAGCCTCAGGGAAGTGAGGATTCCATTTCTTCTTACCTAACTGTACTTTAGGAGTGAGCTCAGTGCTTTGAAGCATTCAAGAACTGAATGATTTTTAAGTGTGCCCCTCTTTTTCAGTACATGTTGAAGATATAATTTTGCACATGTTTCAATACATTCAGAAGTTACGTGCAGAAGGACCTCAAGAATGGGTTTTCCAAGAGTGCAAGGTAATTTTGTTTCACCAAAATTTTTCTTGAGGAAAAATTTCAGAAAACATAGATATGTGAATTAAGTTTAAAGCCTAGTGAAACTTGTAAAGTTTTTGGGGGTTTTGTTGTTATTTAAACTCTAAAAAATCTGGCAGTGCATAGTAGCTTTAGTTAACGCTTATACTACTCTGATTGGCTACCTGGGGCACAATTAAGGGCTAAGGTATCACATAACCTTTCTTTGCAGGAGAAAAGAAACTGCCTTTCTATCCCTCAGAGGAAAGCCAGCCATTTCTTGAGCTTGTATCTGTCAGGGCTTACATTACTGTTTGCCTGAAGCTTCATGAGCCTCTGTCGTTTTCAGATCTGGTGACAAAAATCTCTAGCATGCTTTCAAACAAATAGTGAATTGTGGGCGCCTGGATGGTTGGCTCAGTGATTTAAGCGTCCAACTTTCAATTTCAGCTCAGGTCATGATCCCAGGGTTACCGGATCAAGCCCCACATTGGGCTCCCTGCTGAGCATGGAGTCAGCTTGGGATTCTCTTCCTCTCCCCTCCCCCTTCCCCCATGCCCCCTTCCCCTTCCCCCTTCCTGTCTCTCTCTCCCTCTCTCTACCTTCCATCCCCCTTCTCTCTCTTTCTCAAAATATATAAACTTAAAAAGGAAATAGTGAATTGTTTTGTATATGATTATGTTCTTTTGTTTTTGTTTATTTTTGAGAGCGCTCAAGCAGGGGAGGGGCAGAGAGAGGGGGACACACGATATGAAGTGGGCCACCCAGGTGCCCCTGTGTAATTGTGTTCTTAAAAGTGATTTTATTGTTGTATGTATGGAAAGGCCTCGCTGTCTTTTATTTATTTTTAAAAATATGTACTTTATATTTAAGACCTATTGAGATTCTGAAATGTATTTTAGGATAAGAGAAATCCTTTTTACTTAGATAAAAGTTTAAAGGAATACTTGCTGCTTGGACAGTAACTTCTAACCTGGATGCATTTCTCTGAATGGATCAACAAAATCATCATCTGTGCAACTGTTGATCTTGCAAGGTTCTTCCAGTTTTCCTAATTCTCTAATAGTTTAACAATTTAGGTTAAAGAAATCATAGTCTGCATTGGTTATTTTTAAATTACTTTTTTATTTTTTATTTATTTAAAAAAAATTTTTTTTAAGTTTATTTTGAAAGAAAGAAAGCGCACGTGCAAGCGAGAGGAGGGGCAGAGAGAGAGGAAAGAGAATTCCAAGCAGGCTCCAAGTGCTGTCAGCCTAAAGCCTGATGTGGGGCTTGAACCCACAAACCATGAGATCGTAACCTGAGATGAAATCATGAGTCGGACACTTAACCAACTGAGCCACCCAGGTGCCCCCCCTCCTTTTTTTAATGTTGGTTTATTTTTGAGAGAGAGAGTGCGTGTGTGCACACCAGTGGGGGAGGGCAGAGCGGGAGGTAGGACAGGATCCTAAGCGGTCTTTGTGCTGACAGCATTGAGCCCAATGCAGAGCTTGAACCCACAAACTGTGAGAGCATGACCTGAGCTGCGGTTGGACGCTCAACTGTTGAGCCACCCAGACACCCCTATATTGCTTATTTTCATTCACATTCTATACATTTCTAAATCAAGCATAGCCAATTTTTCAAAAACTATGATAAAGTTAAATATGGAGTAGAAAGTCTATAGTGCAAACTAAACACTAAAGAATTTTTTTTTTTTTTAAGAAAGTATTTCTAGGGGCGCCTGGGTGGCGCAGTCAGTTAAGCGTCCGACTTCAGCCAGGTCACGATCTCACGGTCCGTGAGTTCGAGCCCCGCATCAGGCTCTGGGCTGATGGCTCATGATGGCTCAGAGCCTGGAGCCTGTTTCCGATTCTGTGTCTCTCTCTCTCTCTCTGACCCTCCCCCGTTCATGCTCTGTCTCTCTCTGTCCCAAAAATAAATAAACGTTGAAAAAAAAAAATTAAAAAAAAAAAAAAAAGAAAGTATTTCTAAATAATGGTTGACTTATGTGTAATTGGGTTAATTTTTCTTTTTAGGACTTGAATGCTGTTGCATTCCGGTTTAAGGATAAAGAGAGGCCACGGGGCTATACCTCTAAGATTGCAGGAATATTGCATGTAAGTTTGTTATTTTACATATACATTGGTATGTAGAGTATTTTTGTGATCCTGCGTATATTATCTTCAGTACTACATGAATGATAAAAATTGAAGCTGCAGGATAAAACTTTAGACTTTGTAGCAACCAGGCAAACTTTGATGTCAAAACATGCTTAAAATCATGATTTTCATCATCCTAAAAATTATCTATAGTATTTTTCATTACATAGGCATTCTGCTTATTGGATTTAAATATTTTTCAGTTCTACAATGTGTCAGTTGCTAATTATGTGAAAGTTGTATAGATCATCTGCTTTTCTCCATTTCCATTGTTACCACCTAGTCTGAGCTACCGTCATGTCTTGGCCTTGACTGTATCATGGTCTCTTACCTGGGATCTCTATCTCTGTTTTCCCGCTTGTCCCCCGCTACAGTTTATTTTTCCAGTCCCAATAATCTTTTGAAAACCAAAATCAGATTGTTTCACCTCTCTGTGTCAAGTCCTTCAGTAGTTTCCCATCAGAATTGGAATAAAATCTAAAATGTCACCTTGGCCTACAAGGTGATTGGGCCCCAGCCTGTCTCTCCGACCATATTCTGTATCACTCCCCAACCCACTTTTCCCCATTCACAATCCTCTCTGGCTGTACTGGCTGCCTGCCTTCCTGCCTAATCTTCAAGCATTCAGTTTATTATCCCCTTTTGGGGTGTTGTGTATTTGCCATTTTCTCTACCTGGAACACTCTTGTCTCTTGTCTTTGCATGGCTGGGTTCTTATCATTTGGGTAGGTGTCTCTTCCTCACAGAGACCTTCCCTGACCTCCCAGTCATGGCTCTGCCCCTTTCTTATTCATAGTCCCTATCACTATAATGATAGTATTTGTTTATTGTCTTTCTCCCTCCCAATCAGAATATAAGCTCCTTGGCTAAAATAGGTGAAGGAGATTAAGAGTGCACTTATCTTGATGAGCACTGAGAAATATACAGAATTGTCAAATCATTACATTGTCCACCTGAAACTAATAGAACACTGTATGTTAACCATACTGGAATTAAAAAACAAAACTTTAAAACTCTGATCACTCCCTCTCCTGACTTACATGTTAATTGTTGTTTTGTATTTTAGTTCAAACTTGAGTCTTAATCCCCAAATGAATTATTATTGTTATTATTGAACTTATTATTGTATGCAAAAAAAAAAAAAAGAATATAAACTCCTTAGGGAACAGGGACATCATCTGTCTTACCTGGCGCAGAGTAGATGTTTGTTAAATACTTGTTGAATGAATGAAACAGGCTGTCTCAGTATATTGGAAGTTGCTCTTACTAAAAAAAGCATCTTCTACATTATTTTTCTTCACTAGCCGAAAGTATAAGCCATTCCCCCCCCACCCACAAAAACTTTCTAAATGTTTTTCTGATTTCATTCATAGAAATTTGAGAGGAAATTCTGTTCATAGAAATGTGCTTTATATTAAGAATCCTATAGATGTCAGCATTTCACTGTCAAATTTTCTTCATTAACAAGTATTCAATTTTTAGCCAGAAATACTACATTTCTCCCTGAAAAAAAAATGTGATTTTGCTCTCTATAATGTAAATCTATTTGGGGATTAACTACAAAATCATCCTACAACAGGAAACTGCTTCAGGTGTGGTAAGAGAAAAATGTTTCTAGTGGAGTAAAATTTAATTAAAGGAGGATGTGAGGGGTATAAAATAGTGGATTTAATGTGTTAGAGATTTGTTTGCTTTAATAAATTAGACTCTATAGTTGCCTTGCACATTTAACTTATCTGTTTGTTCTCCTTTTAATAAGTATTATCCCTTAGAAGAAGTGCTTACAGCTGAATATTTACTGGAAGAATTTAGACCTGACTTAATAGAGATGGTTCTTGATAAACTCAGACCAGAAAATGTCCGGTGAGTCACTCTGCATATTTTACTGTTGCATACTAAGTTTTCAATAATGATTAGAACCTGAAAATTTGGAAATGTGAATAAAATGATTTTAAACTTTTTATGAAGCATGATTAGAGTAGAAAGAATAGTATAATGAAGGGGCGCTTGAGTGGCTCAGTCAGTTGGGCATCTGACTTCGGCTCAGGTCATAATCTAATGGTTCATGATTTCAAGTCTTGCTTTGAGCTCTGTGCTGACAGCTCAGAGCCTGGAACCTGCTTTGGATTCTGTGTTTCCCTCCCTCCCTCTCTCCCTCTTCCTCCCTTGCTCACACACTGTCTCTCTGTCTCTCAAAAATGAGTAAATGTTAAAAAAAAAAAAAAAAGAATAGTACATTGAAGCAATACTAAACTTGAGCGAGTCACTACAAGTCACTACATGACCAACCTTTGTTATCTTTACTCACCCCCTTCACTCATCCTGTCTCCACTCTAGATGGTTTTGAGGCGGTATCTCTAAAATATGAAGACCTTTAGTTTTTGGTTTTTTGGTTTTTTTTTTAATGCTTATTCATGTTTGAGAGAGAGAGAGACAGAGAGAGACAGAATGCAAGTCAGGGAGGGGCAGAGAGAGAAGGAGACACAGAATCTGAAGCAGGCTCCAGGCTCCAAGCTGCCAGCACAGAACCTGACACGGGGCTCAAAGCCACGAATCGCGAGATCACGACCTGAGCCCAAGTCAGATGTTCAACCGACTGAGCCGCCCAGGCGCCCCAACATGAAGACCTTTAAAAAAAAAAATGTAATAATGTTGTTATCATGAATGAAATATAATAATAGATCATCTTTTTTTTTTTTTTTTTTCAACGTTTATTTATTTTTGGGACAGAGAGAGACAGAGCATGAACGGGGGAGGGGCAGAGAGAGAGGGAGACACAGAATCGGAAACAGGCTCCAGGCTCTGAGCCATCAGCCCAGAGCCTGACGCGGGGCTCGAACTCACGGACCGTGAGATCGTGACCTGGCTGAAGTCGGACGCTTAACCGACTGCGCCACCCAGGCGCCCCAATAATAGATCATCTTAACCTGGTTTCATCCTAACTCAGATGCCCAGAGTATCAGCTTACATGTCTGGCTTCATAAACAAATGAGTATACCCTCCTTTTTTTTTTTTTTTTTTTTTTTTTAATTTTTAATGTTTATGTTTGAGAGAGAGAGAGACAGAGCATGAATGGGGGAGGGGCAGAGAGAGAGGGAGACACAGAATCCGAAGCAGGCTCAAGGGTCCAGGCTGTCAGCACAGAGTCCAACATGGGGCTCGAACTCACAAACCATGAGATCATGACCTGAGCTGAAGTCAGCCATTGAACCAACTGAGCCACCCAGGCTAGGACACCCTCTTTTTTAAGTGGAGGGAAGCATTACAATCTCAGAATTCTCTCACTGACCAGTGATTAACCAGGAGGTCAAAAATTGGAGGAGCTTTTACAATAACAAAGATATTCTTTCTAGAGGAGGTTCAGCCTTAAAGAGCTTATGAACTATCCCATGATATTTCTGCCTCAAAATTGAATTTCACCCGTGTTTTCCAAAGTCAAATAATACAAAGAATATACTTAACTGACACAAATTTTGCATTTTTAATTTTTCCCTGGTGTCAAGCACATATTTCTAAAATTCTCCTGAAGATCTGGAGATTGAGTAAGTATGTTTTTTGCAACAATCATTTTATTAATAAAATCAACAATCTGATAGAACTTTTTGAAGAAGAAAAATCCTTCTGACAGAACTATTCCATCAGTCTTTCCTAGTTACCGTGGTTTGCACTTTTCTGACATGTGCTAACAGCAAACGATGAGAAAATTAAAAATATTACTGGTAGTTACACAGTTTGATAAATGCGATAAAATGATATAAAACTAGCTACACACACATTCTATCAATATCAACTTCCTTATTTGGATATTGTACTATAATTAAGATATAATCCCTGAAGATCTGGGTGAAGAGTACATGGGATCTCCCTATAATATTTTTGCATTTTTCTATGGATTTGTAATTATTTCAAAATAAAAAATATTTACAATAACAACAAAAATATAAAATAATTAGGAATGAATTTAAAGATAAGCAACACATCCATATATAAAACTACAAAACAGTGCCAAAAGAAATTAAAGACCTTGTTTGTAGATTAGGAGACTTGCTATTAAATTTTTTCCTGTCTGGGGCACCTGGGTGGCTCAGTTGGTTACGCTTCCGACTTTGGCTCAGGTTACGATCTCGAGGTTCACAAGTGTGAGCCCTGAGTCATGCTCTGTTCTGACAGCTCAGAGCCTGGATCCTGCTTCAGATTCTGTGTCACCCTTGCTGTCTGCCTCCCTCTCTCTCTCTCTCTCTCTCTCTCTCTCTCTCTCTCTCTCTCCCCCTCCCTCCCTCCCTCCCTCAGAGATAAACATTTAAAAAAATAAAATAACACAGACTGCATGTAATCACAATTAAAGTCCTAATAGCCTTTTTTTCTTTTAGAAATTGGTAAGCTGATTTCAAAATACATATGGGTATACAAAGGACCTAGATTAGCTATAATACTCTTGAACATAAAAACAAAAGTTGGAGGACTTGAACTACCAGATTTGAAGACTAACTAAAGCTACATTAGTTAAGACATTGTGCATTGGCCTAAGGATCCAAGAGAAATCATTAGAATAAAACAGAGTCCAGAAATAGAACCACACATATATGTTCAGTGGACATCTTTTTTGTTATGGTAAACACATAACATAAAATTTATAGTCTTAACCATTTTTAAGTGTCCAATTCCGTAGTATATTCATAGTGTGGTAAAAGAGATCTCCAGAACTTTTTTACCTTGTAAAACTGAAACTGTACCCATTAAACAACTCCTCTTTTCTCCCTCCTACCATCCCCTGGTAACCCCCGTTCCACTTTCTGTTTCAATGAATTTGACTGCTAACATACCTAGAATAAGTGGAATCATACAACATATCTTTATTTCACTTAGCATAATGCCTAAGGTTCATCTATGTGGTAGTGTGAGATGGGATTTCCACTTTGCCGTATTAAACCTACAAATAAAGCTATAGTCTTTGCCACATGCCTTGCTTAAGTCATAAATAAGTCTTTGGGAGGAGTTGTTCTTTCTGAATGTATGCAGGTCCTAGTGATAACTGTCTTCTTGTCTAATGTTTGGTAGACTGACAGCTGACTAGAATCTAAACACCCTGGCCTAGGCTTTTTTGAGGCTCCACTCCTTTCCCTTTCTGAAAGTCAAAGCATTTATCCATCTCCATCTTTTCTGCCTTTTCTCCTGTCCTCCAGTATTTCTAAAGGGTGTTGGGCATTGATCCTACTGAGATTTATTAGTTGCCTAAGCATCAGAGAGTATGATCTGCATTGGAGATGTGAATTCATTTGAGCCACTTTGGCTGATTCACTCACTAACCCTGGCCTGGGTTTCAGCCAGGGGATTGGTCCACCTTTGCAGTTTAAAGACCCATAAATTCTAAATCAGTATTCAAATTCTAATTCAGTAGTCTTGTCATCTGCTATCCTGAGACCAGTGTATCGCATTTTGCTTTAGGTCATTTTGCTTTATGAGTTCTTCCCAGGTAAAAACTGTGTTTTTCTTGGAGTGCCTGGGTGGCTCAGTCGGGTAAGCATCCGACTTCAGCTCAGGTCATAGTCTCGGGGTTCATGAGTTCCAGCCCTGTGTCAGGCTCCGTGTTAACAGCTCAGCCTGGAGCCTGCTTCGTACTCTGTGTCTCTTTGCCCCTCTCCCGGTGGTAGCACACACGCGTGGACTCTCTCGCTGTCTCTGTCTCTGTCTGTCTGTCTCTCTCTCTCTCTCTCTCTCTCTCTCTGTCTAAAAAATAAATAAACATTTTTTTAAAAAACCTGTTTTTCTCGGATTCAGGCTGTCAGGGCTCAATAAAGGTTGAATTCTCTAAGCATTTAGCCTAAACTTTCTTTGATTCCTTCTTTCTTAAGAAACCTTTTAAAAAGTGTCTTTTAGCATTTTTCATGAACCTCAATTTCTTCAGCACTTTGGCCTTCCTGTCGCTATTCTTTTGGTTTTTTTTTTAAGTTTTATTTTTATTTGTTTTTGAGAAAGATAAATATTTTTGAGAAAGATACCAAGAGCAGATTGGGGAGGGGCAGAGAGAGGAGACAGAATCCCAAGCAGAGCCGGACAGAATCTGTCAGCACAGAGCTTGATGCCGGGCTTGAACTCACGAACTGTGAAATCATGACCTGAGCTGAAATCAAGGGTCAGACACTTAACTAACTGAGCCACACAGGGCACCCCCCCCCCTTTTTTTTAAGTTTTATTTTTATTTACTTCCTGACACTATTCTTTAAGTTTGACTTTGAGTTTCATCAATGGATTTTTTTTGGTACTGTCTTTCTTCTTTGGGGTGTATTTTTTGAAAATATGATTTGATATCACGATATTGTAGAATTCTAGTGGAAGGATAGAGTTCATCTATTTAGAATCCTTATTTAAAAGGTAATGGAACTGAAGCCCAGAGACTTGCCTAATTTAGATCTTAACTGTGATTTTGGCAAGGTCTCAAAGAAAGTGAGTCAGAGTATCAGCCAGATTCCAAGTTTCTGATGGCCAGATCTGTGCCCTCGCTACTAATTCTGTTTGAAGTCATCACAACTGCCTGTGAAGCTTCTCCTCGTTCTTGGATGTCATTCCACTTCTCTCTCAGGGATTATTTGCAAAAGTATCATGAGAATTCATACCCTGGGAACCATATTGCCTTTTAATGTCTATGGTCAGGATACTTACTGTTTCTGAATGGGTACTGTCCAGCTTCAATAGCTATTCATTTCCTCTCAACATTTCTAAATGGCTGACTTGAAGTCAGTGGTGAGCATTCATGCTAGGCCACTCTTTCCTTCTCACTGTTATAAGTTTCAGTGTGAAAAGAAAAGTTCATTTCTCTCTATTTCTAAGGACCATGTCAGTACTGTATCAGCAACCAGCTCTCGGTGGATAGAGTTAAAGAATAGCATTGCTCCCACCACCACAGACACACACTTAAAAAACTCAAGACTATTTTAGTATAATTAGATTTCCAGCAGATAGTCTAAGGATGCTATAGTATCTGTGCTAGTTTTTCTGAATTGTCTGCAGTTAAATATATTGCAGCTGTCCGTGGCATTCTTAGATTACTGTAACTTCTCTCTTTTTCCCATAACTCAAGTGTTCTTGTGCTTCCACACTCTGCATTTCTAAGTAGATTTGATGTGTATGTACTCTGTCTCTGCTATCATTCCCCTTGCCTACCTCTTACAATTTATTTTTAGATACATAGCCTTTCACTGTATATTTCAGTTTTAAATTCCTCAGTGGCACACCAATTCTTGTTTTGCAAAGGTATCTCTATCAGGCCAGTATTTGAAGTTTGCCTTGTTTGGGGAACTGTTTATCTATTTCATATTTGCTTCCTTGTAACATTTCAAATGTTACCCATACGCTTTACCTGGGTATTCAGCTGTCTCAGTCCCTTAGGATTGCAGCTGACCAATCTCCCTTCTTCTCCCCCTTTTAACTTGCCTGTTGCTAAGCAGTGTCCAGCCTCTGCTGCTCTCTATGTCACATAGTCATCCTCCAAAGCATATGGCAGCTTTACCTGAACCTTTTCACTTTCTCTCTCAGAACAGAGTTTACAGTTTTCTTGTTTCAGAGGGCATGTCCACTACCAAATGAATGCTTCGGTGTTCACAAGTTTAATCAGTTACTTCATTATTCTGATGCATGGGCTGTCATTCAGGGAAACCAAAGCCATCTATGTAACAAGCTTTTCCAGAATCAAGCATCTCATGGAAGAGAAGATGGTAACACCACCTCGCTACCAGGTTATTTAACTTCCTAACACAATTTTCAGAAGTCTCCTTTAGAATCAGTCCATTCATTCTCTAGGAAGTGAGCAAGAGTGGAAGCATTTTCTAGGACTGAGTCTTAGCAGACCCTGTCATGTATTGAATGAATGTCCTTAAGAAACATTACATACCCTTCATGTGGCCCTGTGAGGAGTCGTTGTGGTAGTGGTGGTGGTGGTGGTGGTTGTTGTTGTTGTTGTTGTTGTTGTTGTTGTTGTTGTTGTTCTTCTTCTTCTTCTTCTTCTTCTTCTTCTTCTTCTTCTTCTTCCTCTTCCTCCTCCTCCTCCTCCTCTTCTTCTTCTTCTTCTTTTAATGGTTTCTGCCTGCATTTTTTTTCCTTTTTTTAAATTTATTTTTAAATTTACATCCAAATTAGGTAGCATATAGTGCTATAATGATTTCAGGAGTAGATTCCAGTGATTCATCCCCTATGTATGACACCCCAACAATTGTCCTCCTTAATGCCCCTTACCCATTTAGACCATCCCCCCACCCATAACCCCTCCAGCAACCCTGTTTGTTCTCTGTATTTAAGAGTCTCTTATGTTTTGTCCCCCTCCCTGTTTTTATATTATTTTTGCTTCCCTTCCCTTAGGTTCATCTGTTTTGTATCTTAAATTCCTCATATGAGTGAAGTCATATGGTATTTGTCTTTCTCTTACAGGCTAATTTTGCTTAGATACCTTCTAGTTTCTAATTTCTTCTAATTTCACTCAGATACCTTCTAGTTCCATCCACGTAGTTGCTAATTGTGGCCTTGTGAGTTCTATATACACTCTACATATACCCTGCAAGAGGAATTCTCAGACTGCCAAACATGGATCATTTCTTCTGGACATGATAACAGAACTCTTTCATCCATTAAACCCTATGATTTCTCACTTGTTTCTGTGGAATATATTCTTATTTAGCATGTTTTCTAGAACTGGCAGGTCAATGGCAGCTTGAATACCTTCAGCTGGTAGATTAGTCAGTCATGCTAACAGGTTAGTCGGATTGCTTATATCTACCCTAAAGCAGGTGATAAAGTCCAAGTCTAGCTAGCCAGGTAGAGTATTTCATCTAGAATAAATAAGAAGTTGACAGTAATTCAGACAGGCATTGAAGTTGGGAAGGTGTGATGAGGGACAGGAACACACAGATTTGGAAGATGGTTGGGTATTCAGTAGAGAGGAGTTTTCATTGCAAGTACTGGGCTTTCAGCTGTGAGGCAGACATTCAGAGGCTGGAACCAGACCTCTGAGAGGATGGGTGAGAACACGTAGGAGCATACCTAGACCTTGTTATTGAAATTGGGACGTAAAGGAGAAGTGGGACCAGTAACAGGACTGAGTTAGCTCTACCTTTTTTCCCTGAACTTTTTTTTTTTCCCTTCTGACTTCTGGGCTGTTTCTATTTTCCCATCAATGAAAGCTTTTAACAAGCCAGAAGATAGAGAGGTGTTTCTTGGTCTGGTTTCCTTCACCTCTAGCAATAGGAAGGGCAATGTATATGTATTAAATGCATATGATGGTAGTATGTGGTAGGGAAAAAACATAGAGCACAAACTTAGCAAATAATAATATGAGTGTGTTTTTGGTTTTTTGGATATCTGGATGAGCCAACAAGGGTTTTTGGGGTTTTTTTGTTTGTTTGTTTTTGTGGATTTTGGGTTTGGTTTGGTGGGGTTTTTTTTGTTTTTTTTTGTTTTTTTTTTTTTTTTGTTTTTTGCCATTTTTGTTAACACTGGGCCTCAGCTGTTCCTGGGAAGGAATACTTTGTTTTGCTTTTTTTAAGACTATTTTCCAACTGAGTTTGTTCAGTATTTTTCCCTAGCTACTCTTCTTTTAAAATTTTAGTTGGTAGCATACCTACAAGACTCCTGCACACAGTTTTTCACATTAAAAATGATGGGCTCTAACCAAAGGATAACAGAGACTATGGCCAGAAACCTCTATACTTCATTCCTTGTTTTGACTAAACATTATAGGACTTACTGGGTCTTAGAGGCCCACCATATTCTTGGATATTATTTACATTTTCATGGCACTTGGGTGGTTCAGTCAGTTGAGTGTCTGACTCTTGATTTGGGCTCAGGTCATGATCCCAGGGTTGTGGGATCAAGCCCTGTGTCAGGTTCCACAATGAGCTTGAAGCCTGCTTAAGATTCTCTCTCTCCCTGTGCCCTTCTCTCCCACTTAGGCGCGCGCTCTCTCTCTCTCTCTCTCTCTCTCTCTCTCTCTCTCAGATAAAAATTAAAAAAACATTTTCAGGAGTCAGGCTCTAGAAATGCATATATACAAGATGAGTTTATAAGGTTTTTTTATTTGTTTTTTCCATTTATCTTTAGGGTTGCGATAGTTTCCAAGTCTTTTGAAGGAAAAACTGATCGCACGGAAGAGTGGTATGGAACCCAGTACAAGCAAGAAGCTGTACCAGACGAAGTCATTAAGGTAGGGTTCAGTCATCTGTGAATAAACTTGGCATTGTGAGGGGCACCCAAGAATATGAGCTCCCTAGATCAACTCATGGGCCAGTGTGGAGAGTGACGGCCCACAGCTGTCTGTGCTGTCCTGAGCAGTGTGGACAAGGAGATGGAGAGCTAGAGCTTAGGTTTTTGTGTGAAGAAATGGCACTGTGGCCACCTTCTCATGTGTCTGTTAGACCATCAGGGCTGAAAGCAGACCCTCAGCCTCATGCAGTCAAAGATCATTGAAGTCCAAAGTACACAGAGAAGCAAAGGCACCAAAACAGGCAAGAAGAGATGGAAGTAGCATGAAAAACAGATACAAGGGCTCCAGAGGGCTCACCATCGTGCTGGGTGTACAGCTGGGAATAGTCTCTGGGATTCACACAGTCTTCACTTTAGGAGGTGCCATATTGTATGCCTCATATTGTGTCATTGCTCTTTTTGTCAATGTAAGGGAATTAGAATTTGTTTCAAAACAGCTGTGTTTAGGTAGTATGTTATCCCATTCATAAGTAGTGAAGCTTTTGTTTATGAGTCTTAACCTACTTGTCTAGTACTTTTTAGTTTTCATTGTTATTGTAGCTTTGATATTGTCCTTTATTTGTGGGAAAACACCAGAAAGCCTTGCTCTGACTAGGTTCTAGTTAAACTTGAATAATGGACATTTCTTAAATGTACTTGTATAATGACAATACAGAAAAAAAGGATAGTTTAAGAAAACCATCGCTCTGACCTATTCACAATACAGAAGGAAATCACTGGAGCCCCTTAGTATATGAAAATATCCATCTAGCTAAACTGAGGAATGCTGATCTCCCATGAATTAATTGTAAAGCAAAACAGAACCCCTATTCAGCAAGCTCTGTTCATAACAAACCTGCCCCAAATGGGAATTTTTTAAAATAAATTTATCTGGGAGACATCTGGCTGGCTCAGTTGGTAGAGCATGCAACTCTTGATCCCAGAGTTGTGAGTTCAAGCCCCACCTTGGGTGTAGAGCTTACTTAATTAAAAACAGAAGGAAAAACAACAACAAAACCCAAAACAACCCAAATTTATCTGGGAGTTTAGCAGCGAAATTATTTACTATGTGTTTCCCAGCCCCTACTCTTCAGCCATTCGGGAAACTTGCTACTCATAATACGGCCAACATTCCCACCATTCCAGTGCCAAAAACATAAATGTAGAAACCAAAATAGAATAGAATTGCAGAAGCTGCAAGGCTGTGCTGGATCATCTGAAGACCAAATCGCTGAACCCAGCATCACTGGCAGTGGTGGCCCTTTTTTTTTTTTTTTTTTTTTTAACATAATGAGAAGTCTTATAAATTAGAGTCCAACAATCATTGACCTGTGATCTGTCCCACTTAGCTTTTGGAACTAGCCCATGGAGCACAATCAACATGTTGTATCAACCCTGTCCTACAATCCAGACTTAAGTATCCACTTTGTCCTTAACTTTGTGTGTGAATTACTGGTTCACTTAGAAGTTCGCATGATCGTTGGGAGAGTGGTGGAGCAGGCCTTAGGAAGCAGTACTAAAGTGAAAGAAACCCTTTTTTTTTTTATTTAATATTTGCTCATTAGATTTATTTATTTATTTATTCATTTATTTTTTATTATATGAAATTTATTGTCAAATTAGTTTCCATACAACACCCAGTGCTCATCCCAAAAGATGCCCTCTTTAATACCCATCACCTCCTCTCCCCTCCCTCCCACCCCCCCATCAACCCTCAGTTCTCAGTTTTTAAGAGTCTCTTATGCTTTGGCTCTCTCTCCCACTCTAACCTCTTTTTTTTTTCTTTTTTTTTTCCTCCCCACCCCACCCCCCCGCCCCCCCATGGTTTTCTGTTAAGTTTCTCAGGATCCACATAAGAGTGAAAACATATGGTATCTGTCTTTCTCTGTATGGCTTATTTCACTTAGCATAACACTCTCCAGTTCCATCCACGTTGCTACAAAGGGCCATATTTCATTCTTTCTCATTTGCACGTAGTACTCCATTGTGTATATAAACCACAATTTCTTTTTTTTTTTTTAATTTTTTTTTTTCAACATTTATTTATTTTTGGGACAGAGAGAGACAGAGCATGAACGGGGGAGGGGCAGAGAGAGAGGGAGACACAGAATCGGAAACAGGCTCCAGGCTCTGAGCCATCAGCCCAGAGCCCGATGCGGGGCTCGAACTCACGGACCGCGAGATCGTGACCTGGCTGAAGTCGGACGCTTAACCGACTGCGCCACCCAGGCGCCCCAAACCACAATTTCTTTATCCATTCATCAGTTGATGGACATTTAGGCTCTGAAAGAAACCCTTTAATCTAGTTTTCAAGCCATACATGCAAGTAACTTAGTGCAGCTGAAAGTTTAATTCGTTTATAAATGACCTATTATCTATCAATTGCAAGAATATATCCTTTTCCAGATTATTCTCCATTCTTTAGGGAGCTAGAGCAAACGTGATCTTCATATGGACCAGGTAGTCTCTCAGTGTTCTGAAGTCTCAGATTGCCCCTTAATCTCAGCTAGTCATTTTGGAAATAGGTAAAGAGGAAAGACAGGTAAGTGTAAAATCTTGACTAGTAAAAGAGAGACCAACTCAAGTTTCACGAAAAGCCATCAGTGGATTTGGAAATGGAAAAGGAAAGCTGTGTGACGTATCCCCTTAATATTTGCCTAGACATTAAGCAAAGGGACTATTTTACACTCTTCAGTGCAACTCTAATTGCTTTTGTGTGTGTGTGTTTTTCATTATTCATCCAGAAATGGCAAAATGCTGACCTGAATGGAAAATTTAAACTTCCAACGAAGAATGAATTTATTCCTACGAATTTTGAAATTTTATCATTAGAAAAAGAAGCAACACCATACCCTTCTCTTATTAAGGTAACATGTTAGAACTGGTGATTTTTTTTTTTTTTAATGCTTATTTATTTATTTATTTATTTTTTCAACGTTTATTTATTTTTGGGACAGAGAGAGACAGAGCATGAACGGGGGAGGGGCAGAGAGAGAGGGAGACACAGAATCGGAAACAGGCTCCAGGCTCTGAGCCATCAGCCTAGAGCCCGACGCGGGGCTCGAACTCACGGACCGCGAGATCGTGACCTGGCTGAAGTCGGACGCTTAACCGACTGCGCCACCCAGGCGCCCCGTTAATGCTTATTTATTTTGAGAGAAGGGATCGTAGAAAGAGAGTGTAGGAGAGGGGCAGAGAGAGGTAGAGAGAGAGAATCCCAAGCATGCTCTGCACTGTCACTGCAGAGCCCAATCCAGTGCTTAAACTCATGAACCGCGAGATCATGATCTGAGCTGAAACCAAGAGTCGGATGCTTAATCGACTAAGCCACCCAAACACCCTTAGAATCAGTGATTTTTAAATTTAGGAGATGCACCTGTTACACGGAAGGGATAGAGAGATGATTTCTTGCATTTGGTACTAGGTTGTTTTGGAGGGCTCACATCCTAAGAGCTAACGGAAAGTTGTAGAGAATAACTGTTAAGAAATATTAAAAGGCTAGAAATGTTAAAGCAAACAAACTACTAAAGAATTTAGAATCTAGGGGTATTGTTTTCTTTGCAGAAAAAAAAAAAAGATAAATCTAGGCTACAACCACAAATCTACTGAAAGTTATCGGCCTCCTTTCCATAGTCACTGAAGACCCAGTAGGAAGTGGAAGTTAGAGAACTGCATCGTGAAAGTTAGAGATAAAGAAAATCTCTAAATCCTGGAGTAGAGCATATCCAAGGGTAGCTGTTGGATTTCCTGCCCTTGAAAATAATTCTCATTTTGGTAGAATGGCTCTAGGAAATTGATAAGAACAAGGAATATAGGAAGTTAATAAGCCAGTGAAAAGGGTGATTGAGAAATGGGGCGCTTTTTTCCCCCTTTTTCAGAATGTTCTTTTTGTGTCATTATTTCACACCTTGAGCAAATTGTGTGGAAAAATGCATCAAATTATTAATACACATCCTCTTTCCTAAATTCTCTTTCTAAACTCACCACCGTAGGCACACATCTTTCTTCTTATTTTCTTCAAAGGACCTAACATTTAGATGAACTCAATGAGACAAGAGTGTTTAGAAACTTGAAATTTAATTTATCTCATGCAACTAGATCATTAACTAGGCAACCATTTTTCTTTAAAAATGACGTTTGAATGAGTTATAGGTTGGGTTATTCAAAGAGAAAGCTTTTTTACCTCTCCTATTATTTGTTGTTCTATTTTTTCTTAAAATTTTTTTTTTAACATTTATTTTTTGAGAGACAGAAACAGAGTGTGAGTGGGGGAGGGGCAGAGAGAGACAGAGACACAGAATCTGAAGCAGGCTCCAGGCTTTGAGCCTGATGTGAAGCTCGAACTCACGAACTATGAGATCATGACCTGAGCCGAAGTTGGACACTTAACCGGCTGAGCCACCCAGGCGCTTTGTTTTAAATAGGTCTTCTCAGAGTAAACTACGGAGAACCTTTATATCTCTCATCAGAGTTTCAGGAGTTTTTTGGTTTTTTGTTTTTTGGTTTTTTTAAATATTTATTTATTTTTGAGACAGAGAGAGACAGAGCATGAACAGGGGAGGGGCAGAGAGAGAGGGAGACACAGAATCCGAAACGGGCTCCAGGCTCTGAGCTGTCAGCACAGAGCCCGACGCGGGGCTCGAACTCGCGGACCGTGAGATCATGACCTGAGCCGAAGTCGGCCGCTTAACCGACTGAGCCACCCAGGCGCCCCTTCAGGAGTTTTTAATACCGTATGAGTGAAGTAGAGAGTTAAGGTAGTGGGTTATTTGTTCATTCTTGACTGTGTTAGTTATCCACTACTGCATCATAACAAATTCCTCCAAATTTTAGCAACTTAATGTTTATTTTTATCTGCATGCAATTTCTGAGGATCAGAAATCTGGAAGTGGCTTAGTTGGGTGGTTCTGGCTCAGGGTCTCTCATTAGGTTATAGTCCAGCTGTTGAGTGAGGCTTCAGTCATCTGATGGCTCAATTAGGGCTGAAGGATTTTCTTCTAAATTCAGTTGTGTGGTTGTTGGAAGGCCTTAGTTCTTCACATGG
Organism: Leopardus geoffroyi; assembly: GCF_018350155.1. NCBI lineage: Eukaryota > Metazoa > Chordata > Mammalia > Carnivora > Felidae > Leopardus > Leopardus geoffroyi. Next base: position 53,215,027 of record NC_059334.1, on the reverse strand, counting down.
GCCTCTCCATAGAGTTGTTTGACTTGGAAGCTGGCTTTCTCCAAAGTGAGTGATTCAAGAGAGAAAGTGGGTGATCAAGATGGAAACTACAATGTCTTTTAGGATCTAATCTCAGAGCTACCCTGCCATCACTCTGTCATAGTCTGTTGGTCACGTAGACCAATCCTGGTTCATTGTGGGAGAGAGGACTATACAAGGTGTAAATGCCAGCAGGCCAGGATTGCTGTAGCTCGCCTTGGAGGCTGGCTGCTATACTCCCCTAAGGACCCCTGCGTCTGCCTCCCAGTGTTCAAAAATACAGGGACAGGACAGTTGGAATTGGCTTCTCCAGCCTATCCCTTCCTCTACTGTGTCCCCATCCCCCCAGCCCCCGCACCCGGGGAGACAGAAGGGTGATTTCTCTCTGCTACCAGGATCAGCAGTTTTCTCTTTTCACCTTCCCACCTGGTGACCCTCTGAGTTTCTTTCAAGGCCATAAGACAGCAGCCTCTGCAGAACAAAATTCTCAGCAGTGCCTCTGTCCTACTCCTTTTGAAGTATGATTTGATTGAGCTTTTTGCAGAATGTGCCCGTATTTCCCTAACCAAATTGTTTCTCCATCACAGGATACAGCTATGAGCAAGCTCTGGTTCAAACAAGATGATAAGTTTTTCTTGCCAAAGGCTTGTCTCAACTTTGAATTTTTCAGGTATGTAAAATGAATCTAGCTACAGAGTTTCTTATAAAAATCAACAGTCGCATTCCTAAAAGTTTTCTTCATGTCAACGGACCCATGTATAGAAGTAAAAGAAACTAGAGTTCTGTGGCTGGGGCCAGGGAAGGCTGCTGCTGGTAAGGGATATCGTGAAAGCCAAGGTTGTCAATTCTTCCTTTGCATTGATGAACACACCCTTTAACTGACATGATTTATGCTAGCCACTAGAAGGGCCTTCCTAACTTTCAGGACTTTGGAGCCTGGGGAGTCTGTAGACTCATCCAGAAATTTCGTTGAGAAATTTCACATTTGGGTGTGTTCTGTTGTAGTTTTGGTTTTGTATTCCTGAAATTTCCCCAGAGGAAGAGGTAGTAGTTCCTAAATGACTTTGAGTCTTTTCCAGCCCTTTAAACGTCAGAAGCCCTTAGATACTGCTTTCTCTATTCCTGGCTTTGTTACTTAAAAACAATTTAATTAAAAAGGAATGTTTTTTACTAAACATTAAAAAAATGTTTAGTACCATTTATGAATACTACTGTTGGAATGATTTCTCAGTATAAATCTGGAGTTCATCTCTGTCTCCTTTTATTTATTTGTAAAGTGTATCACCCAGTTCAAATTTTACTTTGTGAGTTTACACTTCATAATTTTTTATTTAAAATTCAGTGGTGTGTGTTTATGAAATAAACCTATCATCATGTCCATTTCTTCACTGGATTATTTGTTTTTTGGGTGTTGAGTTTGTTAAGTTCTTTATAGATTTTAGATACTAACCCTTTATCTGATACGTTGTTTACCAATATCTTCTCCCATTCCATCGGTTGCCTTTTAGTTTTGCTGATTGTTTCCTTCGCCGTGCAGAGGCTTTTTATTTTGATGAAGTCCCAATAGTTCATTTTTGAAACCTATCATCATGTAATAATGTTCATTAAATTTTATTTGGAAGACTTGACATGAAATTAAAACGCAGTGCGTTTTAAATGTTTTGGAAAAGGGGGCGAGAATCTCTGAATAGAAAGTTGGTATTTTGCCAGCATGAACTGCTGAGATTGCAGGGATGTAAACATTGAAGAAGCTGGAGATTTGTAGACTTGTCTGGAGCTGCACTGAGATTGTTTATTTTTTATACTGAACATGAACTGTCCAGCTATGGCTTATTGTTGGTAAAGCTCGTTTATTTTTTGATACTCATAGTGATGTTTGTAACACCCCAAGCAGCTTGTCCCCACTGTGCCATTTGACTTCTGTGATTATGAATTTCTTTACGGTACATTTTGAGAAACTATTTGATATTTTTACATTCTCTAACTGGCCCATACTGTTGTTAGAATTAAAAATGTCTGCTTCCCAAAAGACCCTCTCTCTGTGTTCTGGTCTTCCTAGAGGTCACACTGCTAGGTTTCTTGACATTTTCTATGTGTGTGTACTTTTTAATCTTTTCAGAAATTGGATTATGTTATGCGTACTTAGTCACAGTTTTAAAAACTCTGATCCATATTTAAGCATATAGCACCTGAATACAATATAATATTTATTAAAAATTTTTTTAAATGTTTGTTTATTTTTGATGGAGTGTGAGAGGGGGAGGGGCAGATAGAGAGGGAGACACAAAATTCGAAGTAGGCTCCAGGCTCTGAGCTGTCAGCACAGAGCTTGATACAGAGCTCAAACCCACAAACCGTAAGATCATGACCTGAGCTGAAGTCGGACGCTTAACTGACTGAGCCACCCAGGTGCCCCCAAAACAATATTTTTTAAATGAACAAATGAACCAGAATTTAAGCGTTGCAGTTGAATCGTGTTCTCTTTTACACCTGACCAGCACAGCTGCTGCGCACGTAGCATTTTAGGATATGTCTTGGAATTACATTCAGAGCTTGAGCCATATGGCTTTGAGCTCCCAGGTTTGGCTTTTTCTGGCTTTTCACTTCTACCTAAGATTGCCATATAGGTGCCTGTGGGCCTAAGCCCTTTCTAGAGTCCCTTTTATTTGACAATTTTGCTTTTCAGAGTTGTGCTGTGTGTTTCTGAGCTGCTGTTTGCCTAAAGAAGGAAGTGTGTCATCATATAGAATACAGTACTTAAAAAAGTTCAGTGACAGGACATCCATTTAGATTTCCCAGATGGAGAAAGTTTATATAGTTACAGAGTTTTCTCTTTGATTTTTAAAATAATTTTTTCTAGTGTTTATTTATTTTTGAGAGAGAGAGACAGAGAGACAGAGTGTGAGTGGAGGAGGGGCAGAGAGAGGGAGATACGGAATCCGAAGCAGGCTCCAGGCTCTAACTGTCAGCATAGAGCCAGACGCAGGGCTCAAATCCATGAACTATGAGATCATGTCCTGAGCCGAGTCAGACACTTAACTGACTGAGCCACCCAGGCACCCATCCCTTTGGTTTTTAATTTTCTAAGCGGCTAAGCCTCTTTCTCCTATTTTTGCTTCATTATCAGCTTTGATAAAATTATTGGCTTTGCTAGCAGTACATTGGTTATATTTACTGTGCTACAGATAGAGTGAAACTAATTTGCCGCCAAACAAGCCAAGCAGGCACCTGGCCTCGGGTCCTTTGCACTGGCTGTTTTCTCAACTTGCCCACCCAGATGTCCCCAGAGCTCGCTCCTTTGCTTTCTTCAGGTCTAGGCCCACATGTCACCTTATGAGAGAGGCATTGATTATCGTATGTAAATTAGCAATCTTCCTATCCTACCATCATCACCCTTCATTCCTATTCCTCTTACTCTGCTTAATTTTTCTTCACAGCACTATCCCCACTTGACATATTAAAATTTATTCTCTCCTCCAATTAGACTGTTAAACTCTGTGAGGTCAGAGACTTTGCCTGATTTGTTTCTTCTTTATTCTCAGTACCTAGAGAAGAGCCTAGCACTGGGCTCTTCTGATCTATACGTGCTTATATGTATTATAATAGTAAGAGTGTGATACATATTTGTTGAGTGAATGACTCTTGCTTGCTTGTCATAAAGGTGAGCAGTGTCCTATAATCAAATGAGTAGATCACTTGACTTGGATTTGAATCCTAATTCTGCCACTACCAGCCCAGGTGACCACATAAGGAAAACTGTTTCTTATTTGGGAAATGATTTAAGTTAGGTGGATCTCTGTGGCCCTGTTTAGCTCTTGCACTCTCTTATTGTTTCCTCTTTTTGGTTGTTCTTCTTCACCTAAGTTGGGTTTTTTTGTTTTTTGGGTTTTTTTTTTTAATTTTAATATTTTTTCCTAGCTCGGGCTGCAGTTATATAGTGGGAATTATCAATTATTTTACTGACAGTGCTCTAGCTTTATTGGTTTTGGTAGAAACTCAGATAAGCTAACATTTCACAGGTGTCCATAAACTTTCTCTTTTAAGTTCAGAAACTTCACAGCATACAAACTTCTCAGTCTCATACTGCTGTCCGCCAAGGGTATGGCTTTCTTGGAGGAGGACATGAAAATGCCAGATGAGCTCTGTCCGGCCATGCCTTCCTTCTTTTTATTTTTATTTATTCATTTTAAGTAACCTCTTCACCCAGCGTGAGGCTTGACCTCACAACCCCATGATCATGAGTTGCATGTTCCACCAGCTGAGCCAGCCAGGGGCCCCACCATGCCTCCTTCTATGAGCCTCAACACAGGCATGCCTCGTGGCCTGTTCCCCACTCCTTACCTGCCCTGCATTTCTGACTCATCAGTCTGGCCACACCATCTGGGGTCAACAGTTGCTTCTCCCTCCTCACCACCACCAGCACACTTGGCATATTTCAGGCTTCTTTTTCAGACATCTTGTTTTTTTCCCCCTCCTGAGAAGAACAGACTCAAGAATTCAAACCATATCTTCAGGAAATTATATTAACCGATAATTCAGTTTCTTGATCCATCTCGAAAGGCCACATCACATTGGGAAGTAATAAATCAGCTATTTTACTGTCAACATTTTCTTCCAGCCCATTTGCTTATGTGGACCCCTTGCACTGTAACATGGCCTATTTGTACCTTGAGCTCCTCAAAGACTCCCTCAACGAGTATGCATATGCAGCAGAGCTAGCAGGCTTGAGCTATGACCTCCAAAATACCATCTATGGGATGTATGTAAGTACCCACGTCTTAGAGCCTTCCACTCATCAACATTTTTTTATATTGATTTGATGGAAGCGTTTTTGATTGAGGGTATGAGTTTAATTTCTTTTTAAAAATATTTATGGCTAATCATATTTTCTCATTTAATTTTTAAGTTCACTCTTATTCTAAGTATTCAGCATTACATTCACATTATGCAAATTCTCCTTGATTTCTGTTCTGTTTTTTTGTTGTTTTTTTTTTTAACATCTTTCATCAGATTGTCACATTTTTCTCCTCAAACAAAATTGGACCCTGACTTAGGTTTAGATCTCATCCATTCTCTATGTGAAATCTTGGTCTTTGACAACAGAATGAAGTCTTCCTGCCATTGTTAAAACATAAGGTTGGCCTATTCTGTTTCCCTAGAAATTCAGATCATGAGGCTGCATATCCATACTCTTCGGTCATGTTTCTTCATTACCATGCCACTGCTTGAGGTATCAAAGCATTTCTTTTGTTTTTCTTTTTGTTAGTCGCTACATTTATGCTGATCCTCTCCATTGCAACATGACATACCTGTTTATCAGGTTATTGAAGGATGATTTAAAAGAGTATACATATGCAGCACGCCTCTCAGGTTTGAGCTATGGCATTGCATCAGGAATGAATGCAATACTTGTAAGTAAAATGAAAACCAAAGAAAAGGCACCACACCATTTAAGCATTATGTTGAGCTTGGGAAAACTATTAACTTCTGCATTTTTAAACAAGAAGGTTGATGGTTTTTTCCTTGCACCTTTTTAGTGATTGAAGAACTGAAATTAGTATTGCTTTCACTAATGAATGACTTAGTAGCGTTTAGTGCAACTTGTGAACATGTATGTGTGCTACATTTATTTGCATGTTCCTCTGCTTGAAATGTTTAACCTATTAATTCTGAAAGCATGTTGTCCTTTCCATGTGCTTGAGTGTATTAACATCTGTAAGTGAAAAATATCTGTAGTTACTGTTGTGGTGCTTGAATTTTACTCAAATATAAGCTTCCTTTATTTTTGCTGACAGCAGTAGAAAGCTCCTGTGTCCAAGTACATTTGATGTTTTCATTTAGTTTATTTTGTAGCATGCACCATTAACTACTTTTAAGTGTGTTTTAAAATAAGCATTATTAAAAACATCCCAAGAAATAACTAGATCCTTGCTCCTGAAACTATTTCTGATGTGTTTCCAAACCTTTATCTCATTTTCAAATTAACATCCCTTGTATGGCACACATTCATCTTCACTTTTCTTGAAAAAATACTGTATGTTTTAGTAACAACTGCAGTGAGAGCATGTGCTGTGTACTCCTCTTTATAAATTCTTATACAAAAGGTTTTAGGGTTTTAAAATTGTATTTTGCAGTGCTTTTCTTTCTTTACACAAGTAAATTTTCTGGTGGCTTTTATTTAACGTATAAGAGTGTATGTAACCATTTTCAGAGTCTAGGGAAATTTGAAGCTCAGAGATCAAAATAAACTCCAAATAGGAAAGTAATAGTCTGTTTATTTTTTGCTCTTGACCTTTAGTAGCATATTACCATTAAAATAAATAATTTTTAATTTATGACAAAATGAGCTTTCTACTAGTTGTCAGTCTATTTCCCATGGTACGTGATGTGCTCACCATGGCCGCGATGACCTTCTCTCCTACTGAGGTTCTTGCCTGTCATTCTGTATAAGGCAGAGGCTTTCATAGACCTTCCACATGCAGTGCGCCCTCTATTGCTGTGGATGCCACCATGTGGAAATAAAATAATAGGCCTCCCCTGCTTTTCGAATGCAGTGCTTTCGGAGATCGTTAGAGTATATTGTCCCACGGTAAAATCCTGATAGTACAGTGTGTCCTCACTGTGCATCACTGGCTTTTGATACATCAGCAGAATTCATCAAACAAGCATCCGTATGGATCCTGTTTGGGCAACATTGACAAAAATGGCAAAATGCCACAAGAATGTATACACATGCACAAAATTAGGGCTGCCTGATTTCTCCAGAAATGATTTTTAAAATATTAAAATATTTTTATATAAACAATTTGGGGACATACCTAACAGTTGGCTAGATAATACTACCTGTGATTTTTAACCTTCTTATCACATCTACAAAAACCTTAAGCCTGCTATTCCTTAGAAATTATTTTTGAAGATTAAACTTGAAACACATTCTGTAATTAATTTTGATTTAATGGGAGCTTGAATGTCAATGATGTGATATGTTCTGCATTAGTTTGGCATCAGGTGAGTTTTCCTACTGTTAACTTTGGTCAGGAACAGCAAAATTAGGCTTTTAGATTATTAGTAAATAAAGATGGTTAATGTTCTCTTCCTAAGTGTTAAACTATTTGAGAAGATCAATTAGTCGACTTTATTTCATTTTTATTTTAATATGCTGGGCTTTGGGGTTTTCTAAATGTTTAAAAATCAAGCTTATGGTGTTTATTTGGAAGTTTTTTTGGTGATGTTTTTAGACTTCTAATACCCTGAACTCTTTTTGTAGCTCTCGGTGAAAGGTTACAATGACAAGCAGCCGATTTTGCTAAAGAAGATTATTGAGAAAATGGCTACCTTTGAGATTGATGAAAAAAGATTTGAAATTATCAAAGAGGCAGTAAGTGTTCTGAACTCATTTTTGTAATTTTGCCACATAATGAACATTTTAAGAAAAATGAGGGGATGGCTGGGTGGTTTAGTAGGCTGAGTGTCAGACTCTTGATTTCAACTCAGGTCATGATCCCAGGGTTGTGGGATCAAGCCCCGCGTCAAGCTCTGCACTGAGCATGGAGCCTGCTTAAGATTCTCTCTGTCTCTCTTTCTTTCCCCCTCTCTCTCTCTCTCCCCCTCTTTCCCTCCCTACCCCTCCCCCCTCTCCATCTGCCCCTCTCCCCTACTTGAGTGTGCTCTCTTCCTCTAAAAAAAAGAAAAGAGGAGGAAAAGCCCTATTAACCATGTGCCAGTCCTCTCACCCTGTCTTTGTTAAAGCCTGTGCTCTATCCAGAAAGAAACCCTGGGAGACTCAGGGACACCTGACCCCCCAAGAGCTGGGGAGGTTGCAGCACTGACTTTCAGAGAGAAGCCTGAGGGCTGTGAAGGACCCCTTGCAAGTTTCATCCAGCCTTTACTTTATTTATTTATTTTTTTTTAATTTTTTTTTTTTTTCAACGTTTATTTATTTTTTGACAGAGAGAGACAGAGCATGAACGGGGGAGGGACAGAGAGAGAGGGAGACACAGAATCGGAAACAGGCTCCAGGCTCTGAGCCATCAGCCCAGAGCCCGATGCGGGGCTTGAACTCACGGACCGCGAGATCGTGACCTGGCTGAAGTCGGACGCTTAACCGACTGCGCCACCCAGGCGCCCCCAGCCTTTACTTTAGAAGAACACATGGTTCTGCTGGCTAAGGTCTGCCTACCATGAGAACCTTGTCACATTAGGGCAGACTGTTTAGGCTTGATGTGTCTTCTACTTAAACTCAACTCACAGTAAGCCTGATAATGGAAATAAGGGATGGATAGCTATTTTAAAAACCAAACTGTGACTTTAATTGTACATCCTCCAAAAAATTAACGTTTTCAAATGTAGTTTTCGGATGAAGATCCAATATTTTATGTATGTAAGTGGACATGTTGCTTGCTTATGGAGACTTTTGGAATGGCCTTATGGTACAGAATCAAAGGATACCAAAAGCTGGAAGCCCTGAATACTAGGGATGACTCTCTCAGAGAGAAAAAATGTCCCATAGTGAAGACACTTAGGACACAAGTCAGATGCTGGGGGTAAAGCAGCAGCCTGGAGAAAGGAAAACAGGCCCTTTAAGGATCAGAGAGGAGTAAGCCCCATTCTAAATTACCTCACTTCAAGGGGAGCCTGGGTGGCTCGGTCGGTTGGGTGTCTTCAGCTCAGGTCATGATCTGGCAGGTCATGGGTTCGAGCTCCGCATGGGGCTCTATGCTGTCAGCGTGGAGCCTGCCTCGGATCCTCTCCCTCTCTCTGCCCCTCCCCTGCTCTCTCACTCTCTTTCAAAAATAAATATTAAAAAATAAAATAAAAAATAAATTACCTCACTTCAAAAGGAGAAAGCAGCAAATACTCGTGTATCCCAGTAACACATGATTTATGCAAAATGAAGTTTGATTATAGTTGATCTTTTTAAATGATTGTAAAAGGACTTCTAAAATGAATGGACCCGTGTCTCTCTTTACTAGTACATGCGATCTCTTAACAATTTCCGAGCTGAGCAGCCTCACCAGCATGCCATGTACTACCTCCGCTTGCTGATGACTGAAGTGGCCTGGACTAAAGATGAATTAAAAGAAGCCCTGGATGGTGAGACTATTTTTGTACTTATAACCCTGTACATTTTTTCCTAAAATCATTTTGCTCTATCTCGATATCTAGTGTTTATGCTTTCTAATAGTTCTAATAACTTGTAGTTTTATTAAAGCCAGCTGTGCATCCTTTTTATCGAAATGAAAACAGTGGCAGCCTTTGAAGTGGCTTTCGTGTTCAGGCTGTTAAGCCACATTTGCTGCTTTCAGCCTGGACCCATAGCAGTTAGTTATTACTGTTCATAGATTTCTGCAGATGACTGAAGGTTTTGACCAGAACACTTACCTTGTTAATATTGAAGTTTTCAGAAGAAGAAAAAAGGGCTGAGCTTGAAAGTCTTGTCACACAGGAAGAGTACTCAGGCATCTTTAGATCTGTTCAGTTAAAAACTGGAAAATGTGGGGCGCCTGGGTGGCTAAAGTGGGTTAAGTGTCCGACTTCGGCTCAGGTCATGATCTGACGGTTTGTGGCCTCAAACCCCTCATCAGGCTCTGTGCTGACAGCTCAGAGCCTGGAGCCTGCTTGGGATTCTGTGTCTCCCTCTCTCTCTGCCCCTCCCCGTCTCACGCTCTCTCTCTCTCAAAAATAAACAAACATTAAAAAAAATTAAAAAAACCTGGAAAATGTGTGAAGCCTAAAGAATCATCCTTTGTTGCCTTTTTTCTAAAATCGTAAATCTAGTTTTCAGAGGCTTTGTTTCAATGCCCTAAATTCCTTGAAGGCATGGTTATGCCTTCTTTTTATCCTCTTTATTTAATATCTAGTGCAATACTATGTCCTCAACAGGTGTCTAATGAATGCCTATTGAATGGAATGAAATTACCTCAGGATTGTTTTATTAGAAAGAATATAGACTGATAGTACCCTTTATTGTTTTATCTTTTTCACTTCTCAGCATTACTTTCCAACTAATCTTTTTTCCCAAATACTCAACAATAAGAGAAAAGAATACTGTTGAATTTTTAATGACCTTTTATGACAAGTTCTTACTCATACTTACTATGTAAGTATAATACTTTTGATTTCTTCAGTGACAAATCAAGAGCAAAGTATTGACAATCATTATTTTATTGGTTGCCTCAGATATTGGATAGGCATATAGGTTATAAAATTCATTAACTAGAACTGATGCATTTTTAATCTGGACAGTTAATATGCTTTTCTTTGCAAAATGTTTGAGTCATGTCTAGTTAATGGGGAGAATTTTACCTTTAAAAAAAAAAAAAGCCCACATAATTGATTTAAAATCTGTTTTAAAAAACCTGAACCTGCAGGGCGCCTGGGTGGCTCAGTCGGTTAAGCGGCCGACTTCGGCTCAGGTCATGATCTTGTGGTCCGTGAGTTCGAGCCCCGCGTCGGGCTCTGTGCTGACAGCTCAGAGCCTGGAACCTGTTTCAGATTCTGTGTCTCCCTCTCTCTGACCCTCCCCCGTTCATGCTCTGTCTCTCTCTCTGTCTCTCAAAAATAAACATTAAAAAAAATGAAAAATAAAAAATAAAAAAATAAAAAAAAACCTGAACCTGCATTTAGCATAATCAAAAAGCAAAAGTTCTTAGTTTTTTCCCCCCTTTGTCAGATTGTGGGTCAGATAGTAGGTAAATTGTAAGCAGAATAAGCTCTAAAATATATCCTAGGGATGTGAAACCTAAGATACGTTTTATAAAGAGAAAGCACTGGGACCCCTGGGTGGCTCAATCGGTTAAGCATCTGACTTCGGCTCAGGTCATGATTTCATGGTCTGTGAGCTCGAGCCCTGCGTCGGGCTCTGTGCTGACAGCTCAGAGCCTGGAGCCTGCTTCGGATTCTGTGTCTCCCTCTCTCTGTGCCCCTCCCCCATTCATGCTCTGTCTCTCTCTGTCTCAAAGATAAAATAAGACATTAAAAAAATTTTTTATATAAAGAGAAAGCACTGTTTTGGTTGACAGTCTCTGCTCAAATAAGCCATCATTCTGTTTTGGAACACGTATACTCTTACGGTGATTCAGTACTCCCAATGTGGCTTAATGTGGAGACATTCGTTGACACTCCGTCAACTCTCCAGGTGCCAGAGTAGCAGGAACCTCAGAGTTCAGTGGGTCCAGCAGCTTTTACTGACTGCCATCTACACACCAGGCCCTAGACTTCAGGGGCTTGAGATAAAAAATGATCAATTAGATGGGGTTTCTTGGATCAAGGAGTTACAGTCTAGTGGCAAAGCATAAATGTGTTCAGCTCATTTCACTGTAGGCAGAGAGAGTAAGTGTTGTGGCCGAGGTCTGCAGAGAGTGGTCAAGGGGTCTGGAGAACAAGTATGCACTTTAGAATTAGACCACTGGTCACATGCAGCTGTACAACGTACTAGCATGATGCCTTGGGCAAGAAATTTCAATGTTCTTCACTTCAGTTTTCTCACCTTTAAAACAGGGATAAGTAGTACATACTTTATAAGATAACATGTATGAAATGATACACCCAGAGTAACCAGTTGTTAATTCCCGTCCTGTGTCTCTCTTTGAATTTCAGTCTCTATTTTTAGCAGCCATTGCAGCAGTTATTAGTATGATGTCCTAATGGAGAAGGAACAGCTCTTTCTTATTAAAGAATTGAATCAATACATGTAAAAGGAATGAGGGGAATAGAAAATCAGTATTGTGATACCATAATTGATACAGGCAATATGCACTGTTGGATGCTAAAATTAATGAGTAAGGGAAAACAGGATATGTGTATAGTCTCAAAGTATATTTCCCTGAAAATAAATATTTATTAATTACAGTGGGGAAAATAGGCATTGATGGGCAAGTGGCATTACCTAATTGCTTGTAGAACATACATGAGTTACTCTATTATAACTGAAAGATGAAAATAGTCCTTTTACAGCAAACACATCTGGCAGACCACCTTAACCACATGATTAGTGTTCGCTAGTACGACAGCATATCAACATCATGTACTGCTGATGTGATGCATTGATAAGGGCACATTACCTCTGTGGTATTCTTCCTAGTAGTTGAGTAGTTAAGCTCAGTTTAATCACGGAAAAACACTGGAAAAACTCAAATGGCACTCTGTAAAGTAATTGAACAGTATTCTTCAAAAATCTTAAGATTATAGGGGCACTCAGCTCAGGTCATGATCTCATGGTTTGTGAGTTCAAGCCCTGCAATGGGTTCTGTGCTGTCTGTGCAGAGCCTGCTTCAGATCCTCTGTCCACCCCCCCCCCCCCCGCCCCGCCGCACCTCCTCTGCTCATGCTCCCTCTCTTTCTGTCTCTCAAAAATAAAAATAAATAAAAATTTTAAAATGTTGTTTTTGAAATCTTAAGATCTTAAAAGATAAGGAAAGACAGGAACTGTCACAGACTAGAGGAAACATAGGCACTGAGGACACATAACTAAATGCAAGGTGGAATCATGGATTATATCGTGGAACAGAAAAAGAGTATTAGGAGAAACTGAAATCAAATAAAGACTGCATTAGTTAATATTATTAAAGCAGTGCTAATTTCTTAGTTTTAATCACTATATGGTGGTTATGAGAGATACTAACATTAAGGGAAACGGTAAAAAGGTATATCGGAACTCTCTGTACTGTTTTTCTAACTATTCTGGAAGTATTAAATTAGCTCAGAGTGTTGTTTGTTTTAGCCTCATAGGGAGAGCTCACTATTTTTTACACCTCTACAGATGTCACCCTTCCTCGCCTTAAGGCCTTCATACCTCAGCTCCTGTCACGGCTGCACATTGAAGCCCTTCTCCATGGAAACATAACAAAGCAGGTGGGTGGTTGAGGGTTTAGTGGTCTTTTATGGAGCAGTGTAAGAGATTTTTTTTTTACCCTGGCTTCAGAGTATCCACCACCGCAGTGTGATTATAAGCACATTAGTGTTGACTCAACCTTCTCTGCTCTGTGGAGGAAAACAGGAGAGGGTATAAGGGAAGAGAATGATGGTGGTTAACTATGGACCTATTTTCATGATTGCCTGCTCTGCTCTCGCCTGCCTTGTGCAGTCACAGGAGGAAATGGAAATAATTATCCCTACTCTGTGCAGGACAGCAGGACTGTGAAGTGGATAAGAGCACGTGGTGTAGAATCAGCCTGGGTTTAAATCCTGACTCTGCCACAAACTAGCTGCTTACTCTTCTGAAAAGGTGTTAACCTCTCAGTACTCAGTTTCCTTATCTGTACATTAGAGTTTAAAGATTAAATGAAATGGTGCATGCCAAATGTGTAGCCCATAGAATACTCTAGAATTCCCATTCTGGAACTCTGGCAGCCTCTCTCAAGACCCCACACTTCTCTGCTACTCTGCTATCCTGCCTCCAAAACAGTATGCCCAAGGTCAGATGCTAGTAACTGGCAGAGACAGGATTTTTCACTAAAGTCAGTTTTATTTATTAAAAAGCCTATACTCACTTCTTTTGCTTTGCTGCAACCCCAAGTATCTGTGGTCAGGGTCAGTTACTTGGGACCAACTTTCCATCCCCAGTGCCTCTCCACCTTTGGCAGTACCTTTTCCCACAGCATCAAGATCATTGTTGATGCTGGTCTTGGTCTCTCTTTCCCCACCTCTCCCATACCGAGTGTATTGCCAATTGAGGAATTCAGTTTTTTCCATTTGAATAAGATCAAATGTGTTTAGGGTTTAAGAATCCATTTTTATGATAAACTAGCTTATTTCACAAGTGTGTTGTTTTCACACTGCGTTGGCCACCATCCAATATGCTATTTTTATTTTCACAAACAAGATACGTTTGTGGTTTTGTATGGTGCTATTCTGTGTCCTTTTCCACAGGCTGCACTAGGAATCATGCAGATGGTTGAAGACACCCTTATTGAACATGCACATACGAAACCTCTCCTTCCAAGTCAGCTGGTTCGGTATAGAGAAGTTCAGCTTCCTGACAGTAAGTTGGAATGTTGTAACTTTGGTAATGGACTACTTTGACATAATGTTGTGGGTGATTATAGATGGGTTGAAGTCACCTGGATGAGAACACAATTTTACAGTAAAGATCTACTGGGATCCTTTACTGTTTATATAAGTATGGTTAAAGGTAGGTAATTCTGCCAAAAATTTTTCTGTAGAAAGGTCAAAAAGGTGAAATTGGAGGTAGGTGATTATTTTGATGAGAATGACATTAGAATTGACTGGTAATTGGATGTAGAAGAGTTAGGAGGTAAGAAAAATTACAAAGCTAAAGAGATGTTGACTCTGAAGCATGAAATAAAATTTGTTTATGAAAATTGGAAACTAGAATCATAATACTGATGGGATGTCCATAGGAGTCTTTGGCAGAAATAGTTTTAGGAAACTCACAGGTGCGAATAACAGCATGTATTTGTGACATGCATATTTTATAAGGAATTAGCATAAAATAATGGATAATAATTAATATATTGGAGTTTGCAGTGTTGGATTGCCTTTGTATTAACCATGGTTTCTTTTGATTAAGCATTGTTTTCAGTTATTGTTCAAAATTATGTAGTGGGTAGTAAATTAGACTTGGGATGAAAAGCATTGATTTTTTTTGTGTGTGTTCTTTTGTTTTTGTTTGTAGCTAAACTTGATTGCTGGCTGTTCCCCACACATGCGTGGTCTGTGCCCCCACTACCACTATGTATCCTCCTGAAATAGTGCTCCCTTTCCTTCACTCTCTCCCTTATGGACGTCTGTCCCCCTCCATCTCCATTGTTAGACTGTACATTTGTTAAGGTTGGGGCTGTGTCTGGTTCCTTTGAGAAGCTGTTAAAGGTGCTTGAGCATGGTGTTATCTCAGAATATTGTTGTTGAATGCTCAAACATACCTTGAGCACAGCTCTCTTCTTCACAGCCAGTCATCAGAGACCTGATAACGTTTCATTTCAAACTTCTGCTAGTTTGTTCCTCTCTCACCACAGCATGGAGGAGAAGCACAGTCAGAATCTGCCATTCAGAAACCATAGCACTTGGGCGTTGGGCAAAGTGAGGCCAGTCCAGAGACAGAATTTCAAAGTGAAATCTGTCTTTCCTACTTTTTTTTTTTTAAGTTTTTGGTTTTTTTTTTTTTTATTCATTTTGAGAGAGAGAGCATGAGCAGGGGAGGGACAGAAGGAGGGAGGGAGGGAGGGAGAGAGAGAGAGAATGAATGAATGAATGAATGAATGAATGAATGAATGAGAATCTCAAGCAGGCTCTGCACTGTCAGTACAGAGCCCTCTGCAGGGCTCGAACTCACCAACTGTGAGGTCATGACCTGAGCCGAAATCAGGAGTAGGATGCTTGACTGATGCGCCACCCAGGCGCCTTTCACATCTCTTTTTATTACACTTCCTGCTTCCTCTCTCCTCTCTTAGGGCCTTACCTCTTTTGCCTTCCAAGTGCCCTCACAAATTGTCCCATGCTCAAAAATAACTCTGTTCAATAAGAGACTCTTTAAATATGGAAAACAAACAGAGGGTTACTACTGGAGGGGTTGTGGGAAGGGGGACGGGCTAAATGGGTAAGAGGCATTAAGGAATCTACTCCTGAAATCATTGTTACACTATATGCTAACTAACTTGGATGTGAATTTTAAAAAATAAATTAAGTAAAAATTAAAAAAAGAAAAAAACCCTCCGTTCACATCCCATTCTCCAAATGTTAGGTGTTAGGAAATCATTCTAAGCCAGATGTGAATGTCTCACACAGTCCTTCACTTAACTCTCCATGAGACAATATTTACAGTTTAAAAAGACAATGTTTAGGCATTGTGAAGGAGACATTTGGGGATAGACATGAAAAAGCTAGAAGTTGGGAGGGGGCGGTTGCAGTAGCTTTATAGACCGTATTCCCCTTCCTCTTCTGATAAGAAATAACGTAGTGCTGCCAGTATATGATTAGAAAGTTTGACTGTTGGTCAGATTTATCTCCTCAGAAAAATAATATAGGTGAAATACGACTCCAGACTTGTCTACCTCCCTTCGCAGTTGATGTCTAAATTATCATCTATGAGGGTGAACAAACACATCATTACTATTCTGAGAAACCCTTATTTGTGAGTCTTACACTAAATACTAAACACAATATATGCTTGGTCACATTTATTCCTCATGAAGTGAAGTTATCAAATCATAAAGCGTGATCATCTGGTCGTAACTCTGATGAGATATTTGATCAACACATCTGAGTTTTAGTCTTGGGTCTTCACCATTCCAATTTGGTGTTCTTAGACAAGTCACCGCCTTCTCAGGTGCTTAGCTTCCTCATCTCTAAAGTGAGGTGTTAGACTAAGTTACCTCTAAGTGTTGAACACATGTGTGTAAATTTGTGAAATGACCTTTAGCGTGGGTGTTGGTAAACGGTGTTCAGAATAAAATGCTAAATGAAAATGCAAGATAATAAAGACACAACTAGTAATTTAAAAAACGGTTTTGTATGGTATTGAAACATAAGTGGTGGTGCCATTAAGGTTCTTATATATATTAGCTGGTTCTGATGTAGTATTAACTTGTACATTGTATTAACTGTGGATCTTAGCATTAATACTTAGCTATAAAATGGGTCTTTTGTAAGTTCTTTGCCCTTTAAATTTAGTGAATGTTTATTGAGGGCCTGCCAAGTTTAGATTGCTGCATTAGGATTCCCTTAGGTAAGTTAACAGAATTTCGCATTCTTAATAATTTAATTGCAGTTTGGAATTGCTGAAAAACACTAAATTGGACAGCTTTAAAAAGCCAGATAAAACATTGACTTTGTTAAACCCTAAATACGTTTTTTTTTCTCTTTTTGAAACTTCCTAGGAGGATGGTTTGTGTATCAGCAGAGGAATGAAGTTCACAATAACTGTGGCATCGAGATATACTATCAGACAGACATGCAGAGCACCTCAGAGAATATGTTTCTAGAGCTCTTCTGTCAGATCATCTCTGAGCCTTGCTTCAACACCCTGCGCACCAAGGAGCAGCTGGGTGAGAGGGAGGTGGGGACTGGCCCAGTACCATAGACCTTGAACAACCGTTGTCCTCAGAAAATATGCTCCATGTGGATAGTCCTCTTGCATGGTGGTGCAGGCTTGCTGTATTGACAGAGGCTTGTGAAAACCTTGTTTGTGGGGAATCCACTCCTAAAAGATAAGCACTTAACATGTCATGGACATTAAAGCAGTTCTTAAGGCGAAGACAGTGTGTTTACAGAATGTACATGTCATAAAGAAGACATTTTGGGTAAGGGAAGATGCTTAGGGCAGACTATTTATTAGGGGTGGCAAGATGGGAAGCAAGCCATCCAGAGAAGCTTAGATTTTGGAAACTTTGGGTTCCCAGAGGGCAGGTATTATCTCTTAATCATCTTTGTATCCCAAGCCTGGTCCCATAGAAGGTACTCAGTAAGTGTTTGTTGAGAAAGTGTTTCTGGCACAGTTTTAGGCACTGTTAAAAGTCCTCAAGATCCTGGCAGGTTTAATCAATGAGAAAATAAAGAAACCCCAGCAATGACTGGGAGGAACCAATGAAAAAGGATTTGGGTGAGTCTTTCCAAGTATTTTCATTTTTTAAGTAACCACCATGGTAGATGCTGGACATGGAAATGGGTAAGTTACAGATGGTCCTTCCCTTCAAGGAGCTCACGATCTAATCAGGAGGGCAGACCTATAAAGGAATAGTTACAGTGCAGTGTGGCAAATATTACTGAGAGTCTTCAGATTCTAAAGGTCATGCCGAAGATAGTGACTTCCTCAGAAGTGGGGTGGGACCCCAAGACTCCACAGGTCTGAGGATGTGGTTCAGGACAGAGCAGCTGAAGGAGGCAAGCCACGAGCTCAGTTTAGGAAAGATGTCAAAGGGTGGTAATGCGTGAGCTCACAAGATGACAATGGAAACGTGACCTTCTGTTGGTCTTCAGAGGTTTTTAGTCTGAATGCAGTTGGTCCAGGAATGAATTCACATAAGGAACTTGGATGTGAAAGGAAACAGAGCTGGAACAATGGTTAGAGGATGAAAATGAGTTCATTATATACTAGGGATGGGAATAACTTTCACACAGGGAGAAGATGATTAACCAGCAGACAGTGAGGAGTTATGGGATGGGAGATTGAGTGATGAATAAGATTTTTTCCTTCCCACCCCCGCCAAGAGAAAGAATTCTCTCCCAACTTTCTAACTATTCTTCAGAGAGCCCTTTTGCTCTACCCTTAGGAACTTATGATATCCTAATTGTTTATGTTTCTTCAGAGGTGAATAACATAAAGCCCAAAAGTAGATTTTATTGCTCTGACAGGATAAGTTTTGAAGGATTAAAAGTGACCGGAGTCTCAAACGCCAGGGTCCTGACTGGCCGGTGTTTGTGTTTCAGGCTATATCGTCTTCAGTGGGCCTCGTCGAGCCAACGGCATACAGGGCTTACGATTCATCATCCAGTCAGAAAAGCCTCCTCACTACCTAGAAAGCCGAGTGGAAGCTTTCTTAATCACCATGGAGAAGTCCATAGAGGACATGACAGAAGAGGCTTTTCAAAAACACATTCAAGCATTAGCAATTCGTCGACTAGACAAACCAAAGAAACTGTCCGCAGAGTGTGCTAAATATTGGGGGGAAATCATCTCCCAGCAATACAATTTCGACAGAGGTAAGGCACAATTAGGGCCCCAACATTTATGGCATATAAGTGTAACATTTGAGGTCACCAAGGCTATTCTACAAAACGGTGGTTGTTTTGTAGGTGATGTTCCAGTTACTAATTTGGTGGTGTGGAGTGTCATACTTCTAAAGAACCATCGCTTTAACAAAAGAGCAGTTTTTATTAGAAACTTTATCTTTTTTTTCTTCTCCCAAATTGGAGCTGGATCTTCCTGTATCTCATAATAATACAGTAAGAATAAATCTAATTTCACTTTTTGTGTTCAGTCAGTATGCCCCTGAGGCTCTGAGCACAGGCATGCGGTTATCTATTTCCCATAACACCGAAAAAAGAAAAAGGAAAATTTGCAGAGATAAGTGCTGCCCTGGAGGCACAGGGCTTCAAACAGATGCCTGTAGGGATCACCAAAAATGTGTCGGGGCTTCTACACTGGGGATAGCTGTGCTTTCTGAAGTCTCCTGCTTACTGACTTCCTTGGCATTTCTTCTAGAGCAGAAATCAACAACGCAGAGTGCTAAGCCGCACTAGAAGTTGGGGGTTCTGGGGGGGGGGGGGTTGTGTTGTGTTCTCATGCTAACACCAACAGCCTGAAGATCTTTGGCCAAGACACCTTTTTGAGGGCCTAGGTTTCCTTACCTGTAATTTTTTTAGCAGTTGGAGTCACTGTTAATGGTAATTGTACTGACCATGTATTGAACATTGCCGTAAGTGCAGCATCGTGTTATTGTCATTCATCATTTTCCTTAGTTCTCACTACAGACCCATTAAGTAGTTATTATCCCCAATTTCCAGAGGAGGAAACAGAGGCTCAGAAAAATTGACACAACTAGCCTAAAGATCCAGTAGTTCAGAAGTAGAGAGCCAGGCTATCTTCTTACTCCTTACTTGATATTTATTCCCTGACTACTTGCAGGAACAGATGATCACTTAAAAATACAGAGACCTAAGAACATTGGAGTGAAATGTATTGTCATTTAATTTAGTAGTCTGGGCTACTTAAGATGGAAATATTAGTAAATTATTATTTGATTGCTTTTTCAGATAACACAGAAGTTGCATATTTAAAGACACTTACCAAGGAAGATATCATCAAATTCTACAAGGTAAGTTGAATTTGTATGTTTAGATTTTGTCTCATAAGCAAATATTATATATGCTGTGTGTGGTTTGTTACTGCTTTGAACTTAGTGCCCTGCTTAGAGCTGCAGCCTTAGTCAGGTCACCTTCTCCAAAGGTTCTTTTACATGTGAGGTAGCAGTGGGAGCATGTGTGGCTTCTGAAT
Source organism: Leopardus geoffroyi (assembly GCF_018350155.1). NCBI lineage: Eukaryota > Metazoa > Chordata > Mammalia > Carnivora > Felidae > Leopardus > Leopardus geoffroyi. Next base: position 53,195,058 of record NC_059334.1, on the reverse strand, counting down.
GCAGACCCAGGGCTCATCGCTGGCGAGATAGCCCTGTGACCTCAGCCAGGGGGCTTAAGCTTCTAAGTCTCAGTTTCCTCACTTACAAAATAGAGATTAGTAGGAGTATTAATTGAAATGAGGTGCATAAAGTGATTGGCACTTAGCAGAATTTAATAAATGGTCTCCATTACTGTGGTCTCTTCATTAGTAATTCTCAGCCTCAATTTTTACATGTTTTAATCAGAATACTTTAATGTTTTCCTCATTGATATTATAAGTTTTAGTTGTGTTTATTTATTGCTTAAGACTATTTGCTTTGTGAGGTTAGATATCTGTTCTCAGTTGCTTGCAAGAAAGGGTGATCATATTAGCTCTTTTTGGTTTCTGAGGGATTCATTTTTAAGGCATTCTTAGTTGTGGGTGTTTAAAAAGAGTGATGTCCTGATATAACTTACTCTAGGGTTTCCAGAAGCAGTGAAGATTTTTTTCTTTCCCTCCACAACGTCTATTATTCATTGGAATTACAAGTAGTACCTGATTATTGAATTTGTAAGAATAGTTATAAGACTGAGTCGGTTTTGTCTTAAAAATGAGAGTTTTGTGGGGTGCCTGGGTGGCGCAGTCGGTTAAGCGTCCGACTTCAGCCAGGTCACGATCTCGCGGTCCGTGAGTTCGAGCCCCACGTCGGGCTCTGGGCTGATGGCTCAGAGCCTGGAGCCTGTTTCCGATTCTGTGTCTCCCTCTCTCTCTGCCCCTCCCCCGTTCATGCTCTGTCTCTCTCTGTCCCAAAAATAAATAAACTTTAAAAAAAAAAAAAAAATGAGTTTTGTTACCAAGCTTAAACTAAGTCTAGAACATCATTTCCCTTGCTGTATTCCATGGTACACTAGTTTTCTACAAGATATTAGTAGGGACACATACAAAAAAGGGTTTCATGACCATGTAAGTGTGGGAAAGACTACACTCTTTATTCCTGTTTTTGGAGAATTACAGAGCATGTTAACATTTAAAAGTTCTAAGAAGCCCCATACTAAAAATTTCTTTAGCCCAGCATTTAATTTTGATTAACAAAACTCCCTAAAGAGATTCATCATGGACCTGTTTGTTTTCCCCCACAGAATACCTATTAAGTGTTTCCTGGGACTCCAGTGTTCCTTAGAATATAGCTTGCAAGAAAAATGCAGTTTGCTTATTGGCTGGTTTGTGTTTAGAAAGATGGAGATTGTCCAGAATTGTTCATGAAATTGAGAATAGTCTGAAACTGAAGAGGGTGTTACACTCTTCTACTGGTAAAGGTTGATAAGAGGGCAATGAAGGCTTGGGTGAAAAGGGATCCTGAATAGACCTTTGGAAGCAAACTTTTTACTCAATAAGACAGACAATCTCAGATGAGCTGCTATATATTACTGGAGGTGGACCTGTGCTGAGCTCCTGAAAGGGGCTGGAGAGGCCAGGGCAGGGCTGTGGGAGAATCTGGGCTGTCCTGCCAGCTGGAGGGAGCCATGGTCAGGTTTGTTGTCCAACCCCATCAGGATTTCCATCGCGGCTGCACAGGACCAGTCTTGTAATAACTGCTCCATAAACCATTATTGACCTGATTTGGCTTTGGTAATGTTCTCTCCCTCTGAGGGTATGACCAGGGGAAGTTTCATCACACCTTGTGTTTTCCCTTTGGAAAAGACAGATAATGGTCTAGCATTAAGGAAAAGGTCGAAAGACATATTTCCATGGGATCTGCCAACTCACCACTCCTGATATTCATGGTATGACCTAGGGAACTCCTTCAGAGCAGCCTGCTGGAGCAGAGAGAGAAAAAGCAGGCCTTGCTTTCTGATGCCATCACTGTGAACTACGTGACTTGAGCAAGTCGTCATACTTCCCTGTGTCTCAGAGTTCCGTATCTCTAAAACAGGATCCTCACAACACTTAGCTTATAGAGGGTCAAGTGAGCTAATGCAGGAGAGTGCCTGACACAAGACAGGACTCAATAAATGTTAGCTTCCTTTCTCTTCTGTTAGATGAAGATCCATAGAAGTGCCCTGGTGCAGAATCTAAGAAGGTGTGGGACACCTCGGTGGCTCAGTCTGTTAGGCGTCCGACTGCGGCTCAGGTCATGATCTCACTGCTCATGAGTTTGAGCCCCTCGTTGGGCTCTGTATTCACAGCTCAGAGCCTGGAGCCTGCTTCGGATTCTAACTCCCATCTCTCTGCCCCTCTCCTGCTTGCACGTATGCTCTGTCTCTCAAATATAAAAAAATAAATTTTTTTTTTTTCAACGTTTATTTATTTTTGGGACAGAGAGAGACAGAGCATGAACGGGGGAGGGGCAGAGAGAGAGGGAGACACAGAATCGGAAACAGGCTCCAGGCTCTGAGCCATCAGCCCAGAGCCCGACGCGGGGCTCGAACTCACGGACTGCGAGATCGTGACCTGGCTGAAGTTGGACACTTAACCGACTGCGCCACCCAGGCGCCCCAAAATTTTTTTAATAAAAAAAAAAAAGAATCTAAGAAGGTTCTAGAGGAGCAGGCATTGTGCTCGTCCCTTGACTGAGCTCAGGCCTTCGCCTCTGTAGTCATTAGCGATCACTGGATGTGGCCCTGCATCACACCCCGATGAGTATTAGGCTAGGTTTTTAATCCCAGCCCAGCTACCTCTTAACTGTAGGAGTTTGAATGCATCACATAATATCCTTGGACTCCATTTTATCATTTGTAAAATGGGGCTAATAGTAATTCTTGCCTACCTAACCTAATTTTCGTAGAGTTTAAATGAAATACTCTAAGTGAGGGGAAACATCTTTTCTGTTTCTGGCTATGTGAGAGCTGATTCTTCATTGTGGTAAAAGAGTACTTCATTTTAGGTTCCTTAGTGGGGCAGAAGGGTGACCTTGCTGTTCTTTCTTCCTAGGAAATGTTGGCAGTAGATGCCCCAAGGAGACATAAAGTATCCGTCCATGTTCTTGCCAGGGAAATGGATTCCTGTAAGTATTGAATATGGACTTTTTGTAAAGTATGTTTTTGGGCACACGATGGCTGTCCCTTGCCATAGACACATCCCTTAAAGAGCACCAGAAAGTAAATAGGTAGAGAAGGGGACCAACTGGAGACAGGGTCTACTCTATCAAAGCAAAAATATGGGGAAAAGGGAAATGAGGCAGTGAAGGAAACAGCCAGCGTTAGGTGGCACAGTGCCATCCTGGCCCTGGCTTTACAAGAAAACACAGCTAATTGCTGGTAGGACATCTTCACAGAAACGGTGTGGAACCACTGCATGTGAGGAGGAAGAGCAAATAGTTCATTCGCTCAGTCTTTCCATCTTCTATCTCTGAATGGCCAAGGTTTACTCCACAGTCATATCTCACCTGGCCTTCTGGGTTGTTTTACTGGATCCTTCCTGGTGGTCAGAGCCTCAGAGACCAGTGAGTGCAGACGTGGGCACTAAAGTTGCTGTGGGCAAGGCTTCATAGCCACGGTAACGTGATGAGCCATCGTTGGGGAGAGTCTGGATAAGACGTAGAGCCAGCAGTCAAGGTCTTGGGGAGCAGGCAGCCTGGGAAGACATGGGCCTGGTACAGTTTCTTAATGAGCTGAGTCCGGTTTCAGTTTGTTGTTGTTGTTGTTGTCGTTGTTGTTTTTCAATTGCTCTTGTATGCCAGTATTTATTAGGTAAGAAGTAAACCTTTCATTTTCTCACAGGTCCTGTCGTTGGAGAGTTCCCATGTCAAAATGATATAAATTTGTCACAAGCACCAGCCTTGCCACAAGTAAGACATGCAAATGTCATTTTAGATTGCATGGTTAGAGGACTTCCCACATAGAAGGAGCTTGTTCAGCAGGACACGTAAGACTAGAAGTATCAGGTCACCATGTGTTTGAGCCTCTACTTTATATTCCTCCCTAAATGTGAGGTCGCCATCTGACAGCTCCCAGGGGAGGAGAGTGGGGGGGGGGGGGCGGGTCACGCCTTTGTCATCTACGGAAAGACTCAGCCTCTGACCTGGTTTGCTTTTGCTTCTAGTTTGAGCAGTTATGTTACTCTGCAGCGAGTCCTCTCCAGCCACGCCTGTACCTTGCCCTTTCCCCAGTGCCTGCATGTCTTTAATCCTCTGGAGAGGTTGGCATTTACTGGCAGTGTGACCAGGCCCTTGCTGAGTGGGCACGTCAGCCTCTGCCGTTCTGCTGAGGTCTTGGTGTGTGCCAGCTCTGGCGTCCCAGCCCTTGTGTGCCTAGAGAAGAGCCAGGGGTCTTCTTTCTGGTCCTGGGTGCCACTGGGGACACTCCTCATAGGTTTGCATAGACCCTCTGGCCCTGATCATCCAGGAAGATCAGATCATAATATGTGGGGTAGAAATGAGTGTGTATGTAAAAAAAAAAAAAAAAAAAAAAAAAAGTTGATGTCTTATTCCGTCTGCTTTTTTAGGCCATAAACACTGAGAGAAACCTTTTTCTTCTTTGCAGCCTGAAGTGATTCAGAACATGACCGAGTTCAAGCGTGGTTTGCCACTGTTTCCCCTTGTGAAACCACATATTAACTTCATGGCTGCAAAACTCTGAAGATTCCCCAAGGATGGGAGAGTGCAAGTGGATGCATCCCTGGGTCTTCCTGGGGCCAGGGAAACAACCTTGGCCACTTTCATAGTTTCTGGTTCACTATCAGACAGACAAACAGAAAAAAAAAGATGTTGTCAAATGTCATTATGTAGAATATTAAAAATCCAAAGTAATTAAATTACAGAATCTTATAGATGTAGAATATTTTTTAAATACATGCCTCTTAAATATTTTAAAATTTTTCTTTTCATTACTGAGAGAAATTTCCCTTATATAACAGTACTTAAAATGATGAATGATATTCCTATAGAATCTTCCTTCCATATTCTGTAAAATAGTCACTTGTCAGAAGAAAATATGTTAGTTTTGGTTGTGTTTTTCTAAAAGCCTCCTAGGTTGACAGAAAAGGCTTTAAAACCTTTAGAAAGGTAATACCTTTTTAAAAACTGATTCTCAAATTTGCTTTCTACTTGGTGGTTTCATGTAAATCAATGGAGAACATTAACATTTGGCAGATAATGAAAAAAGCAAAATGATTTTCTTTTATTAGTGAAATTGCTGATTATATAAGGCATGGTTTTAATCTTTTTATAAAATTTGAACATGTTTTTTATTCAAACTAGTAAAATGCTGGAAAACCCTAGAACGCCCTACTTATTTACAATGCTAGAGATAGACTTACCCTACATCAGTTTTGTCCCAAACGGAATTTCTCAGGATTACTGTGATTTGTTCCTTTCTGATTGAATTATATTGACATTCTTGTTCATAGTCGGTTTGCAGTGTTCCCTCAGTTTTACCTTTTCCCCTCAACAACATTTGTTGTATTTATTTAATACATAGGGTCAACTTCAGATCCCACTGAGTGTGTGACATGCTTTTCCAACATCAGCTACTCTAAACACTTGTAACTTTTTACTACCATGATATTGCAATCAGTATATGAACCAAAATATTTGCCCCATTATGAATTTAAAAGACAAGTACCAAGCCACCTTTTTGAAGGTATTAAAAATAAAGCCTTGAGTCTTAAATAGTGTGATCTCCAGAAGACTCTCAAATCCCTTTTTGCTACCAGTCTAATATTGCCTTAAGTGTTAAGTTATTTTTTGAATATATAAATATAAACATAACAAACACAGATAACGACTGGAGTGGACTTTTAAAAAAATATTTTTTTCATGAGATACTATTTTAGATGAAATTGTTACTGTAGATTTAACAGCTGTTTTGAAATATTTACTGTTGTTAAAAGTTGCTTCAGGAGAAATTGTGAATATACTTCCACATACAGGCACTGGTACCAGTAAGTGGCCCTGTTCACTAACTCAGGCAAAGTAAAGAATGGCATTTTCAAATGACATTTTACCTCGCTAGGAGTTGATTTGCCAGGACTTTTTTCTGTAGAGTCATGTCTTACAACATCTTGAGTTTTCACTTTTGCCATTTTCCAAATAATCTACATTTGGGGCAAGAATGATATAATCACAGCTGTGGAGGCTGCTTTCAAAAGCAGGCTCCATTTCTACTGTCAGATAAATGTGGTGCTGTAACTGTCTTTTTATCCCTACCTTCAGGAGCTTCCTTGTGATGAAGCCTGTCTTTGTCCATCAGAAGGTGCGTGAGTCATCGCTTCCTTCTGGTTTTATGCATTTGTAGACTATGCAGCTTTTCATCAAACTGCAAAAATAAACAAGAGGGAACTACAATTAGCCCTGAGTGTTTAAATCCACCACTGTAAGAGTAAATAAGCCACCTACCTTCTCTGTGGGAAATTATGTGCTATTGAGTAATTTTTAGCTCTTTTTTAAAAAATGGGTGAAATGTAACTGTCATTTTTATGAGAAAGTCACATGAAGAAATCTGAACAGAATCTCATGTAGTCTTCCAGGAACCTATGATTGGGGTTCAGTGTGTTCTAGCATTGTCTGGTGTCCAAATTGGATCTAGAGCTACTGTTGGATCACTCAGGCATACTAATGGATTCACTGAAATGGGTCCAGGCTGCAATCCATGAGCAGTAACAGACTACCCCGGATACTGCATTTTTCTCAGTGCTTAGCAAATGAGATTTGTGGAAAACAAACTAAGTTATTAGTTACTCGTGACTTTAAAAAAAAAAAAAAGTCTTCTTTTCAACTAGTTGATGTGGAAGAGAGAGCATGTGACACAGCCAGTATGGTGGAGTGCTAGGGTAATCCTGTTTACAATAAATTGCCTGAATTGAACCTCTGGAGTTTGCATTTGTGTTATTTTTACAATTTTAGTGTCTAGCCTACCTCTCAGCATCCTGATTTGACAACATTTCTTGCTGTCGTTATTCCTAAGGCAGAAAGCAATGAATTGGTTTTTTGAAAAAAAATCTTTTGAGTGCATCTGGGTGACAGTGATTTAGTCAAATAAATGGGTCAATTTCACACTCATAAGGGTGGATCGCTTTTGTCAAAGGAATCTTGGTGTGAGAGGCTGAGTTCATTGCTGTGCATATTGTCACTGACCCCAAACCCAGAAAGATTTGTCCTTTGCTTTACAGGGAAAAGAGTAAAAAGGGTAGAAAAACAAAATATTTCCTCTACAGCTAGTGTTTCGTCTTCTTGCCACATCTCCAGCAGCAGGCTAGCCAGTTATCTTGTCCAACCCCTGGCCCCTGACACCCTGTTAAGATAATCTTTCTACTAATGTGGTTGCCAGCTGGCCCAGATGGGCATTTCAAGAGGAAATGTGCTCTTTCCTCAGTTTGCAGCCTAGGACCTTGGTGCAGCCCACACAGGCAGCATTGTGCTTGGGGATGATGCAGCGGCCCTAATGAGAGGCCCAGAGCAGCACCCGCTTTTATGGCGTGGGGCAGTTTTCCCCTCGCTCACAGTGCATAGGGGAGTCATCTGAGCTTCTCACCATATACTCTAACATAGCTTCGCAGAATGTTTAGATTTATGGTGAAAACCAAGGATTCTCACTCTCATCCCCATTGTAAGGGTGGTTCCTGCCCTCCTAATCCTTCCCTGGCAGGGCTTCAGACCGGTCTGCTCCTGGACCCCCGTTATTCTGTGCTGTCTACCAAATGAACTGAATTGTCCTTGTCAACCTGAACATCATACACCCCAAGGTTTCTTGTGGCAGTGCCTGTTGGTAGTCCTGAATTATTTCTGTTCCCACCCGCGTCCAGCTCTTCAGAGATATTACAGCATTTTGGACCACTCATGCCCTACATGAACATTAACCTTATAAAGCACTTTACAAATTTCAGACCATCCTGATAGACATCTTCCACAATAATCTTTTGACACAGAAGGACAGTGATTAAAATTATCTTCGTCATCCCAGGTTTTCAGAGATGGGTATAGTAGACTCAGAAAGGCCAAACAGTTGGCCCAGGACCATTCAGGAAGCACAGATTCAAATCTCCACTCTGATCTTTAAACTCTAGACCTCATTGTTCCATTTCCTGTAATAACAGCTACCAAGTCCATTAACATACTGTGGGACAGAGTACAAAGGCATTTGCTTTTTTTTTTTTTTTTTTTTTTTTTTTTTTTTTTAAGGGCATTGGCTTTTGCATTTATATGAAACCTCACCATTTTCACATGCACCTTCTTACTTACTATCCCAACCTTTGCCTGTTTTGGAGAGACTGAGACCAGACCTCACAGTTGAGGCCCCGGTCCAGTCCACCATGGTTTCCACTCTGCTGGGCCACCTTGTGGCCAATATTAACTACTGCCTTCAGGGTCTACCTATCAGGGTTGATCCAGACCCATGCCTCCTGGCCTGCTAAACCCTGAAATCATTTCAGGCTCTCCTGGTGTCCCTGGAGTGATGAGAGTATCTGGAATTCTTCAAGAAATTCAGAAAAGGGGTGTGAAGAGTAGTAGTCAAGTTCACCTGTGGCCCCACCACATTTAGATCATTTTTTGCAGTCTTTTTTCTGTGCATAGAGGAGGGGGTCATATATTCAGTGTCACAACTTTTTCCTTCAATAGTCTATAATGAAATTGTTCCACATAGATACTCCTGAGGGAAAAATGTGATCTTGGTTTTTTTGTTGAGTGTTTGGTGTCCTGTACTGTAGTTTATTAAATCCTCTTTGTAGGATGTTGAAGGTGTTTTCAAACTTTGATCCATGATCCTTGTGCTGAATATGTGTGTGATTTCCTGGTTATTTCTTTAAATTGCTGGGTTATAGAATATGAATATTAACCTTTTTCAAAAATTTTTTATCTATAGAAAAAGTTGTGAAAATAATACAATAAATTCTCATGTATCGTTACCCCATATTCACCAGTTTTATGCCTGCTATGTATTGCTCCCTCCCTCTTTTAAGTAGGTTGCAGACATCACGACTCCTTACCTCTCAAGTTTGTCGCCAAGTATATAACAAAGTCAGTGTGTAGTAAGGAATTTGGCCCGACCCAAAGGAAGCCCCGGCCTTTGTCCCCTTTGTATTTGTTTAGATACAGTATGCTGGTAAATTTGACAAATGAGATAGATAAATTTCTTGAAAGACACAAATTACCAAAACAGACATGAAAAGAAATAGAAAGTTTGACTATCCCTGTATCTGTTTAAGAAATTGAATTACTGTTCTTCCCACACAGAAAATTCTAGGCTCAGATGTCTTCATTGGTGAATTCTATCAAACATTTAAGTATAAAATTATACCATCTTACGTAACATTTTAGAAAACAGGAAGAAACCCTATTAACAAAATATTAACAATTTGAATCCAGCAATGTATAAAAAGGAATTTTTATACAGTTGATTTTCAAATATACAAACCTTATTTGATGACAAAGTGAGGTTTTCTCAGGAATGCAAGGTAAGTATAATATTTGAAAATCAATTAGTATTATTTACCATAGTAACAAAATTGAAGGAAAAAACATTTAAAAAGTTCAGTAAAAGCATTTTGCAAGGTTCATCATAAAAGCTCTCAGCAAATGAATAGAAGGGAACTTTTTCAATGTAATAAAGGAAACTTATAGAATACCTTCTGGTAACATCATATTTAAGGATATAATATTGAACACTCCCCCACCCCACCCCAAGACCTGCACCAAGATGAGGATGTATGCTTTTACTACTATTCATACTTGTATTTGAGGTTTTAGTTGGTGAAGTAGATTGGAAAGGATGCGGTACAACTGTCTAGTCACAGATTAGCACATACAAAAAAAAAAAAATTCCTAAGGGCCAAAAAAAAAAAAAAAAAAAAAAAAGCTACTACTAGTAATTTAAAAGGTTGCAGGAGATAAATCAACATTAAATCAATTGCATATCAGGGCACCGGGGTGGTTCAGTCGGTTAAGTGTCTGACTCTTGATCTCAGCGCAGTTCATCATCTCATAGTTTATGAGTTCAAGCCCCACATTGGGCTCTGCGTTGGTGGCACAGTGGACCATGCTTGGGATTCTCTCTCCTCTCTGCCCCTCCCCAGCTTGTGTGCTCGCTCTCTCTCAAATAAACTTAAAAAATTTTTTTTTGAAAAAAATCATTAGGAGTAAATTTATTCATTTATTTTTAAGAAAGTTTTTTTTTTAATTGTTTAACGTTTATTACTTCTTAGAGACAGAGCATGAGTGGGTGAGGGGCAGAGAGAGAAAAAGGGAGACACAGAATAGGAAGCAGGCTCCAGGCTCTGAGCTGTCAGCACAGAGCCTGATTCAGGGCTTGAACTCGCAAACTGGTGACCTGAGCCGAAGTTGGACACTTAACCAACTGAACCACCCAGATGCCCAGGGGTAAATTTTTTTAAATATGAAAACCTGTACACTGAAAACTTCAAAACATTACTGCAAGAAATGTTTAAAAGACTTAAAGAGGGGCGCCTGGGTGGCGCAGTCGGTTAAGCGTCCGACTTCAGCCAGGTCACGATCTCGCGGTCCGTGAGTTCGAGCCCCGCGTCAGGCTCTGGGCTGATGGCTCAGAGCCTGGAGCCTGTTTCCGATTCTGTGTCTCCCTCTCTCTCTGCCCCTCCCCCGTTCATGCTCTGTCTCTCTCTGTCCCAAAAATAAATAAACGTTGAAAAAAAAATTTTTTTTTAAAAAGACTTAAAGAGGGGCGCCTGGGTGGCGCAGTCGGTTAAGCGTCCGACTTCAGCCAGGTCATGATCTCGCGGTCCGTGAGTTCGAGCCCCGCGTCAGGCTCTGGGCTGATGGCTCAGAGCCTGGAGCCTGCTTCCAATTCTGTGTCTCCCTCTCTCTCTGCCCCTCCCCCGTTCATGCTCTGTCTCTCTCTGTCTCAAAAATGAATAAAACATTAAAAAAAAATTTTTTTTTTAAATAAAAAAGACTTAAAGAATATATGTGTCACATCCAAGGATTGGAACACAGTATATATATTTTTAAGTTTGTTTATTTTGAAAGAGGGAGAGAGAGAATCCCAAGTAGGCCCCATGCTGTCAGCTCAGAGCCCAACATGGGGCTCAATACCATGAACCAAAATCAAGAATCAAACACTTAATCGACAGAGCCATCCAGGAGCCCCTGGATGGGCTCTCTCTCATTTTGAGAGAGAGAGCACAGCTGGGGAGAAGCAGAGGGAAAGGTAAAGAAAGAATCCCAAGCATGGTCCACACTGTCCTGTGGAGCCTAATGCTGGGCTCAAACTCACTAACCCAAGATCATGACCTGAGCTGAAACCAAGAGTCGGACACTTAACTGAGTCACCCAGGTGCCCCCAGTAAGACTGCTTTGTTTTGTTTTGTGTATTTTTGAGACAGAGAGTGTGTGAGCAGGGGAGGGCAGAGAGAGAGGGAGACACAGAATACAAAACAAAATCCTCAGGCTCCAGGCTCCGAGCTGTCAGCACAGAGCCCAACGCAGGGCTCAAACTCAATGGACCACAAGACCATGACCTGAACTGAAGTCAGACACTTAACCGACTGAGCCACCCAGATACCCCTCTAAGACAGTATTTTTAAGGTATCTGTTCTCCCCCATTGATTCTAAGCAATGCTTACCAAAATCCCAGCAGGCTTTTTGGGCAGATATTTATGAATTGATTTTGAAGTTTACATGGACATAGCAAAGAATCTTGAATAGCTAAAATAATTCTGGAAAAGAAGAACAAAGTTTTTCTCTCTGATAGCAAATCTTACATAAAACTATAGTAATCAAGATAGTGTGGTATTTGGCTAAGGATAGACCTATATATCAATGGAAGAGAATAGAGAGTGTACAAGTAGATCCCCAGGTTGATTTCAAATGATTTGACAAAAATGCCATGGAAATTCAATGGGAGAAAAACTGTCTTTTCAGCAAATGGTTGAACAATTAGATATCTTTATGGGGGGAAAAATTGAACCTCAAATCTTACCCCACAGTATATACAAAATTAACTCAAAAAAGATTTAAACAAAAACTAAAAATATAAAACTATGGGGCAACATAGAAGAAAATATTTTTGAAGTTTGGTAGACAAAACTTTCTTAGAGTGCAAAAGGCACTAACCATCAAAGAAAAAATGGACAAATCGAAGCTTTTCAAGTTTGAAAATGTCTTCTGTTTAAAAGATACACATAAAGAAAATAAAAAGCAACTGACTGGGAGGAAGTATTTGCAACACTTGAAGTCAAAGTACTTCTATATAAGAATACATAAGAAGAGCTCCTGGCTGGCTCAGTCAGTGGAGCCTATGACTCTTGATATCCAGGTTGTGAGTTCAAGACCCACACGGGGTGTACTGATTACCTAAAAATAGAATCTTAAAAAAAAAAAGACTACATAAGAAACTGTTAAAATCAGAAGATAAAATTCTGGTAAAAGAGTCAAATAGATTCTTCACTAAAGGAGATGTAGTCAATGGTCAATTTGTACATGAAAAGACACCCAACACCATTAGTCCTCAGGGAAATGCAAATTAATACTGATAGGCGAAGCAAAACTACAGAGAGAAGATCAGTGAGTGCCTGAAGGCTGTAATTAGGAGGTAAGATCAAAGGACATAAAACTTTTAAGAGAAATGGAAATGTTCTATATCAATAAAAAGCTGGAAGACATATTTTTGAAACAACCAAAATAAGATACCATGCCATGCAGACTAGAAGAACTAAAATGAGAAATACTGACAATACCAAGTGAGGGCTTCTAGTGTGTTTGTTTCGTTGTTTGCTTTTGGTGTGTGTGTGTGTGTGTGTGTTTAGAGAGAGCACAAGTGGGGGAGAAGAGCAGAGGGAGAATCTTAAGCAGGCTCCATACTCAGCATACTCAGGGCAGAGCCTACCGTGGGCTCAATCCCACGACCCTGGGATCACGACCTAAGCCAAAATCAAGAGTCAGATGCTCAACTGACTGAGCCACCCAGATGCCCCTCTACTGCGTATTTTTAAAAAACAACAAAACATTTATTTTCCTGCTATAGAGTAGATGCACTTGTTCTTGTAGCAAAAGGTCATATTTTGGAGAATATTTTGGAGCAGCTTTTGACAAATGTAAGGTATGGTGAGTTAGAGTTGATAATGGAAATATTTTATTAAAGTTAACATTAGAAACCAAGTGTTAATAGTTCCACTTGATGAAATGGCTGATAGGAACAGATTTTAGGGACAACCTGAAATTCTGTAAGTAGTACTCAAAATGATTTGTAAGGCAAGTGTGTTACAGTTATTCTAAATACCCTATAGGAGATTATTAGCCAAAGAAATCCTGTTGTGAAGTCTTTTTTGTAAAGGGAATGATATGTTTCAATACTTAGAATAATCACTTTCAGTCTATTTTACAAGTTTAAAATTTTATTTTTTTTTATCACAGAAGGCTATATCTGTATGTGCTAGAAGTCATTTAGCAAGTACTTAACAAATACTATTTATTTATTTTTAACGTTTATTTATTTTTGAGAAAGAGCAGGAGCAGAGGAGGGCAGAAAGGGAGATGGACAGAGAATCTGGAGCGAACTCCACACTAACAGCAGTGAACCCGATATGCGGCTTGATCTCATGAACCATGAGATCATGACCTGAGCTGAAGTCAGACGCTCAACGGAGCCACTCAGGTGCCCCAAGGCTGTTAAAATCGAGCTTTCTGGGCTCAGAGCTTGTTTGCAGCAACATGGCTAAACCCACCAAGAAGGTCAGAACTGTCCGTAAATACAGGACCCGTTAGGGTGCCTCCCTCAGGAAAATGGTGAAGAAGATGGAAAAAAGCCAGCACACCAAGTACATTTGCTTCTTCTGTGGCAAAACCAAGATGAAAAGATGAGCTGTGGGGATCTGGCATTGTGGTTCCTGCATGAAAACCATAGCTGGTAGTTCCTGAACCTACATCGTCATTTCTGCCATCATCAGCTCTTTCCCCGGCTCTCAGTAGTGAACAAAATCTGTCTTCATCACTTTAAAGCCCGGCTTCATTTATCTTTGACAGCCTCATGGTATGGACTTCGATCTTCAGCCAATCATGGGAATCTAAATTCAGATACATTATTTCTATGCAGTTTATACACCAACTCAGTAGTATAACGATTGATGGTTGCCAGTCCTGAGAAAACGTAGGGCAGTTTGGCTAGTGGCCTAGGAAGTGTGTGGCTCAAGAATGCAATTTTATACTCAGACTTAATTCCCTGGTATTATGACTCCCCATATCATTTGAGGACTCTCTTTGTCCTTGGATGGTCATTCTTAAACATATTTGACTATGAGTGACCATTCACAACACTAAAAATCATTCTTGAGATACCATATGCACATGGATTATTTGTTTTAAAAAGTTACAACTCATCTTTGAAATTTTAATAGGAAATAGAGATTTTAAAATCTAGTCTAAGATAAAATATGTGGGAGTTTCAAGACATACATACCATTGATTGAGGAAGATTCAGTAGACCAGAGGTTGGAAACTGGCCTGTCACCTGTTTTGTCAATGAAGTTTTGTGAACCACAGTCATGCCCGTGATTTACACTGATATTTATTTGCATTACATTATGCCCATTTATTTATGATGACTTTCAGGTTATGATGGCAGAGCCTAGCAGTTGTGACAGAAACCCTATGGTCTGCAAAGCCTAGATACCACGTGGCTTTTTACAGAAAAAGTTAGCCAGCCCCTGCGATAGACCAGCCATCATAGAGATGCCAGTTGCTAAGTGCCGTGTATACACGAGGTGCCAAATGTGTGTGTTCATCATCAGGTGGTCTTTCCTGCCACTTCCTGGTGTATTCTTCTGGATTAAATGAGGTAGCACCACAGCGTCAGGCACACAGGTATGTTTATTGAGCTTTATTGTTTATTGAGTTTACTATTCTCAGGTGTGGCACACTTATTTTTAAAGGCAAATTATGACAAAGTGAGAGGAATGACCTAAAAGTATAATATTTTAAAAGGAAATTTCGATTAAATGTTAGCAGTGCTAACAACATCTGTTAATTCAAAACATCACTATCTGTGGAAAATGTTTTGGGAAGCACTGCCCTAGGTCCTTGCTACTCAAAGTATGGGCATCACCTGGGAATGTGCTAAAAATGTAAGGATCTTAGGCCCTACCCCAGAATACTTTTATTAACAATAATTAATAACTATTAGTCTGCATTTTAAAAAGAAGCCCAGGGGATGGGGTGCCTGGGTGGCTCAGTCTGCTGAGCGTCCGACTTTCAGCTCAGGTCATGATCTCACCATTTGTGGGTTCGGGCCCCGCGTCAGGCTCTGTGCTGACAGCTCAGAGCCTGAAGCGTGTTTCGGATTCTGTGTCTCCCTCACTCTCTGCCCCTCCCCCGCTTGCACTCTGTGACTCTCTCTCTTGAAAATAAATAAAAACATTAAAAAAAAATTTTTAAAACGAACAAGAAACCCAGGTGAGTCATCTGTACAATGAAGTTGGAGGAGAACTACCAGGTTTGTGTCATCCATGAAAACTCTCCTACTGAGGCGAAAAACACAAGGAAGACTTAATTTTCATAAAACTATTTTTTTAATATCCTATTTTGTTTTTTTTAGCTTTTTTATTGAATTGCGTAAAAATGGTATATAGCTCAATGAATTATCACAAAGTGAACACACCTAGGTAATGACAACGCAGGGCAAGAAATATATCATCCTTTCTTTCCCCTTTGCAGTCACTCTCTCTCTCTATTACTAGAGTAGCAACCATTTTTGTCTTCTTATGGCCTAGATTAGTTTTGCCTGATTTGGGCTTAATATAAACAAAAAAAATTTTAAACACGCGTCTGATTTTGTACAATATTGCATTGGTCACATTTACACATCTATTGTGTGTAGCCATAGTTTTTCCACTTTTATTGTTATATAGTATTCCATCGTATGACTATATCATAATTTACTTACCCATTCTACTGAAGGACATTTAGGTTTCCAGTTTAGGGTTACTTATAAATAACAGTGCTATAAACATTTTTTTTGAGAGAGAGAGAGAGAAATTGCACGCACATGCGAGCAAGCCAGCAGGGGAGGGGCAGAGAGAGAGGGGGAGAAAGAGAATCCCAAGCAGTCCATGCCCATCGTGGAGGCTGACCAGGGCTCATCCTGTGAGATCATGATCGGAGCTGAAATCACGAGTCGGACACTTAACAGACTGAGCCACCCAGGAGCCCCTGCTATAAACACTCTTCAACATGTCTTTGGGTACACGGGGGTGCATTTCTGTGGGTGTCTCTAGGAGTGAAATTGCTACGTTGTGTACGCATATTCGACTTTAAGAGACGCTGCCAAACCATTTTCCAAAGTGGTTGCACCAATTTACACTCTTACCAGCCGGGTGGGAGAGTTGCAGCTCTTTGCCATCGCTTGGTATCGTCAGTCTTTCCAATTTGGGCCATTGTGTTGGGTGTGGAAGGTGTGCCCACTGCAGCTTGAGTTTTTATTTCTTTGAATATTAATGAGGTTGAGTCTTTTCATATGTTTACTATTTCAAGAATCCCTTTTGTGAAGTCTCTTGCCAATTTATTATCACGTTGTCAGTCTTTTTCTTAGTGAGTTACAGGAGTTGTATATATTCTGGTTATGAGCTCTTTTGTCTGTTAGATGCCTTGCAAGTATTATTTCTTACCTGTGGCTTCCCTTTCACTCTTTTCATAGTATTTCTATTTCTAATTGTTTTCAGTCAGAGTCAGAACCACCAGTCAACCACTGCCAGGAGCAAACTTGATCTTTTTTTGTTTTTAGGTTTATTTATTTATTTTTAGTAATCTCTACACCCAATGTAGGGCTTGAACTCATGACCCCGAGATCAAGAGTCGCATGCTCTTCCAAATCAGCCAGCCAGATGGCCCAGAACTTGATCTTTTTAATAACTGAATTTTTTATCAGTAATGCATGTAGCATGATGAAGGCTGAGCTGCTATCCATGGGAATTAGTTTGAGAAGCTTTTTAAAAAGATAGCAAGCTGAAAAGGAAGATGATTCTGGTAATGTAAGATTTAAGCAAAAAGATGAAAGGAGGGGCGCCTGGGTGGCTTGATTTCAGCTTGGGTCATGATCTTGTAGTTTGTGAGTTCAAGCCCCAAGTCGGGCTCCACACTAACAGTGTGGATGGAGCTTGCTTGCGATTCTCTCTTTCTCTCCTTCTCTCTCTGCCCCTCCGTCATCCCAATCTCTCTCTCTCTCTGTCTCAAAAATAAGTAAACATTAAAAAAAAAAATGAAAGGAAAAGCAGGGTCTGAGGGGGCAACTACGATATTCTAGGACCTTGTGTTCTTAGGGGAGTATTATCACTCACGGGAAGAAAAAAATGCTCATTTAAATTTTTATTTTATTTTATTTTATTTTAGAGAGAGAGGGAGAGAAAGCCAGCAAGTGTGAATGGGGGAGAGGGGCAAAGGGAGAGAGAAGAGAGAATCTCCACACTGAGTTTGGAGCCTGACATGGGGGCTTGATCCCACAACCCTGGGATCATGACCTGAGCTGAAATCAAGAGTCGGACCTCAACCAACTGAGCCACCCAGGTGCCCAAGAAAAAAAAAATACTCATTTTAACAAGTTCTTGAGAGAATTAAATGAGAAAATATGTAATAAAGTTTTCAGCAAATACCTAACATCAAAATCAGATTGAAACTACCAGGGACCAATCTGATTTTGTGTGTGTGCACGTGTGTCTTTTCTCAGCACATTCAGCCTCTTACACAGAGTAACACAGGAAGTAATTTAGACTTCTTATATTCTTGGCAACACTTGCCACTTTCCCCTCTGGAAGGTGGGAAAAGGTCTCTGGAAGAGTACAGAATAGATTACCTGAATAGATTACTCTTTTTCCTTTATGGAAATTTTATAGGAGGAATGTCCAGTATTTACCAATTTACAGCTTCTCTTCCTCCGTGGTTCTTAACTTCAGTTGCACATTAAAAGTACCTACATATCTTTTTTTTTTTTTTTTTTTTTTTTAGATTTTTTAGGCAATCTTTATACTCAACATGGGGCTTGAACTCATGACCCCAAGATCAAGAGTCACATGCTCTACCAACTGAGCCAACCAGACACCCCACCTACCTATCTTTAAGAAATACTGAAGGGGCACCTGGGTCCGACTCTTGATTTCAGCTCAGGTCATGATCCCAGGGTCATGGGCTCAAGCCCCATGACAGGCTCTGCGCTGAGCATGGAGCCTGCTTGAGATTTTCTCTTTCTTTCTCTCTTTCTCCCTCTCCTTCTGCCCTTCTCCCCCACTCACACTACTTAGCTCTCTCTCTCTAAAATTTAAAAAAAAAAAAAAAAATTCTGAAGCCTGGTCCTTTCCCAGACTGGACTGAATTGGTCTGGGGAGGAGCCTGGTATCCTGATTGTTTATAAGCCCCACTGGTGATCCTGAAGTGCAGCAGGCTTGAGAACCATGGCTGACGTTGCAAAGATGGGTTTGTCCGCCAGATGGAGACAAAGCACTTTTCTGTGCAAAAGGCTCCACACATATAAAACCCATTCTCTGACTTTACATCTGTACCAGCTCCAATTTATGTAATGTACCAAGCAGGGCAAACATGTGGGAAGATAGGTAAAATTATCCATGGTACCGTTGCTTGCCAACCAAAGATATTCTTGCCACCACTGGGGAAAATTCCAGGAACCAATTTAAAAAATAACATGTGGCTAAAAATATATTCTATTCCCCCAATTACCTGAGCTAGCATCTAGAAATATTTTCTATCCTTTCTGAGTTCATTTTAATAAAATAGACCATATGAGCCGACACCAAGACTGAAAATAAAAAAGGATAGGAATACAATAATAGAGTGGAAATTTTTGAAATATGACCACCCCCAAAATTACACGAATAGAAATTGACATCCGTATGAGTAAATTAGCTTAAGGTATGCTCACAGGATTTTAAGAAATATGTAGATATAATAATGTAACTTACATTTATTCCTAAGTCTGAAATACTTGATTGGCAAGTCTTGGCTTTCATTTCTCCCATTTCTAAGCTCTATCATAGAAGCTTGAAAAGCTACAGGCTGGATTGCTGTCCTCTTGTAGCTGCAGATGGTCAGTGAGATGTAGGTAAAAACCAATGAGGAGGGCTTCCCTTCCAGAATAAAACGACAAAGACATAATCCAAGAAATTTCTTTTCTCCCTTATTCCTCCTTGTTCCTGCCCCCATCTTCTTGGGGATACAAAACTTGTAGGTGAAACAATTATCACTGTCCGTGAGATGACAAGTATGAAGACAAAGCCAAGATAACTACAGAAGACAGGCAGGAGGAGCCTGGATCCTTCCTTGATGAACATTATCTGAGCCAAAATGCATAATTGAATGTATTACCTGACTATAGAGTAAATGTTTTCAACAGAGTGATGCTAGGAAGTCTAGGAAATCCCCCCACCCCACTTGGCATAGCCTGAGATTTCTTCAGGGTACCACAAGGTCAAAGCACACAGAACCCTGCTGTGACTGAACACACAATCAACAGAATAGAAGAAATAAACCAAAGAGTAATAGGCAACAGGTGTTTATATCAACATAGGCCTAAGTTGGTCTTAAGGATAGATGACTAACAACAGTATCTAGTTGGGAAAAGAACTGGGAAGGAGTAAGATTTCTACATTTGATTGAGCAGAATGACATTTTGCTATTTGATGGCCAGGATATTCAGGACAATTATTCTTCGGCCCAGAACGGGAGGATTTCATGGAGGAGAATTTCACAGAATTCAGGGGCTGTTTAGAGAACCCTCAGGCAAAATAGGGGGAAAGACATTATAGGCATATAATGTTGCCTTGGGAAGGTCATTAAGGCACAGGTGGGCCCTCCCTGGGGCACAACCTTGAAATGTGTCCCTGAGCTGTGTCATATGCCAGCTCTGTGAGCAGCCCAGGGGGCAGTGACAGTGTACGTCTAGAAGACAAAGGTATTGACTAGGAAGGAGGAGGAAGTAAATCCCTTTAAATGTGTAACAGTCATGAGGGTTGGTCCCTGAGGCTCTTCTCACTTTCATACTTTATTACTTGCTAGAAACTCACATCTTTATATCCAAACCTATTCTGACCCCAAGATTCAAACTCATTTCCTGCTGCCTCTGATTATCCACACCAGGATCATTTCAGACTGGCCGTGTCCAGAAGGGAACTCATTCAATTGGTGTCTTTTTTCCTGTGTGCTCCCATTCTCATTATATATATATATAGATAGATACTATCTATCTCTATTTACCACTATTTAATTACTACTTACTGTGTGCTGACTCTGTGCCACCCCCAGAGCCAGTGCTGGTGATGCCAGGGCCTGCAGACCTCACGTGGTTCTGCCCCTACATTTTCAGTCCAAGAGGTAGGCTGCTACTGAACAAGTAATCACACAATATCGACATATTTCAATCTGTGATGACAAAGGAAGGCACACAGGATGCAGTCTGAGATTAGGGGAACTTTATGTCTCTTTCGGCAAAAATTTCACTCACCTGGTCACCCAAGCTAGAAAACCAGGCTTCATTCTTACCCTTCCCTCTTACCATTCATACACAACCAACCACATCTCTCCTATTTGATCTTGTAAATATTTCTCAAACCCCAAACCTCTTTCCCTTCCTGATTACCCTCGGCAAGACTGTCTCTGTCTTCTGTATGGACCATGCACTGCTGATGCCAGACTTTGTACACTTTTCCCCTTGCCCTGCACTCTACCCCCATTCCTTCCCAGACTGCTCCAGACAGCGTTATCCAAAACCTACATCTGACCGTGCTGCGTTTCTGCCTAAAGCTTTTCTAGAGGTTTCCCATTTTATGTCAAAAATCAACCTACTTTTTAAAAATTAACAGATTTTATTTTGGGGGGAGTAGTTTTAGGTTCATAGAAAAATTGGGCAGGAAGTACAGATTCCAGAATATTCCATTCTCCCCCATCCCACCCCCAACGTGATTTAGTTTATTATTAACTTCTCACATTAGTGTGGATATTTGTTATAACTGATGAATCAGTATTGATTCATTATTATTAATTAAAGTCCAGAGTTAACATTAAGGCTCACTCGTTTGTGTTGGATATCCTTTGTACAAAGAGTTTTTGTACAAACACGTGTCCATCATTACAGAACCAAACAGAATAGTTTCACTACCCTAAAAATCCCGTGTTCTACCTATTCATCTACCCTCCCCCAGAACCTCTCTCAACCACTGATCATTTTCTATCTCTAAAGTTGTGCCTTTTCCAGAGTGTCATAGCTAGGATAATACAGTATGTAGTCTTCAGAATGGCTTCTTTCACCTAACAATATACATTTACGTTTCTTCCGAGTCTTTTTTTGGCTCAATTTCTTTTTGGTTCATTTCTTTTTATTGCTGAATAATACTCCATTATTGGATGTACCACAGTTTATCCATTCACCTGTTAAAGGACATCTTGGCTGCTTCTAACTTTGGGAAATTATGAGTAAGACTGCTGTAAACATGCATGTGCAGCTCTTTGTGTGGAATGAGTTTTCATCTGGGGAACTACCAAAGAGCATGACTGTAGAATCATACAGTAAAACTATGTTTAGCTTTGTAAGCAACTATCGATCTAGCTTCCAAAGTGGCCATCCTCTTTCACTCTTCCCACCAGCAATAATAGAGCTCTTGTGGCTCTATTTTCAGGCCAGCATTTGGTGTTCTCAGTGTTTGGATTTTAGCCATCCTAATAGATGTATAGCAGTATCTCATTGTTTTAGTTTGCAGTTTTCTGATGACATTTGATGTTGAGCATATTTTGATCTGCTATTTGCCTTTTTTGGTAAGGTATCTGCTCAAATGTTTTGTCCACTTTCTTTTCTATTTTTAATGTTTATTTTTGAGAGAGGGGACAGAGTGCAAGCCGGGGAGAAGCAGAGAGAGAGGGGGACACAGAATCTGAAGCAGGCTCCAGGCTCTGAGCTGTCAGCACAGAGCCCGATGCAGGGCTAGAACCCATGAACTGTGAGATCATGACCTGAGCCGAAGTCTGACGCTCAACCGACTGAGCCACCCAAGTGCCCCGAGGATTGCTTGTTTTCTTATTACTGAGTTTCAAGAGTAGTTTGTACATTTTGGTTATAAATCCTTTACCAGATATGTGTTTGGCCAGATATTATTACCGGATATTTTCTCCCTGCCTGTAGGTTGTCATTTCATTCTCTTAAGGGTGTCTTTCACAGAACAGACAGTTTTCATTTTAATGCAGTCCAACTTATCAATTTTTTCTTTCATGAATCTTGTTTTGGGTTTTGTATGTAAAAAACTTATTGGGGTGTCTGTGAGTTCAAACCCCGCATTGGGCTCTGTGCTGACAGCTCAGAGCCTGGAGCCTGCTTCAGATTCTGTGTCTCCCTCTCTCTCTGACCCTCCCCCACTCATGCTCTGTCTCTCTGTCAAAAATAAATAAAACATTCAAAAAAAATTAAAAATGAAATAAAATAAAATAAAATATAAAAAACTTATTGCCAGCCAAGGTCACCTCAATTTTCTCTTATACTATCATCCAGAAATTTCTACATTTTACAGTATGATGTATGGTTCATTTTTTTTTTTTTAATTTTTTTTTTCAACGTTTATTTTTGGGACAGAGAGAGACAGAGCATGAACGGGGGAGGGACAGAGAGAGAGGGAGACACAGAATCGGAAACAGGCTCCAGGCTCTGAGCCATCAGCCCAGAGCCCGACGCGGGGCTCAAACTCACGGACCGCGAGATCGTGACCTGGCTGAAGTCGGACGCTTAACCGACTGCGCCACCCAGGCGCCCCAGTATGGTTCATTTTCAAATTTACTTATTTTTTAGTAATCTCACCAACATTGGGCTCAAACTCATTACTCTGAGATTAAGAGCCGCATGCTTTTTCGGCTGAGCCAGCCAGGTACCCAGTATGGTTCATTTTTAGCTAAATTTTGTCAAAAGTGTAAGGTTTGTGTTTAGATTCAGATTTTTTGGCATGTGAATGTTCAGTTGTTCCAGCACCATTTGTTGAAAAGACTATCCTTCTCCATAGTATTGCCTTTGCCCCTCTGTCAAATACAAGTTGACTGTATTGATGTGGCTCTGTTTCTGGGCTCTGTATTCTGCTGCATTAATCTATTTGTCTATTCTTTCACCAATACCACACTGTCTTGATTAATGTAGCTTTGTAACCTCTTGAAATCAGTAGTATCAATCTTCCAACTTTATTCTTTAATATTGTTGGGGGACACCTTAGTGGCTCAGTTGGTTAAGCGCCTGACTTTGGCTCAGGTCATGATCTCAGAGTTCGTGGGTTTGAGCCTCATGTCAGGCTCTGTGTTGACAGCTCAGGGCCTGGAGCCTGCTTCAGATTCTGTGTCTTTCTCTCTGCTCCTTCTCTGCTCTCTCTCTCTCGCTCAAAAATAAATAAAATGTTAAAAAAAATTAAAAAAAATTTTTTTTGGTTATTCTGGATCTTTTACCTTTTTGTATAATCTTTAGAATCAGTTTGTTGTTATTCACAAAGTAACTTGCTAGGATTTTGGGTTTTGTTTTGTTTTTTTAAATTTTTTATAATGTTTTTATTTATTTTTGCGACAGAGAGAGACGGAGCATGAGCAGGGGAGGGGCAGAGAGAGAGGGAGACACAGAATCTGAAGCAGGCTCCAGGCTCTGAGCTGTCAGCACAGAGCCCGATGCGGGGCTCGAACCCACAGACTGTGAGATCATGACCTGAGCCTAAGTCGGACGCTTAACCGACTGAGCCACCCAGGCGCCCCAACTTGGTAGGATTTTGATTGGGATTGTGATGGATCTATAGATGAAATTGAGAAGAAGTGATATCTTAACAATATAAGTCTTCTTACATGAATATGGACTATCTTTCTGCTTATTTAGAACTTCTTTGATTTCTTTCATCAAAATGTACAGAACACTTCACCCAACAATAGCAGAATATACATTCATCTTAAGTACTAATAGAATGTTCTTCAGAATAGATCATATGTTAGTTCACAGATCAAATACCAATAGATTTTAAAAGACTGACATCATACAGAGTATCTTTTCTGATCACAAGGGAATGAAACTGAAAATCACTAACAGAAGAAGAAAGTGGAAAACTCTCAAAGGTTGAGGAAGAAATCACACTGGGAAATTAGGAAATATTATGAGACAAATGAAAATACAATATACCAAAAATTATGGGATACAGCACAACAATGCTAAGGGAGAAAATGATAGCTATAAATACATATATTAACAAAGAAGAAAGACTCAAATCAATCACCTAACTATACACCTTAAACAATTAGAAAAAGAAGAGCAAATTAAGCCCAAAGATAACAGAAGGAAGGAAATAATAAAGATAAGAGAGGAGATAAATAAAATGAGAATAGAAAAACCATGGGGCAGGGGGGAAGAGAAAGAAATGGAGAAAATTAACAAATCCAAAATTTGGTCCTTTAAAAAGATCAACAAAATTTGTGGGCATAGAGTTGTTCATAACATTCCTCTGTTATCCTTTTAATGTCTGTGGGGTCAGTAGCAATAGCCTCTTTTTCCTTTCTATTAGTAATTTGTGTCCTCTCTCTCTTTTTCTTGGAAAGGAGCCAGTAGCTTGGCTAGGTTTATTGATTTTACTGATCTTTTCAAAGAACCAGCTTTTGGTTTTCTTAATTTTCTCTATTAATTTCCTGTCTTCAATTTCATTGATTTCTGCTCCAATTTTTTTTTTTCTGCTTCAATTTTTAAAAATTTATTTTCTTCCATTTACTTTGGATTTAATTTGCACTTCTTTTCTAGTTTATTAAGGTGGGACTTAGATGATAGATTTTAGATCTTTCTTCCTTTCTAATATATGCATTCAGTGCTATAAATGTCCCTCTAAGCACTGCTTTTGCTGCATCCCACAGATGTTAGTAAGTTGTATTTTAATTTTCATTGAGTTCAAAAAATTTTTTAAATTTCTTTTAAGACTTCTTTGACCCATGTGTTATTTAGAAGTGTGTTGTTTAACCTTCTACTATTTAGGGATTTTCCAACTATCTTTCTGTTATTAGTTTCCAGTTTAATTCCATTGTGTTCTGAGAGCATGCTTTGTTTGATTTCTATTCTTTCAAATTTGTTAACATGTGTTTTATGCTCAAGAATATGGTCTATGTTGGTGACTGTTCCACATGAGCTTGAGAAAAATGTTATTCTTGCCCTGGGTGAAGTAGTCTATAAATGTCAATAGACCCCATTGACTGATGGTGTTGTTCAGTTCCTTCAACTATAGGCTTACTGCTTTTCTGCTTGCTGGATCTGTCCATTTCTGATAGAGGGGTGATGGAGTCTCCAAATTTAACAGTGGATTGGTTTATTTCTCCTTGCATCCCTACCAAATCTTGGCTCAGCTATTTTGATGCTCTATTGTTAGGTTTAACCACAGTAAAGGTTGTTATGTCTTCGTGGTGAATTGACTCCCTTTTCATTATGCAATGCCTCTCTTTATCCCTGGTAATTTTCCTTGCACGGTCTCGGTCCCGGAAGCCCTGCACTTGGCCACTGCAGAGTCTGGCCTCGGAAGGTTCTTCATCCCTTTTCAAAGGAATGGATTGTCCTTCTTTGAGGTTGTTTCAGATGACCTGCTGTCATCCACAGAGGAACAGCCAGGAACCAGTCATGAAATGTCAAGAATCAGTGTCAGAATTCCAGGCCTTAATCGCATCCACATCCATTCCCAGAGGGGTCTTTCCCCTTGGCTTACACTCTCCACGTTCTGCAACCACCGCTTGCAGTTCGGCCCAGAGTCTTTTTACCTTCAGTGGGCAACTTGCAAATGAATTTTTCGTTGTGCAAGGTGTCTCCTGGCGCTTCGACGCCTTCTGCAACTCCGCCAAACTCCGCGGCCCCGAGTTCCCAGTCCGAGAGCTGAAGCTGCCGCCAAGAGGACATCTTCATCTGGGCGTGAGGCGGGCGGGCAGGCAGGAGGGCGGCGGGACCGGGCCTCGCGCCCCTAGCGGCGGTTAAGGATATTGATACGTTATGAAACCGCCATTGAGAAAGACAGTCACCCTGTGGATGTCCACCAGAAACCATTCAATTATCGCAGATGGACTGGATCTTATTTTGGGTACCTACCTGGCAATCTGTTTAACATTGGAGAAAGAGGTTGAATTTTTTTAATATACTCTTTACCAAAAAAATGAGAATAACTAATTTCTAGCAATGAGGCTGCAAGTCCAGATTTGTGGGTGGCATTTTGACGTGATTTACTGAGGCACTGAGGTTTTAAGGTGCTGGGACGTGGGCTTAGACTTTGGAGCCAGACAGATTGGTTCGAATTCTGGTCAGACATTTATTATTTGTGCTACCTTAATGCCAATTTCTTTATCTTTAAAGGATGGCTCAATTATGTCTATGCAAAGGGCAGATCGATCTTGGTGAATAGTGGACTATTATCAAATTAATCAAATGGCCACCCCAATTTAGCTGCTGCTTCAGATGTCTTTTCACTGTTGAAGCAAACTGACACGTTATTTGGTGCCTGGTAATATCTAAGTTGGAAATAATTTACCTCCTGAATGTTTGCTTATATATAAAAATAATACATGTCATTGTAAAGAATTCAAAACATATAAATATAATCAGAAAGAAGAAAGTAAAGGTAGCCTGAAAACTACATCCTAAATTACTCACCAGTATTCGGGGAGCCTAGTGGACAAGAGGGCCAGGGGGGTCTCACTGTCTGGTGTGCAGATGCTCACTTGTTGCTGTTTTCAGCTCAGCTTGCTGACTGCATGGAAAGCCTTGGGCCCTGAAGTCCAGAGTTTCATTTGTTTGATGAACATCTCCAGAGAGTAAACCTCCAATCTTCTGCCAGTGGGAAGTGAATATAGGCCTCTAACCACTCTGTATTCATACTTCCAGGGACTCCCCTGATTTTTTACCCACCTGTTCTCTCCCACCACCTCCACCCTACCCCCACCCCATCCAGGGTCCCTGGTGCCTCCAGTTCCGAGCTTGAGAGGGGCCGGCCGCTGCTGTCTTGGGCTTTGGTTTCCTCATGTTTGCTAAAAAGTCACTACTCCTACCTCTTGCTTCCAAAATGTTATTGCTGTTGTCTCCTTGCCACTTCTATTTACCCTTGTGGTTTGACCTTTTAATCTAAGTTATAGGCGGGAGTAGAGGTAAATGTTCATGTCCATTTTTTGATGATTAGAGAGAAGTGTTTCAAAATTCGTACGTTTTACTTCATTATTTAAGTGTAATCCAGTGCCCTAGATCCCTTAGAGCAGAGTAACCATTTTACTGTGTGTGTGTATTGAGGATAAGAAGGCATCAGTGCTAGGCTTGGATGCTTAGCGGAATCTTAATTTTATACTATTACTTAATGGCAGCTTTAATCTTCCTTACTCCTTTCCCCTCATATTTTATACATAGTTAAGTTTTGAAATCTATTCTTTCACATATTGACATAAAATCTATGTCAAAGTTTTTTTTCTTTCCAGAAACAAATAGAACCTGCTTTGCCTCGAATGTAAAATTTTTTCAACATACAGTAAGACCTCTTTGTTAAACATGTTTTTGTCCTACTTACATTAAGAAAAACTAAACCTTAGGGCTCAGTCAGTTAAGTGTCAGACTAACCAGCTCTTGGTTTTGGCTCAGGTCATGATCTCATGGTTCGTGAGTTCAAGCCCCACATCAGGCTCCATATTGGTGGCACAGGGCCTGCTTGGGATTCCCTCTCTCTCCTTTTCTCTGCCCCTCCCCTGCTTGCTCTTTGATCTCTCTCAAAAGAAAAAAAGAAAAACTAAACCTTAAAAGCTAAGAAAAAAATTGTAAAGAAAATAAAATTTATCAAAGCTCTCACAGATGGAGAGTTATAAAAATAAATCTATAATCATTTCCATTTTTATTCCCCATTTCCTTCTGATAGAATGTAAAAGTGCTTATGTCCATTTATGTCTGTAATCCAAACAAATAGAACCAACCAATGTTAAGTGCCAATTTAATTCAAATATAGTTGTTTGTTTATTCCAGATTCTCTTAGGTACAAATAATAGAAATGTCCCTCAAACTAACTGGTATTAAAAAGTAATTTGTGGGGAGCCTGGGTGGCTCAGTTGGTTGAGCTTCCAATTTTGGCTCAGGTCATGATCTTACCACGGCTTGTGAGTTCAAGCCTCGCGTCAGGATCTGTGCTGACAGCTCAGAGCCTGGAGCCTCTTCAGATTCTGTGTCTTTCTCTCTCTCTCTCTCTCTCTCTCTCTCTCTCTCAGCCCACCCCCACTCACACTCTGTCTCTCTCTGTCTCTCAAAAATAAATAAACATTAAATTTTTTTTTTTTTTAAAAAGGTAATTTGCTGGAATACCTGGGAATTCCAAGGGTTTACTCAGCTCTAGTAAGAGCTGGGTCAAGGGGGATGTCAAATGATATTGTCAGGATTTGAGTGTTTATTCTATCACAAATATTGTTTTATAAAATTTTTATATGCTGTTGACAATATTCAAACAAATATCTAAACAAGTGTTTTCATTTAAGGTGGTTCCCTCAGGAGAGTAATTTTTCTCTTGGATTTTCCTTCTGGTAGTGTGCATTAGAGCCACAGAAGGAAATCAGTCTGGTAATCTCCTAATCATAGGACATTTGCTGGGCCCCATCTGATACACTTTTTCTTATGGACAATTGTGTGTATATTGTTTTAAGGCTGCTTAGCATCCGCGGGCCCTTGTATGTTTGGTATTTCCCCAACCTTATTAGCAATAGTGGGATGCAGAGGGTGCCTCCCCCGATGGGAGAGGAAAATGACAGACGCTTTCTTCCCTAGGTTCCCTTGCAGCTACAGCATGGTCAGGTGACTTGCACTGACTTGGAAGCAGGAGCCAGGGACTCAAAGAGGTAGGGACCAGGAGCCTCCACTTGGACTGGGTTCCTAGGGCAGTCGTGGCCGCGGGGCCGGGGTGGGATGCAGGGTACAGTGCGGGAGGGGTGGGTGGTGCGAGCTGTAGAGTCTTTGCCTCGCTGGTGGTGGTAGGGATGTCCACACCTGATGAGTTGTGCCATGCGGTAGTGGGCATTGATCCGGTGTTTCGTAGAATCTGACTCTCCATGCACACGGGCGATTTGGTGATCCGCTCAGTATCATGGTCATAAACCCCTTTCCTGCCGAAATCAATCTGAGTTGGTTTCTGTTGCTTACAGCTGAGACCATGAACCGACGGGCCTCCTCTTCCTCTGTGATGTGTCTCCTTTAGCTCTATACTTCACAGTCTGCATCTTAGATGACTTCTTTTGGCCTCTGCTACTTGGCCCGTCTGACATTAGCTGGAAGAGGGGGTCTGGGAGAAGAGATAGGAGAGGATGGAAGGCCATACTGGGCCTGGGAGGCAGACAGCCCTGCAGGAGGCCCCTGGGAAATCAAGCCCCGAGGGCTAATTCAGCAGGTACAAGCTGCCAGTCACAGGGCCATGTTCCTCTTCACCTTTGCTTCCATGACCCTGGTCCAGTCCACCATCTCCACTCACCTGCATCATGGCAATATTTCCTGGTACTTCCCCACTTCTGCCCTGGTCCCCTAAACACTTTAGCAGACACAGGGATCCCACTGAAACATCAGTCAGCTTGTGTCAATTCTCTGTGAAAACTCTAGTGTCTCCCGATTCCTCTCAGATTAAAAGTCTTACAGAGTCCCTTCCCCCACCCAAATATTCTTTTACTTTCTGTTCGATCCTCAGGAGAAACTAAGTGCGGGAGGGATGCTGGGTGGGGTGGGCCCTGGCTGGGGTGCCCCAGGAGCCTGGCCATGCCCTCCTGGACCTGTTGGAGCATCGGGAAGTTCCACAGCGCAGGAGTAGGCAGGGCGGGGAAGGGGAGCCCTAGATCTGAGCCTTATTTCTCAAGGACAGAAACAGCCGAGAAATAACTTGAGGGATGCAGCAGCCACCAGCCGGCGGCCATAACCATCCATTCCGACACCAGGAGCGAGGCTAGCAGACCGGGGGCCTCGGTGGCCGCTGGCCAATGGCCTCCGAGCGCACAGTGGAGCCTTCCCTTTGCACTGGGAGGCCCCCCACTGTCCCGGCTGCTGGAGTCGCCGCCACACGCAGGGAGGGTGGCGACGGGGCCGCCCAGCTGGGCTCCCGCAGCCTCGTGAGCTCTCACTGGCGCCGTGTCTGTCCCCCGGAAGGGTCGGCTGCCCTGCGCACAAGGCGGCGGAGACGACGCGGCGGAAGAGCAGTGCCCCCAGGCTGCGGTGTGGCCGTCCCCTCCCGTCCCGGCAGCCGCCTCCCGAAGCGGCTCGGGAGCCCCGCGGAGCTGTCACTTCAGTCACCTCCATCCTGCACCTGCAGCGCTGGGAGCGCCGCGCGGTCGCCGGCGGGTCTTTCCCTCGGTGTCACCGGCTCCGCGGCCGCGCTGGGAGCGAGGTGTCTTCCCTCTGTCTTTGCTTTCAGGTTCTTTTAGGTTCCAACCGGCCACCCTTGGACAAAGGTTCCTCCTAGAGATTTGAACTGAAACTTCCCGAAGACGCCCCCGTGGCCCCCTGCGGGCAGCAGCCCTCACGGGGAGAGGCCAGGGTCTCACTTAGGGCAGAGGCTCTGGGTCTAGCACCTGCCGGACTGCCCAGCATGGGGCCTTCCCTATGGACACCGGGTCTCCACCATCCCTGCGACAGTGTGGGTAGAGGGGAGGCCACTGGGACCTGCTGGGGGGCCGTGCTGGACGGTGGTTCCTCGCGGGGGACTCGGCAAGGGCGCAGCCCAGAGGCCTGCCTGGGCCTTGGGTTCCTGCAGGGGCCCTGCGGGACGGCGGCGGTGGCGGAAGCGGAAAGCCTCCGCCCGGGACCCTGGCTGGCTTAGGTTGTCTTGGACGTCCTGCATGGAGGCCTGGCCCAGGCCGCTCTCTCCCAAAGTGAGGAATTCCTGCCCTGATTCCTGCTGGTGGAGAGGTTGGTGACAGGGCAGGGGGGACAGGGTGGTCTTCCCCTCAGGCGGGTTGGCAGAGACCCCTGTGCGTCCCTCGGAGGTAGGGACAGGAGCCGCTGTTGGTTAGATCAGCTGAAGGCTCAGGCTTCAGGGCGGGAGGTCGCCCTCGGGTCTCTCACCCCCCGGGAGCAGGTAGGTGGCCATGGCCTCATTGCACTTCTGGCCTGTGAGTGAGTCCCGGGTCTCTCCTTCCGGGGGGTAACCCAAGGGCACCCCGAATTCAACTGGCCCAGGTCCTTGTAGTCACAGAGGGGCTCCACCTGGGCCTTCAGGCCCTCAGATTCATGACCCACAGTAACCCACGGAGTCTTCCTAGTATCCCCCACCTGCCCCTCTTACCGGGTGGGAAAGAGCAACTTCTCCAGCAGATTTCCACCTTCCACGGGCTAGAATGGAAGGTTCTCTGTTCTGCTCAGCACCGGCTGGCATAGCTCCTTGGAGCTCTGTCCCTCAAGAGGCAGGAATGTGTTGACTCGTGTGTGTTGAAGGACTCCCTGGACGAGCGGGGGGCGGCACACGGGGGGCTGCCACAGAAGGCATCCGGCTTGTTGGAAAAGGTGAGCTTGTTGCTGAAGCCGGAGTTGGCAGTCGCCATACTCATACCAGCATCTAAGGGCAGGTTTTCTGCCTTTAAGTCTCTATGGACAGCGCCTGTCATACTTAGTGACAGGCACGGACCCCTGGTGACAGTCTGCGCAGAGGACGCTATGTGATGGAATCTGCCTTCAGCCTCTTCTCTCTCCTACTGCCGCGGGCCACCCGGTGCTCGAACACCTCTCCTCCACCAGTGCCCCTCCTCACAAGGCCGGCAGTTTCCGCAGCCCAGGTCACTTTAAGTGTTTCGCCGTGTGGAGGTGATCTGCCCTTCACGAGTCCTGCTTTGCGGGGTAGTCTCTGGAGGCTGGCGGAGTTCTGTGGGGTCTCAGCAGTGATCTTCAGGGCCATCATTTTCCCGGTCAGGACGTGCTGGGCCAGCCTCACCACAGCCCCGTCACCCTGGCCAATGGCTTGAGGACACTGTTGTCTGAGTCTCTCCTCGGCAGAGGTGACTGAGAGGCCCCGCAGCATGTTGGGCTTAAGGCTGCACTTGGAGTCAAGGTGTCGTAAGGTCGGCTCACATTTGGGAAAAGCTGGTGAGAAGGTTGGTCCAGATCACCTCAAAAGAAAACCAGTTCAAAGTTCTCCTGAGGAACTGATCTTGGTAATGGAGTCAACATACGATGACAGGCAAAAATAAAGAAAAGAAAATATCAACAAACTAAAAAAAAAGATGAGTAAAAAGAATTTGAAAATGATAACAGTAAAAAGAAAAGGAAAAAAAGAATGGGGCAGGGGGGAGGAGCCCCCAACAACCAAAATAGACCAAAATGCCAAGGAGAAAAGAAGCTAACTTTGGTCAAAGTCCTTGACGTCACTGAAAAAACAGCTTCCTGAGCTGGTAGCAATAACCGAGGCCCAATTAGGGATTTATTTCGTTATTGGAATTCCAAAAACAATAGCTCCATATGAGATCATAGGAAGAAACAGACCTGTCAACAAGGTTGGGTGGGGATCATCCACGGTGACCTCACTTTTTGGTCCCAAGTGAGACCTTTGACTCATTTATTTATTTATTTATTTATTTATTTATTTTAACATTTATTTTTGAGACAGAGAGAGACAGAGCATGAATGGGGGAGGGTCAGAGAGAGAGGGAGACACAGAATCTGAAAGAGGCTCCAGGCTCTGAGCGGTCAGCACAGAGCCAGACATGGGGCTCGAACTCATGGACCACGAGATCATGACCTGAGCCGAAGTTGGACGCTTAACCGACTGAGCCACCCAGGCGCCCCGACCTTTGACTCTTTTAAAATTATTGAGGACCCCAAAGAGCTTTGTTTATACGGGTTATGGCTATTGATATTTATTTATTTATTTATTTATTATTATTTTTTAATGTTTATTTATTTTTGAGACAGAGAGAGACAGAGCATGAATGGGGGAGGGGCAGAGAGAGAGGGAGACACAGAATCGGAAGCAGGCTCCAGGCTCTGAGCCATCAGCCCAGAGCCTGATGCAGGGCTCGAACTCACGAACCGTGAGATCGTGACCTGAGCTGAAGTCCGACGCTCAACCACTGAGCCACCCAGGCGCCCCAACCTTTGACTCTTTTAAAATTATTGAGGACCCCAAAGAGTTTTGTTTATAGGGGTTATGGCTATTGATATTTATCTTACTAGAAATTAAAACCTGTAGGATGTTCTGTGCCTTTTTATTTCTAGATTGAAAAGCTACTAATTTTGGCTTTTAAAGAGCTTACAGTGTCTACATTTAAAATATTCAATCCCTTTTTCTTTAAATGATTTCAAAATGGTACCACAACTTAACTGGTGTCATGATCCTGTATAAAAATGTTCTGTTGGATAAGATACAATAAGGTATCTGTAATGCTGAGGGGAAGATAGCTGTCATCATGTATTTCTTTTATAGTTTTGCCCCATTTCTTGGGAGTAGATTCTCACCCAGGAGCTGGAAAACTCACCATGTCAGTTTCAGTCTTTAACCTTAGAGGTTGCAGCTGTGAGCTGAGAAAGCACATCTTCTACTCTTTCTTTTCCAGGCAACAATACCCATACTCTGTATTGCTTTTACTCAGCATGGGATGGGGGATACGAGCATCTGCATGGTGAACATGTCATTGCTTGCCTTTGAGAAGGGAACTAAGATGCGTGATTTTTTAAAAAAATGTTTTATTGTAGCGTAAGATACAGAAAAGTGCACACATCATCAGTGTGACACTTGGTAGGTGTTCACAAATTGAACACATGTACTTAACTAGCATCCAGATCAGGAAATAGGACATTATCAGCTCTTCTGCAATCTTCCATCCTCCTTTCCAATGACTTTCACAGTGGTAACCAACAATCTGTCCTCTACTGGCACAGATTAGTTTTGTTTTTGAACTTTACATAAATGGAGTCACAGGATTTTTTGTGTCTGCTTCCTTTGCTCACTATTTTTGTGAGATTCATCTGTATGGATTACTTTGTTATTTTAAATGCTGTATAGTATACTACCCATTGTTTTTGCTCTTACTGAGCCTTTGGGTAGTTCTCAGTTTGGGGATGTTAAGAATAGTGCTGTTCTGAACATTCTTGTTCCAGTCTTTGGTGAACATTTACATGGTTTTCTGTTGGATATATACCTAGAAATGGAATTGATTGCTTAAAAGGTATGCATGTTTTGAGTTTTAGTAGACACTGTGCCAACTTACTCAACCACCAGCAATATATGAGAGTTCTTACCTCTCTAATAACTAGTATTGTTTGTCTTCTAATTTTAACCTTTCTATGGGTGTGTGATAGCGTAGCATTGTGGTTTTAATTTGCATTTCCCCGATGATTAAGGAAGTAGAAATCCTTTCATATGCTTATTGACCATTTCCTTTTCTGCAAAGTGCTTGTTCAAGGCTTCTGCCCATTTTTCTATTGGGTTGCCTGCATTTTTCTTATTGGTTTATAAGTATTCTTATATAGTTTAGGCATAGATTCTTTGTTGGATATGGCCTTGTAAGTAGTTCCCTTCCTCCCCATTCATCCCTGTTACTCTCTGATGCCATCTCCTGCTATATTACCCATTGATCATCCTTTTCCAGCCATTGGCTTCTCATTCCTTGGGAACTTGCCCTGCCCCAGGCACACTCCCACCTCAGCTTTACACTAGTTCCCATCTCTGCCTGGAATATTCTTTCCCAGAGATTCACATAGGTCTCTTCCCCATCTTCTTCAAGTCTTTGCTCCACTGTCCCTTTCTTGTTGAAGCCTTCCCTGATCTACCTATTAGGTCTCACAATACTCTTCATACATCTATCTGCCACCCTTATCCATCACTTAAAAAAAAAAACAAAAAAACTTTGTACCAACAAAATTTTCAAACATATATAAAATTAGAATAGTATAAAGACCTTTCCTCATGTATCTATTATCCAGATCAACAATTAGCATCATTTTGCAATCTTATTTCATCCATAACTATTTCAGTCTATATCTTTAACAGATAAGTACTTTTTTGAGGGAACACAATCATCACACCATTATCAAATCTAACAAAATTAATAGTATCATATAATGTTAAGCTACATTCAAATTTCCCAGTTGTCTCAGAAAGGTTATGATTGATATGTTTGAATAAATGTCTGCTCAGTCGGTTAAGCGGCTGACTTCGGCTCAGGTCATGATCTTGTGGTCTGTGAGTTCGAGCCCTGCGTCAGGCTCTGTGCTGACAGCTCAGAGCCTGGAGCCTGTTTCAGATTCTGTGTCTCCCTGTCTCTGACCCTCCCCCATTCATGTTCTCTCTCTGTCTCAAAAATAAATAAACGTTAAAAAAATTTTTTGAATAAAGGTCCAAAGTACACACATGGCTTTAAATTGCTTCCATGGCAATATCACCATCCAAAATGCCATATATTTTACATATTTTTTGCTTATTGCCTATCTCTCCCAAATGAACACCAACTCCAAGTGAGGAGGATTCGGGTTTTGTTCTTTGCTAATTCTTCAGCACCTAGTGGTCTTGAATAAATGTTTGTAGAATGAATGAACACAGTTGGCAACATGGACCTAACAGCCTAAAGAGTATGCGTGTTAATCTGTTGCTTTCCAGCTCTAAAACTTTGGACAACTTCGTGAGCTTCAATTTTCTTATCTGTAAAATGGGCCTAATGCTGACTCTGCAGAACTATTATGGCAATTAGACAAAGTATGTGTACAGTGCCTGGCATCCAGTATACTCTGTTATGTTCATTGTAACTGCCTTTTTAAGGCATAAGCAGATGAAAGTTGTGTATAAAGAGTTCAAGGAATTAGGCCTTGCCCAAAGAGGTCTGGCTTTTGTCCCTGGTTCCTGGGAGGTAACCTTTAAACCCTTAGAATTTCCCAAGTGTCTGTTATTCATGGTAGGCCCCTTAGCTCATCCCTGATAGTTTATGCTAAGGTGACTCATGGTAGGCTGCTTAGGCCATATGATATGAACTTGACCTCCAGGGAGTGGAGCAGGGCTAGAGACTGAGCTCGAATCTCATGGGCAATTAGTCACTCATATAAGGCCCCAATAAAACCTATAGACACTGAAGCTTGGGTGAGCTTCTCTGGTTGAACACAGTATCAATGTTAACACCAGGAGGGTAATGCATTCTGAGGACAATGGAAGCTTCAGACTCTATGTGTCTCTTCTTTTGGATAATTTTGATCTGTTTCCTTTCCCTGAAATAAACTAACTACGAGTATAATAGCTTTCAATGAGTTCTGTGATTTCTTCTAGCAAATTGTTCAACCTGAGGGTGTTTTTGGAAACCTGAACTTGTAGTTGGTGTCAAGGCAAGCAGGACACCTAGGTTCTAGTCCAGGCCCACTAACTGGCTGTGTGAACTAGGACAAACCATTTGGCCCCAATGGCCTCAATTTGCTCAAATGTTAAATGAGGAGGATAAACCAAATGATCTCTTGGTTCCTTGTTAAATGAGGTTCTTTTCTTCTCAGTGAGTATATGTCTCCATCTCTCACATGCAAACACACACACACACACACACACACACACACACACACCCACACACACCCCTGTGTGCAGAAGCTAGTCACTGTTGGGTGAAGGCAATAAAAGTCCCTCTTCCTGGAGCAGTTGAGTTGAGCTGACCTGATGAATTAATGAATTGACTCTTTCCTGTTCCTGGAGAGAGTCAGCTGTGTTTGCTTCCTGGGTTGACAAATGTATGCAGATGCTGGGACCACAGGGCCATTGTGACTAATGAAGTGCACTCTGCTTTCTTCACATGCCTCCTGAGGCCCTGCACAGAGATTTGCATCACACCAACCCTCCTGACCCCACCTCCTCATCTATCTCATCTTTTCCCTCCTAGTCTCCCGCTCATCTTCCACATCTCACTTAATGCCTTGAGGGAAGAGGGGCACCTAGGGTTTCCCTGGGAACCCCAGCTACTCCAGAGCCAGGCTTTAAGTCTTGCATATTATAACACCTGCTACCAATCCTTGAGTACTTGCTATTAGCCAGGCAGAGCCTTTTCATAATTCACGCATTTCATCTTCTTAGCCCTGAGGGAGAGAGATTATTATCCTCATTTTACAGATGAGGAACCTGAGGCCAAAGTGGTTCAACAAGTAGCCCAAACACACTCAAAGAAGTAAATGTGAATTCAAATCTGGTGGATCCCAAAGTCTTATTCATTCTGTTGTTCTTTGGGCCTCTTTGACAGTGGGGTGGCAGACTTGAAATTGGGGCTGGTATGGTATGGGAGGTTGATTCCCGTCCCAATTTTTTCACCTCTCTGTATCCACATCTTTGGTAGTATCCTTCCATAATGGCTTCACAAGTTGCTTCAGCCAACAGATGGTGGCAGAAATGCCAGGTATAAGCCTAGGTCTCCAGAGCCCTTACATAATTATGTTCTCTCTTTCTTGGGTCTCTCTTACCACCTACCAGAGAATAATGGAGCACATGAGGGGCAGCCCAGTCATCTCAGGCTTGTGGGCCATCTAAACCAGCCTGCAGACCTGCCTAAACGCAGGAGAAAACTCAACCACAATCAGCAGATCTCACAGCTGATAACAGTCGCAGAAATGATCCCAGTCAAGACCATAAGTACCACCCAATGACCTGTAGACTTACTTGTGGGCAATCATAAATTCTTATTGTTTAAAGCCATTGGGTTTGGGGTGATTGGTTATGTTGCAATAACTAACTGAAATATGAAGAAAGCCTAGTTACAAAATTCAATTTTTTTAGAGCAGATAGAACTTCTAAAGTTCTTAGTTCCTCTGATTTCTTCTCTGGGCCCTTAACATTCCCCTTCCCTGTGTTTCTTTATACCATGTCTCCTCCAACTCAAAAGTAACCCAGCCCCCAGCTGGCCATTGAGATGAATGTTCCAGTCTTTCTGTACCCTACTTGTTAGCCTGCATGTCCTTCCTGCTCCACAGTAGGTCACCCTCCTTTCAGAAGCCCATGGTATTTCCTTCTTTTTAAGGCTGAATAATAGTCCGCTGTATGTATATGCCACATTTTCTTTATTCATCTACCGATGGCCTCTATAACTTGGCTATTGTGAACAGTGCTGCAGTGAATGTGGGAGCACAGATACCTCTCTGAGACTTTACACACAGATGAACCTGTGGACATTATGCTACCTGAAATAAGCCAGTCACAGGACAAATCCTGAATGATTCCACTTACATGAGGTACCTAAAACAGTCAAAATGATGGAAACAGAGAGTACAATGGTGGTTACCAGAGGCTGGGGGGAGGGGAGAATGAGAAGTTGTCATGCAACTGGTATAAAATTTCACTTATGCTGGGGCACCTGGGTGGCTCAGTAGGTTAAGCATCCAACTTCAGCTCAGGTCACGATCTCGCTGTCCATGAGTTCAAGCCCCGCATCTGGCTCTGGGCTGATGGCTCAGAGCCTGGAGCCTGCTTCCGATTCTGTGTCTCCCTCTCTCTCTGCCCCTCCCCCGTTCATGCTCTGTCTCTCTCTGTCTCAAAAATAAATAAACGTTAAAAAAAATTTTTTTAATTTCACTTATGCAAGATGAATTAGTTCTAGAGATATACCATACAGCATAGTGCCTGTAGTCACCAATACTGTGTTATCGACTTAAGAACGTGTTAAGAGGGGCGTCTGGGTGGCTCAGTCGGTTGGGTGTCTGACTTAGGCTTGGGTCATGATCTCGCAGTTCATGAGTTCTAGCCCTGCGTCCAGCTCTGTGCTGATAGGTCAGAGCCTGGAGCCTGCTTTGAATTCTGTCTCTCTCTCTCAAAATAAACATTAAAACAGTTTTTTAATTAAAAAAAAATGTGCTAAGAAGGTAGATCTCCTCTTAATTGTCCTCGTCACAAAAACAAAACAGAATAAAACAAAAGGACACGAAGTGATTGTGTGTCTTATTACTTTGATTATGGTGATGGTTTTGTGGATGTGTGCCTATGCCCAAACTCATCAAACTGTATACATTAAATATGTGCAGTTTTTTATATGCCAAATATGCCTCAAGGGAGCTATTTATTTAAAAAAAATTTTTTTTTCAGCGTTTATTTATTTTTGGGACAGAGAGAGACAGAGCATGAATGGGGGAGGGGCAGAGAGAGAGGGAGACACAGAATCGGAAACAGGCTCCAGGCTCTGAGCCATTAGCCCAGAGCCTGACGCGGGGCTCGAACTCACGGACCGCGAGATCGTGACCTGGCTGAAGTCGGACACTTAACCGACTGCGCCACCCAGGCGCCCCTCAAGGGAGCTATTTTTAAAAAAAGAGAGAGATTGGGGTGCCTGGTGGCTCAGTCGGTTAAGCATCTGACTTCAGGTCATGATCTCACGGTTTGTGGGTTCGAGGCCCGCATCAGTATCTGTGCTGACAGCTCGGAACCTGGAGCCTGCTTCAGATTCTATGTCTCCCTCGCTCTCTGCCCCTTCCTGGCTTGCACTCTCTCTCTCTCAAAAATAAACATTAAAGGGGCGCCTGGGTGGCGCAGTCGGTTAAGCGTCCGACTTCAGCCAGGTCACGATCTCGCAGTCCGTGAGTTCGAGCCCCGCGTCAGGCTCTGGGCTGATGGCTCAGAGCCTGGAGCCTGTTTCTGATTCTGTGTCTCCCTCTCTCTCTGCCCCTCCCCCGTTCATGCTCTGTCTCTCTCTGTCCCAAAAATAAATAAACGTTGAAAAAAAAATAAATAAATAAACATTAAAAAAAAAAAAAGGAAGCAACAGCCCAAGAAACAGGTGAAGCCAGTTCTGTCAGCACGACCCTATGCTGTGGGCTTTCAATAAATTGGCCTATTGGTTCATAGGAAACTGGTGAAGCTGTTTCTCTTCCTCTCATCTTTAGCGTTGGGGAGGCAAGGGTGGCTGCTGGAGAGGATACCAGAGTTCGAGGAGCAGAAGCCTAGGAAACAAGGGAAGCACCGTCTCCTTCTCGGCCTTCAAGCCTGGGCTTCGGTTCCGCATCCTGCCTCTGGAGGCCCTGCTGGAAGTAAGTGCTGCTCTCAGGGCCCTGAAAGTAGCTGGTGGCCTAGGCCTCTGGATCAAATCCCACTTCCTCCCTGTACTTGTAATCCCTCTCATTCTTTCTGGGTCAAGGAACTCCCATTGCCTCAGATGTACCCTGACCACAGGTTCCAGAACTGCCAAACTGTCTTCTTCAGAGACCTTTGAGCTGAAGCAGGAAGTGACATCACATTTCAATAGGAGCCCTCTGTTTGTTGGTCTGCAAGGGAGGGAGGGCAAAGCAGGGAGGAGACCACTTAGGAGGTGGAAGATAATGGCGCCTTAGATTTGCCTTGGGCCAGGAAGGGGCCAGCAGTGCAGGGAGGTGTGGCTGGATGGTGGATATGTTTTGGGAGTAGAGCCAGCAGGATTTGCTGATGGATTAGCCCTGGGGAGTAACAGAAGGCTTCAAGATCTGGGGACTGAGCTGACTGGAAAGGTGGAGGTTAACAGAGGTGGAGGAACGGGAAGAGCAGGTTGGGAAGGGTTGGTGGGGAGATAAGGAGCTCCCACAGTTGGCCTGGGAATCCAGAAACCAAAGCCCTGATACCAGTTCTGCCAGGCACGTGTCACAGCGCTTACTAATCACTTCTATGGACTAGGCCCTCTTATGGGCACTGGAAACACATCCTTCTGTTCTTGTTGCTGCGGCCCCAGAGGGCAGATTCAGTCCTTGCTTTTCAGATGAGAGGAAGTGGGCTCAAAGAGGTTAAGTGATCTGCTCCCTGGGGGGCACACAGCAGAAGAGCCAGGGCTCACACCCAGTGCTTCTGACTCCAAAGCCCCTGCTCCTGAGCAGGTGCAAAACCGCCTCCTGAGTCCTACGTTCATGTGACTTGCTGGATCTAATTAAGGGGTCAGTGGGGTAGATCGCCATGTCCTGACTCTGTAAATGTGCCTGGTGTGGACCTACGCCTCCCCGTCTGAATGAGGACATTTAGTGCTGACACTCAGTGCTCCGGCTTTGGGAAATAGCTGTGGTGAAAAGCAGGACAAGGAAAATGCCAAGATGACCCACATTCTCGGCTTGAGAATATTGTGATGTATTATGAATGGGTCCTTCTGAAGTCTGGTTTGAACACCTAGTTAAATAATTCATTCTCTGATATGAGGCATTTTGAATGATAGGCTCTAATGGAATAACATTATTTCTTATGAATTGGAACATTCCATTAAATATGATATTACATTCTTTTCTGCCATCTCTAGCTTTCTCCTTGGGTGGGGCTGGGGGGGCGGGGAGAAACAATCCTAGGTTTCTCTGGAAAGCAGAGGTTCCCAAGCCCCTCACAGGGGTTTTTTGGTCATTAATTAGCCAATCTTACTGGGAACAGGAGGAGAAACAGAATCTTGTTGCAGGATTTTCACTCCTATATTGAGACCCGACCGTCCGTAGGGAACATGTGTTCAAGATTCTGGTCTCTGGGCTGGGACAGACCTCTGTGTGAATCCTGGATCAATGGCTTACTAGCTAGGGAACCTGTTACAGGGACCTTGAGAAAACAGTTCCCTTGTGAATTATTTAAAAGTGCATTGTTTACTTTCCAAATCTTTGTGGAATGCCTACATTTTCTGCTGCTTTTGCTTTATAACTCCATTCCATTGTGGCCGACAAACATACTTCCTGTGATTTCAATTCTTCCGTATTTACTGCGACTTGCCTTCTTTATCCTGTTGCTGTTATCCTGCAGGATGCTCTCACTGTGCTTGAGAAGAGTGTATATTCGGCTGTCACTGGGGATTCTGTAATTGTCCGATCAGGTTGGAATGTGTTGTATGCGTATCCTCACTGATGTCCTTTCCGGTTGTTCTCTCTCTCATTTCAATTGTCAGCTTTTGTTTCCCCACATGTTGTGAGTCTTTATTATTAGCTGTGTATACAATTATAATCATTTTATCTTCTTGATGTAGTGACCCTTTTATTAGGATGACACGTCCCTCTCTGTTTCTAGTATTATTTCTTAAAGTTCATTTTGTTTGGTATTAATATCGCCATTCCAGCTCTCTTTTGGATGCTGTTTGCCTGGTGTATCTTTTCCCATCCTTTTTACTTTTAAATTATTTTTTAATTTATTTTTTTATTTTGAGAGAGAGAGAGCACACACACGTGTGAGCAGGGGAGAGACAAAGAGAGAGGGAGAGATAGAATCCCAAGCAGGGTCTGCATCAGTGCAGAACCTGACAGGAAGTTTGATCTCACAAACTGTGAGGTCATGACCTGAGCCAAAATTGACCTGATGCTTAATTGACTGAGCCACCCAGGCACCCCTCAAATTATTTATGTCTTTAAAACAACAGTGTGTTTCTTCTATGGAGCATGTGGTTGATTTTGCTTTTTTTTTTTTTTTTTTTTAACGTTTATTTATTTTTGAGAGAGAGAGAGCGTGTGAGTGGCATGGGGTGGGGGGCGGGAGTGGTGTGCAGCAGCAGCAGAGAGAGGGAAACACAGAATCTGAAGCAGGCTCCAGGCTCTGAGCTGTCAGCTCAGAGTCCGATGTGGGGCTCGAAATCCATGGACCCTGAGATCATGACCTGGGCCAAAGTTGGATGCTTAACCGACTGAGCCACCCAGGTGCCCCAGATCTTGCTTTTTTAATCCAATCTGAGAATTCGTGTCTTTTTTTTTTCTTCAGTTTATTTATTTATTATTTGAGAGAGAGAGAGAGAGCATGTGCAAGTGGAGGAGGGGCAGAGAGAGACAGGGAGAGAGAGAATCCCAAGCAGGCTCCACACTGGGAGCCTGATGTGGAACTCAGTCTCATGAACCATGAGATCATAACCCAAGCCAAAATCAAGAGTCAGATACTCCACCAACCAACTGAGCCACCCAGACACCCAGAGAATTCCTGTCTTTTGATTGGGGTATTTAGTCTATTCATATTTAATGTAATTATTAATACAGTTGAATTTTTATTTATTTTTTTAAATTTTTTTTTTTTAACGTTTATTTACTTTTGAGACAGAGCATGAACGGGGGAGGGTCAGAGAGAGAGGGAGACACAGAATCTGAAACAGGCTCCAGGCTCTGAGCGGTCAGCACAGAGCCCGATGCGGGGCTCGAACTCACGGACCGTGAGATCGTGACCTGAGCAGAAGTCGGCCGCCTAACCGACTGAGCCACCCAGGTGCCCCAATACAGTTGAATTTTTAATCAGCCACTTTACTATTTGGTTTTTTTTTTGTATGTATGTATATGACTCAGAACATGCGGGGAAACAAAAGCTGACAATTGAAATGAGATATTTTATGTATTATGTATTTATTTTGTATATATTGCTCATTTTCTGACTTTTGTATTAAACGAATATTTTTAGTGTATCGTTTTAATTCTTTTGTTGGCTCTTTCTGTTGATTTTTATTTTTACTTTTTTAAATGATTATTTATTTTTGGCAGGGGTGGGGAACACAAGTAGGGGAGGGGCAGAGAGAGAGGGAGAGACAGAATCTGAAGCAGGCTCCAGTCTCTGTGCTGACAGCTCAGAGCCTGATGCGGGGCTCCAACTCACAAACCATGAGAACATGACCTGAGCCAAAGTCGGATACTTAACCAACTGAGCCACACAGGCTCCCTTAAAATATATTTCTTTGGGTTATTTTCTCAGTGGTTGCTCTAGCACAGTTGTTCCCAACTAGGGGCGGTTTTCTCTTCCAACCTGGACATCTGGAAATATCTAGAGACATTTTTTTTTTTTTTTTGCTACAGCTGGGGGATAGGGGTATGCCGCTAGCAGGAAGAGGTAAGGAATGCTGCTAAATATCCTGCAATACAAAGGACAGCCTATCACCACAAAGAATTATCTGGGCCAAAATGTCAATAATGCCAACAGTTACAATACA
Organism: Leopardus geoffroyi; assembly: GCF_018350155.1. Taxonomy (NCBI): domain Eukaryota; kingdom Metazoa; phylum Chordata; class Mammalia; order Carnivora; family Felidae; genus Leopardus; species Leopardus geoffroyi. The sequence goes on along the minus strand of NC_059334.1, from coordinate 53,151,371 downwards.
CATCTTAATGTATCACATCTGCTTACAATTAATACTGACTTAATTCTGGTAAAATAGAAATTTTATTCCTGTAAAGCTCCATTTCCTCCCCCTGCTTTGTGTTATTATTGTCATTAAAAAAAATTTTTTTTTAACATTTATTTTTGAGAGACAGAGAGAGGCAGGGGAGGGGCAGAGAGAGAGAGGGAGACACAGAATTTGAAGCAGGCTCTAGGCTCCGAGCTGTCAGCACAGAGCCTGAAGCGGGGCCCAAATTCACAAACCACGAGATCATGACCTGAGCCGAAGTCGGACGCTCAACTGATTGAGCCACCCAGGCGCCCCTTGTTACTGTCATTTTTAATACATCTATATATGTTATGAATCCAACAATACAGTATTTTTGTTTTTATTTTATTTATGCATTTTCAAAAATATTTATTTTTGAGAGAGAGAGTGAAAGGGAGCGAGAGAGAGAGCATGGGGGAGGGACAGAGAAGGAAGGGGGACAGAGGACGACGTGAAGCAGGCTCTGTGCTGACAGCTCAGAGCCTGATATAGGGCTTCAACTCACGAACTGTGAGATCATGACCTTGAGCCAAAGTTGGATACTTAATCAGCTGAGCCCCTAGGCACCCCTATTTATGTATTTTTAATACAGCTTGTATTTCTTGAATAATTTTGAGGTATAACTTAGGTCCCACAAAGTTTACATGCTTAAAGTGTATAAGTCAATGGTTTTATTACATAATTATATTTTATAAGAAATTAAGAGGAGAACAGAGAAGGATTTATATTGATATACTCTTTTAAATTTGTCCATATATTTAACATTTAGGGAGCTCTTCATTTCTTCCTGTGGATTCTACTTACTTACCCTGTGTGAATTCCTGTAAGCCTGAAGGATTTTTTTAGTATTTCTTTCTACTAGCAACCAATTCTCTCAGATTTTGTCTTTCTTTTGTCTTCATTTTTACAGACTAATTTTGCTGAATCCCTAATTATTTGTTGACTTCTTTTTTGTACTTTATGCCATTTCACTGCCTTTTGGCCTTGCTTCTGATGATGTCAGTCATTAATTGTATTCTGGTTCCTCTGTACATAATGAGTCTTTTTTCTCTTGTTGCTTTCAATATTTTCTCTTTGTTTTGGCTTTGAGCAATTTGCCTATGATGTTTCTAGCTATGGATTTTTTTGTGTTTATTTTGGGGCTTATTGAGATTTTCATAAAATTTGGAACGTTTTTGGCCATTATTTCTTTAAGTTTTTAAAAAAAATGTTTTTAATGTTTATTTTTGAGAGAGAAAGAGAGAGCACAAGTAAGGGAGGGGCAGAGAGAGAAGGAGACACAGAATCTGAAGCAGGCTCCAGGCTCTGAGCTGTCAGCACAGAGCCCAACGTGGGGCTCAAACCCACGACCGTGTGATCATGACCTGAGCCAAAGTCAGACGCTTAACCAACTGAGCCACCCAGAAGCCCCTCTTCAAGTAGTTTTTATGTATCTCTTTTCTCTCTCCCTGGGACTCTCATCACATATAAGCTGGTTTGTTTGATGTTTCCACAGGACTTTGAGGCTCCATTCACATTTCTTCATTCTTCCCTGCCTCCCCCCATCTTTGTTCATCAGATTGGATATTTTTATTGATCTGGTTTTGTTCAGTGATTCTTCCTCCTGCCCTCTCAAATCTGCTATTGAACCTATCTGGTGAACCAAAAGTTTCATTTTGGCTATTTTACTTCTCAACTCTAAAATTTCCATTTGTGGCTGCCTTGGTGGCTCAGTCAGTTGAGCTTCTTTCTGACTTTGACTCAGGTCATGCTCTCACAGTCTGTGAGTTCAAGCCCTGCATCAGGCTCTGTGCTGACAGCTCAGAGCCTGGAGCCTGCTTTAGATTCTGTGTTTCCCTCTCTCTCTGACCCTCCCCCATTCATGCTTTGTCTCTCTCTGTCTCAAAAATAAATAAACATTAAAAAAATAAAATTAAAATAAAATAAAATTTCCATTTGTTGGGACACCTGGTTGGTTCAGTCGGTTCAGTGTCTGACTTCAGCTCAGGTCATGATTTTGCAGTTTGTGAGTTCGAGCTCCATGTCAGGATGTGTGCTGACAGCTTAATGCCTGGAGCATGCTACAGATTTGGTGACTCCCCCTCTCTCTGCCCCTCCCTGGCTCATGCTCTGTCTCTGTCTCTCTCTTTTGTTTGTTTTTTTTTTTCAATATATGAAGTTTATTGTCAAATTGGTTTCCATACAACACCCACTGCTCATCCCAAAAGGTGCCCTCTTCAATACCCATCACCCACCCTCCCCTCCCTCCCACCCCCCCCCCCCCATCAACCCTCTGTTTGTTCTCAGTTTTTAAGAGTCTCTTATGCTTTGGCTCTCTCCCACTCTAACCTCCTTTTTTTTTTTTTTTTTCCTTCCCCTCCCCCATGGGTTTCTGTTAAGTTTCTCAGGATCCACCTAAGAGTGAGAACATATGGTATCTGTCTTTCTCTGTAGGACTTATTTCAGTTAGCATCACACTCTCCAGCTCCATCCACGTTGCTACAAAGGGCCATATTTCATTCTTTCTCATTGCCACGTAGTCTCCATTGTGTATATAAACCACAATTTCTTTATCCATTCATCCGTTGATGGACATTTAGGCTCTTTCCATAATTTGGCTATTGTTGAGAGTGCTGCTATAAACATTGGGGTACAAGTGCCCCTATGCATCAGTACTCCTGTATCCCTTGGGTAAATTCCTAGCAGTGCTATTGCTGGGTCATAGGGTAGGTCTATTTTTAATTTTTTGAGGGACCTCCACACTGTTTTCCAGAGTGGCTGCACCAATTTGCATTCCCACCAATAGTGCAAGAGGGTTCCCGTTTCTCCACATCCTCTCCAGCATCTATAGTCTCCTGATTTGTTCATTTTGGCCACTCTGACTGGCGTGAGGTGATATCTGAGTGTGGTTTTGATGTGTATTTCCCTGATGAGGAGCGACGTTGAGCATCTTTTCATGTGCCTGTTGGCCATCCAGATGTCTTCTTTAGAGAAGTGTCTATTCATGTTTTCTGCCCATTTCTTCACTGGGTTATTTGTTTTTCGGGTGTGGAATTTGGTGAGCTCTTTATAGATTATGGATACTAGCCCTTTGTCCGATATGTCATTTGCAAATATCTTTTCCCATTCTGTTGGTTGCCTTTTAGTTTGTTGGTTGTTTCCTTTGCTGTGCAGAAGCTTTTTATCTTCATAAGGTCCCAGTAGTTCATTTTTGCTTTTAATTCCCTTGCCTTTGGGGATGTGTCAAGTAAGAGATTGCTACGGCTGAGGTCAGAGAGGTCTTTTCCTGCTTTCTCCTCTAGGGTTTTGATGGTTTCCTGTCTCATATTCAGGTCCTTTATCCATTGTGAGTTTATTTTTGTGAATGGTGTGGGAAAGTGGTCTAGTTTCAACCTTCTGCATGTTGCTGTCCAGTTCTCCCAGCACCATTTGTTAAAGAGACTGTCTTTTTTCCATTGGATGTTCTTTCCTGCTTTGTCAAAGATGAGTTGGCCATACGTTTGTGGGTCTAGTTCTGGGGTTTCTATTCTATTCTATTGGTCTATGTGTCTGTTTTTGTGCCACTCTGTCTCTCAAAAGATAAATAAATGTTAAAAAAAAATTTTTTTTAATTTCCATTAGTTTTGCTTTAATCTAGTTGATATTTTTGATTGATATTCATTATTCACTGAATTATTGTCATTATATTTTCTTTTAATTCTTTAAATGGTTTCCTTTAATACTTTGAGTATATTCAAAATTGTTGCTTTGAACTCTTTATCTGCTAATATCAACATTTGGGCTTATTGAGAGTCAGTTTCTTTTTTTAATATTTATTTTTGAGAGAGACAGAGACTGCATGAGTGGGGGAGGGGCTTAGAGAGACATAGAATACCAAGCAGGCTCCATGCTGCCAGCACAGATCCTGATATGGGACTCAAACTCACAAAACTTTGAGATCATGACCTGAGCTGAAACTGAGAGTCAAATGATTAACTGACTGAGCCATCCAGATGCTCCTCTTTTTTTTTTTTTTTTTAAATGTTTATTTATTGTTGAGAGAGACAGAGAGACAGAGCATGAGCAGGGGAGGGATAGAGAGACAAGGATACACAGAATCCAAAGCAGGCTCCAGGCTCCAAGCTGTCAGCCCAGTCTGTTGCAGGGCTCAAAGTCATGAACTGCAAGATTATGACTTGAGCTGAAGTTGGACAGTTAACTGACTGAGCCACCCAGGCACCCCCAGAGTCAGTTTCTAGTGAGAGCTTTATTTGCTTTATGTGGAGCACATTTTCCTGTTTCTTTGTATGTTTTGTAAAATTTTTTTTGTTTAAAGCTAAAGAACATTTAACATAGCACCTAAAAATTCTGATTTTTTTTTCCCCGAGTTCTTCTTTTTTTCTGAGTGCATCTTTTAGTTTGTTTCTTTGTTTTATTTTGTTTTGGTTTGGCTTTAGTAACTTGCCTGGAATTAATCTGCAGAATCTGTTTTCCTTACAAACAACTGGACGTCTCTGCTCAGTTTTTAATTCTTAGTTTTAGCCTGACTTCCTAAGGAAACTCCTGTGTCTACATAGCTTAGTACTTAGCCATTGATTCAGGCAGACATTGTGTTTAAACACCTTGAACTCGGGGCGCCTGGGTGGCTCACTCAGTTGGGCGTCCGACTTCGGCCCAGGTCATGATCTCGCAGTCCGTGAGTTCGAGCCCCGCGTCGGGCTCTGTGCTGACAGTTCGGAGCCTGGAGCCTGCTTTGGATTCTGTGTCTCCCTTTCTCTCTGCCCCTCCCCTGTTCATGCTCTGTCTCTGTCTCAAAAATAAATAAAAATGTTAAAAAAAAAAAAATAAACACCTTGAACTCATAACACATTCACCCTCGAGCACTGTTGGGTCAGCATATGGGGGTGGAGAGGGCACTCAAAGTTCTGGCAGTTCTCAAATCTGCCTTGGTTTTTACATTTCCGCTCATGATTTCCTGAACATGTGTGTAGTTTCCCAGTCAACCAGAGAGATGTAAGATCTTATTTAGGCCTCTTAATGCTCTATCATTTCCAGAGTCTTCCTATGAAATTTCTGGCTGATGCAGCACTCACCACAACTGAGACGACAGCCATAGGTTAGTAAAGCTACAGATTTTCTATGCTCATTTTCTACTGAGCTTGCTACTTTCACTGTCAGTGTTACCAGGCATGGACTCCTCTCTCCCTACCAACTCCGGTTTGTCCCTGCTGGCACCCAATCTGGTTTTCAATCCCTGTCCTGCCCTGGTAAAACAACTGCACCTGCCTGGCTGGGTGGTGGGCTGAAAGTAGTCCTAGGCAAGAAGGCTGCAGCTTCCTGTTATTCTTACACAAAGTTTCAGCAGTTCTTTATGAATAAATATCTCTCAATTTGTTGTTTGCATGTGGATGGTTTCCAGAGCCTTGACACGATTTGATAATTTGATTTTGATAATTTTGTCAGTTGTTTTAAATTTATTTATTTATTTATTTTGAGAGAGAGAGAGAGAGGGAGAGAGAGAGGAGGGACAGAGAGAGAGGGAGAGAGAGAATCCCAAGTAGGTTCTGTGTGGCTTGAACTCACGAACCGTGAGGTCTTGAGCAGAAATCAAGAGTTTAACCTACTGAACCAACCAGGTGCCCCTATGTCCAGTTTTATTCTTGTGTTTTGGGAGGGAAGATTTGCCTAGTTTTTCATATTGTCATAGCTGGAAGTCTTATTTCTGTACATTTTAAAGTTTAATACCTGTGGTTAAACTGATCTTAAACAGGCTTTACTTCTGTAATGCCCCCGATTTCGAATCCGAGAGACCACCAAGGAGCCGATACCGATGCAAACACATGAGGGTTTATTTGCAAGCTCGAGCTTGGGCCCAAGTATACCCGACACAGGGGAGCAGGGACTTGGACCCCTAGGTTAAGAGGCATAGCAGTTTCATAGGGGCCAGTGGCCAATGAGATTGTAACACCCACAGAAAGTTGCATAGTCCTGTCAGTCCACACGCAGGTGGCCAATTGAATTACAATTTACCCTATAGTAACTGTTTGAAGTAGCCTATCACTCTGGTCAGAATTAGCGCGCGAGTTTGGCGGGCAAAAGGCGGGGTTTACATTCTTTGGCGGTTAGGGGTTCCGTATTGACTAGGGTGGGGGAGTGTCTTAAGCAATAAGTAGGTCATGTGGGGGTTATACATGAGATGGTGGGTGTAGTACAAAATGGAGTTAGTCTTGCTCTGCTTGTCCAGGGGCAGGGGATTTTTGTTAAATTCCTTGGGTCCCACATTCCCCCCCCTTTTCCAGAGGATCCTATGCAGGACCCAATCATGGGTTCTGGGTTTCTGTCGAGAGAGTCAGTGGTTGGTATTGTTGCCTGAGCACCACGAGTTGAACTGTATTGACTCGGTCCCTGACAAAAGCCACTAGTCTATTGATGAGGCAGGGTCCAAAGGTCAGAAGGAGGAGAAGGATGATTAGGGGGCCGGCTGTAGTGGGAGGCCTGGGTGGCTAGTGAGGCAATACCCGTCCCTGCGCCAGCCAATCCAATTCCCAGTAGGGAGGCGATGATGATAGCGGAGATGGGCTCCCTTTTATTTCGCCCATGGGTATCTGCGCCCTTCTACTGAAGTACCTGCTCATCTGAATGGTAGATGATTCTAGGGAGTAGCTGAGCCAGCACACAGAAGCCCCCAGTTCTGTTTATAACCTGACCATGAGCGCAGGGAGTTAAACCCTCGGAATAAGCCCACCAACTGTCTTGGGACGGTAGATAATACCCTGTATTATTTATGGGCTGTGTAACGTTGCACAGCGCCTTGTGGTGGCATGAAGGAGTGCCTATACAGGGTCCCTGACCTAACACGGACTGCAAGGTAAGGCCTTTACCAGGTTTTCGGCTCCACCTGCAAGCATTAGGGTCCATGGTCATGTTATATTGACCCATTATTGCTATACCCTCATAGAAGGGGGGGCGGACGTCATTGCACAGCCAGCAGGATCAGGTAAGATTGGGCTTAGTTGCGTTGAGGAATTTGTAAGCCTTGGACATCAGGGCACAAAGAGGGTGCTGAGAAGGGTTGAGGGGGAGGAGAGGGGAGAGGAGAGTCGGAACTGGGGTGCCCCCACTGGACATGTTGTGGGCAAGATTCAGAGGGGGTACTGCAGGTGTTGCCTGAGGTTGAGGAGGCATTAGCACAGTGTTGGGACCTATCCCTTGGGTCTGACCTTTTGGTTTCTCTAGCTGTCTGATCATGAATAGGACTCCATTATCATACCCGCTTTGGTGAAGCCGGAGTCTCCACAGAAGTCCTACCCCCCAATTTGTTTCTTGTTTCCCGGTCTCCGTGAAGGAAATGGTGACTGGATTACAGTAAAGGCGTTCCGAGCATGAGGGGTGCGTAGTATTCAGTTAGATTTTTATGAGGCCAGATGGGTTTTGTGACAGCCAATTGCATATCCCAGTTTGTTCGCAACCCCATGTTTTGCAGAAGCAGTCCGTCCAGCCACTGCATTTGGAGGCCTTATTATGGTCAGACTGAGAGAGGGCCGGACACACGTAAAAACAGGTATCTCGGAGGGCTGTCTCGGCCCTCTCGGTGCCACATCCCGGTATTCCTATTCTGCCTTGGTGCCAGGGGTCCTGACTGAATAGTTCACACAAGTCATAGTCAGATTAGGCCACCAGGTCCCTCTAGGGTGTAGCTCTGACAGCTGGGTTACTACCTGATTAGAGCTTGGGGTGATGATTTGCCAGGTTAGATTAAGTGGTTAGTGGGGGTGTGTACACGAGGGGGTATAGCGCAAGTAATATTAGTGGGGTAAGTGGGAATGACGCAGCCTTAGCTTTAAGGGATTGTCCTTGTTGGGCTGACTCTTCCATTCTGGAACAAAGTCCTTGAGGACGGCGTGTGGATCAGCTGGCCGGACATGGGTGTAGTGGACCCAAGGAGTTATTCTGTCGACCTTGAGAGCGGTGGGCGTAGTCAGGATCACAATGTAGGGTCCTTTCCAGCGAGGTTGGAGTGTCTGCTGTTGGTGCCTCCGCATGTACACCCAATCGCCTGGTCGATACCGATGGGGGTCAGGAGGCGGCCCGGTCTCATAGAGGGGCCTTCAGCTTAGGCCACACCTGCTCATGGGCTCTTTGTAATATTTGGAGGGAGAAAAGAAGCTGTTGGTCATTGAACTCAGCAAGCACTTCGGGTTCAAGGCAGGAATGATAGGTGGGGTATATCAAACATGATTTCTTAGGGAGTCAGTCCCATCTTATATGGTGAGTTTCTCACCCTATATAGGGCAAAGGGGAGGAGAGTGACCCAGTCCCCGCCAGTCTCCAAGGCTAATTTAGTTAAGGTCTCTTTTAATGTCCTATTCATCCTCTCTACCTGACCTGAGCTCTGGGGTCTGTAAGCACAATGTAATTTCCAACCCGCCCCCAGTATTTGTGCTACTCCCTGTGTTACCTTAGAAATGAACCCCGGTCCATTGTCGCATCTGATCCTGGCAGGAAATCCATACCTTGGCAGAATGTCCTCCAGCAGCTTTTTGGTCACAATTTGTGCTGTTTCGTGCTTGGTGGGGAATGCCTCTGTCCACCCTGAAAAGGTATCTATGAAAACTAGCAGGTACTTTTACCCATACTTTCCAAGCCTTACCTCAGTGAAATCTACTTCCCAGTATGTTCCTGGGCGGTCTCCCCTGAGTCGGGTTCCGGGGTTAGACCCATGGGTGGTGGCGTTGGTTAGCTGGCATGCGTGATAGCTTGCCACGATCTGCTCGATCTTTGCTCAAGAGTCCTTAATAATGATCTTAGCATGTCGTACGAGGTCTTCCATCTTTCTTGTTCCCATGAGTACTCCGATGCATTTTGGATAGGACTCCTCGTCCTAGTTCCTCTGGCAGGATGATGCTGGAGTCTGCGGCCCTCCACTGGCCACGCAAGCATTGGGTCATAGGCGAGCGTTTAATCGGTTGTAAGTCAGTGCCAGTATAGTTGGGGGTGTCCGGCAGGGTCGGTGCCCCCGGATCGGGTAGTGTGGTTGTTAAAACCTGGGTCACCGAAAGGGCCGCCTCCTTTGCTTTTGAGTTGGCTAGCCGGTTTCCCCTGGCTACTGGTGTGTCTGCTTTTTGGTGTCCTGGACAATGGATGATAGCTAGCGCCTTGGGCAGCCAGAGGGCCCTTAGGAGCTCAAGAATCTCTGTTTTGTTTTTATTTTTTTTTTCAACGTTTATTTATTTTTGGGACAGAGAGAGACAGAGCATGAACGGGGGAGGGGCAGAGAGAGAGGGAGACACAGAATCGGAAACAGGCTCCAGGCTCTGAGCCATTAGCCCAGAGCCTGACGCGGGGCTCGAACTCACGGACCACGAGATCGTGACCTGGCTGAAGTCGGATGCTTAACCGACTACACCACCCAGGCGCCCCTCTGTTTTGTTTTTAATAGTCTTTCCCTCTGCTGTCAGAAGCCCTCTCTCTCTGTAAAGGGCTCCGTGGATATGAGCGGTGGCAAAGGCGTACCTGCTGTCGGTGTAAATGTTTATTCGTTTATCTTCTCCCATGGTTAGTGCCTCGGCCAGGGCGATCAGTTCTGCCCGTTGAGCCGATGTTCCGGCTGCCAATGGCTCTGCCCAGATGATCTCCGTCTTTGTGGTTACGGCTGCCCCCGCGTATCTGATTCCTTCTCGGACAAAACTGCTGCCGTCCGTATACCAGGTGGCGTCCGCGTTCGGCAGTGGCCCTGATTCCATGCACCTGTGCCAAAATCTCTTAATAGTTATGCAGAGGGGGGGGTCCCAGTCTGGGTTAGGGAGTAGCGTTGCCAGATTCAGGGTTGTAGGTGGCTTGAATAAAATTCTGGTGGGGTTTAGCAGTAGGCTCTGATAATGGGTCAGATGTGCATTGCTGATCCAGCGGTCTGGGGGCTGTTTGAATACCCATTCAATAGCATGTGGGGTGGTAACATATAGCTCTTGCCCCATGGCTAGCTTGTCTGTGTCCTTGACCATAGTGGCCACCGTGGCAATAATTTTTAAGCATGGGGGCCATCCAGTGGCCACTGTGTCCAGCTTTTTAGAGAGATAAGCTATGGGTCTTTTCCAGGGACCTATGTACTGGACAAGGACCCCTTTTGCCACCCCATCTTTCTCGTCTACATACAGGTAGAAGGGCTTGGTTAGGTCAGGCGACCTGAGAGCCAAGGCAGACAGCAAGGCCTGTTTAAGGTCATTAAAGGCCTTGTTCATGGCCTCTGTCCATTCAGTATTTTGTTGGTGCCTGGTGGCCTCATAGGGGGGTCTGGCCATCTCAGCAAAACCTGGAATCCATAATCAACAGAACCCTGCCGACCCCAGGAATTCACGTACCTGACGGACGGTTTGCGGCTGTGGGATCCTTAGGACGGTTTCCTTCCGCACATCCGTCAACCATCTGTGTCCATCCTTTAATTTGTACCCTAGGTAGCTCACCTCTGCTCTGCAGATTTGGGCCTTTTTGGCTGAGGCCCGGTATCCTAGAGCTGCTATAGTCTGGAGTAAGTCCTTGGTGCCTCGCAGGCAAGTGTCCTGGTCCTCCGCCGCCAGCAGGATATCATCTACATATTGCAATAAGGTCAAATGACGGTGCTCAGAATGGAACTCACCCAAGTCTTTGTGTAAGGCCTCATCGAAGATGGTTGGTGAGTTTTTGAATCCTTTTGGTAGTCGAGTCCAGGTGAGTTGGCCATTGATGCCTTTCTTGGGGTCCGTCCATTCAAAGGCAAAAAGGTCTTGGCTCGGGTGCTAAAGGCAGGCTGAAGAAGGCATCTTTTAAATCTAATACCGTATACCAATTTTTGTCTGGAGGCAAGGTGGAGAGGAGGGTGTATGGGCTTGGGACTGTGGGGTGCACATCCATGACTCGCCGGTTGACTTCCCTTAATTCCTGGACTGGCCTGTAATCGTTAGAGTGCGGTTTTTGCACCGGCAGCAAGGGAGTGTTCCATGCCGATTGGCAGAGCCTTAATATGCCTGAGTCTAGTAGTCGCTGTATGTGGGGCGTGATTCCCGTTCACACTGCGAGAGGCATGGGTTATTGGTGGACCCTGACAGGGTCTGCCCCTGGTTTTAGTTCTATATATATAGCCGGTCGGTGTCGGGCCAGCCCAATTCCCCCAGTTTCTGCCCATGCCTGGGGAAATTCCTGTAGCCAATGGTCAAAGTCAGTCATTGGAGCTGGGGGCTTCTTGTGGAGACGATATTCGTCTTCCAAACTCAGGACAAGCACCTGAATCAGTTGCCCTTCTTTGTCTAGGATTTTTGCCCCTCCGGGGTGGAAGCAAATTTGTGCCCCCATCTTGGTGAGCAAGTCCCGACCTAACAACCAGTAGGGACATTCAGGGATGACCATGAAGGAGTGGGATACCTGGCCCATGACGAGGTCCACAGTTCTTCGGGTAGTCCATGAGTACTGTTTGGTCCCCATGGCCCCTTGCACCCATGAGGACTTGCTTGCCAATTTCCCTGGGGTTGTAATAAGACCAAATGTTGTGCCCCAGTGTCCACTAGAAATTCAACTTGTTGCCCCTCCACTCTGAGAGTTTCCCTGGGCTCGGGGAGGGGTACTGAACCCCGACTCCCCTAGTCGTCCAGGTCTTCCATCTCCAATATCTTGGCAGGGGCCTTAGATCTTTTGTTAGGGCAGTCTTTCACCCAGTGGCCCTCTTCCTTGCAATAAGCACATTGGTTTTTGTTTAGCTTAGGGCGCTCCTGTTGGGGACCAGGGCCATCTTCCTTACCTGTCCCTGAAGTCAGCTTCTTGAGGTGCCTCCGTTTTTCCTGTGGGTCATCCATTGTTGTAGCCAACAGGATCTTAGCCAGATTTCGGGTCTGCCGGTCGCTTAGTTTAGTCTGTTGCTCCTCCGGGCTTTCTCTATTATTGTAAACTCTTTCTGCTACTATTATTAAGTCCTGCAGGCTCTTCTCTCCTAGCCTCTCCACTCTTTGTAATTTCCTTTTGATGTCTGGAGCGGCCTGATTAACAAAAGCCATAATTGCAGCTTTTGTTTCTGGGGCTTCTGGGTTCATAGGGGTGTACTGCCTAAAAGCCTCTGTGATTCTAAGAAGGCTGCTGGACTCTCATCCTTACCTTGTCTTACATCATATACCTTGGCCAGATTAGCAGGCTTGCCTTGAGACCTGCCATTAGAGTCTGGCGGTAGACCCAGAGTCTCTCCTTACCTTCAGCTGAGTTGTAGTTCCAGGTAGGGTGGGATAAGGGGAAGGCAGCGTTTATGAGGTATGGGTTTTGAGTCGGCTGTCTGTCCTTTCCCAAGACAGACTTCCGAGCTTCCACCTGTATTCGTTCTCTCTCTTCGGTGGTGAAGAGAACCTGCAAGAGCTGCTGACAGTCATCCCAAGTAGGCTGGTGGGTAAAGAGAACAGTATCTAAAAGCCCAATTAAATCTTTAGGGTTATCGGAGAATTTTGCATTTTGAGTTCTCCAATTATATAAATCACTGGTGGAGAACGGCCAATATAACATTGGTTGTTCTCCAGACTCGTCGGGAGGCCCCATGGCGCGGAGGGGAAGGGCAGTGGAGTTGGCTGGCCCCATATTTGAGAGTGGGGCCGCCCGGTGGGTCCGTCCACGTGTCCCTGCTGCTGGCCCACGCACAGGAGATCCTTCATCAGGGAGGGGTGGTGCCCCTCCTGCAGCCCCTGGTGTTTCCAATGGAGGGGCGGAAGGAGGAGGGGGAGCCTGGTAGGGCAGCGGATGAATCAGGTCCGGATAAAGGGGCGTTTTGGCCTTTGTGTCAGTCTCCTTCTCGGCTTTCCGCAGGGCTAGAATCTTGGTAGGTCCTGCTTTGGGGGCTAAGAATTGTGTTAGCCAAGAAGGGGGGTTTTCAATCATGTCCTGCCAGACCACGATGTAGGGCACCTGGTCAGGGTGGCCATCCGGTTTGTCCTTGAAGATTACAGCCTTGACCTGCAAAATAATAGGTAGGTGGAAAGTTCCTTCTCGGGGCCATCCCACGTCAAAGGTTGGCCATTCTGACATGCAGTAAGTTCTGAAATTTCCCTTTTCTTATGTCTGTGCTCAAATTATGAGCCCTTTCCTTAACGTCCGAGAACTGGGAGAGCATAAGAGACAGGGGGGTGGTTTGTGTCTGCCCCATTTCAATCCACACCAAGACACAAACAGACATTAAAACAAAGGACTGGCTGTCTGTAATGGCAGCCGGCCCTCCTCACAGATGAGGACTTCGTCCTCCTGGTGGGGGCAAGGGATGTCTCCCAAGACCCCTGGTCGACGGCTCGCCAGCGCGTCCGCTTAAGCCAATGCCGACCCAAAGACAGTTTGGAATTCCTCCAGGTAGAGATACAGTATAGAGCTCTCAGAAAATATGTGCGCGAAAGGTAGAAGAAGTTGAGTGCACTCACCAGACGTGGGACCCTCCGGATGGGGCCCTGGGGGGGGTCTCTCGAATCCCGGACGAGCCCCCAAATGTAATGCCCCCAATATCGATTCCGAGAGACCACCAAGGAGCCGATACCGATGCAAACGCATGAGGGTTTATTTGCAAGCTCGAGCTTGGGCCCAAGTATACCCGACACAGCGGAGCAGGGACTTGGACCCCTAGGTTAAGAGGCATAGCAGTTTCATAGGGGCCAGTGGCCAATGAGATTGTAACACCCACAGAAAGTTGCATAGTCCTGTCAGTCCACACGCAGGTGGCCAATTGAATTACAATTTACCCTATAGTAACTGTTTGAAGTAGCCTATCACTCTGGTCAGAATTAGCGCGCGAGTTTGGCGGGCAAAAGGCAGGGTTTACATTCTTTGGTGGTTAGGGTTCCGTATTGACTAGGGTGGGGGAGTGTCTTAAGCAATAAGTAGGTCATGTGGGGGTTATACATGAGATGGTGGGTGTAGTACAAAATGGAGTTAGTCTTGCTCTGCTTGTCCAGAGGCAGGGGATTTTTGTTAAATTCCTTGAGTCCCACACTTCTGTCTCCAAGATTTTAAAGCACAAAAAGATAGACTTTTACATTTTATATTGGTCTTAGTTATCCAGATGTTGCCTAATACTAAAGGTGACATTTCACTTGGTTTTAGTGGTAAGTCATTTCCTTTAATGCAGAATTGTTATACATTTAGCAGTTTTTAAAGACTTCGTGTAGCATGAACAGAAAATAGAGAGCGACCTAAAAAGTTTCAAATAGTCATAAATAAATAAACTTTGCTTCTTGCTTTTTCCGCCCCCACCTTGGTCTGTATCTCTTCAGTTTCCATGGGAATAATTACATTGGCTTAAGTTCTTTCGAGAGATTGGGACAATGAGTAAGAAGTGAGTGTCTTTAAAAGGGCATATCTGGCTCTACTAAGCTTTGGTGAAATGAATCCAGATTTTACAAGACAAATTGGTTTTGGTAGTGTAATGATATGTAATTTTTTAAAAGTTTTTTAATGTTTATTCATTTTTTGAGAGAGAGACAGAGACAGAGAGACAGAGACAGAGTGTGAGTGGGGGAGGGGCAGAGAGAGAGGGAGACACAGAATTCGAAGCAGGCTGCAGGCTCCAAGCTGTCAGCACACAGCCGGTGGTGGGACTGGAACTAGAGAACTGTGAGATTATGACCTAAGATGAAATCAGACACCTAACTAACTGAGCCACCCAGGCGCCCCAGTTTAATGATATTTTAAAGATAATGCGTACATAATAATTTTTTAAATCTCAAACAATACCAAAAAAGAAAGAAAGAAAGAAAAGAAAAGAAAGAAAAAGGATGTTGTAAAGAGTCTTTCTTTCAACCTTGACCCTCGACTATTTTGTTCCCAGTTCCCAACCTCAGGGGCAACAAAGATTACCAATTGTTTGCATTTTCCTTAGGAAGTATACCAGGTAGATTCAAGAATGTCAGTGAGTATATTCCTTTTTTACACAAAAGGTAATATTTTTTTGAATTTTGAACATTTTTAAATTTTGAAATAATTTCAAGCTCAAAAATAAAATTGTAGGGGTGACTGGTTGGCTTAGTTGATTGAGCGTCCAACTCTTGATTTCGGCACAGGTCATGATCCCAAGGTTGTGGGTTGGGTTCTCCCTCTCTCCCTCTCTCCCTCTCTCCCTCTCTCCCTCTCTCCCTCTCTCCCTCTCTCCCTCTCTCCCTCTCTCCCTCTCTCCCCCTCTCCCCCTCTCCCCCTCTCCCCCTTCCCCCCTCTCCCCCTCTCCCCCTCCCCCCCCTCTCCCCCTCCCCCCCCCCCGATCTCTCTCTCTCTCTCTCTCTCTCTCAAATAAAAATAAATAAATAAAATTGTAGGGGTGCCTGGCTGGCTTAGTTGGTGAAGTGTAAGACTCTTGATTTCCACGTTGTGAGTTGGATCCCTACGTTGGATTTAGAGATATTTTAAAAAATAAAATAATAGATAAAAACAAAAAAATTATATAAGTAGTACAAGAATTCTTGCACATCCTTTCTACAACTTACTCATAGGTTCACATCATCTGTAACCACAAAGCAATGATCAAAACCAGGAAATTAGAATTGATACAACACTATTAGTAATCTGACTTTATTCAAGTGTTTCTGATGATCTCTTGAATTATATTATTCTGGCCCAGGATCAAATTCAGGATTATACGTTGCATTTAGTTTTCATGTGTCCTAATTTTCTCCAGTCTTGGAGAGTTTCTCAGACTTTTTTTGTCTTTCGTGACCTTGACACTTTGAAAAGCACTGTCCAGTGATTCGTAAGGTATCTTTCAATTTAAGTTTACATGTTTCCTCATGGTTGAGTTCAGGTTATACATTTTTTTAATTATTATTATTATTATTATTATTATTATTATTTTACATTTATTTATTTATTTATTTTTGAGACAGCATAAGCGGGGGATGGGCAGAGAGAGAAGGAGACACAGAATCCGAAGCAGGCTCCAGGCTCTGAGCTGTCAGCACAAAGCCCAACGTGGGGCTTGAACCCACAAACCATGAGATCATGACCTGAGCCAAAGTTGGATGCCCAACCGACTGACCTACCCAGGTGCCCCAGGTTATACATTTTTTTTAAAAGGATACCACAGAAGTTAATTTGTATCTTTCTCATTGTATCAAATCAGAATGCCAAAACATAATATTACTAATGATGTTAACTTTGAACTGTTAGATAAGTGGTATCTGCCATATTTCTCCACTGTAAAGTTACTACTTTCCCCTTTGCAAGTAGTAAGTATCTTATGGAGAAATACTTTGAGATTATGTAAATATCATACATTTACCTACAAATTTTAGCATCCATTGATAATCCTTGTTTGCAACAATTATTACTATGGTATTTGCCAAGTGGTGATTTTCTATTTCAATCATCCCTTGAACTTTTTAAAAAAAAATGTTTTATGTATTTTTGAGACAGCATGAGCAGGGGAGGGGAGAGAGGAGGACCGAGGATCTGAAGCAGACTGCACTGACAGCAGCGAGCCTGATGTGGGGCTTGAACTCAAAAACCCCAAGATCATAATGTGAGCTGAAGGTGGACGCTCGACTGACTGAGCCACCCAGGCATCCCATCCCTTGTACATTTTTAAATTGGCATTCTATTATAAGGAAAAATTTTCCCTTTTCCTGCATTTTAAAGTTTATCCAACTACTTTTTTTAAAAGTGTATTTATTTATTTTGAGAGAAAGTGAGAAAGCACACAAGCAGGGGAGGGGCAGAGAAAGGGAGAGAGAATCCCAAGCAGGCTCTGCACTAATAGCGTGGTGCCTGACATGGGATTCAAATTCACCAATCATGAGATCATGACCTGAACAGAAATAAAAAGTCTGGGGGCGCCTGGGTGGCGCAGTCGGTTAAGCGTCCGACTTCAGCCAGGTCACGATCTCACGGTCCGTGAGTTCGAGCCCCGCGTCGGGCTCTGGGCTGATGGCTCAGAGCCTGGAGCCTGTTTCCGATTCTGTGTCTCCCTCTCTCTCTCTGCCCCTCCCCCGTTCGTGCTCTGTCTCTCTCTGTCCCAAAAATAAATAAACGTTGAAAAAAAAATTTTTTTTTTAAATTAAAAAAAAAAAAAAAAAAAAAAAAAAAAAAGTCTGATGCTTAACCGACTGAGCCACCCAGGCGCCCCTATCCAACTACTTGTGTCACCAAGGACTTGTACTTATTTTACTGTGAGCAATAATCCATCACCATTATTACTCATTTCATTGCTCAAACTGTACCCAGACTTGGCCATTGGGAGCTCCTTCAAGTCATCTCCTGACTCTCATTCTTTGTTCTCTTTTAAGTCCCGATAATTTTGAATAATAATTAGGATATTGTAAATTTACACTTGACAATCTCTAAAGCAATTTCACAATTCTGTCCTCTGATCCTTGTCCGATGAGGTTTATATTACTTCGCCACAAGATAGAATTAACTGCTTGTGCCATCCAAGCCTCATCAAGGACAGGTCTGCACCCAGCTACCCGCAACCATAGTCCACTGGACCAGGGATGGGTACTTGACTTAAACAGCCGTTTCAAAGACCAGCTAATATTTTATAACTTATTACATCCTTGCCCTGATGGGCACAAAATGATCAATCAAATATCCTCTTCTAAAGTTGATTTAAGAGACTGGAAGTGTTATGGTTAGTTGTCGGGCACTCAAACTGGAAGGTGAGGGGCTCAGAGATTAAAGAATGGAGGAACACAGGGAGAAGCAGAAACCAGCCAAGAGACACACTCACACTGCCCCCAAGAGAGGCAAACAGAAAGAAAATGTTCCCATGAAGCCCTGCTTGACCTCACTTCCTGTGCTTAGCTTCTATGTGATCTTTCCATCTTCCCACTCAGTATCTGCACATACACATTTTACCTGATGTGGCTTGGGTAAACTTTGATTTCGTGTATCCAAAGATTGTGGACTAGAACAAACCCATTCTAAAGTGGAAAGCCAGGCCTTGAGGTATGAAGTACCTTGTTCTGAATTCCACAGCTGGTTGGCTACAGAACTAGAACCTGAGTCCCAGACTACTGCTCTGTTCTCAGCAAATCTCTAAAACAACTTTCAAGGGCGGTATTTTAGAACACTTCCAAAGTTCTGATTGTATTTCTCTAACCTACAAAAGAATGAAGAAACATGAAAGGCATTTGGGCCCATGTTCTGGGAATTTTCCTCTGCCAAATCTCATCATAAATGTTCTTTACCCAAAAGATAACCATGGATCATATTAATTATCAAGGTTCAGAAAGAAAAAGTTGTTTTTAAAGATTTTATAAGTTCAAAATATTTCTATGCTAGTGATTGGCAGGAGAAATGTTTTGATTTCTAGTATTGCCAAAGCTTGTCTCCCTAAGTAGGATCAAAGTCGATGGAATTTGCCCCCTGCCAACCAGCCCTGATGCTTGTGTGACAGAAATCTGGGTAGACAGGCTGCAGTGAGGTACATCTTAGAGTCCCAGGGCATGGCATGAGCCCCAATTCACCCTTCCCAACTTCCCCCACAGGATCAAGCAATATCACTAAAAAACAAAACAAAACAAAAAATAGATGCAAGCAGCAAGTCATGGTCCCAAACGGGCTCTGAACCCTTCACAATCCTCTCATTCTTACTCCATAAGAAGTAAGAAAAAAAATTCAGATTATGAAAATCTCCTCAAAGTTGGGCTGGAGTAGGCGTAATAAATCAGACCTCCTTAAACCATGGTGGCAGGATAGGGAGATTTTAAGTAGACTGTCTGTTTTGCTCAGAACCCATTTCACCAACAGCATTATTATAATAACTCCAGAGAGATTAAGCAGTTTGTCCAAGGGACCCAACTAATAAATGGGACTTCTAAAGCCTTAAACATGCTCTTAACAATTACACTGTATTTATTGTACCAGCACTAGCCAAAGCCCTACCAAAACAACCTTCCTTCATTTTAGGAAATAGGGATAAGTGATGTGATGATAGCACATTTGTTTCCAATCCTTTTCCTGTACGTACACATATTTTGTATTTTTATAGATATTATGGTACCTACGTATATGTAGCCTCCTTACTCAACACCATATCTGTGTTTTCTCATAGAAAAGCGTTTCAGACACTATTTCTTTCTTTTTTAAATTTTTAAATGTTTATTTTTGAGAGAGACAGAGTGTGAGCAGGGGAGGGGCAGGGAGAGAGGGAGACACAGAATCCAAAGCAGGCTCCAGGCTCCGAGCTGTCAGCACAAAGCCTGATGTGGGGCTTGAACTCAAAGCTGTGAGATCATGACCTCAGCTGAAGTCAGATGCCCAACCGACTGAGCCACCCAGGTGCCTTATTTGTTTGTTTTTTTTTTAAAGTTTTTTTTTAATGTTTATTTATTTATTTTGAGAGAGAGAGAGAGAGCTGCCAGCAGAGGAGGGGCAGAGAGATAGAGAGAGAGAATTCCAAACAGGTTCTGTGCTGCCAATGTAGAGCCCAACATGGGGCTCTATCCCACAAACCTCAAGATCATGACCTGAGCTGAAGTCAAGAGTCAGTCGCTCAACTGACTGAACCACCCAGGTGCCCCCAGACACTATTTCTAATGGCTGTATAATAACATCCCCCTAGAGGATGGTCCCTCTTTCTTGATTGTCAGTCTCTTTTGATGACTTAGAATATTTCTCTCTTAGCACTTGAATACTTTTTTTTACTGTTTTATTTTGAAATATATGGAAAAGTCCAATAACGCCATTGTATAGTCTAACAAACAATCAAAGGTGAGCTCACTTATAACAATTTCCCAGGCCAAGAATCAGATAATAAAGCAGCCCCCAGAATCCACTGTGTCTCCCTCTCTACTCCAAACTTTCAGCTACAACATCTTAAAAGATGGGCATAATAATGATGTTCATGATCTAATTACTTTGCACCACATTAGAGGAGCAACCTTTGTCCAAAAAGGGACAAATTGTTTTCCTGGGCTTTGCATATAGCTCAGGGGCATCTGATCCCCCAGAATTTGTTAAAAATTGCACATCCCTTGACAGTCATTCAAACACCATAGCTTTTGCCTTAACACTTTCCGCTTAGACTCACTGGCTTTCAAGTCATTTCTAATGACCATCCTCAGATGCCTAGATCCACTTGTCCTGCAGTCTGATCTTGCGTGCCTAAAAATAGCTTTTTTTTTATGTTTTACCCTGACTTTTCACATCTCTCTAGAGGTCTCTCATCTGGGCCCTTACTCCTTGTTTAATTACCTCTGTCCCAGAACCTCTGCCGGGCAATTCTACCTTCTCCCATAATACAAACATTAACCCACTTCAACATCCACTAATTGGAACTTTTTTTCCTACCCTAGCCAGGCAGGGTACTCTCAAAACCACATGGAAAAGGCACACACACTTTTGTCATGCTTCTCCACTCCTGTATGTACGTTCTACTTAGAGAAATGATGCTCTGGAATTATACCACTGGGGGTTATTGCATCCAGTCCTGAAGACCTTTTGATCTTTTAGTATTTTTTGTTATGGATCTAATACTCCTGGGAGTGTGACTATCATACACAGTCACCACCCTGCAGTACCATAGGAGGAAGCAAATTGAGCTCAGTGTGCTGCTGGAGGGGTCACACTGCCCAAGCTCCTCAGAGAGCACAAACATTGTAAATGTCAGACAAAAAGCTGCAGTGAAACCAACCATGGAAATAAAAATATCAGGGACAGAGTAAAAGTAACTATGTTTTTCAGATAGAAAATAAAAACAAAGAACATCTGTTAATACTTCGGTGACATTCAACATAGGAACTTAGGACATTTCTCCTGGTATATTGATATTGGTCCTGCCTGGTCCCCTGGGCCCACCCATGCTTTTGAGTCTTCTTTGGTCAAGTGATCTTTAGGCCATGGTTGGATGAGGTTTCATCCTTGTTTACTCATTATTTGAAAACAGTGTCCAAATTAGAGTCATTCCTCCCTGGCAACCTCTTAGCTTCTTTCCATTGTTCTCACTCTGGCCCCAGATCTTTTCCTCCATATTGCCTCTTCTCTTGCTTGGTTCAAAATTTGGAGAAGAGATTCTCAGGAGAGGATACATAAGAGTCACCAGAGTCCCAAGAAAGGTAGTCAGATTTGGTTGCAAGTGACATTAATCCGACCCAAACAGGTTTAAGCAACAAAGGTATTGTATTGGCTCTCCTATCTGAAAAGTCCAGGGGAATTTCTGACTTCAAACCCACTTGGCTCAGGGGCTCAAACAAGGTCATTTGTGCCTGGCCTCTCTCTATCTCTCAGGTCTGCCAGCCTCTGGGCTGGCTCCATTAAAATGAAGGGCCTTACCTCACACCTCCCAACTCTATCTGTGGCTCACACTGAGGCACCTCACAGTCAGTAACTGAGGTTGGGAAGTTGATATAATTTAGATGTTCTAGACCTGGGCCAGCCTTGCCCAAGCCTGAGAATGGAGAGGAATGACTCTTCTTTTCGTACATTTTACAAAGATCGGGGAATGGAAGCTAACACAAAAAAATCCAACAGATGCCTACTGCATAGGCTTAGCAATAAGCATACCCTAGGAAAGTGATTTCCAAGCTGTAATCCATGGGCCAACTATCAGATTCATCTGGGTTCTTGTTTTGGGTGTGTTTGTTGTTCCTTTGTTTTTAAGGCAGAAGCTGAGTCAGAATATCTGGGGATGGGGCAGTACCTTTATCAAGCTTCCCCCATTGACTTAGATTTGTAGCTAGGTGGTGAATTACTGCTGCAATTCATAAAGTTGCTTCAGGACCAAGGATAGCGGTCTACTTGCCCTACTCTGAACAGACCACCGTGAGTCTGTTATGCTCACCCAGGAGAGGCCTGAGGGGAAAAGGGGATAGGGTTCCAGGATAGGGGGAGAGTCTCCAAAGAAGGCCTCCTCTGTAAAAGCCACTTGCTAAGGCAATGCCAGATGAAGGGATGTAAAGCTGCTCATTCCGGAGGTCAAATCTTACTTTTACTGTTCAGAGCCTTTGTGCTACAAAGCCTGGTTCTTGCTATGTCCCTTGGCAACTGGATTCAAAGTCTTACAAAACTTTAATCTTCATCATCCCCCAATACAGCAATAAATCTATAGCTGCTCCTTTTGAAAGAGGCACCACTGAGAAAAGGAGAATGCAGCTGCTTGCTTAACAGTCTATCTTTATCCAAAAAGTTGTGTAAGAGTGGGGGAAAGGTTTTAACATTCATTAGTTTAAAAAGATCAAGGGTGGGGCACCTGGGTGGCTCAGTCGGTTGAGCATCTGACTTCAGCTCAGGTCATGATCTCGCGGTTTGTGGATTTGAGCCCTGCATCGGGTTCTGTGCCGACAGTTCAGAGCCTGGAACCTGTTTCAGATTCTGTATCTCCCTCTCTCTCTGCCCCTCCCCTGCTCACGCTCTGTCTCTCTGTCTCCAAAATAAGTAAACATTAAAAAAAATTTTTTTTAATAAAAAAAATAAAAAGATCCAGGGTGTTCTAGCAGAGGCCTCTCTCAGATCTCTCAGATGTCAGAAGCCCCTAAGAAAGCAAAGCTAGAGTAAAAAACCCTGACCTACTGCCGCCAGGAACTGTCTGTTCATAGGTCCTGAGGATGGATAGGAGGTGGCACTTTGGTGGAGACCAGCTTGTGCTGGAATTCCAGGGATGCCTTTTGTGGATCTCCTAGAGTCCATTCCTCACTCATCCTGCTCACTGTTAGAAGCACCCCAAGTTTCCTGTTGAGAAATTGCGTCTTCCCCAGGAGGAAGTTGATCAGAGATTGGATGTTTTTTACGGGCTCTGCCCAGTGCTTCCCAAATTGTGGCATGCACAGATCTGGGCAATCTGTTGAAATGTAGATCCTGATGTAGAAGTCCAGGGTGGGGACTGAGATTCTGCATTTCTAACAAGCTCTCAAGTGATGCTGAAGCTGCTGGCTTATGTATACATTCTAAAGTGCTTGGCAGTCGGGTGATTCCAGATTCTGGAAATCAAATCTGAGTTGAGTGTTGAAAAGCTTGGCAGAGCTGAGGCCAGACCTTCCTGCTCTTAGACTTGGTTCCTGCCTCTGCCCCTTGTCACCCGCAGGATCCTGCCTGCTTCTGGTCCAGGCTGTCCAGCCACCCCTCCCACCCTGCTCCCAACATCCCTGCCTAAAAATTCCCTTCCCTTCAGTCAGCCAGCTTTGGTTTCTGAAGGATGCGAAACAGAAATCGCATATGATGTGGTTTCTGAGCCTCGGTTTCCAAGCTATAAAAGTTTCCCAAGTTATAAGCTTCCCAAGCTTCCTTATAGTTTTCCACACTGTAAAAGAGGTAGAGAATCCCCAGTGAGAAGATATTCATAATACTTAAGTGACTAAGACGCAGGCTTAATCTCTATGAGGTCCTAAGTGAAGCCCCCCCCCCCCCACTCCCACCCTGCAAGGAACCCTCACAGCTCTGCCTCCTCTTCAGGCTCTGCTTAGGGCCAAGAAACACATTAGGATAAAAGAACAAAGGAAGCTATTAAAACTTTCAGTTAAGAGATTGATTTTTCTAATTGCCAGTTAATCTCTTTCCCGGTGGGCCTCAGAAGGCCTATTCACTCTTATTTAAAGCACAAATTGTTTGGATTTTCTCATGAAAATAGTTTAATTTAAAATTCTTCACCTGTGAGGGGTGCCTGGGTGGCTCAGTCGGTGGGGTGTCCGACCTTGGGTCATAATCTCCTGGGTTTGTGGGTTTGAGCCCCACGTTGGGCTCTGTGGTGACAGCTCAGAACCTGGAGCCTGCTTCAGATTCTGTGTCTCCTCCTCTCTCTGCCCCTCCCCTGCTCATGCTCAGTTTCTATCTCTCAATAATGAATAAACGTTACAAAATTTTTTTTAAAAATAAAATTCTTCACATGTGAAAAAGCACTTCCATTAACTGACATGTCAGGGAGAGGAAGTGCCTTTTTAAGTGGTAATGATATAAATTTTCTTAAATAATCACTATTTCTCAATTTACCCTGTTTTTGCTTTCTTGAAAAGTGATGATAATTACAATAGGATTATTTATTAATCTTATTGATAATAAAAATTAGGAGCCAATACTTAATGAGTACTTAGGTGTGCCAAGTAATGAGCTAGCTGTGTCATCTGTGTATCCCAGTCTCTCAGCATAGAGCCTGGCCTGGAGTTGGTCCTTAGCCAAGGATGAAAGGTGAATGAGTGCCGTATAAAATCTAGCCACAATGTAGACTCTTAGACTTGTGTTCTAATCTTGATGCAACTGTTTACTAGTTTGTTGGCCTTGGCTGAGTTACTACACCTCACTCAGCCCCGTTTCCTCACCTATAAAATGGGCATAATCATAATTATATTTAGTTCTCAGGATTTTATAAAGATTTACTAAGGTGACATAGGTGAAATGCTTACTGAAGTGCCTTGCACATGGCAATAAATGATAGGTATACAAATTGTATTTCTCCTTCAAATTTCCAGTTTTAAGATGAAGAATAAAAGACATTTCTTTCCCAACCCTTGTAAATCAATCCAGAACAAAACAAAACAAAACCAATGAGGAACAAAACCACAAAATGCATCTTTGATGAAATTGTAAATCCAACTACTCTGTATGAGTTCTGAGAACAGAAAGCAGATAATGGAGTGGTAACTAATTTAGCAGGGTAGAGGAAAGGTAAAAATACAAGAACTTGAAGAAGGGAAAACTAATGAGGGAGATTGAGAGACAACACCTCAGAAGACAGGGATGAAATAAGGTCAATTTGAGACTTTACAAAAACCATTTAGACTAACACCACCTGTAGCAACCAGGCAAATCTCCCTCCTTCACTTTCACAGGCTATTAGAGGTGTATTCTTTGGAGGAAATTAACCTGAGAAATTCAGGACTAAAGAACATTAAGCACATGGAAAGCAGCAATGAGTACAGTAGTAAGGGCTAGATGACAAATGGGAAGAGTAAAGGACAGACTGCTGTCACTGGTGAAGGAGAGCCCTAATCTTCTCCCCTACCTGCTCCTGAGAACACCAGTAGCCTGGTGTGTTCAGGCCTGACTAGACTGGAGGACTGTTTTGGAGAAACACCAAATGGCCTGAGATAAAAGATGTAGAATATTAGATTGGATTGTTGGTCCCAGTTCTTGACTCCTGTGTAAGAAAGTTCATCTCCTCGTTCATGTGGTCTCATGGAAAGTAGAGTGTACTGTCTCACTCTTCACTTTGAGTTTGGCTGTGTGAATTGCTTGGCACTGTTAGCAGACATGAAATGACCAGAGACTCGAGAGAGGCTCGCATGGTTGGTTTGCTCTCTTGGTCCCCTGCTTTACCATGAGACAAATGCATACCATGGTCTGAGGAGGATGAGAGACATGGAGAGTAGAACTGACTACAACCCGAGGCTTGGAATCAAGCCCAGCACAACCCAGCCTGCAGTTGGAAGACACAAGAAATAAATGCTTGTGTTATATGCCATTGCAATTTTGTGGTTGTTTATAAGGGAAAGAAGCTGACCAATACAGACACTGACTTATGGAAGTCCTCCCCAAAAGCTGGCTTCCTACCTTTTCACTACACAGGAAGGGGCACCAATTGACAAGCACCTCCCATCCCCACACTTCCAGTCAGCTTTTCAATGCACTAATTTTACACTTTATTTATTTATTTATTTATTTTAAAGTAAGCTCTATATCCAGTGTGGGGCTTGAACTCATGACCCCAAAATCAATAGTTGCATGCTGTATCTACGGAGCCAGAGAGTTGCCCCTAATGCATTAATTTTAAATATGAAAAGACAGCTAAGGATCACCACCCATTCAAGGAAGATAACTCAGAGGAAACAAAGCAATGCAGAGAGCAGAAAAAATCATATTTTAATAGCTATAATTAATATACTTGGGGAGATAAATAAGATATTATATCCACAAGCCAAGGGCAAAGACAGGATGTTATTGCTATACGGAAAAAAAGATAGAAATTCCAGGGAATAATAATGAAAGTTCTTAGAAACTCAAAATAGGATAATCAAAATGAAAATTGCAGTAAAAATGTTGGAAGTCAAAGCCAAGTAACCCTTTGTTTTTAATTTTTTAGAAAATGTTTATTTATTTTGAGAAGGGAGAGAGGGGCAGAGAGAGAAGGAGCAAGAATCCTGAGCAGGCTCTGCACTGTCAGTGTAGAGCCCAATGTGGGCTCAAACCCACAAAGTGTGAGATTATGACTTCAGCTGACATCAAGAATCAGATGCTTAACCAACTGACCCACCCAGGCACCCCAAAGCCAAGTAACTCTTGATAAATAGTTAGATCGGGAGAAGATAAGAAAATGAGAAGATTGATTCAGGAAATTCAATGTCTGACTAATAGGAATTGCAGAAAAAGTGATCAAACAAAGAGGAGAACATTATCAAGAAATGATTCAAGGGGTGCGGGAGGCTCAGTCAGTTAAATGACCAACTCTTGATTTCAGTTCAGGTCATGATCTTGCAGTCATGAGATCAGCCTCATGTGGGGCTCTGTGCTGGGCATGGAGCCTGCTTAAGATTCTCTCTCTCCCTCTCTCCCTCTGTCCCTCCCCTGCACAGGCTCTTGGAAGGAAGGGAGGGAGGGACAGAGGGAGGGAGGATGAGAGGGAGGGAGGGAGGAAGAATGGAAGGAAGGGAGGGAGGGAGGAAAAAGAATGGAAGGAAGGATTCAAGATTGAAAAGGCCACCAGGTGTCGATCATATGGTCACAAAACTTCAGAATACCGCAGATAAAAAGACACTTTTCTAAAAGCATCTAGAGAAAACACAGGTCATGGTCAAAGGATCAGGATTTGATGGTATTGGCCTTTTCAACATCAGCATTAGAAGCAAAACACAATGAAGTAATACCTTAAATTTCTGCAGAAAAATGATTTCTGAGCCAGAATTCATTCAATCAAGTGTAAGAGCAAAAACATTTAAAAACATACAAAGTTTAAAAAATTTTCCTTTTACTAGATGTACTCTGCTTTAAAAAAAAAAAAAAAATACAAGACATAAAGAAATGAAGATATCACCAGATCAAGGAAATAGGAATCTAGTGCCAGGGCTGCCTAAATGGAGCTTTTGTGTGAACCATAAACAACTCTCCCTTCTGTAAGGATGAGTTAGAAAAAGGGTCCCCTGTAGCCAGTTGCAACTGCTAGGATGCACAGGTTGGTAAGCTAAGGATGAACTAAATTTCTACCTCATTGCCTCCTCAGCTAGGCACAAACTGAGGTAAATTTACCAACATGGAGAGTGAAATCCCAGGATTTCAGTTGTGGCAAGCTAAGATAACAGACCTTCTAGTTTGGAGCAGGAAGACAAAAGACTCAAGGAGAAAAGTATCTAGGAAAAGAATGGAAATAATATATTTGGAAGAATGGAAAACATTACTGATAGGCATGTGGCAGGTAGTATAGAATTTGAGTAAAACTTTTAATAACTATATACAGGGTCAGGCAAAAAATAAAGTTTTTGCTTACCTCTCAAATAAAAGAGGCAATTATAAACTATAGGAAAAAATAAAGGGATAACAGAAAAACCAAGGTATGATTCAGTAAATACATTTATGTAGTCATAATAATGTGATATAACTATATATTGGGGGGATGAAGAGAAGGGGAAAAGAAAGTGTTGGCTTTTTTGAGAGAGCTAATTCCTATACACCAGAGTGAGAAGTCAATAGATATGGTTAAAAAAAAAAAAAGATAAAACAAGAAATGGCTGTAGATTATTTAGAAATATGGGGGTACCTGGGTGACTCAGTTGGTTAAGTGTCTGACTTCAGCTCAGGTCATGATCTCACAGTTCATGAGTTTGAGCCCAGCATCGGGCTCTGTGCTGACATGAAACCTGAAGCCTGCTTTGGAGTGTCTCTCTTTCTCTGCCCCTCCCCAGCTCTCGCTCTCTCTCTCTCTCTCTCTCTCTCTCAAAAATAAACATTTTTTTAAAAATTAAAGAAGAAATATGAGGGATATCTGGGTGGCTCAGTCAGTTAAGCATCTGACTCTTGATCTCTCAGCTCAGGTCATGATCTCATGGTTCATGAGATCAAGCCGGCTTGGGATTCTCTCTCCCTCTCTCTCTCCCCCTCCCCCTCTCTCCCTCTCTTTTTCTCTCTCAAGTAAATAAATAGATAAACATTAAAAAAAAAAAAGAAATATAGAGGTTGATGCCAGGAGAAGTAGCTGAAAATGTTGAGGATCTATCTTGGGGGAATGAGACTTGGAGATTTGTTTTTTTTACAGATATAACCATGTGTTACTTTGATAAAAATAAAAACTAATTTTAAAATTGATTTTCAGGAGAAAAATTGATTTCCAGGTCCAGATGTGAAATAACTGCATGTGGTAAGCTATACCTGGAAATATTTTTTATCAAAGTGAGGACCTACAGTTGTCAGGCCAAACTCTGTGCACTTGCTCTCACCAGGACTTTAGGCAAACAACATATTTTTTAAAATTATTTTTAATGTTTATTTATTTTTGAAGGACAGAGGCAGAACCTGAGCAGGGGAGGGGCAGAGAGAGAGGGAGACACAGAATCTGAAGAAAGCTCCAGGCTCTGGACTGTCAGCCTGGAGCCCGATGCGGGGCTCGAACTCACAAGCTGTGAGATCATGACCTGAGCCGAAGTCGGATGCCCAACCGACTGAGCCACCCAGGCGCCCCGGGAAAAAAACATGGCACCCCATGCTTTATGCCTTCTACTTTTTGATAGCTCAGCACTTCCTGGGACTCTAGATGACTCCTGTGGGTCACTGGGTGTCTAAATGTCCCTATTAGCAATTCCACATGTATACAATATACAATATACATGTATCACTGTTCAGAGCCTAGTCCTACTTCTTTAATTAGTTTCTGGGCCTCGAGGAAGCCCATGAAATTCACTTTGACTCATAATCTAGTTGACTACTGGATTAAAAATCACCCTACAGAGTCCTCAGAAGAATCACAAAATGTTTGTATTAGGTAAAAATGATAAATGTAGTATTATTGAGTAATGTATGAAGGAAGGAAAACTTTTTAAAAGATAAGTCAGTTTGTTAAGAACTCATTTTGAGGTTAAGATGGTAGATGTTTTTTAAAATTACAGTTAAAACCATTTGGGGGACCTAGAGGGAGTAGTTTGGAGTCGCTTTGAAAAGAAATGATCAAAGAGGGGTGATGAACTGATTAAACAGGGTTTGATCAGAAAGTTTATATTTTTGATTAATTACTATACAAAGGAGAGAGAGGACCATTAATTCACAAATAATTACACACTGGTGTGAACAACCAACCAAATTAGGGCCAGGAGCTACTGGTGAAAGAAGAGGGTATAGCAAAGTCTTCAAAGCCTCTTAGAAGTCTTTCAAATAGATAAATTAAATTAATGGCTATATTAACTAGAAGTTAGAGGTTCCTTGTAAATAGACCACAAGCTCCATGAGAGCAAAGGTCATGTCTTGTCTCATTCATTGCTGTAGCATACAGGAAAGCCACATAATTATTTGTGGAATGAACGAAATACATTATTTGCTCTAAATGCTATTTTTTTCTGGGTTAGTAATACAACTACAGGATTTTAATTGTATGTATATCAATGGATTCCTTTTTATATAGAAGTGAAGAAATAGGGTTATAATTTAACTGTCTAAATAATAAAAAAATTGGGGTTTCTTGATTATTCAGCCAAAGCAATCAAATCCTTGCCACTTACTAACCCTCTTTTGTAGCAGTCTGAGGACTGAGGTAGCACATTAGTTGTAACCTTAACAACCTTTGTTAAACATTATATCACTGTAATGATATACTACCATATACCCACCAGCATGGCTAAAATTAAAGACTGTTGATTGAGGTCAGGATAGGGTTGCCTCTGAGTGGGGGATGTATTAACTGGGAAGAGAGCTTTTTTTCTAGGGTGATAGAAATGTTCTGTATGGAGTGGATATTGGTCACACAGAGGTTATACATGTATAAAAATCCACTGAGTTGTTACCTTTAAAAGTTTGCATAATTTATTGTACATACTTATAACTCAAAAAATGGCCTCAAATTCAAAATCATAGATATGTGGTAGATTTCCCAAGGAATGATAGAACAGGCAGAGGAAGGTGAGTAGAGCATTTAATGTATTTAATTTCCATGTTCTCTGTTGCTAAATTGAGAGAATAAAAAGTGTAGAAACTAACAGAAGACAAGTACATCTGGAATTGGTTCATAAATGAGCCATCTAAGCAAAAAACAGTTGAAACTGTACTCTTCATCTCTGAAGACTTAAATACTTGTTCTCCTCTGTCCTGGAAGACCAACTAACTGAAAAAATTCCGTAAGAAGGAGGCGGTTTTCAGAATGCCCATTTATTGAGCTGCAGTGAGAATTGAAGTTCCCACATGGACAGACCTGTATACTTGTGGCCTTATAATCAGCACATTCTGGCCTAGGGATCAAGCTACAGGGAAAGACAAACAGATGATTTTATTAATTCACCATGGGTATCATCAAGGCCAGGCTGGGACATCCAAGATGTAGGTAGCATCTTCTTTAGGCTGGTCTCTGCAGGCCTCAGAGAGCTGTATGGTGCACATGTCATCAGAACAAGAAATGCTGGACAGCTCCAAGTGTATTAGCCTCAGGCTGAGGGGCCCTTCTTCACCACAGGGATGCCCTTAACAATGGAACCAGAAATACTTGAAGTCCACCCCCTAAGACACCCCACATCAATGACTAATGGCTGTCACTCTGTGTCTCAGTTATTTATTGCTGGGGGGAAAAAGTCCTCTTTTATTTTGTCAGGAATTTTGTGTGTCAGGAATTGAGGGAAGGGCCCAGCCACATGTGTTGTCTCTGATCCACATGGCATTAGCTGGGACAGGTTGGGGCAGGCAGGGCTGGAAGATTGATTTCCAGAATGGCTTCGTAACTCACATGTCTGCCACCTGTGTGCTTCTTGTTCTCTCCCATCCCGCATAGCATCTCTCCATTTAGCATCTCACCCTCTACAGATTCTCTACACAGGTTGGGATGAATTTGAGGTGTGTGTGTGTGTGTGTGTGTGTGTAATAGGAAATATTTAAGTTGGAAATTCAGTGAAGCAATTTGCAGTATGGGCTGGAGATATAAACTTGGGAATTATTATCATATTATAGGTGGCCAATCTTCTAATAGATGGTCAGGAGTTTGGATGTGTTTACTTAAATAGAGAAGCCCTAGGACTCTGCCCTGAGGCTCTTCAACACTTAGAGGCTGGAGAGATAAAGAAGATCCAACAAAGGAGACTGGAAATGAGCAGCCAATGAGGTGGGAGGAGAATCGGGAGTGTGGTACTCCAAAAGGCAAATGAAAAAAGTCTTTCAGGATGAAGCTATAACATTGTCAAATATTTCATGTAAATTAAGTAAGGTGAGGACTAGGAATTGAGCATTGGATTTAGCAATGAGGTAACTAATGACCTTGATTAGGATAGTTTTGGTGAAGTATGGGATGTGGGGTTTAGGTAAAATTGTGATTGAAGTGGGTTCAAGAAAGAAAGGGGCAAATGTCTATCAATGGATGAATGGATAAACAAAATGCAGTATATTCATACAATGGGATATTATTCAGCCATGAAAAGAAAGGAGTACTGAAACATACTATGACATGGATGAACCATGAAAACAGGCTAAGTGACAGAAGCCAGACACAAAAGGTCACATATTATAAAATTCCATTTAAATGAAATCTCAAAAATAGGCAATTCCAGATAGAAGTTAGATTAATGGTTTCCAGGGACCAGAGGAGGAGGAATTTAGAACTATTAGGTATAGGTTTTTGGGGGGTGGATAATAGAAATGTTCTGGAATTAGTGGTAGTGTTTGCAGAACTTCATGAAAATACTATATGCTTCAGTATAAACCACTGGGCTGTACACATTTAAGTGGCAAATTTTGTGTTATATAAATTGAATCTCAATTAAAAAATTCTAAGGGGCGCCTGGGTGGCTCAGTCGGTTGAGTGACCAACTTCGGCTCAGGTCATGATCTCACGGTTTGTGAGTTCGAGCCCTGCTTCGGGCTCTGTGCTGACAACTCAGAGCCTGGAGCCTGCTTCTGATTCTGTGTGTCCTTCTCTCTCTGTCCCTCCCCCCCCCCCCCTTATGCTCATGCTCTGTCTCTCTGTCTCAGAAATAAACATTAAAAAAAATTTTTTTTAGCTTTAAGTACATACTTTTTATTTTTTTTCAATATATGAAATTTATTGTCAAGTTGGTTTCCATACAACATCCAGTGCTCATTCCAAAAGGTGCCCTCCTCAAAACCCATCACCCACCCTGCCCTCCCTCCCACCCCCCATCAACCCTCAGTTTGTTCTCAGTTTTTAAGAGTCTCTTATGCTTTGGCTCTCTCCCACTCTAACCTCTTTTTTTTTTTTCCTTCCCCTCCCCCATGGGTTTCTGTTAAGTTTCTCAGGACCCACCTAAGAGTGAGAACATATGGTATTTGTCTTTCTCTGTATGACTTATTTCACTTAGCATCACACTCTCCAGTTCCATCCACGTTGCTACAAAGGGCCATATTTCATTCTTTCTCATTGCCACGTAGTACTCCATTGTGTATATAAACCACAATTTCTTTATCCATTCATCCGTTGATGGACATTTAGGCTCTTTCCATAATTTGGCTATTGTTGAGAGTCCTGCTATAAACATTGGGGTACAAGTGCCCCTATGCATCAGTACTCCTGTATCCCTTGGGTAAATTCCTAGCAGCGCTATTGCTGGGTCATAAGGTAGGTCTATTTTTAATTTTCTGAGGAACCTCCACACTGTTTTCCAGAGTGGCTGCACCAATTTGCATTCCCACCAACAGTGCAAGAGGGTTCCCGTTTCTCCACATCCTCTCCAGCATCTATAGTCTCCTGATTTGTTCATTTTGGCCACTCTGACTGGCGTGAGGTGATTTCTGAGTATGGTTTTGATTTGTATTTCCCTGATGAGGAGCGACGTTGATCTTCTCATGTGCCTGTTGATCTTCTCATGTGCCTCATCTTTTCATGTGCCTGTTGGCCATCCGGATGTCTTCTTTAGAGAAGTGTCTATTCATGTTTTCTGCCCATTTCTTCACTGGGTTATTTGTTTTTCGGGTGTGGAATTTGGTGAGCTCTTTATAGATTATGGATACTAGCCCTTTGTCCGATATGTCATTTGCAAATATGTTTTCCCATTCCGTTGGTTGCCTTTTAGTTTTGTTGGTTGTTTCCTTTGCTGTGCAGAAGCTTTTTATCTTCCTAAGGTCCCAGTAGTTCATTTTTGCTTTTAATTCCCTTGCTTTTGGGGATGTGTTGAGTAAGAGATTGCTATGGCTGAGGTCAGAGAGGTCTTTTCCTGCTTTCTCCTCTAGGGTTTTGATGGTTTCCTGTCTCACATTTAGGTCCTTTGTCCATTGTGAGTTTATTTTTGTGAATGGTGTGAGAAAGTGGTCTAGTTTCAACCTTCTGCATGTTGCTGTCCAGTTCTCCCAGCACCATTTGTTAAAGAGACTGTCTTTTTTCCATTGGATGTTCTTTCCTGCTTTGTCAAAGATTAGTTGACCATACATTTGTGGGTCTAGTTCTGGGGTTTCTATTCTATTCCCTTGGTCTATGTGTCTGTTTTTGTGCCAATACCATGCTGTCTTGATGATCACAGCTTTGTAGTAGAGGCTAAAGTCTGGGATTGTGAGGCCTCCTGCTTTGGTCTTCTTCAAAATTACTTTGGGTATTCGGGGCCTTTTGTGGTTCCATATGAATTTTAGGATTGCTTGTTCTAGTTTTGAGAAGAATGCTGGTGCGATTTTGATTGGGATTGCATTGAATGTGTAGGTAGCTTTGGGTAGTATTGACATTTTGACAATATTTATTCTTCCAATCCATGAGCGGGGAATGTCTTTCCATTTCTCTATATCTTCTTCAATTACCTTCATAAGCTTTCTATAGTTTTCAGCATACAGATCCTTTACATCTTTGGTTAGATTTATTCCTCTTATTAATTTTAAGAGAATTGGGGACACCTGGGTGGCTCAGTCGGTTAGCGTCTGACTTTGGCTCAGGTCATGATCTCACAGTTCATGGGTTTGAGCCCCGTGTTGGACTCTGTGCTGACAGCTCAGAGCCTGGAGCCTGCTTCTGATTCTGTCTCCCTCTCTCTCTGCCCCTCTCCTGCTCGTGCGCTCTCTCTCTCTCAAAAATAAACATTTAAAAAAATTAAGAAAAAAAGAATTGGAGGGTAGAATCAGGGCAAAGTTTGAGTAGCTTTGCTGTAAGAAGAGTAGAAAAATGACAGTGTCTAGAAGGGGAGTGGGTCATTTTTTTTTAAAGATGGAAATGTGTGTGTGTGTGTGTGTGTGTACAAATGTGTCCGTATGTGTTAATATTTCATTAAAAAGGGAAAATTTTCTTAGATGGCCTTGGATAGGAACACTGTTCAATATAAGAAGAGGAAAGGTAGATTAAACTATATATGGGTGAGTGTAGGTATAGTATAGAGTTATGTGTAGACATGTACTATATATGGATGAGTGTAGATGAATGTAGATATAGACGTCTGCAGTTGTGAAAGATTTGGAGGAGTTAATGGGTTTTCTTCTGACTGCTTCTAATTTCTCAGTGAAGCAGGAGGCAAGAAGAAAGATCATTAGTTGAGAATGAAGATGGTCAAGGAGGTGTTAGAGATTTTAAAGAAAGAGAAGAAAGTGTGAGGAGGTCATCTACTGGATGTGAGATGCTGAATAGACAGGCAATTATAAGATAGTCTGTTTCCTTACATCTTAACCCATACTTTTAGATAGCAAGAGTTTTGAATTGACTCACATTGTGAATTTAAATGGGCTAATACGCATAAAGGATTTTGAATACCACTTGGCACTGAGCAGGTGTTCAATAATTCTTACTATTTGTTAATATGATAGGTGAAACAGTATCTCATTATAATTTTAATTTGAATATTTACTTTTTATAAGTTTATTTACTTATTTTGAGAGAGACAGACTGTGAGTGGGGGAAGGGCAGAGAGAGAGAGGGAGAGAGGGAGAATCCCAAGCAGCCTCCACAAGATCAGTGCATAGAGCCCAATGCAGGGCTTGCACCCATGAAACCTCAGATCATGATCTGAGCCGAAATCAAGAGTTGGCCACTTAACCAACTGAGCCACCCAGATGCCCTTTAATTCGGATATTTCTTATGATTTAGTCTAAATGTATTTTTATATATTTCAATGCCATATTTTTTGTAAACTAATTACATCCTCTGACTATTTTTAAATATTGGGTTATTAGCTTTTGCTTATGGATTTAAAGAGACTTTTATATGTAAAGGAAATTAATTTTGTGGGGCGCCTGGGTGGCGCAGTCGGTTAAGCGTCCGACTTCAGCCAGGTCACGATCTCGCGGTCCGTGAGTTCGAGCCCCGCGTCGGGCTCTGGGCTGATGGCTCAGAGCCTGGAGCCTGTTTCCAATTCTGTGTCTCCCTCTCTCTCTGCCCCTCCCCCATTCATGCTTTCTCTCTCTCTGTCCCCCCCCCAAAAAAAAAATAAATAAATTTTGTATGAGTGATTTTTTTCCCTTTTTGCATTTAACTTAATGTTACTTTATGCAGTTTTTAATGTAGCTTAGAATTTTTAATCTTTTAATTTTTATTTATTTTATTTATTATTGTTTTTTTTTTTTTTTTTCATTTTAGAGACAGGGAAAGAGAGAGCAGAGGAGGGGCAGAGAGAGAGGGAGACAGAGAATCCGAAGCAGGCTCTGCACTGTCAGCACAAAGCCCCACGTGGGGCTTGAACTCACAAACCATGAGATCATGACTTGAGCCAAGATCAAGAGTCTGATACTTAACCAACTGAGACACCCAGCTGCCCCATTAATCTTTTATTTTTTAATTTATTTTTTTATTAAGTTTTAATTTTAATTCCAGTAGAGGTAACATATAATCTTTTTTTGTTTGTTTTTTGATGTTTTGTTTTGTTTTATTGAAGAATAAGTTACATACAATACTTTATTAGTTGCAGGTATACAACATAGTGATTCAATATTTATGTATATTATGAAACGGTCACCACGATAATTCTAGTTACCATTCCCTATGCTGTACATTACATCCCCATGTCTTATTTATTCTATAACTGTTCCTCTTAATCCCCTCACCTATTTCATCCATTCCTCTACCCGTCTGGCACCCATCAGTTTGATTTCTGTATCTATGACTCTGTTTCTGTTTGGTTCATTCATTTGCTCCATTTTTTGGATTCCACATAAAAGTGAAGTCATATGGTATCTGTCTTTCTCTGTCTGACTTGGTTTTGTTTGTTTGTTTTTATGTTTATTTTTGAGAGAGAGAGCACAAGTGGGGGAGGGACAGAGAGAGAGGGAGACACAGAATCTGAAACAAGCTGAGCCACTCAGGTGCCCCTGACTTATTTCACTAAGCATAAGCACTAAGTATACAGACCCTCTAGGTCTATACACGTTGTTGCAAATGGCAAGATTTCATTCGTTCTTATGCCTGAGTAATATTCCAGTGTGTGTATATGTGTGTGTGTACAACATTTTCTTTGTCTATTTATTTACGGACACTTAGGTTGCTTCCATATCTTAGCTATTGTAAATAATGCTGCAATCAAATAGGGTTGCATGTGTCTTTTCTAATTAGTGTTTTCATTTTCTTAGGATAAATACCTAAAGTGGAATTGCTAGATTATATGGTAGTTCTATTTTTAATTAAAAAAAATTTTTTTTAATGTATGAAATTTATTGTCAAATTGGTTTCCCTATTTTTAATTTTTGAGGAACCTCCATACTGTTTTCCATAGTTGCTTCACCAATATACATTCCCAACAACAGTGCCTGAGGGCTCTCTGTTATTTACATCCTCATCAACACTTGTTATTCCTTGTCTTTTTAACAATCTCCTGGTAAGAATGCAATCATTCTCACCAAATCTGGTTTTGCTGAATTGTCTGTGAATATAGCTTATTTCTAAATTTATTTTAATTTCAGTATAGTTAACATACAGTGTCATATCAGTTTCAGGTGTACAGGACAGTGATTCAACAATTCCATACATTACTCAGTGTCAAGTGTACTCTTAATCCCCTTCACCTATTTCACCCATCCCTCCACCAACCTTCTCTTTGGTAACCATCAGTTTGTTCTCCATAGCTAAGAGTCTGTTTCTTTGTTTGTCTCTTTTTTTCTTGGTTTGCTTGTTTTGTTTCTTAAATTTCACATATGAATGAAATCATATGGTATTTTTCTTTCTCTGATTGGCTTATTTCACTTAGCATTATACTCTCTAGCTCCATTCATATTGTTGAGTATGACAAGTTTTCATTCCTTTTTACAGCCGAATAATATTCTATTGTCTATATATACCACTTTATCCATTCGTCTAGCAGTGGATACGTAGGCTGCTTCCATAATTCAGCTATTGTAAATAATGCTGGTATAAACATAGGGGTGTGTTTGTCTTTTTAAATTAGCGTTTTCATATTCCTTGGGTAAATATTCAATAGTGGAATTACTGGATCATATGGTAATTCTGTTTTTAAATTTTTTGAGGAATCTCCATACTGTTTTTCACAGTGACTGTAGCACTTTGTATTCCCATCAACAGTGCATGAGTGTTCCTTTTTTCCCATGTCCTTGCCAAGACTTGTTGTCTTTTGTTTTTTATTTTATTATTTTTTAAAGTTTTTATTTAAATTCTAGTTAGCATACAGTATAATATTGGTTTCAGGTGTAGTGTTTTTTATTTTAGCCATTCTGATAGGTGTGATATCTCATTGTGGTTTTGACTTGCATTTCCCTGCTGATGAGTGATGTTGGCACTTTTTCATGTACCTGTTAGTCATCTATCTGTATGTCATCTTTGGAGTAATGTGCTCATGTCTTCTGCTGATTTTTAAACTGGGTTATTTGTTTTTTGGGGTTGAGTTGTGTAAGTTCTTCATATATTTTGGATACCAACCCTTTATCAGATATATCATTTGCAAATATCTTCTCCCATTCAGTAAGTTGTCTTTTAGTTTTGTTGATTGTTTCCTTTGCTGTGCAAAGCTTTTTACTTTGATGTAGTTCCAATATTTTATTTTTGCTTTTGTTTCCCTTGCCTCAGAATACATATCTAGAAAAAACTTGCAAAAGTAGATGTCAGAGAATTACTGCCTATGTTCTCTTCTAGGATTTGTATGGTTTTGGGTCTTATATTTAGGTCTTTAATCCATTTTGAGTTTATTTTTGGGTACGGTGTAAGAAAGTGGTCCAGTTTCATTCTTTTGAATGTAGTGTCCTATTTTCCCAACACCATTTGTTGAAGAGACTGTCTTTTTCTCATTGCATATTCTTGTCTCCTTTGTCGAAGATTAACTGACCATATAATTGTGGGTTTATTTCTGGGGTCTCTATTCTGTTCTATTGATCTATGTGTCTATTTGTGTGCCAGTATCATACTGTTTTGAACAGCTTTGTAGTATATCTTGAAATTTGGGATTGTGTATATCTAGTTTTGTCTTTTTCGAGATTGCATTGGCTATTTGGGGTCTTTTGTGGTTCCATTCAAATTTTAGGATTATTTGTTCTAGTTCTGTGAAAAATGCTGTTAGTATTTTGATAGGGATTGCATTAAATATGTAGATTGCTTTGGGTTGTATAGACATTTTAATAATATTTGTTCTTCAATTCCATGAGCATGGAATATCTTTCCATTTGTTTGTGTCATCTTCAATTTCTTATATCAGTGTATTATAGTTTTCAGATTACAGGTCTTTAACCTCCTTGGATGAGATTATTACTAGGTATTTTATTATTTTTGGTACAATTGTAAATGGAACTGTTTTCTTAATTTCTCTTTCCATGACTTAATTATTAGTGTATAGAAATGTAATGGATTTCTGAGGCACCTGGGTGGCTCAGTCGATTAAGTGTCTGACCGTTGATCTCAGCTCAGGGTCGTGATCAAGCCCCTCAGTTCAAGCCCCATGTCAGGCTCTGTGCTGGGCACGAAGCCTACTTAAAAAAAATACAATGGATTTCTGTATATTGGTTTTTTTTATCCTGTGACCTTCCTGAATCCATTTGTCAGTTCTAGTAGTTTTTTGGTGGAGTTTTTAGAGTTTTCTATCTATAGTATCATGTCATCTGCAAATTGTGAAAGTTTTACTTCTTCCTTAGCAATTTGGATGTTTATTTCTTTTTCTTGTCTGATTGTTGTGGTTAGGACTTCCAGTA
This sequence comes from Leopardus geoffroyi, assembly GCF_018350155.1. Taxonomy (NCBI): domain Eukaryota; kingdom Metazoa; phylum Chordata; class Mammalia; order Carnivora; family Felidae; genus Leopardus; species Leopardus geoffroyi. Next base: position 53,112,251 of record NC_059334.1, on the reverse strand, counting down.
TTGTGTTGAATAAAAGTGTTGAGAAGACATCCTTGTCTTGTTCCTTATCTTAGGGGAAACTCTCAATTTTTCACCAGTGTGAGTATGATGTTAACTGTGGGTTTTCATATATGGCCTTTATTATGTTGAGGTATGTTCTCTCTAAACCTACTTTGTTGAGGGTTTTAATCATGAATGGTATTTCTTGTCTTTTTGATAATAGCCAGTCTCATGGGTGTGAAGTGATATTTCATTGTGATTTTGATTTCCATTTCCCTGAAGGTTGGTGATATTGAGCATCTTTCCATGTGCCTTCTGATTTCCTAAAAAAATTTTATGCTGTGATATTATTAAAAATACAACTTTGGGGATAGCTGGCAGGCTCAGTTGGTGAAGTGTACAATTCTTGATCTCAGAGTTGTGGGCTTGAGTCCCATGTTGGGTATAGAGATTACTTAAAAATCTTTTTGGGGCACCGGGGTGGCCCAGTCGGTTGAGTGTCCAACTTCAGCTCAGGTTACCATGTAGCGTTTGTGGGTTTGAGCCCCACATCAGGCTCTTTCCTTGCTGACAGCTCAGAGTCTGGAGCCTGCTGTAGATTCTGTGTCTCTCTCTCTGACCTTTCCTGCTTGCGCTTTGTCTCTCAAAAAATAAAACGTTAAAGGGGCGCCTGGGTGGCGCAGTCGGTTAAGCGTCCGACTTCAGCCAGGTCACGATCTCGCGGTCCGGGAGTTCCAGCCCCGCGTCGGGCTCTGGGCTGATGGCTCAGAGCCTGGAGCCTGTTTCCGATTCTGTGTCTCCCTCTCTCTCTGCCCCTCCCCCGTTCATGCTCTGTCTCTCTCTGTCCCAAAAATAAATAAACGTTGAAAAAAAATTTTTAAAAAAATAAAAAAATAAAAAAAAAATAAAACGTTAAAAAAATGAAATCTTAAAAAACAATTCTTGTATGTTTTCATGTAGTATGAAAAATTTTTACATTAGTATATTTTATTTAAGAACAGTTTTAGATTTACAGAAAAATTGAGCATATGGTACAAAACAGTTCTACCCCACCCACCTAGTTTCCCTTATTATTAACAGCTTGCATTAGTTTGTTACATTTGTTACAGTGAATTAAGCAATAGTGATACATTATTGTTAACTAAATCTGTAATTTACATTAAGGTTCATTCTTTGTGTTATGCAATTCTACAGATTTGGAGTAATGTATAATATCATGTAGTTACTATTAACAGTGCATATAGAATATTTTCACTGCCTTAAAATACTTGTACTTCACCTGTTTGTTATCCTTACCTGCTACCTCCTGCTACAGCCCCTGGAAACAACTGATTTTTAAATTTTGTCTCCATAGTTTTGTCTTTTCCAGAATGCTGTGTAGTTGAAATCACACAGCTTTTCCAGACTAGTTTTTTACTTCGCAATGTGCATTTAGGGTTCCTCCATGTCTTTTTTGTGGCTTTATAGCTCATTTCCCTCTCCTTGCTGGATAATAATCCACTGTATGCAGGTACCACAGATTATCCCTTCAACTCGAAGGATATCTTGGCTGTTTCCAGTGTTTGACAAATATGGATAAGCTGCTATAAACACTTGTACGCAGGTTTTTGTGTGGACATGTTTTCAATTCATGTGAGTAAATAGCCATGAGTGTGACTGTTGGATGACGTGGGAAAACGGTTGAGCTTTGTCACAAACTACCTAACCTCCAAAGTAACTATACCATTTTGCATTTCTACCAGAATAAGTGAGAGTTCCTCTTGTTTCACGTTTTTACCAGCATTTGATAACTGTCAGTGTTTTGGATTTTAACCATCCTGAAGGTGTGTAGTGATATCTCATTGTTATTTTAATTTGTAATTCCCTGATATATATATGCCATCTGTATGTTTTCTTTAGTGAGGGGTATGTTCAGATCTTTTGCCCAATTTTAATTGAGTTGTTCTCTTATCATTGAGTTATAAGAGTTATTTGTGTTTTTTTGATACAAGTCCTTTATCAGATATGAGAAAAAATATTTTCTCCCATTCGTTGTATTTTAATGGTTAAATTTTTCATGTTTAAATTTTTGTTCCATCTGGAGTTTATTTTGGTAAAGGGAATTTCCAGATGGCTACCAGTTGTTCCAAGACCATATCCTGATTAATCCGTCTTCATTTTTACTGATTTACATGCTACCTTTTTCATATACAAAATACCCATTTATATTTGGGTCATCTGTTTTAGGACTTCCGGTCTTTCCAATGTTTTATTCATTTATATGACAGAACCTAAGGTTTAAAGGTTCCCTTTTTCATGTATTTGAGCTTATGATGCTGGAATGTCAATACTACTCTCCTTTTTCAGAATTTTTCTCAAGACACTGTGTCTATGTCCCTTTCTTCCCATCTGTCAAGCTCATATTTATATTCCAGGATCCACCTTTAAGAAGCTCCACTTCCTTGCTATCTCTGTAACTCTTGTCATTACACTTTTTACTCTGTATTGGGATTTATGTTTTCCTTTCTGTCCTCTCTACTAGACTGTGAGTTCTATGAGGGTAGAGGAAATGTAACCCGGGGTAATTAACTTAAAAAACAATATCCAAAACAGGGTTACCTCAGTTGCCTCATTTGTAGTATAAGTTATGATATAAAAACAGTATATTTGGGTTGTTATGAAGATTAAATGAGTTAATACTCATATCTAGATCAGTGCCTGGCATATAGTAAGCAATAAATGTTGGATACTACAATAGTCATCAGTATTGTTAATTCTTTATTTTTAAAAATTTATATCCAAGTTAGCATATAGTGCAACAATGATTTCAGGAGTGGATTCCTTAATGCATCTTACCCATTTAGCCCATCCCCCTCCCACAACCCCTCCAGTAATCCTCTGTTCTCCATATTTGAGAGTCTCTTATGTTTTGTCCACCTCCCTGTTTTTATATTATTTTTGCTTCCCTTCCCTTGTGTTCATTTGTTCTGTGTCTTAGTGTCCTCATCTGAATGAAGTCATATGATATTTGTCTTTCTCTGATTGGCTAATTTCGCTTAACATAATACACTCTAGTTCCATCCACATACTTGCAAATGGCAAGATTTCATTCATTTTGGTTGCTGAGTAATACTTCATTGTATATATACCGCATCTTTTTATTTTATTTTATTTTTTTTAACATGTATTTGTTTTTGAGACAGAGAGAGACAGAGCATGAACGGGGGAGGGTCAGAGAGAGGGAGACACAGAATCTGAAACAGGCTCCAGGCTCTGAGCTGTCAGCACAGACCCCGACGCGGGGCTCGAACTCATGGACCGCGAGATCATGACCCGAGCCGAAGTCGGCAGCTCAACCGACTGAGCCACCCAGGCGCCCCTATACCGCATCTTTATCCCTTCATCCATCAATGGACATTTGGGCTCTTTCCATACTTTGTTTACTGTTGATAGTGCTGCTATAAACATAGGGGTGCATGTGCCCGTTTGAAACAGCATACCTGTATCTTTTGGATAGATACCTAGTAGTGCAATTGCTGGGTCATAGGGTAGTTCTATTTTTAGTTATTTGAGGAAACTCCATACTGTTTTCCAGAGTGGCTGCACCAGTTTGCATTCCCACCAACAATGCAAAAGAGATCCTCTTTCTCTGCATCCTCACCAACATCTGTCATTGCCTGAGTTGTTAATGTTAGCCATTCTGACAGGTGTAAGGTGGTATCTCATTGTGGTTTTGATCTGTATTTCCCTGATGATGAGTGATGTTGAGCATTTTTTCATGTGTCTGTGAGCCATCTGGATGTCTTCTTTGGAGAAGTATCTATTCATGTCTTTTGCCCATTTCTTCACTGGATTATCTGTTTTTTGGGTGTTGAGTTTGATAAGCTCTTTATAGATTTTGGATACCAACCAAAACATATCTGATATGTTGTTTGCAAATATCTTCTCCCATTCCATTGGTTGCCTTTTAGTTTTGCTGATTGTTTCCTTTGCTGTGCAGAAACTTTTTATTTTGATTAAGTCCCAATTGTTCATTTTTGCTTTTGTTTCCCTTGCCTCCAGAGACGTGTTGAGTAAGAAGTTGCTGCGGCCAAGGTCAAAGAGGTTTTTGCCTGTTTTCTCCTCGAGGATTTTGATGGCTTCCTGTCTTACATTTAGGTCTTTCATCCATTTTGAGTTTGTTTTTGGTGTATCGTATAAGAAAGTGATCCAGGTTCATTTTTCTGCATGTCACTCTCCAGTTTTCCCAGCACCACTTGCTGAAGAGACTCTCTTTATTCTACTGGGTATTCTTTCCTGCCTTGTCAAAGATTAGTTCGCCATACATTTGTGGGTCCATTTCTGGGTTCTCTATTCTGTTCCATTGATCTGAGTGTCTGTTTTTGTGCCATAGTATTATTAATTCTGAATTTCCTGTGCCTAGATACTAAGTTTTCAAGAAATATTGACTCAACGAATGAATGAATACATAAATACAAGAAATGAGTAGTTAAGCCTTTAGGATATGTTAATTCCCTGCTTTAATAAGTTCTATCCATTTTTATGGGCTGATAACTTTGAGTCAAAACACACTCATTGTGTACACTGCTGGACAAAACTAGTTGCAAAATGTTCTATCAAGAATTAATCTTATGGGATGCAAAATCAGTCCAATAAGCATTTATTGAATACCCAAGGAAGATCCACTTGAGGGAGACGTAAAATTACTTCTCAAAAAACAATCACATCAATCTTTAGAAAGAAGAAACTATTGTCATACAGCTCAAATATTATCTTCAAAGAGAAACAAAGTCCTATTTGATTTTCAGTACTGTCCTCAATGGCAAAATTTAATTCTTAATTACTTCAAACATAATGTAACGACAGGGGTGCCTGGGTAGCTCAGTCAGTTAAGTGCCCGACTTTGGCTCAGGTCATGATCTCACCGTTTGTGACTTTGAGCCCTGCATTGGACTCCATGTTGACAGTGCAGAGCCTGTTTGAGATTCTCTCCCTCCCTCCCTGCCCCTTCCCCTTATGTGCTTGCTCTCTCTCAAAATACATAAACTAAAAACAAAACAAAAAAACCCAATGTAGCTACATAGTTAGGAAAAAAAGTATAAAAGGTAACAGTAAAGACTCTCTCTCCACCTCAGCCTGAATCCTCTCAGTTCTCAAATCTTCTATAGACTCGTTTTCTAATGTGTCCTTCCGAAGATTTTTTTAAAGGAATAAACAAATGTTTATATAATTTTCCCATCCCATTTCCTCCTAGTGGTAATATATTATAAGCACTGTTCTACATCTTTTAAAAAAATATATACATTAGAACTATCTTCCTATCAGTAGGTAAACAGCTTTCATTCTTTTTTATAGCTCTGTAGTATTCCATTATGGATGTTCCCTAATTTATTCAACCGATTCCATACTTAAAGACATTTGATTCCATTCTCGTTATTAAATATACCATAAACAACAAATAACTTCATAGACATATTGCTGTACTTAAGTGCAAATATATCTTAAGATAAACTCCTGGAATTGGAACCACTGAGTCAATGAATACATATATTTGTAATCTTAACAGATACTAATTGCCTTCCATAACAATTTTTATACCCTAGCCAGAATATATGAAAATGGCTCATTTATCATCCTGGATGTTATGCTGTTAAATCACTTATGGACCTTTCTGTGAATCAAATATATCAGGATTGTTTCCTTGTGGTAGGGGTGGGGCAGAGTGTCAGAGATTGACTAGGAGGGGCACAAAGAGGGGCGTTGGGTACATTGCCAACTTACTGTCTCAGTTGCAAATCCACCCTTCTTTGCCCAACTTTGTGACTCTGAAACTGGATCCTGTAAACATTTTTCCTTTGGAACATTAGGCTTTTTCAACAGAAGGCACAGGAGTGACAGCACAAGGCTATTGTGTCAGGAAGACTCCTTCCTTCTAGATTCCAGCCTCCATTATGACCTTTTAAGCATTGGAGCTCAGCAGCCTGTACATGTCTAGTTGCGTCCTCCAGCCTCTCTATCCCCACCAACTCAGCTTCTCCACACCAGTTCCCACCTGCCCTCTGGCAAGTTCCTCTGTCACCCCTTGAAACAACTGTGGTAGCCGCACCCTTTTCAAAGTGTCTGAATCTCAGCCTTTTAGGAAAAGAGACATTCTCTAATTTCTGGTTCCCTTATTTTCTACCCTCCTTCAGCTTAGAAGCAGTAGCTGTTTTGCCCCTGCTACTTTTCTTTAAAGGTGTCTTCATTTACTTCGTATCAGCTAACAATTTCTTATATTACATTTTTCTTGTTCAAATAGCTGATGTGATTTCTGTCTGACTGCACCCTGGCTGATGTGTTACATGTGATCATCTTGCAAAAATTCGACTTCTACTTAAAAATTGTGCACTTTTGCAGGTCTTATTTTTGGTATACAATTATCTGAATTGGTAAATACACAGATACATACAAATACACTGATAAATGTGTATTACTGAAGGATCATGAACATATTACCTCTTAGTTCCTGTTATAGATCGTTTCTTGCTAATTTTAAGCTAGAGACAGTCCATATTTAAGCAGGGCACATTTTCTAAGGGTTCAAAGTATTCCACAGTTGTCTTAGATTATACTCTTAAAAATTAAGTATCTCAAAGTAGGCTTATTCTCCATTTTACCCCAGGACCTGAGAATGTTTGGAGCATAGAGGAATTCAACAAACACCTGGTTAAGTGTAGTATATATTGCAGACATACGGTAACCTTAACAGGCTGTTACCAGGAAGAGGCTTAAATCCACATGGGGTTGACCAGAATGACAGCCTAACCTCTGCTGCCTGTCCAAAGCTTCTACAGACATTCAGTTGCAAACCCTTTCTCTTCCCTTTGCTCAGAATCTTTGTTCCAGGAAGGCAGTTAAACAAGACATTTTATCACTCTGCCATTTCTAATGGGTGTATGGGGTGGCAGGTCAGAGGAGAGGCAACGCTGAGATCCCAGGAGACCAAAGGAAGGTTATGGGCAAACCAACCTCTACTTAAATTGGCACAGATTGTTTCTCTGTATATCAAACTGTTGTAGAATGTTACCTCACTTAATTCTAATAACCAGGGATAGGTTTTATGATCTTAAAGTAACTTGCCACACAAATATCAGAATATGTATCTGGGACTGTCTGTCGTTTCTCTTTTGCTAGTCTCTCAGATGGGGGCAATGAAATAACCTAGGAAAAAAAATCTCCATGGATGGGAAGGGCCTTTATTTGATGTACTCATTCTAGAAGATTCTAACCTTCAGAAACTTAAATTCTTAGTATCTCAGAGGAAGCAACTTTTTTAACGTATCCCCAGCCCACTTGAATACACTTTAAGATACCCTGCAGCATGAGACCACCCACAGTTCTTGTGTGGTTGCTTGTCTAATCATAGTGCAAGTGGCTGAGGGGGTATATATTTTAAAAATCAGAATGTAGTTGGAATTTGGGCTAGCTTACTTGCAAAATTAAGACAATACCTCTTCAGTTTTTAAAAATTCAGATTATTTTTACTAAAAGTCTCACTAACATCTTGGTAACTAGGATAAAAAAACCCAACTATATAGGTGCAGAATTAACATTTTTGGAGTTGTGCAACAGACAAAGTACACCTAGGGAACATAAAAATTCTTTATTTAACCTAATCCAGCCAGTATTGAGATAGTCTGCTATATTAAAAACAAGACGTTTAAAAAAATTACAGCACAGTTAGCAAGGCAGTGACTAATTAAGTCACTAAGTTTAATTTTATATTCTTCACAGTCATTTGATAATCATGTAATGAGGAACAATATTTTCGGCCACTTTGGAGATAAGTTAACTTCTGCAAAGAAGAGAATTCTACTAGTTGTCACTGAATTTTATAAAAGAGGTTTAAAACATTAAAGTTTATAGAAATAACACAGTAAAGCAATGTGAAATTAAACAGGAAAACACAAAATATATCCACCCATCCCAAAAGTCTGTAACATCCCGTTAATCTGTCCCCTAACACCATTCTTACCTCTCCTTTCCCTTTTCATAGAGCACGAACAGACTAACAATTAAGAAACAGCTACTGCTCTGTAGGGGCTATTTCGAGCCTAAAGTGCCTCTATTCCTTTAATTTCTCAGTTAATCCTAGAAATGGTCTTCTGAGATAGATTACTTGCATTTCAGAGATGAAGAAAACTGTAGCTGAGAGAAAGCCACTTGGCCAAGGTATACATCCAGTTATTAAAAGCAGAATCAGAATTGGAACCCAGGTCCATCTAACTTTAGTCAGCCCATGCTCTTCTATTGTTCATGGTGGTGCAAGCCACCTTTCTGAAGACTGGTACACAGAACTTTCTGAGCGAAGGTTTTTGGGATTTAAAAGTCTTCAATTCCAGGGCTAGAGGCCACTCTGGTCCCCAGGCACTTGCAATTCCCTCCCCATAGCTCTAGAAAACCCTCCCTGCTGCCCCCAAAGGATTAGAGTTGTTTCCTCGGCCCTCAAGAACCCTGATGCCAATAAACGCAAAAGCAGCTACTCCCCCCCCCCCCCCCCTCCATCTTCGGCATGAAAGTAGTAACTGGGGAACAGTGTGCTTGTATAATTTTATTAAAGGTTGCCTAAAAGCTGTTCTATATAACAAAATTATGCAGGAAATACCTACTATGTCTTCTTATATTGAAAATTAAAGAAAAGCCAATATATTTTATAATTACAGCAATATAATCTAAGTTATTTTTATATATACTCATAGATTTTATATTTCCCCTTTACAACTGCAGCAGTGTTCTTAATAAGGCTCACTGTCAGTCAAATATTCCCTTCCTCCCAAAATAATTACAACTCTGAATGTTCAACAGCCATTCACATAAACTTTATAAGACAGGATTAAGACATTCATACTATAGAAAGGTACCAGTCTTAAATTACTAAAGTTAACATACATTATTGCAATCTAACATAGCTCAATCTATATTTGCTACACTCCTAAAGAGAAGTGGCCATGTATCAGTAAGGGAAACGTTTATTACTGTCATGCATTATATACTGTGAACAAGAAAATAAATAGGGTTTTTGGAACTATCTTTTAAAAATTTTAGTTAATGAAAATAACTGCAAGACCATTCAGATTGAACAACATTAAAAGGGCCACTATTAAAAATGGCTTAAAATAAATAATTGCTTTTTTAAAAATGAACATAAAAACTAGTTAAACAGTAATTAAGGTGCTAGCCTCATCAACACGACAAGCAATTAAAATCTAAAAACATTAGTATTGGATTTAATAAATGGACTTAAGCCAAAAAACAATAACCTCAATATTTACTCAAGACTTCTTGTTTTCATAATGATCTTCTTGCTGACTGATATAAAAACAAAGAGCTCAAGTAAACCTCACCTTGGTTTACTCACTGCTGGTTTTCTATCTGTTGAAACTAGATGGTAAACTGCATAAAAGCAGAAACCAAATCTGTCTTGCTCACCACTGTATCCCACAGCACTTTGTACAATGCCTGGGCAAATAGGAGGTGATCAACAAATACCTGAATAACTGAATCAATGAAAGAGAAGAGTAAAATAACTTTATTGATTTTTTTTTTGCAAACCGTTCTCTGTGCTCAAACTACTATAAACTGGCAGCTCTAATTTCTAGAAATATGGATTTAAAAACTGTACTCCAGTGATTGAAGGACCTGACGACTCTCTCCCTTTCTCTCTCTTACATGCATGCACGCGCACACACACACACACACACACACACGACTACATGAGTCAAAATTACATTATGAGCTATGAGATGTCGACATTATATAAATAAAATTTAATAGTGAAAAAGTGATTTGGAAGCCCTGTGAATTTTTACCCTACACATTTTGGAGGACGTCACATGGGTTAAGAAAAACACAACAAAATTGCATTTGTTCAGATAATCATTTGAATGTTTACATACATTTTTGGTTTGTTATTTTTTATAACTAATTTACATTTCCTCATATTAACATATATTCCTGTTTAGCATGTAATCAAATTATGCCAGTGAGAAAAATCCTCATAGTACCTTCATTGAGTTGCTGATTCTAAGAAAACACTGAACATGAACATGTACAAAAGAGGCATTTGAATAAAACAGCATGTGCATTTTTAAATATTTGCACAGTTTGATCTTTACATTTCTGTCTGGAGAAAATATGAACAAAACCCAGGTCTACCATGCTAAGATAATGGTTCAGATGACTGCCATAAAAGAAGTACATACAAAACAATGAAAACAAATCACAACCTTAGGTTCCGTGATTACTGAGAGGATTTCCCCTGCCCTAAGTGCTTTATTCTATTTCTTAAAAATATGAGCAGCAGCTTATCATAAGTCTCCACTACTGTGCATTAATGATGGAATCAACAACACAACAGACTCATAAGGATGATAGGACTGCAGAACAACTAGAAGTCACAGTTTTATGCTTCTTCTTGCTCTGGATAATTTAGAATTTTGCGGTGTGCCTGACGTAAATATTGCTGTTGTTTGAAGTAAACCTTGAATGCTCCTTTTATGGCAACAAAAGCAATTCCACCCTAAAATAAAAATAAAAAGCTTTTTATAATGCAGATTTAGAGAAACATAATAACATAATTTTACTTAGATCAGAAAAGACATAGCCATTGCTGCTAATTCAGATGAACGCAAATGAGACAGTTCTCTTTTCTACTTAGGGGGTAAGACAGGCAGGATCACTATACCCAACAGAGATACCTTCCCTGTTTTTTTTTTTTTTTTTTTTTTAATATTTATTTATTTTGAGAGCAAGAGAGAAAATCAAGCAGGCTCTGTGCTGCCAGTGCAGAGCCTGATGTGGGCTTGATCCTACGAACTGTGAGATCATGACCTGAGCCGAAATCAAGAGTCGGAGACGCTCAAATGACTGACCCACTCAGGTGCCCCCTTCCCTGTTCTCCTATTGAGGTAATCTTCTCTCCACTTAGCTTGATGTCCATTCTGATATAGCAGGGAGAAGGCTTGGGCACATGTGCAGGCTGCTATCAGAGAAGGGAAGTGGGAGGAATAACAATGATAGCAAACAACACAAGGGCATATTATGTGCTAGCACTTCAAATGAACTATTTAATCCACCACATAACCTTGATGTAGCTACCAATATGATCTTCATTTTACAGGCACAGAGAAGTGAAGAAATTTGATTTAGGTTTCTCAGCAAGGCAGTATCTGTGATAGGATATGAACCAGGCAGTCTGATCCTAGAGCTGAAGCTATTCACCAAAATCTTGTTGGCAAGGATGGGTGTGATAATTCATGCCTATTCTAGGAGAGACATCACCTGCAGCATAGTTCCGGAAGGCCAGAAGTAATGCAAAGGATCTTCCCCTCTTTCTTGCTATTGGATAACAGTGGGGATCAAATAGAACCTCAAGGCACAGAAGCCACAGAATGAGTAGTTATGAAGTCCCACTGTTTTGTTTTTTTTTTTAAACACAGTTCCTTCTCTTTTGTATAGTCACTTGGAAAAAAAAAAAAAAAGGTAGTATTAAAACCATCTTACCAAGATCGTCCTTTGTAAATTAGAGTTAACACTACTGAACATCAGTTTACCAACTATTGTTGCAATAGTAGGAAAGACAAGGGCTCCACACAAAATTCGGGTAGCAGAGACGTGATCTGCTAAAGGATTAGCCTCAGCTGGAATTCGAGGAACAGGACAACCAATCCCTGTTGGGGGGAAAAAAGAAATGGAGGTATTAGTGCTAATAAATCACAATAGCTAAAATATCTTCACATGTTAAGATTCTTCCACAAGGTTAATCTGGTGTGCTCATTATAACCACAATTCAGGGCCTTACCTGGAAATATACTGTTCAAAATTTGTAGTTTGTTTGAGTATTTGCGCCATAGTCTAAGCACGTAGTCTTCCCAGCGAATCATCTTGCCTAATATCAGCATGACAGGAATAGTAGGAAGTCCAATTAAAAGGAATAAAGGATCAGCTCTTTCCATAACATCCAGACCTTCTTTATGGCCTACAACCTGTGAAACAAACAGCATTCACTAGAATCATTTCCTTATCTAATGAAAGGCTGCATGCTTGAGCTGAATTCATTTTAGAGGAAATGGTAAATTTTGAAATAAAAATATAAAAAGTTTTAAAAATAAGTCAGAAAGTTATCAGTCCTGATTTATTTATGTGTCTCTCATTCAAAGGAAAAAAAGCTCCTTCATATTATATTGGAATAAAAGCTTTAAAAAACAGTGGGGTGCCTGGGTGGCTCAGTCGGTTAAGCATCCAACATCAGCTCAAGTCATGATCTTGTGGTTTGAGGGTTTGAGCCCCATGTTGGGCTTCTTGCTGTCAATGTGGAGCCTGTTTTGGATGCTCTGCCTCCTCCCCTGCTCATACTCTCTCTCAAAAATAAATATTGAAAAAAAAAAAATGGTTGAGGGCACATGCACCCCAATGTTCATAGCAGCACTATCAACAATAGCCAAAGTATGGAAAGAGCCCAATGTCCATTGATGGATGAAGGGATAAATATGTGGTATATATATATATATATATATACTAATGGAGTATTACTCGGCAATCATAAAGAATGAAATCTTGCCATTTGCAACTATGTGGATGGAACTAAAGGGTATTGAAAGACAAGTATCATATGACTTCACTCATGAGGACTTTAAGATACAGATGAACACAAGGGAGGGAGGGAGACAAAACATAAGAGACTCTTAAATATGGAGAACAAACAGAAGGTTACTGGAGGGGCTGTGGGAGGCAGGATGGGCTAAATGGGTAAGGGGCGTTAAGGAATCTACTCCTGAAATCATTGTTGCCCTACTAATTTGGATGTAAATTAAAAAAAAAGGTTGACCCACACTGATTACATTTCAATAGAGGGAAGGGGATTTCTGGTTATTTTATTCCTCTTATTTGATATGGTTAGACTGGGCTATAATTCTAGGTCCTGTTTGTCCTCCAGCAGAGCATCTGTTTTTCTGCTCTTCCTACTAGGGTAAGCATAACCAAGGGGCAGAACCAGCCTTTAGGAGATGGCCCAAAAGCTCACTTCTCTTTGGTTCTTTCTCCATACTCAGTGATCTCTGGTATGGAGTGATTTTTCTGGCTGGCTAAATGCTTGTTCTACAGACCAAACTCTGCTAAAATTCAATTCTAAGATCTACATTTGAGTGACTGCAGTTTTTGCTACAGGTTCCAGTCATTTTTCTAATCTAGGAACCCTAGGGTATCCTAACTCTAGGGTAATGAAGCTAAAACAATCCTTTCCCTCTCATCTGGGTCTTAGGGTTATTTCTCCACTGGTTTAGATCCCAGAGGGCAAGAAGGATATGATTATTTTTTAAAAATGTTTATTTATTTTTGAGAGAGCGAGTGAGCACAAGGGAGGGACAGAGAGAGAGAGAGAGAGGGAGAGAGAGAATCCCAAGCAAGCTCTGTGCTATTAGCTCAGAGCCCAGCTCAGGGTTTGAACCTATGAACCGTGAGATCATGACCTGAGCTGAAACCAAGAGTTGGTCACTCAATTAAATGAGCCACCCAGGCACCCCAGGATATGATTCTTACTTGTGAATCTCCATATATTCCCCTCCCAGGAAAATTCTTTTTACTCCATCTTGGCCTTATACTTCTCTCATCTCCATTTTATTGGTGAGCTTCTTAGTTGTAACTGGAGAACTTCCCTGAAAATTCTCTTTCAAACGTCTCAAATGATCTTCCCTTTAGCCAAAGTCCCAATCGCTTCCAAATTAAACCTATTTCTCTGAAGGATTATTTTTGGCAGTTATGACAGAAGAGGACAATTTCAGAATCTTGGGCTTTTAGCCCACCCAGGTATCAGTGAGGACAGCTTGCTAGGAAGACACTACTATAAAAACTCCAAATAGTTTTTCTGATCACACTTGAGGAGTAAGCCATGAAGAGAGGACTGGGAAGAAACTGTCTCTTTGAAAGCGAGGAGGTAAAAGGAAGGAAGGATAGGCAAGGAGGGAAGGAAAGAAAGAAGGCAGGGAAAACTAAAAGTGCCAGGTACACTCAGGAAACAAGCTCATGAAAAAGTAAATGGGATTTTTTTTTTCAAAAACGAGATGCTCTTCATGTCAACTATCATAGCAAATTTTTTTACTACTACATAGCAAATTTTTCACTACTACAAGGACGTGTGAAATAAGGTCAAGCTGAGAATGGTAAGAACAAATTGAAATTCTAGACAACACATTCAATCCAGGTAAAAATATTTTATACGTACATGGAGAGCACCAAAATGGATGCTTTAAAATCTGAGCTAGGGATGTAGTCCAGGTTTGTACTTCATTATCTAACCACAGTGTAATATTAAAGGGCAGGAGGCCAGCCTCTTCTCAGTGGCCAAAAACCAGGTATAGGTATCTAATATTCTTCTGTGTCTCCTTGTAGAAACTTGACACCTTGTATGTGAAGGATGACTGTTCTGAGTTGCCCTAAAGTGAAAGAGTCACAATACAGTTCATCCTTGAACAACATGAGTTTTGTATATAACTGGTCCACTTATATATAACTTTTCTTGATTTGTCAGTGCCCCTAATCCCCATGTTGTTCAAGGGTACACCGTATTTCGTAAACCCTAATCCCATACTGGGGACAAATGTGGATTAGCCCAGAGACTGTGTATTTACCTATGCTTTTTGAGGAATATTTCATTTTTATGTCATTTTTTTTCTTTTTTAATATTTATCTTGGAGAGAGAGCACAAGTGGGGGAGGTTCAGAAAGAGAGGCAGACACAGAATCTGAAGCAGGCTCCAGACTCTGAGCTGTCAGCACAGAGTCGGACAAGGGGCTTGAACCCACCAGCTGTGAGACCATGACCTGAGCCGAAGTCGGAGGCTAAACCAACTGAGCCACCCAGGTGCCCCTCATTCTATTATTTTCAGTTTAATGATCACATATAAAGTTACAACTAAATGTGATTTAAATATTCTCAAAGTGCTAGCAAATAAATTCAGAAATCTGAAAAATCCCTTTTGTGGGTTATGCTATTCTTTTTAAAATTTGGGGTTTAGAAATATAAAGCAGAGTGAATATTCAGGTAGAGACTATAGTAAGGCACAGTTTATTTCTCATGGGTAGCGGTAAAAACCTTACAACCAGGTATCTCAGAGTGAGGAAACAAAAAAGGAAATAGGGCAAACTGAGCAAAAGGCCCACTGCCCAATTTCTTATACCTAAAGTCGACAGAGATGCTTTATACTCAAGCTGGGCTCACCATGCACGCATACCTGCATGCATTCATTCAACTGAATACTGACTGTGTGCCAGAAATAGGCCTAGGTGTTGCGGATAAAATGGTGAGCTAAACAGATGTCTTTTGGAGAGGAGAGAGACAAATTAAACAAGCATGCAAATATAAATGCTAAAATGGAAACAATAGTATAACTATAGTATACCCCCTGCTACTATAATCAGACTCAAGGGCAGTAAATGAGGACTGAGTAAAGCAATGGGGCTGATTTAACTTTGGTCAAAACAAACCCAGCATACCTTGTGTATCATCAGGAACATTCTGGTTTTATGCTCCAAGATTTTAAAACAGGTTATTTTTAACACTTCAATTTGGGGGTGAGATTCAGGAACTATAGAATGTCTTCTCTAAGAATTTGTTATCTGTGTATAAAATAAAGACCTAGGAATTGTAGGTTTAAAGAAAGGTTTGTTTCTCTGCTTGAGGCCTAAAAGCTAGTTCTTCATATCCAGGAGTTCACCAATGTTGAAAGGCTAAGAGTTTTAACCTGATTTTTTTTTTTTTTAATTTTAGAGAGAAAGAAGAGTGCAAGTGGGGGGAAAGGGCAGAGGAAGAGAGAGACTCTAAAAAAATTTATTTAATTAATTAATTAATTAATTTATTTATTTACAGAGAGAAAGAGACATGGGAAGGGCAGAGAGAGAGGGGGGCAGAAAGAAAGGGAGACAGAATCCCAAGCAGGCTCTGCACAGCTCAAACTCACAAACCATAAGTTCATGACCTGAGCTGAAACCAAGAGTCAGCTGCTTAACTGACTGAGCCACCCAGGTGTCTGAGAGAGAGACTCTTAAGCAGGTTCCATACTCAGTGCAGAGCCTAACAAGGGGCTCAATTCCATGGGATCATGACCTGAGCCAAAATCAAGAGTCGGATGCTCAACCGACTGAGCCACCCAGGCACCCCCTAATCTGATCTTTTAAATCACTTCCTTTTAGGACCCTACTTTTATTTTTTAAATTATTATTATTATTATTTTAAAATCTACCTTTTTTCCTAAGTTCATTCACTTATTTTGAGAGAGAGACAACAAGCATGGGGGAAGGGGCAGAGAGAGAAGGGAGAGAGAAAATTCTAAGCAGGCTCCTGCACTGTCAGTGCAGAGCCCGATGTGGGGCTCGATCCCACAAATTATGAGATCATGACCCAAGTAGAAACCAAGAGTCGGACGCTTAACTGACTGAAACACCCAAGTGCTCCTATGGCCCTACTTTTAAATGGGAGAATGAACAGTGATGAATTAAGAGGTTTTCTTAGTCAGACTTAAGGATAGTGAAGTGTAGTATATGAGTTAAGAACTGACAATGCTTATGGGGGTTATTTTTACACCAGAGGGAAAAATGGAACGAAAATGGACATGAAGGTGGTTGTTCCAGAGTAAAATGTTCCCACTGCCTGTGGAACAAAGTTTCACTTAAGGAGCCCTAGATTAGAGACAGGGGTCCTAATGCTTCTTCCTTACTGTGTGGTATTGGACACGTAAACTTGCCAAATTTGTAAGCTAGGAATAATTAATAGTATCTAGATCACACGATTGATGCAAGGTTTAAAAACATCAGTGCTGGGGTGCCTGGGTGGCGCAGTCGGTTAAGCGTCCGACTTCAGCTCAGGTCACGATCTCGCGGTCCGTGAGTTCGAGCCCCGCGTCGGGCTCTGGGCTGATGGCTCAGAGCCTGGAGCCTGTTTCCGATTCTGTGTCTCCCTCTCTCTCTGCCCCTCCCCCGTTCATGCTCTGTCTCTGTCTCAAAAAATAAATAAACGTTAAAAAAAAAAAAAAAAATTTTAAAAACATCAGTGCTGGGGCACCTGGGTGGCGCAGTCGGTTAAGCGTCCGACTTCAGCCAGGTCACGATCTCGCGGTCCGTGAGTTCGAGCCCCGCGTCAGGCTCTGGGCTGATGGCTCAGAGCCTGGAGCCTGTTTCCGATTCTGTGTCTCCCTCTCTCTGCCCCTCCCCCGTTCATGCTCTGTCTCTCTCTGTCCCAAAAATAAATAAACGTTGAAAAAAATTAAAAAAAAACAAACAAAAACAAAAACAAACAAACAAAAAAAACATCAGTGCTGGAAGGTGTTTAGCCCAGTGCTGGGGGAAAAAAGTTACCTATCACGTTGTCTTTTCAATAAAAAGATAAGCAGAAGGTCTCAAGTTCCTCACAACTAACTGGGATTGAATTTAAGACTGGCTCGTGGAGAAATAAATGGGAAAAGAATAGTGGTCTGATTCCTTAACCTAATATACTTGTACTTTAGAGTAGTCGGAGAACAAAAGGAAAAGAAAACCGTCAAGGGTTAAAAAGAAAACCCTAAATACTGCTGATGGTATAAGTGGGGCACATTCCCTAACAAATATGCTCAGAAAGGTAAAAGTCTTCCCAATACAATTAAATCATATGATACCTACCTACCTACCTACCGTCTGTAATCTACTGTAATCTCTCTCATTCAGGGCTTAAAAAATCTTTCCAAGTGCCACAGGGTATATGAAGATTATTTCTAAGTGGTAACACAAAATATATGTATCATCATAATTTTAGTCTTTTTCTTTACCATCACCATTAACCAACATGTTCATTTTTGTCTCCTTGCTTGTATCTCCTCTACAGATCCAAATTATTGCCTTCAAGAGTCAGCTCCAGACTTACTTTCTATGAAACTTCAAACGATCTTTCATTGTACTGAATTAAAATACTGTTTATGTAGTCTTCTGTACTCTTCATATTTGTTTACATAATGTTATAACTGTTCTCCAGTTGTTCACTTACGTACACCTTGTCTTAGAACTATATTCCTTGGGCCTGGGAATCATTAACAAATTTCTTTTAAGATTGAGCGACGCTTGGAGTCCCTGGGTAGCTCAGTTGGTTAAGCGTCTGACTATTGGTTTCGGCTCAGGTCATGATTGTACAGTTAGTGACTTTAAGCCCCACATTGGGCTCCATGCTGGCAGTGTGGAGCCTGCTTTGGATTCTCTCCCTCTCTCTCAAATTAAAAAAAAAAGATTGAGTGAGCCTAAAATCTTTCCTCAAAAAGAGCCATTCTATTCCTTGTAGTCAATTAGGTATTAAGAGAAATCACTCAATCTCATGGGGCCTTAGTTTCCTCACCTGCAAAAAATATACATATACATCCGTATTGTACATTCAATAATGTATATATCTGCTCTAAGTTTTTGTGTCTTCGTCAGTACTAGTGAATTACCTAAACCTCCCTGAACTAATGATGTACTCATTAATCAAAACTGGAGTTTTAATTTATTTTATTTAATTATTGCAGAGAATATAATCAAATAAACCTGCTACTACCTGACAGAACTAGTCATATAAAAAAAAACCCACGATATTTATGAAAGCCCTTTAAGTATTAGTCTCTGTGTATATGCTATAACAGGAATACCTAAGTGTAAGACAGTCTCTACTTTCAAGGAAATTACTTTTTAAAAAATATTTGAGAGAGAGAGAGCAAGACAGAGTGTGAGTGGGTGCAAGCAGGGGAGGGAAGGAGAGCAGAGAGAGAGAATCCAGTGCAGAGCCCCACGTGGGGCTTGATCCCACAAACTGTGAGATCAAGACCTGAGCCAAAATCAAGAGTCGGACACTTAACCAACTGAGCCACCCAGCACCCCTCAAGGAAATTACCTTCTAATAGGAAAAGCAAAGGGCTGAATATAGGAAAAATTAAATAACTTCAGTAATCTATATCAATATCACTTGGTCAGCACAAGATTTGCTGCCATTTAAAGAATGACAGTGGCAGGAGTTGTCTGGTTAGTTTCAGGAGGGAAAAGCAGCTGAACTAAGCCTGAAAAGAGTTCAGATTTGGAGAAGTAGAGAAGGGAATGGAGAGACAGGTATGAGGCAGGGAGGGTGGCAAAAGTCAAAGGACAGAGGTAAAAAACTAAACAGGAGCAAAAGAATAGGATACAGGGGACAGCCCAATAGGCCTCAAAGTAGAATGAAGTAAGACTATGAAGGATTTGGCATAACAAATCAGGTCAAGGAAATAGAATCTTTTTTAAGTCAGTGGTTCTTAATCTTTATCCATTACACTCATGACAAATGATGGTTTACTATTTGTAATTCATTCTAGTGACTACATCCAGATTTTGGGGGTATCCTCAACGCTTCATGAAGAAACCTTGCAATACTCTGTTTCACCATGACTAAACAACCAGAAAGACTACTTACTATGGACCTGGCATAGGCAAGTTATGTGCAATTTCTAGAATATTACATAGTGTGTAAACTATTACTGAGTTACTTATGAAACACTTACCCAATCTAACTGCTGCATTGGAAAAGTCCTACTTAAGACAGAGAAGACAGCTTGGAGTAGATGTTGAAGGGATTATTTTAGGAAGATTAATTTGGAAGGATGGACTGAGAAGAGAATGAAATTAGAGAAACCAATCAAAAGGCTCCTTTAGCCATATGGTATGATAGGGGAGTGACAACAAAGTCAGGTGTTATAAAGACTGTGGAAAGGAAGCTACGGATATAAGATATCAAAATGGAAACTGCTTGGATTTGGTCAGTGGACTGGAGATAGGGCTACGAAGCAGAAAGTTAAAGGTAATCCTAAGAATGTAGGATATAAACCGAGTAGATGGGAAAATGATAGTAGCAATCAGAGGTATAGAGAAATTATAATATTATAAAATATAAATAAATTTAGGTTTCAAATTGAGGAAAAGACTAGTTTGATTTCAGAAATCCTGAGTGTGAAATCACAAGTGGTCACATAAGGAGAAGGGTCAACTGCAACGGCAGGACTGCTTTTGAGGATAGAATAGGGCAAAAGATGTAGATCTAACTATAAAAGGCACACAGCTGATAGCTGGAAATCATTAGGGAAAAAGTATAAAGAGAGGAATCAAGGGCCTGGGACTAAATCTTGAAATTTAAGTCTAATAATCTTCACCAACAGTTATTGATTGTAGCAAAAAACAGGAAGTAACTAATTTCCAATCAACAGACTGGTTAGTAAATTGTTCTAATTCCATATGTAGAATGGTATGCAGATTTCTGCATACTTATAAAAAGATCTCCAAGATTCACTGTTTGTAAAAAAAAAAAAAAAAAAAAAAAAGGCGGGTGTAGTTCTAATATGCTTCCTTTTAGGGGGAAAAAAATGTATGTGTGTGGGAGAACAAATTTATTTTTTCTTGCACATGCACAAAGAAAGTCTAGAATATATTACATAACTAATATAAATGGCTACCTGGGGAAGTGAGGGGGAACCTGGGCAAATGGACAGGAGTAAGAAGATGACTTTTCACTATATAGTTTTTTTTTAATAAATTTTCTTATTTTTAAGGCTTGAGACTGTTATTACTTGTTCAAAATAATTTTTAAAACTCCTAACAGAAATCTAATAGATCTTCACATTAAAAGTATTATCACTGAATAGAGTAAAATACTGAACCTGCATCACTGTCACTGCTCCATAAGTCACAGCTGTCCAATAGATAGAGCCAACCATTATTCCCGCTGCAGCAAATGGACAAGCTTTTGAGATCAGTCTATCTGCAAGATCCAAGACGTAAACAACTGGACCTATAATAAAAGAAAGTAATATTTCAACACAAGACAGATATTTAAAAAATGACTTGTTCAATATTTTCCAATGATCTAAAATGTTATGAAGTTGGATGTTCTGATGCTTTAGAGGTAACTGTTATAAACGTGTGGGAACCTAGATTTGAATAAACTTAGAATTTCTCAATTGTCTTGATGAATAGCTAAGTTCTGCTTCCTAAATTCTAGGAAATAGCTTCTTCAAATTTTTATCTTTATCAGTAAATCAAATAAAGCCTCAAACGCAGCTGCTTCTTATGAAAAAAATAGTTCTCTTACTTATTTTATTCACACTGGCTACTGCAGAATGAAATGGCCATTTCAGAACAGTTCCTGCCCATAATTATATTCTCTAGTACTTGGTAAAAATATCACTTCTTTGACTTCACTCATTACTTCCTTGGTGCAGTATGTGAAGGTAACCAATGCTATTTTCTTGTAGTTATAAGAAGTCAATCTATCTTACGTTGATGTTTCAATATGCACATTTAGTTGAGTATTATTCTCTACAAACTTTTCCCCCCCAAGTTTTTATTTAAATTCTATTTAGTTAACATATAGTGTACTATTAGTTTCAGGAGAATTTAGTAATTCATCACTTACATGTAACGCCCATCTAACAAACTTCTTTTAATGATCACCATGCCAGTTTTTATGACATTCCAACAGCTGTATATGCCAATTATACTTCTATTATTAAATGCTTACTGTGAAATTTGGCTACTACCTTTCTCTGTAAGTTATTTAGAATAGCTATATTTGGAGGTATTCTAGACTGCTTTTAAGCCCAATACAATTTAGCTCCAGAATTTTTCAGAATAGCGAAAGGGTCTCAGGACTGAATTAGAACAAGGCCTAAAGAACTGAGTATCTAAGTTTAATCAAAGAAATATAAAACCTGATTTAGTAATCATATTTGTTGAATACCCTCCACATACAAACTATCACTTGAGACATTTTCTTAGAAATGTATAAGAATTATTACCTACCTTCTGAGGGCTTACAATCTATGAGGACGCTGTAGAATGTAAAAAATTATTTTTATTGTAGAAAGAAATTAACATAGCAATATGAGATAAATTAAACACGTATGAACAAGCATCGATCTATAGAGCCTTGATCAATACTTCCCCTGATCACTAGAGCCAGTAACATTACTAGTCACTGTAAGAGAGACCCCATTGTGAAGTAGAAAGAACATTGGGAGCCACATTAAAGGACCTATGATTTCAATTTAGTGTATTTACTATCTCCTCCAACAATAGTTTGCACTTAAGTCTACATGATACCAGCTGCTGTGCCCCAGGCATTACATGCATCATTATTCAATCTTATAATGTATAGTTTTATCCTTAAAATATACAAATTTGCTGGGTTAAGTTTAAAACTCCCTCAGAAGGCACAATAGAAGTCATTTTAGTGAGTCACCAAAGATCTGTCAAATGCTGGTACTAAAAGTTAAAGACCATAAAGTATATATAAAACCTCCACACTTCAACTTTCATATTCTCTACTGATAATCCTTTAATCAAAAATTGAAGCCACAAAAGAACAAGTCCAGACTCTCCACAGCACATGCAGCCACTACCAACATCACACCTATCTGATGTCAATCCCTCCACTGACATACCAGATCCCATCTCTTGCCAACTCAAAGCCACAGCTCCAGCAACTGTTTCCTACATCATTTCCTCTCTACTCTTTATTGGAATGTTTCCAATCAGACATATTGTTGTTTCTTCTATCTTAAAAAAACCCAAATAATTGTCTTGATCTTTCTTCCCCCCACTGCTTGATCTTTGCTCCCTTTACAAAATTCCTCAAAAGACTCATCTGTTTTCACTCTCCTTCAATTCTCCTCTTGAATCCACTCCACCAAAATTGCTCATAATGGTCACTAACAACCTATGAACAGCTGAATGCAAAAGGGAGGACTATTTGGCCTAACAGAAGTATCTGACATGGATATTCCCTTCTTCTTCCTCATATATGGTTCTTCATTGTACTTCTGGGACATCATCATCTTTTGGTGTTCTTTCCATCACCAGTCATTAACTTTTCAGTCTTCTTTCTTGGTTCCTCCTCCTCTTCTTGACCTCAGTGAAACCCACCCTGCCAATTTCTACCTCATGATACTATTTACTCTGCATTATTTTTCTTTTTCCCAAAGCACTTACCACCTAACATACTCTAATTTACTCATTCTGTTTCCACCTGTGAGAACAGGGGCTGGGAAACTATGGGCTAGGCCAAACCCAGCTGGCTGCTTTTGTAAATAAGGTTTTATATGGAACATGCCACATGCAAAAGCCTAAAATATTTACTGTCTGGTTTATAACAGAAAAAGTCTGCTGACTTTTGAACTAGAATATATGCTCCAAAGGGAAAAATAACACTTTTGTTTTGCTCATTGATGAATCCCAATTCCTAGGATTCTAAATATTTGAATTCTCTACTAAGGTACTTATGTAAAACTACACCATGAAAATCTTTCTGTACCAAGCCCAAGTTAACTATAGGGGTATTTTCTACTGAGTCAGAATCAAAATTGGTAAGGAAAGAAGGTATTTTGCATGCTTCCAATGTAACTCCTTCCTCCCTCTTCAACAGGGTACATCCATCAGTAGATAGGATGAAGCAATATAATTCCTAACATGGTAGTCAATCACTATCACTTTTATCTATCATGAGCATGGACAATTTAGAGACGTTTGAATTGTCTTCCTTTAAAGATTTCAGAAGGTTCAATTTTCTTCCTGAATCCACAGGTGTGAATTCTTTTTGTACAAGCAAAAACAAACAAAAAATCCACTTACTTCTGGAAATTTTCTACTCATTCCTTGGGTCACATATAAAAGATGTGCCAGATTACATGAAGACACTGGCTGTGTTTCATAGTCCTTATTTCCAGTTTTTCTGAAATAATCTTGTCTAATCTTTTGTCTTTATTTTTCCTAAAACTCTCCATGCTCTTCCAGATAGACTAGTCCAAGAATAGTTTAATAAAGATAAATGCCTAATAGTAAACATACCAACAGAACAGTAAATTGCCATGCAGGGGAGGTATTTCTTAAAGATTATCTAGGCAAGCTATTTAGTGAATAAGAACAATTACTGAATTTCTCTGGATGACAGTCCCTGAGTCACTCTTCTTACTAGGAAGCTTACCATATGCTACTATCTCATAACTTGGGATTGAAAGAGAAGTTACTAGATTCTTCTTACTGTCAGATTATAGCACAGAGAGTAGTGGGAAGTGAGGAAAGGCAAGACTAGCCATTTACAACCTCAATTCTATTGAAGAGGAAGAAGAGTAAATGCACATCACATAAGTTAAATACCTAAGGGCATAAAAAGACTTCAATATTTTAAAAGGCATTTTGAATTTTTAATGTCTCAGTGGGCTTCACCACTTACTTTTCAATGTACTGTATTTACACAATGGATGGCAATTGAAGAAGCTCTGTATAAATGTAAGTTTTGAAAACCCAATAATTTAAAGGGCACTAGGGAAGCTCGCAATTAAGAGAGAATATTGCGAATTCTTTTGTACAATAAAGAAGCTTTTGTAAAGAAAATAACTACACCCTAGTATTCTGGATAAATTCAAATTTTCACATTTCAGATATGAATGACATCAAACAGAGCTGAGACCTAATGGAGAAACTCTTAAGTCCATGTCTACTGAAAAATAAGTAATCAGTTTTATCTGGAAGACACTGCAAAAGGAGATTTGTTGCACTGGTGATTTAAATTCAAATTCATGTATGCATGGTGTTAAAGGTACATC
Organism: Leopardus geoffroyi; assembly: GCF_018350155.1. Taxonomy (NCBI): domain Eukaryota; kingdom Metazoa; phylum Chordata; class Mammalia; order Carnivora; family Felidae; genus Leopardus; species Leopardus geoffroyi. The sequence continues at coordinate 53,087,647 of NC_059334.1, read as the reverse complement.
TTGGAAGATAAGAAATTAATGACTGAAGGGCAGAAAATATTTAGGGCTCAACATCTATGGGCACTGCTCACTGTAATACCCAGAATTCCCATGGCCTTTCTCTGGGACAGAAAAGTATCCTTAAAAAAAAAAAAAAAAAAACAACCTCTGACCAATTCTTGAGAAATAATTTCTACATGTTGCCAGAATGCTATAAAGTTTCTAACACAGAACACAATTTAATGAGCAAAAATAGATGTTTCACAAGATAGCCTTGTATAAATTCCTGAGAAGATAACAGCTTTACTGAACTCCAAAGTTTCTGTTAAGTGGCCAATAGTTCATAAAAGAGATTTAATAAGACAGACTGTTTGCAAAAGGTATTCAAGTTTCCAGTTTTTTTTTGTTTGTTTTTGTTGTTTTGCTCTGCATTGAACTAGTTTTGATCTAGACCCAACTTAAATGCCAACTTGCTAAGCCAAAACAACCTCACCTTCAGCTTCAGAACCATCCAGAACTGCAGATTTTGGAGGCCACCAAGAGTCCAACAATATAGTCCTAAACTTCTCTCCTTGCTCCAAGTCTTCTTTTTGTTGTGTTCTATTTCTGGAATGTCCTGTCCCTACTTTAAGTCTATACGAAACCCAACTTCCCAATGAAAACTAATCTAACCTGACAGAGGTTGACTAATTGCTCTACCCCACCCTGTTCATGTCCCATGAGGCTTCCTTTAATACTATCCCATAAAATGCACTTACCCCTTTGCTTGTACATAATGTTAGTACTTTATGTTCTTGTTCAATGTTTGTTCAGTTGTCTCAATATCCTTATTTCTGTCCATGTCAGCATCATCATAGATTGAAAACTCCCAGGGGGCAGGGGCCAAGTCTGTTTAACTCGTTTTGTACAGTGCCTAGGATAGAACCATGTACAGATAGGTGCTTAAAAAAAATGCTTTTGATGATGATTGGCATCACTCTCAGGGACTCTGTAGGCCACAGCTATCTCAGCACATGGTACTTGGCAGTACATTAGGGCACTTTGGCCTGTTGCATAGGATATTAAAATATAATGGCATAGGACCTAGCTGCAGCACTCTGTGGCAAGTATTTGACTCAATCCATTGTTAAAAAAGGTCCTTTAATAGGGGTGCCTGGCTGGCTCAGTGAGTGGAGCGTGCAACTCTTGATCTTGGGGTTGTGGGTTCAAGTCCCACGTTGGGTGTAAAGATTACTTAAAAACAAAATCTTAAAAAAAAAAGTATATGGTCTCAAGTCAACAAATGTGGATTTTATTGAAGACAGAAGTAATACCACAACAACCATCTCAGAAGTTAAAAGTATATGGAACTCCTGATGGGACAGTAAAGAATTTTAACTCTTTCTCTAGCATTCATCACTGTTTTAAACACTAGACTTCAGAGGCCAGGTTGAAGAGCCTCAGAAAGCTTATGTAAATGTCATCTTTGATTGCTCTGCTGGTAGGGTGAGGTTTTACCAATTTTATGCAGGAATAAATATCCTACAAACTCAGGCTATCAATTATTTTGCTTAGTAACAAGAAGTTAGACATTAAATTGTAAACAGGTAAGAATATGTTGTTGGGCAATTTTTTAGACAACCAAACTAGTAATAATTGGCCCCAAATCCTCAAAACAAAACAAAACAAAACAAAACAAAACAATGCTGAGGAATAAAAGATCCAGAGTCAAAGCAGATGAGTACCATTCCTGTGTGTGTGTGTGTATACATATATACATATAGCATAATACTATATATATATATATATATATGTAGCATAATACCATGAATAGTAACTAAAGATCATAGTAATTCTTAATTACATAGTCTATGCCAAAAGAAAGCTTAAATTTATCCTCATAAGAGAATAGCCCATAGAATTCATTCGTGGGCTATAAAGTCAACTACTAAGTACCTATTAAGCACCTACTGTACACATAGCATTCTACTTTGCATTAAAATAAATGTAAATGAAATTTAAACACCAGCCTCTGCCTCCAAGGAGCCTCCAATCTAGTTAAGGACAACCAATAAATACACATTAAACAACTGAAGAATTTTAAGGAAAATTTAGTATATGTACATTAGTATGCACAGACTTTACAGATATGTGAATGAAATTTCAAGTAAACATTATAGGGGGATGAGGATTCAGAGTTTTTCAATTGATATATACATGTGTATTTTACTAATTAACAGAAGTGAATCTTAGAAGTCTATGATCTGAAAAGGGGCATTCTAAAAGACCTTCTAACTGGGGCAAAAGACTTTCTTCAACAGGTTTATATAGTTTTAAAAAGCTAGTATACCAGTAATATCAGGGTTAATTGACAGAAACCCTGACTAGGGTTCAAAGATGCTGACACCCTCATAGGAAGGAAGTTCCTGATGACAGACATGCTAAATGAAAATGAAATTTCAGGAAAATTAATCTTATAATAGATTATTTAAAGTCAATAAACTAGAACAGAATCCGCCAAGATTTTGTATCTAAACCAAATACAAAGAAAAAGTAACAATCCAGAGAAACTTAATAATATAAAGAGACAGCTGAATTAGGAAAAGATCAAGAAACATCAGAGAAAATGCAATGTGGTTTTTTTTTTTTTTTGAGAGAGAACAATGACTAAGGTATTAAATTCTTTGAATTTCAAAATAAAATGTTGAAAAAGTTCTTTAAGGTGTGATAAAAGAAGCACCACCATCAATTATCATTAGTTAATACATAAAAACGGGACTCGAACCCACGAGCTGTGAGATCATGACCTGAGCTGAAGTTGGACGCTTAACCGACCGAGCCACCCGGGCACACTGAGTAATTACTTTAAAAAAAAAAAAAAAGATTCTATAATTATGTTTTGGACCTATAATTCAGCTATCTGTATTTATATGCAGTGTGCACCCAGAAAGTCTCACTCTGTTCAAGATGCTTCTTAAAAAAAAAAAAAAAAAAAAAGAAAAAAAAGATGCTTCTTAAAACTAATCTACTTTTAAATCTTTGGTAACAAGACGGAAAGTGATTTGCATCCAGTAAATGCAAAGAAATCCTATTTTGAAGGTATCCTAGTCATTTGCCTCATAAAAGGGTATATAAATGAGAGCCAAAGAAGACCTAATGAGTACAAAGTATAACTACAAACTTTGAGAACAGGAAGTATTCAAAGACTGAATCACTATGGAATGGAATTTTTGTTTTTAAATTCATTTTGATACAAAAGCAAAGTAAAAATAAACACTTCTCTAATGGCTAAGTGTAAACATTACTAAGAAACTTATTAATATGAAGTACCTGAATTCTTAAGTCTATAGACTGGTTTTCAAGTAGTGAAATAAGCCAACTATATATTTTATGAGAGCATCTGGAAAAGTAACAGGTTGAATTCATGTGAATAATACAGGGCCACATGTGGTTATAGGAAAACCATGTCCCTATTAGAGAGTAACTGATAGCTTAGGAAATATTAGAAATTGAAATTACCATAAAATTGAAGCCTTGAAAAAATTTAAAAACACTAATGCTTATTTTATAGCACCGTTTTGCAATCTATAGCATTCTTACTTGCTTTACAATGGTTCAGCCATCTTATAAAGACATATAAATTAAAACTATGAGATTATCTTTCCTTACCTAACAGACTGGCTAAAATTTTAGTTTGTCAACACATTCTATTGGCAAAGCAGTGAGCAAACAGTACACTACGGGTGAATATATAAGTGGTATTAATACCTACAGAGAGGAATTTGGCAATATCTAGCAAAAGTATACATCCAATTCACCCTTTGACTCAGCATTCCTTTCTCAGTTCATCTTTCCATAAATATTCCAAACTAATACATGAATAAAGAATTGCAGTATCATTCTTCTGTATCACCTAAAAAAATAATAGATCTAGAGGCAATGAATGAAAAAATTACCAATCTTTGCTAAAACCAGTAGGTAGAAGCTGATAGGGAACCTAATCAGATGCATCAGGTTGATAATACCTGTATGCACCGATTATAGTTTTACCATAAAAAGGACTACACGTTTTTTTTCAGATTTATTGAGATATTTTTGGCATACAACAAACTCAAGGCATACAATGTGATGATTTGATATACATATATATTAAAAAAAAATTTAATGTTTATTTTTTGAGAGATAGTCAGAGTGTGAGTGGGGAGGGGCAGAAAGAGACACAGAGAATCCAAAGCAGACCCCAGGTTCTGAGCTGTCAGCATGGTGCCCAATGCGAGGCTCAAACCCATGGACTGTGAGATCATGGCCTGAGCCGAAGTCAGACACTTAACTGACTGAGCCACCCAGGTGCCCCTGATATACATATATATTACCAAAATAAGGTTAATACCTCAATACTTTTTTTTTATTTATTTTTGAGAGAAAGAGAGACAGAGTGAGGGGGAGGAGCAGAGAGAGAGTGAGGGAGACAAAGAATCCGAAGCAGGCTCCAGGCTCTAAGTTGTCAGCACAGAGCCCAATGGGGGGCTTGAACCCACCAACCATGAGATCATGACCTGAGCCGAAGTCAGATGCTCAACCGACTGAGCCACCCGGGCGCCACTCAGTCCTCTTAATTACCATTTTTGTGTTGGTAACATTAAGATCCACTCTCCTAACTGTAGTTAATCATAGTCACCGTACTGTGTATTAGATCCCTGGAACCTACCCATCTACTAGATGAAATTTTGTACCCTTTGGCCAACATCTCCAAATATCCCTTATCCTTAGGCAATCACCATTCTACTATTTCTATGAATTTGGCTATTTTAAATTCTACAGGTAAGTGACAACATACAGTACTTGTCTTTGTAACTTATTTCATTTAGCATAATGCCTTAAAGATTTATCCATGCTGCTGCAAAAGGCAGGATCTCCTTTTTTAAACAGCTGAATATTTCACTGTATGTATGTGTGTGTATATATCTGACTTTAAAAAAATTCTTTCATCTCGTGATAGACACTTAGGTTGTTTCCAAGTCTTGGCTACTATGAACAAAGTTGTGGTGAACATGGGGGTGCAGGTATCTCTTTGAGACCCTGATTTCATTTCCTTCAGATATCTGCTTAGAAGTAGGGTTGTTGGATCAATGGTAGTTCCATTTTTGATTTTTTGAGGAGTCCACATTGTTTTCCACAGTGGCCACACCAATTTACATTCCCACCAACAGTGCAATGCATAGGAGTTCTCTTTTCTCCATAGCATTTTTTTTTTTTTTATAATAGCCATTTTAACAGGTGTGAGCTAACATTTCATTGTGGTTCTGATTTACATTTCCCTGATGATCAGAGATGCTGAACATCTTTTCATGCATTGGTTGTATGTCATCTTTGGAAAAGTCTGTTCAAGTCTTTTGCGCATTTTAAAATCAGATTGTTATTTTGCTATTGAATTGTATGGGTTCCTTATATACTTTGGATATTAACCCCATATCAGATAGATGATTTATAAATATTTTCTCCTATTCCATAGGCAATTGCCTTTTCATTTTGCTGACTGTTTCTTTTGGAGTGCAGAATCTTTTCAGTTTGATACAGTCCCACTTGTTTATTTTTGCTTTTGTTACTTGCACTTTTGGGATCATATCCAAAAATCATTACCAAGACCAATGTCAAGGAAGCTTCCCCCTATGTTTTCTTCTAGAAGTTTTATAGTTTCACACTAAAGCCTTTACTTAAATACATTTTAATTAATTTTTATGGTGGTATTAGTAAGATGGAGTCTAATTTCATTCTTTTGCATGTGAATATCAAGTTTTCCCAACACCATTTATTAAAGAGACTATTCTTTCCCCATTGAGTATTCTTGGCTCCTTTGTCAAATATTAGTTGAACATCGTTTACTTCTGGGGTCTCAATTCTGTTCCAAGAGGCCTATGTGTCTCTCTCTATGACAGTACCATATTGTTTTGATTACCACAGCTTCATAATAAAGTTTGAAATCAGGAAATGTGGCTCTTCCTTCTTTGTTCTACTCAGGATTGCTTTGGGCATTTGGGGTCTTTTGTGGTTCCATACAAATTTTAAGATTATATTTTCTACTTCTGCAAAAAAGGTGACTGGGATTTCGGCAGGGATCTCTACTGAGATAATCATAATCATGATTTTTATCTTTCATTCTATTAATGTGGTGATTCGCACTGATTTACAGATGCCGAACCATCTCAAGGATAAATCCCATTGGGCCATGGTGTTTGATCCTTTTAATGTGCTGTTGAATTTGGTTTGCTAGCATTTTGTTGAGAATTTCTGCATCTATATTCAGCAGAATACTGGCTTGTGGTTTTCCTTTCTTGTAAGCCTTATATGGCTTTGATATCAGGGCTCATAAAATGAATTTGGGAATTTCTCTCCTTTTCAATTTTTGGAACAGTTCAAGAAGGACTGGCATTGATTCTTCCTTACATGTTTGGTAGAATTCACCAGTGAAGCGATTTGGCCCTGGGTTTTTTTGTTGGGAGGTTTATAATCTCCTTGCTGTTGACCTGTTCACATTTTCTATTTCTTCATGATTTGGTCTTGTTAGATGGTATGTTTCTAGGAATTTAACCTTTACTTCTAGGTTATCCAATTTGTTGGCTACAATTGTTCATAGAAGTCTGTCAGGATTCTTTGTATTCCCGACATGTCAGTTGTAATATGTCCTCTTTGAAAGACAACTACACATTATATGCCTCAGGTTGTGATGTAGTAAGAAGTACACAGGACTATGAAATATTCTTGCAAAAAAAAAATCGTATTTAACTTCACTGATGAGATCTAACCACCATTATAAGAAATGTAAGGGATACAGCAACATATTACCCAAGTATTCTTGGGCCATAATAACAAAATCCATAAAATGGGAAATTCTATGATGATAAATTATTTTTTTATTTAATGAAAAAATTACAAGGGAAAAGCTAAAATACTGGGGTTTACAAGTCACACTAGGCCTTAGGTCCATACAAAGCTGGAGAGCTGACTCTAAGGGTTATATGAACCATGAGTGAAAGGGTAAGCCAGAAAAATCCACATGACAACAAAGTGAGCCAACAAAGAAAACTATCTTATCTTCAAGAAGAAAAGTAGGGGTGCCCAGGTGGCTCGGTCAGTTGAGCGTCTGACTCTTGGTTTCAGCTCAGGTCATGATCTCCTGGTTCGTGGGTTTGAGTCCCGCATCAGGCTCTGTGCTGACTGTATGGAGCCTGCTTGGGACTCTGTCTCTCTCTCTGCCCTTCTCCAGCTTGCTCACTCTCTCAAAAATAAATACATTAAAAATTTTTTTTGAAAAAAGAAAAGTATGATGAGGACAGTTTCTTCTAAAAATCTGTAACCATAGTCAACTGGCATGCAGATTTCAGGTTAGAAATCTGTCTGTGCTAAGGGAGAAATCCCAAATGCAAATCCTTTCTGGAGTTCTTTCACCTTCAGGATATCCAGTCCACAAATATGAACACAAATGTGCACCTAATTCCCACACTCAAGTGAAATGAAGCATCATGAACAAGAGCCAGAAGAAAACAACAGTTTAGGTTACCAAAGACTTTAGATAATGGAATTATCAACCCAAACATAAAAAACTGTAAAATAAAATACAAAGTAACTTATAAATGAACAAAAAACATGAGACTATAAACAATCACCAGGTGCATTTAAAAAAAAAACTAGAACTTACAGAAAACAAAACCCCTTGCAGATTATGAAGAGAGAATTTAAGAACTGGGTAACAGTTAAGAAGAAATTATAATGTTGCAGCACAGAGACCAAAAGATGAAAATCCATAAAAGAAAATAGAAATGTCTAACATAACTCTAATCAGAGTTCTAGAAGAATGGGCGGAAAAAAAGCACAGGGGTGCCTGGATGGCTTCGTCAATTAAACTTCCAACTTTGGCTCAGTCATGAGCTCATGGTTCGTGGGTTCTAACCCCACACTGGGCTCTGTGCTAACAGCTCAAAGCCTGGAGCCTGCTTCAGATTCTGTGTCTCCCTCCCTCTCTCTCTCTGCCCCTCCCCTGTTCATACTGTCTCTCAAAAATAAATAAAACATTAAAAAAAAAAATTAAAAAAAAGAGGGGCACCTGGGTGGCTCAGTCCATTAAGCATCTGACTTCTGCTCAGGTCATGATCTTGCGGTTTGAGTTTGAGCCATGTGTTGGGCTCTGTGCTGACAGCTCAAAGCCTGGAGCCTGCTTCAGATTCTGGGTCTCCTCTTCTCTCTGTCCCTCCTCTGCTCATACTCTGTCTCTCTCTCAAAAAATGAATAAACATTTAAAAAAATTAAAAAAAAAAAAAAGAAAAAAGCATAAAACCTAAAATTTAGTATGGGGGGGGCACCTGGGTGGCTCAGTCAGTTAAGGGTCAAACTCTTGGTTTTGGTTCAGGTCATGATCTCATGGTCTGTGAGTTCAAATGCTGCATCAGGCTCTGTGCTGTCAGCAAGGAGGCTGCTTGGCATTCTTGTTCTTTCCCTCTCTCTCTGCCCCTCCCCTGCTTGCTCTCTCAAAATAGATAAACTTAAAAATAATTGCTACAGGGGAAAATACAGTATCAGAGGGAAAAACACTTCAATCCGGAAGATGGCCAAGAAAAGGGAGAAGGGAAAAGTAGAACAAATGGAACACACAAAATGTAACAGTAAAAACCCAACTCTATCAGTATCACAAGAAGTGTAAAAACACAGAACTGAAAATAAAAGGATAAGGAAAGATAAACAGGCAAATACAACATCATCAAAAAAAAAAGCTGATATATAGGAGGAAAAGAGTAACTTTACAGTGGAAAAACCTGACAAACACCATCTTAGCCAGATGACCAAGGTCAGTATCACCAGTGATAAGTAACGTTGACAGTATTTGTCTTTGCTATGATATGATGAAAATGGCACTTCCCCTCTGTGGTCTTGTTCCCTATAACGCATAACCTCAACAGACAATGGGAAAAACATCAAACAGATCTGAATTGGGGGACATTCTACAAAACATCTGACCATTACTTCTCAAATGTGTCAAGGTCATCAAAAACAAGGAAAAGTCTGAGAAACTGTTACAACCAAGAGAAGCCTACGGAGACATGACTAAATGTAATGTGGTATCCTGGAACAGAATGAAGATATTAGGTAAAATTAAGGAAATCTGAATAAAATATGGACTTTAAATTAATAACTATGTAGCAATATTGGCTAATTATAACGAATGTACCACAATAAGACGTTAATAATAGAGGAAACTGGATGTGGGATGTATGGGAACTCTGCTATTTTTATAATTTTTCTATAAATCAGAAACTGTCCTAAAAGTTGATTTAAAAAAAAGATGGTGTAGCTAGGTCTATTCTATATTATCATGTCTATATTATACACAAGTGTAAGACAAAAAAAAGCATTATTGTAGATAAAATAGTCATTACTTAATGATAAAGTGTTGAACTCACAAGGAAATTTTATTTCTAAACCTGAGGAGTAGGTGAACAAGTGATGGTTTATTAGTCTTTATTTCTCATATGTAGTTATGATATAATCTTTTTCAACAAAATATTTTATAATAAAAGAGAAAAAAATACCTGAGTGAACAGTCTGCTGAGCTTTGATCAATGTTAAGGCAGCAGATATAATTAGTTCTGTACATTGATAGCAGCATGCTGGCAAAGGCAATGGAAAAGCAGGCACACCAATACACTGTTGGGAAGATTAAATAGGTATAATCTCTACAAAAGCCAATTTGGTGATATCTATTAATGTTATAAATGCATGTACTCTTTGACCCAGCAATTCTACTCTAGTCATTTATTTTAGATATATTTGCATGTGTGCATAAAATTATTTCACAGTTGTTTATGACAGCACTGTTTGTAGTAGTAAAAGATTAGAAACAGCCTTTATGCCCATCAACAGGAGACTGTTTATTTACACATCTGCAATGGAATATTATATAACTGTAAAGAAAGAAAAAGCTCTTTATACACTAATATAAAGTGGCATCTTCCATATATTGCTAAGAAAAAAAATACAGAACATAATATGTAGCGTATTTGTCTAGAATATTTTGACATATAATCTAATTGTGCTCAATATCGTGTTTGCCTCTTCATATTTACTCATCTTTCTCCACCCTGCTTTGCGCACAATTCGCCAAACTGCATCTTCCAGGCAAACTTGCCCTCTAGCTTCTGATGTGTCTGAACAGTAAGTGGAATGGCGAGAAAATCAGAGGGTGGTAAAAGTGCTTCCCTCACTCTAGGCAGTTTGTATTTCTTTCTCTAAGACCATAGATCCTGTTAAACAGCTCCTGCTAAAGCTCTTGTCAAGTTCTGTTAATAGCTTCCCTTCCCTGCACTTTCAGGCCTAGGAGTGGAAATAGTTTCACACAGTTGCTGATCCTTGGGTATTTTCCTATCTCTTGTTTATTCTTTTAACTCTATCCTAATATTTATAGCTTTTCAAGGGTGGGGTGAGGTGAGGGAGAGAGAAGAAGGAAAAAAAGAGAAACACTGAGACTTCTAACAATGGTTGCCTCTGAGTAAGAAACTTACCAGCATTTTGGCTGGTGAACGTGGTAAAAAGACTTTCATTGCACACCCTACTCTTTTGAATTTGGTCCATGAGAATGTATTATCTAGAGGGAAAATATATAAAGTAAACTGAAACATTTAAAAGAGACAAAAGAAAATATTAAGAGATACTCTCGTTGGGGCATCTTTTCTTTCACACATTTGCTATCTTTTGCCGTGTCCAGCAGGGTAAATGTGGACACAAAGAAAAAAGAGAATAGATTTTTTGGTGCAAGCATCTAGCCATCATTTTGCTTCTTGGTCATGTTTCTCCTTCAATTCTAATAGCATCAAATCACTGAAAATAATAAAAATAATTTATTAGCAGTATCTCAAGTAAATTCAAATTCACACCATCCCTATTCCTTCTTACAGTACCTGAAACTACTTCTTATTCATATATGACCTGGTAGCTGACTCACACTGAGTGACAGTAACAAGAAATTCAGTAGTTTAAAATCTTGGCTCCTTCACTTACTCGCTAGAAGCCCACGGGATTCTATTAAATAAATTTGCTGAATTTGTTCTTACCTAACTGTGCAGAGCTTTTGAGAAGTTTAAATAAAAGAGCATAGGCAAAGTGACAACAAAGTGTCTGGCAAATAGTAGGAGCCTGTTAGCAAATGACAGCTATTGATATCACTATTATTATTATTATTAATAAAGTAACATTACAAAATAAATTTTATTTGGTGGGTTCTCTAGGAAAGGTTTCTCCCAGGAGTCATCCTTCATCATCTGTAGTGAATATCTTTCCCTAAGTTTTACACTTCACTTAATATTTGCTAACTACTTTTTGAGGGTGACTGTTATCTTCAACTCTATACAGAAGTTTGAATTAATGTTTACTTGAGAGTAACAATAAAGAAGAACAAAACTAGTAATAATTTAACTTGAGGAATCTAAGGGGGTGCCTGTCTGGCTCAGTTGGTAGAACATAAATAATCTCAGGGTCCTGACTTCAAGCCCCATGTTGGGCATGGAGCCTTAGGGAAAAAAAAAAAAAAAGTAATCTAAGTATATACCAATAATATATTAAGACATAAAATAGCAAAGGTGGCAACACTAACATCAGTTAAAATCAACTTTAAGACAAAAATTATTAGAAACAAAAAAGGAAATTTTATAATGGTAAAAGGGACAATCCATCAGTAAGACAGCACAATTTGGAACATATATACATCTAACAATAAAGCCTAAAATAAATAAAGCAAAACGGACAGAACTGGAGAAACAGACAATTCAACAATAGTCGGAGACTTCAATATCCCACTTTCTTTTAAAAGAAAAAAAAATTTTTTTTAATCTTCATTTTTGAGAGACAGAGTGTGAGTGGGGGAGGGGCACAGAGAGAGGGAGACACAGAATCAGAAGCAGGTTCCAGGCTCTGAACTGTCAGCACAGAGCCCGACGCGGGGCTCGAACTTATGAACTGTGAGATCATGACCTGAGCTGAAGTCAGATGCCCAACCGACTGAGCCACCCAGGAGCCCCAATATCCCACTTTCAATGAAGGATAGGTAAAAGATCAACAAGGAAATAGAGACTATTTGAAAATACTATGAACCAAACGAGATATTTACAGAACGCTATATCTAATAACAGAATACTCATTCTTTTCAAGTGTACATGGAACATTTGCCAGAATAAATCATGTCAGGGCATAAAACAAACCTTAATGTATTTAAAAGGACAGAAATCAAAGTATGGTTTTGTATCAAAATAGAATAAAATTGGAAGTCAATAGCAGAAGGACACTGGCAAGTTTATAGGTATGTGAAACTTAAAACAACACACTCCTAAATAATCAGTGAGTCAAAGAAGAAAGCTAAGCAGTCCTTAGACGGAAATTTATAGCTGTAAATGACCACATTAAAAAAGAAGAAAGATCAAGAGAACAGGAAGACTAGCTACAGACGGAGAAAAAATATTTGAAGACATAACTTGATAAAGGACTTTTGTCCACAATATACAAACACTTAAAAATCAATAGAACAGGGGCGCCTGGGTGGCGCAGTCGGTTAAGCGTCCGACTTCAGCCAGGTCACGATCTCGCGGTCCGGGAGTTCGAGCCCCGCGTCAGGCTCTGGGCTGATGGCTCAGAGCCTGGAGCCTGTTTCCAATTCTGTGTCTCCCTCTCTCTCTGCCCCTCCCCTGTTCATGCTCTGTCTCTCTCTGTCCCAAAAATAAATAAACGTTGAAAAAAAATTAAAAAAAAAATCAATAGAACAAAAGAATCTGATTTTAAAAAGATCAAAATATTTAACAGACACTTCACCAAAGATATAAGATTGTAAATAAGTACATGAATAGATGTTCTATGTATCATTAGGGAATTGCAAATTGAAACAATGAGATACCACTAAACATCTATTAGTATGGCTAACATCCTAAACATTGACAACACCAAATGCTGACAAGGATACAGAGCAACAGGAACTCATTGCTGGTAAAAATGCAAAATTTCAGTCACTGTGAAAGGCAGTTTGGGTTTCTTACAAAACTAAGCATATTCCTACCACATGATCCAGCAAACATGCTCCTTGGTATTTACCTAAATCAACTGAAAACCTGTGTCCACACAAAAACCTGTACATAGATGTCTACTGTTATTTATTTTATTTTATTTATTTATTTTTTTAAAGTTTTCTTTTTTTTTTTTTTTAATTTATTTTTATTTTTTTTATTTTTGGGACAGAGAGAGACAGAGCATGAACGGGGGAGGGGCAGAGAGAGAGGGAGACACAGAATCGGAAACAGGCTCTAGGCTCTGAGCCATCAGCCCAGAGCCTGACGCGGGGCTCGAACTCACGGACCGCGAGATCGTGACCTGGCTGAAGTCGGACACTTAACCGACTGCGCCACCCAGGCGCCCCTACTGTTATTTATTTTTGAGAGACAGAGCACAGGTGGGAAGGGCAGAGAGAGGAAGACAGAGAATCCAAAGCAGGCTCTGGGCTGTCAGCACAAAGCCTGATACAGGGCTTGAACCCACAACCATGAGATCATAACCTCAGCCGAAGTCAGACGCTTAACCGACTGAGCCACCCACGTGCCCCTACTGTAGCTTTATTTTTAAATGCAAAACCTGGAAGAAAGCAAGATGTCCTTCAGTAGATGAATGGATAAATAAACTGTGTACATTCAGACAATGGAATATAATTCAGTGCTAAAAAGAAATGAACTATCATGCCATGAAAGACACGGAGACATTTTATATATATTACTAAGTGAAAGAAGCCAATCTAAAAACGCTAATCTAAATGCATCCCGTATGATTACATTTATATGGCATTCTGAAAAAGGTAAAAATATGGAGGTAGTACAAAGATCTGTGGTTCCCAGCGGATAGGAAGGAGGGAGAGATGAATATGTGGAGCACAGAGGATTTTCAGGGGAATAAATATATTATGTATTATACTATGATGTTGGATATATGTCATCATACATTTGGAAGAATATACAACCGTCAAGCAAATCCTAATGTAAACTATGGACTTTGGGTGATAATAAAGTGTCAATAATATAATGAAGTATCACCAACTGTGACAGATGTATCACTTTGGTGAAGGATGCTGATAATGCAGAAGGCTATGCATACGAAGAGGCAAGGAATATAAGGCTATCTCTGTACCTTCCTCTCAATTTTGCTGTGAACTTAAAACTGCTCTAAAAAATTAAGTCTACTAAAAAACCAAAAACTTAAACCAATAACCTAACTTACTTTAAGAAACTAGAAGAGAGGAGCACCTGGGTGGCTCAGTTGGTTAAGCATTCGACTTTGGCTCAGGTCATGATCTCATGGTTCCTAAGTTGGAGCCCTATGTCAGGCTCTGTGCTGAAAACTCAGAGCGTGGAGCCTGCTTCAGATTCTGTGTCTCCCTCTCTCTCTCTCTGCCTCTCCCCAGCTCACACTTTGTCTCTCAAAAATAAACAAACACTGGAAAAAAAATTTAAGAAACTAGGAAAGAAAAGCTAACTAAACCCAAACCAAACAGAAATAATAAAGACTAGTGTGGAAACACATGAAATAGAAAATGGAAAAATGGAGAAAAATCAATGAAGCCAAAATTTGGGTCTTTAAAAAGATCAACAAAACTGACAAGCCTTTCACTAGACTGACCAAGAAAGAAGAAAAAGATTCAAATTACTAAAATTATGAACGAAAGTGGGGACATTGATATTAACCTTACAGAAATAAAAAGGATTATAAAAGAATACTACAATCATATGCCAACAGATGAGATAATCTAGATGAAATAAATTCCCAGAAAGACACAAACTACCGAAACCGACTCGATAAAAAAATAGAAAATCTGAACAACACTTTGTAACAAGTGAAAAGATTGAACTAGTAATCCAAAAACTTCTTATAAAGAAAAGCCCAGGACTATATATGGCTTCACTGCCACCAAACATTTGAATTAATGACCAATCATTCACAAACTCTTCCCAAAAAATGTAAGAGGAGGGATCACATCCCAACTCATTCTATGAGACCTGGATTATCCCAAAACCAAAACCAGTGAAAGCAATCACAAGAAAACCACAAACAAATATCCATTACGACTACAGACAGAAAAATCCTTAACAAAATACTAGCAAACAAAATTCAGCAATATCTAAAGTGTATTAGGGGTGCCTGGGTAGCTCAAGCAGTTAAGCATCCAACTCTTGATTTTTGCTCAGGTCATGATCTCACAGTTTGTGAGACTGAGTCTCATGTCAGAGTCTGCTTGGGATTTTCTCTTTCCCTCTCTGTCTGCCCCTCCTCCACTTGCTTTCTCTTTCTCTCAAAATAAACTAAAAATAAATAAGGAAATAAAATGTATTAAACACCACGATCAAGAGGAATTTGGGAATTTGTCCACGAAAGGAAAGTGGTTTAACATATGAAAATCAATCACTGTATTATACCATAATAATAAAGGAAAAAGAACACACAATCATCTCAACAGACTCAGAAAAAGTATTTACCCTTGCATGGTAAAACCATTCCACAAATAAGGAAAAGAAGAAACATTCTCAATTTGATGAAAGCCAGATGAAAAGCTCAGAGATAACATACGTAAGAGCAAAAGACTGTTTTTCTCCTAAGATCAAAAACAAGACAAGGATGTCTGTCCTAAACGAAGTACTGGAGGTTGCAGCCAGAGCAATTAGGCAAGAGAATAAAATAAAAGCAAACAGACTGTAAAAGAAGAAGTACAACTCTTTCTATTCACAGATGACATGATCCTGTATAAAGAAAATGCAAAGCAATCCACTTAAAAATGATCAGAACCATTAAATGAGTTCAGCATAGTTTTACGACATGAGATTAAAATACAAAAATCTATTTTGATACATCTGAATAACCAATCTGAAAATAAAATAATTCAATATATATAATATAGCATCAGAAAGAGTGAAATACTTAGGAATAAACTTTATAAAACAAAAGACCTGCACACTGAAAACTATAAAAATGTTGTTGAAAGAAAGAAAAAGAATCTAATGTGAAAGTCTCTGGTACTCTCCTGGGAATCAAGAACTGCCCTTTGAACTCTTCTGTTTGGCTAAACAAGAATACTACCTGGTCTTAAACTTCATGGATATGCTTTAATAAAAGACAAACCTTTTTTCAGCTGGTATTCCCTTCATGTTTTAAAGTAATGTTTCTTAAATTTAACATGTACATAACTTATCTGATGATGTCATAAAAATGCAGATTTTGATTCAAACTGGGGATGGGTGGGAGGAGGGGCCGACGTTCTTCATTCCTAACAGCTCTCAGATGATTCCAATATTGCTGGTTCTCAGACCACACTTCTAGCAGTTTTTAAGTAATTGCATACATGTAACCAGCCTAACTCACTAGGAGAAAGAAACCATAAGATGGGTGGCAAATCGTGAGAGGAATGAGTCTGATGGATCTTTTAAGGTTTTCATAACCAAACACAATATATTCCCTATCAGTAATTAACACACACTTGCCACCACCCCTCCATTGTGGCCACCACTGATGCAGCTAGCCAGCTAGACTGAGGCTAAATCCATGTAAAACTTATAAAACCTGTTATACAAAGATCATCTCACAGAACTTTAACGGTCACCTCTTCCTCTGCATTTTTTCTCTAGTATTCCTTTGTCTAGTCAGTGTCTCTCACGTGTTATTTGGAGACCAGTGGTATAGTCCCAGGCGATTACTCTATCAACTGGTCTACAGACAATTTGATGAAAAAGTAAAAATTTTGATCACCAAACATTTCCCAAATTTGAAAAGATAAGGACTTTAAAGAAAATTCTTTTAAGTCTTTAACTGTTATGTTTCCAGGGTCACACATACTCTACAAGGATACTTAAGAGGAGACTGTTTTGGCTAACAAAGCTTCACATCATGAGAACTGTTCACATTGGTTAAACATGTATTTTGTTATTATTATGTGTTAAATCTCAAATTTAAGAAAAAGAATCAATGCCTCAAAGGTTCACTGAAGAGCAAAGTGATAAAAATACATTTAACTCAGAATGTCATAAATGATAAATGATATACTATCAGAGTTTAAATAATGTGATCTTGGAATGGACTGTGGCCAGTGAATTAGAATTAGTTTGCACAGAAGACCTCCTTGTTCCCATTGTACTGTAACACATTATTAAACAGGGACTGAAACATTATAAAACAGGGACGAGAAGCCACTGAAGCATTCACAGAATTTTCAACCACTCCAGCCTGCGATCAAAGCCTGCATTATGAATTTTGTCACTGAAAACAAAGATAAAAACTGTAGTCAAAGGAACTTCCAACTTACTTTAACAAAAACAGGCATAAATGGTTAGTGAAACATTAATCACGAATATGCTAAAAGAAAACAATCTGCTGGCAAAATTCTATCATCAGATGACACTACTGGACATTTGTTTGGTACACAGTAAGGAAGAACAATTACTATTACAGATGTATATTCTTAAATATTTTGTTTTATGGCTGGAAGAAACCACTAGTGTTCAGAATATGAATCAACTCATGGCATATACACCATGTAAATCAAGAAATATATGCAACTTTTAACTGATTATCAGTGAAAACATGAAACAGAAGGGATTTTCTTTTAACCAAAAATTATTTTTGAACCTTGACTTGAAAAGGTATACTGGGATCAGTATGGCCAAGCAAGAGGACTAGCCATGTGTGTAACAAGAGTATGGCACCTGAAAGCCAATTCACACATGGCTTCATTTATCGACAACAGCTGGCATTTGCTAGTAAGCCGCCTATTCTTGAGTTAGTGTTAAAAACTGCATGGCTAAATGGGTAAGGGGCACTAAGGAATCTACTCCTGAAATCATTGATGCACTATATGCTAACTAATTTGGATGTAAATTAAAAAAAAATGTTACAAAAAAAATTGCATGGCAAACTATGAACATAATTCAAACTGCAGCCCTTGAGCAGGTATCTTCAGCATGTTATCTCGTCAAGAGAAAAGAATGCTAATAAAAACTATTCAAATGAAGTATACAAACTTTTTTTCACGAAAATGATAGTCAGTAAATAATTTCTATGATTATCTATGGTTTACTCAAGTGGCAGATCTCCATGGCCAACAGCAGAGTGAATAGCGTGAACTTGTCATTTGAGGGCAAAATTCTTAAGGTATATAAAGAGCAAATCATGATACAAATGCCTCAACCAAAAGAAGTCTGACCTTTCCAACATCTAGCCATTTTCTCTCCTTGTGGCAGAAAAAAATCAATGTCTTAGTATTAGGTATACCTAACAGTCATATTCAATCATCACACTAGACCTAAAAACTTTTTAGAAATGAATACAACCAAAAGGAGAAATTTACCAGTGCCACCTTCCAAATATTCAGTGTCACTGCTGAGTGCCACTCATTTGTCAACTCAGTGCCTCACCTAACACTGTATGTAGTTTTCGATGAGAATTCCTGTAATTTTTGTATCCATCCAAATATAAATATCTAAAACACCTAACAGAATCATCCTATACTTCCTATTCCCAAAAACCTATAGTTGAAAAGTGAGATTAGAATTAAAGAGTTGGAAAAAAAAGTTAAATATGAAAGCTTAACTTTGATTTTAGTGAGCTAGGTATCAGTATGGTGAAAGAATACAGCAGTAATTAATTGCTTTTCCTGATGTTTCAATTACTTTAGAATACTGCTTTAATATTATTAGTTGACTCTTAACACAGGTTTGACCTGCATGGCTCCACTTATAAGTGGATTTTTGGGGATAAATTCAGTGTACAGTACTATAAATGTATTTTCTATCATAATTTTCTTAACATTTGCTTTTCTCCAGCTTACTTTATTGTAAGAATACAGTATATAATACATATAACATATAAAACATAAGTGAATTGGCTGTTTATGCTAGCAGCAAGGCTATGAGTAGATAAGTTTTAGGGGAATCAAAAGCTGTAGGTGAATTTTTGACTGCACAGTGTTAGTACCCCTAATGACTGTGTTCAAGAGTCAACTGTATAATGGAGATGTGTGACTTACTCTTTTGTCTTTATTTAAAATCCATGGTATATTTGAAGACCCATCGTGTGGTCCACAAATTCCAAATGTTTGAGAAACACTACTTTCTCTACTACTTTCCATTTATAAGAAGCTATTATTTCTTCCTATGAATTATGCTAGGGAAATTTTGTTTACCCTTATTATTAAACTTCTCACATTAGAAAAGCACTTCATTATCTGCATTTACATTGCCTATTTTTATTTTTTTTTAAAAGAGGGTCTTGGGGCGCCTGGGTGGCTCAGTCGGTTAAGCGTCCGACTTGGGCTCAGGTCATGATTTCACGGTCCGTGAGTTCGAGCCGCGTGTCGGGCTCTGTGCTGACAGCTCAGAGCCTGGAGCCTGTTTCAGATTCTGTCTCCCTCTCTCTCTGACCCTCCCCCGTTCATGCTCTGTCTCTGTCTCAAAAATAAATAAACATTAAAAAAAATAAAATAAAAGAGGGTCTTACTTCAGTATGTATAGCCTCTAGGAAAAACAAATCTAATAATTATTTCAATTTCTCCTTGAACCCTACTCCCCTTGAAAGTCATTCTTTCCATGACCTTCCCAGAACCTGAACTGCCTTCATATACCTATTATAGCCAAGGTGATATTAAAAATGTTTAATAACTGGTATAACCTAAACACCAGAGACACCATAATCACGTGGCTGTAATGGAACGTGGTAACTAAATATCAGCCTTACTTACAGCTCCTTTAAATCATCTGCTCTACTTTTTTCAATGCTAGCCCCATTCTAAAAGATGTCTGGTTATTACTTCCCTGCCCAAGTTGCAGAAAGAAGAAAGTTGTTTTCATGAAGGATAACCACATAAATTGGAATCCAAAAATGAGATTAACACTGTCTATTAAGTCTTTAACTTCCCTTTTATTCCTTAATAGAAGAATTAAGGATAAGTATTAGAAAGAACACATTGTTGTTTTCTTTCTCATACATCAATGGTCTCCAAAGAATAAGGCTCTTCTGGTCAGCTCTTTATTATAGTTTTGTTATTTGATTTTATCCACAGAGTCAGATGTCCCAGTTTTTTACCCACTCAACCAAAATAAAAACATTTAATACACAGACAAATGGGTGGATTTGAGGATATATTAAGGATAATGTAAACTATTAGCAAAACAAAAAAATAACATTTAGAGAGGAGATAACAGAAAGGGAATAGAGAAATTTACAAAAAAGCAAAGAGATGGGTCACTTTTAAATAAACCTGAGATCATACAGTTAAAAAACAACATCACATATATCTTTGTTGTTTTTTCATGATCTGCTTACCCAACTTTGGAAAAACTATTAAGTATTCAGCATTGCATTGAGGACATGCCACTCTGGCTGTACTGTTTCCTCTTTGTTTTTCATCTACCCAACGCTGTAGACAAGCCTGGTGAACCCATTTTGTAGATCCTCTGCACCTGCATGGTCTCACCCATTCAGCTGTTCTATCATCTTCATCAGTGGCAAAACACACCCAGCAACTTCTGTAAATTAAAGAGAAATAATGACGTTATCTTTATGACCCCAGCCTCCCTTCCACCGCAGCACTCACTTAATGAGATAAGCCTACTATGTTATAATATAGAACCTCTACTTTACATTCAAATACCAAGGTGACAAAACAATCAATAGATTTCCAGTTGGAGTTTCTTCTTTTTGGTTTTTCCTTATATTCTTCTGCAGAATCTTGTTTTCTGAATTTTCCTTTTATGTAATTCCCTCCATCTTTCCAATAATTCTTCACCTTCTCTTATGAATCAGAGTGCAAAAAGACAACCCTCAAGCTGCTTTTGTTTTAGAAGACCCTAATAATTCTTTGGGTAAGCAGAGAAATATGTGAAATTCAGTGTTTTCCCCACTTCAACAACACTAAACCTCTTCAACTTGGAAAACTAAAGGATTATACAAATAATTTCACTATGGTCTCATTCAATTTTCAACGGAGGGGATTATTAAGTCTTAAAAAAATAAAGGGGGAAGAGATAAAGACATCAGGATAAACTGTTTTAGGATAGTAATATAGTAAATTTGGCCCTACGTGTTTCAAGTATGAATGACTTTCTTTTTTCTGTGGAGTTATATTTATTATATTTGAAATCTAGAAGTCTCAACTCTGAGATGTTTATATTAAAAATTCAATTGAGACGGTTAATTTTAAAACATATTCCAGGGGTGCCTGGGTGGCTTAGTAAGTTAAGCATCCAACTCTTGATTTCAGGTCAGGTCATGATCTTACAGGTCCCTGAGATTGAGCCCCACATCAGGCTCTATGCTGACAGCTTAGAGCCTCCTGGAAATTCTCTCCCCCTCTCTGCCCCTCCCCCACTCACAAGTGCTCTTTCTCTCAAAAATAAATGAAACTTTAAAAAAGTTAGAAAAAAATGTTTCCCATTTTGCTTTTCTTAGAGAGAGTGTGTGCGCATGTGTGCAAGTGGGGGTGAGGTGCAGAGGGAGAGAATCCCAAGCAGGCTCCTTGCTCAGCAGGGAGCCTGATGTAGGGTTCTATGCCACAACTCTGGAATCATGACCTGAGCCAAAAATCAAGAGAAGGCTCAACTGACTGAGCCACCCAGGTGCCACCCACCCCCCATTTTGCTTTTAAGAATACCTGAAGTCTAGGGGCACCTGGGTAGCTCAGTCACTTGGGCATCCGACTCTTGATTTCGGCTTAGGTCAAGATCTCAAGGTTTGTGAGTTCAAGCCCTGAGATGGAGCGTGCTTGGGATTCTCTCTCAAACTTAAAAAAAGAGAGAGAAAGTACCTCATGAAGTCTAATTTTTTCTTGTGGAATTAGATTGCAATTCATTATTTTTTCTCCCAATTGACACAAGTTGGCACTGATTTTCATTACGGCAAATACAGTTTAACTCCATGAGACCATTCACTTCTCCCTGCCCCCATTGAAGTGTGTACAATTAGAAACTGCTAACTGAAGCTTGTTATCTACTGTGCACTTAAAAAAACTTTTTTTTTAACATTTATTCATTTTTTTGAGAGAGAGACAGAGCGTGAATGGGGGAGGGGCAGAGAGAGAGGGAGACACAGAATCTGAAGCAGGCTCCAGGCTCCGAGCTGTCAGCACAGAGCCTGATGCGGGGCTAGAACTCACAAACCGCGAGATCATGACCTGAGCTAAAGTCGGCCGCCCAACTGACTGACCCACCCGGGAGCCCCTCTACTGTGCACTTTAAAAAATGTTTTAATGTTTATTTTTGAAAGAGAATGAGAGAGTGCATGGGCACGTGTGCACGCACAAGCAGGGGAGGGGCAGAGAGAGGAGACAGAGAATCCGAAGCAGGCTCCAGGCTCCAGAGCTGCCAGCACAGAGCCTGACATGGGGGCTCAAACCTACCAACAGTTGAGATCATGAACTGAGCTGAAGTTGGACACTTAACCAACTGAGCCACCCAGGTGTCCATCTACTTTGCATTAATTAAATAAATTGCTTCTGTCAGAACTAGCTTAACTATGCTCAATGGGAAAGACTAGTCAGGTACTGTAGATTCATGAGGTCTCCAGTCCTTGTAGAACAACATATATTTTAACTGGGTGCTCCAATTAAAAACTTCCAATTAGAACAGGTAAGAAAACTTCCTATTTTTTTTTTTTTTTTAAGTAGGCTCCATGCCCACTGTGGGGCTTGAACTCATGACCCTTAGAACAAGAGTTGCATGTTTCACTGACTGAGCCAGCCAAGCACCCCAGAACAGGGGAAAAATACTTAATTCATAGCAACATCCAAAACTGTGACTTTATTCAGCTTTCAAATTCAATCAGGTTTCATACGACCTAGGTAAAAAT
Source organism: Leopardus geoffroyi (assembly GCF_018350155.1). NCBI lineage: Eukaryota > Metazoa > Chordata > Mammalia > Carnivora > Felidae > Leopardus > Leopardus geoffroyi. The sequence goes on along the minus strand of NC_059334.1, from coordinate 53,064,793 downwards.
GGGAGGTAGGGAGTGTTTGTTTAGCACCATGACCCACCTCAGTCAAGCTGTCTCAGCTCTCATACTACCTTATGGTTATCTAAAAGTGCCCCTTCCTCCTCTCCATCTTTTAAATTTTATTGTGGGAAAATATACATAAAATTTACAACTTTTAAGAGTATAGTTCAGTAGCATGACGTACATTCTTACTGTTGTACAACCATCATCACTATCCACAGTTTGACTGGGTATAACTATATAATTTACAAAGTTTTGCATACATTTCAAATGACAAGTATAAGCAAACAGACTTGGTTAACTGAGGTGTTAGAATATATGTGCCCCACAACTGAGGAAATTTTATATTTGTTTACCTCTGGGAAATGAGATATACAGTTGTGATAACAAAACAGGCATAATACCTAGAAACGTTCTAGGTTCTTCTAAGATTTTCATTTCAACAATGAGCAGCATATGTAGCTAAGTACATCTAGACCAGCATAATTAATCAGCATTAAGGTGAATCGAATAAACCCAATTTCAGTCACCAGGAAAAAAATAAAACGTAAAAATATATCTCCTCAGAACCTTAGTACCAGGCTGAACCAAACGAAATTGCCTATGTTCATCTGTTTTAGACCTACATAAATGGCAATCTCATATTTCAATTTAATGCAATTACTTGTATAACTATATTCCCCACAAATTCTCGTCAGTGTAAGTTTATTTTTCTTAAACATTTTTTAAAGTTTATTTATTAAAAAAAATTTTTTTTAATGTTTATTTATTTTTGAGTGAGAAAGTGAGACAGAACGTGAGGGGGGAGGGCCAGAGAGGGAGACACAGAATTGGAAGCAGGCTCCACTCTGAGCTGTCAGCACAGAGCCCCACGTGGGGCTCGAACCACGAACCATGACCTGAGCTGGAGTCGGTGGACACCCAACCGATTGAGCCACCAGGTGCCCCTTATTTATTTATTTTGAGAGAGAGAGAGAGGGAGAGCGCGCGCGTGAGAGTGAGCAAGCGCACAAGCAGGGGAGGGGCAGAGAGACAGAATCCCAAGCAGGCTCCGTGCTGTCAACGCAGAGTCTGACAGGGGGCTCGGCTCGATCTTGACAACTGTCAAATCATGACCTGAGCTAAGATCAAGAGTGGGACATTTAACTGACTGAGCCACCCAGGTGCCCCTTTCCTAAAATTTTATTATGTTTTTTATTATGTTCAGTGACTACCCTTTTTCTCAATATCTACATTCTATAATTCTTGTAATTTTGCTTTATATGTCCTTTACTCCATATTCATTTATCACTCTTACTTTTGATGTACTTCAATGTTGAGGCATCAGTATATTTCACTCCTAAACACTTTTACAGTTTTACTTTTTAGAAGGTACTCAACTGACATTTAAAGCAAGCACTTTCGGATGTTTTCTAATTTCACAACTACGGTAGATAAGGTAGTTGAACGGTGATTTACAGTGGAAACTCATTAGGAGTTAAACCTAATAAGAACTGTTAACACAAATAACCTTGTTTTGTTTGATTCATAGTGATAGCATACAGTTTACAAATTTGGGTTTTGAAGCTAAGCCTCATACAGATTGAAATTATCTTACAGATGAGATATTAAAAGAAACCTTATTGATACCAATACTCTCAAAAAAGTGTGCCTGATTTTCAACATCTACCAACTTACCACATCCATTTTCTCTTTATTTCAACTGTTAGTGTTAATCTGATGATGGTCATTTGAGATCAAATAGGAAACTTCTGATAACACTAAATCACTTCATCTAAAAATTATAGTTTAGATACAGATAAATATGAAATGGAAATTTCTAACAATACTAGAGACATTGCCAGCAACATTTACTGAGTATTCACTGGGTCCATGTGGCTGCACAAATAAAATAAATGGAAGATTGTATCTATTTGGAAAATCCTATAAATTAACTGGGGTCACATCCAACAAACAGAAGATTTAATAAGGTTCCAGAAATTACCATAGGTATACCTTAAGAAGAAATTGAAGATCAATTTGGATAGATCAGAGAAGGCTTCAGGGAGGAGTGATAGTAGAAATTAGCAAAAGCAGGGACAAATGATTACAGAGATTCTTGAAACAAAGTTTCCTGGACCAGCAGTTTCAAGATCACTTGGGAACTTGCAAATTCTCTGGTTCTACCCCAGATCTACTTAATCTGAAACTCTGAAGAAGCGCCTTGAATTCTCTGAAGGTGATCCTGAGGTAAAGTTTGAGAACTGATGGTATAGAAAAATGGCAGGTAGGAAAAAAAAAAAAAAGGCAAAGAGATTGGTGAAAGCAAACCGTTATGAAGGAGACATTTACTAGATTTGCTTAAGTCAGAAATATGTGCTTTTTTCATATAAATAACAGTATAGAACTATGTATGCTGACAGTGCTCTTGCAACCCTGGTGAATTCCTAAAAACCTGCCGGACTTTCTGCAAGAAGTGTTGCAAGCACCAACTCTATGAAGTGACACAGTACAAGGAAGGCAAAGATTCTCTTTATCCAAGAAAAGCGGCGTTTATGACAGGAAGCAGAATGGCTATGGTGGGTAGCCTAAGCCGTTTTTCCGGAAAAAGGCTAAAACTACAAAGAAGACTGTGCTGAGGCTTTAATGTGTTGAGCCCAACTGCAGATCTAAGAGAATGCCGGCTATTGAGAGGCAAGCATTTTGAACTGGGAGGAGATAAAAGGGCCACATGTCACATGGTCCAGTTCTAAGCTTCATATTTTATTTTATTTAAAAAAAAATTTTTTTTTCAACGTTTATTTTTTTTTGGGACAGAGAGAGACAGAGCATAAACGGGGGAGGGGCAGAGAGAGAGGGAGACACAGAATCGGAAACAGGCTCCAGGCTCTGAGCCATCAGCCCAGAGCCTGACGCGGGGCTCGAACTCACGGACCGCGAGATCGTGACCTGGCTGAAGTCAGACGCTTAACCGGCTGCGCCACCCAGGCGCCCCTAAGCTTCATATTTTAAAATCTTGAGGTTATGTTCACTTCAAAAAAAAAAAAAAGTAACACTACAGAAAATGTTAATTTCTAAAGAATTTATTGATTTACAACCTTACTACATATAGGAGTTTATTCTATTTAATTTGGAAAGAACATCAGTCTGTGATATAAGGGCCAGATAGATGGGAATATATAACCATATAAAAATAAAAATGGTTACATGAATGTTTTTAGGCAAACAGCCTATATTATATAAGACAGAGTTACTAGTCTTCAGGGTTGGAAAAAAGGAGGGGAAGGAACAAAATATGAATGTGTATGAATCCTTTTTTTCCTCATTAAAAAAAATTTTTTTTAATATTTATTTATTTTTGAGAGACACAGAGTGTGAGCGGGGGAGGGGCAGAGAGAAAGGGAGACAGAATCCGGAACAGGTTCCAGGCTCTGAGCTATCAGCATAGAGCCGGATGCGGGGCTCGAACTCACAAACCAAGAGATCATGACCTAAGCCGAAGTCGGACGCTTAACCAACTGAGCCACCCAGGCGCCTCTTTCCTCATTTTTTAAAAACTTCTGATAGACTGACCAGGAACAACAGCTGAGAAGGTCTTATAATTATGCTTTCCTGATTCCCCTTATCCTACTCCCTTTTTGGTGAAATCTATTTCAGCTATTTATTCTCTAATTCTCTGCCTTCTTATAGTGAGAAAAAGAGGGGACTGAAAATGACAGGTTTATTCTCAAGATCTTAGAATGAGAGAGAAGAATGTACAGCACGATTTCTCCTCTTTTTAAGGAACAAACAATGTCCCACCCTTCCCTCTACCATCAGTCCTGTATGTGGTTTAGGCAGTTAGTCCTCCCCTATCCCCAGCTCCAGGAAAAGTAATCCTTAGACTGGTTTAAGGGTGTATCCTAACTCCAAATTATAGTGATTGGAGCTGGGCCCATGAAGCTGGTATTATCAGAGTGAATCTTAGAATTTTTGCTGGGAAAGCTGGTACACAGGTTTTCTCTTTTCTACAGAGCTTTAAGGCAGGAAGGTGTGAGGCTAAATGAAGGTGTAATGGTATTACTGCCAAGAGAACCACCATGTGCAGCCTAAAGAAACCAGAGGAAGCTGAAAGATGGAAACTGATGGCTTTGAGACATGGATCAAGCTGTGCTTAAAGCTAAATATACTCTTACACTGTTCACTTACATAAACCTATAGCTGTGTGTGTGGTTTTAAGTTTAACCAGTCTGGGGCAGATTTCCCAACAGGTGCAACTCAAACAATCTTGATGGTGTGAAAAATTAGATAGAAGAGATGGCCCCAGAACAATCATATGATATAAACTCCAAACAGCTTTTATACATACACACAGTATTTTTTGTCAACAGCTTTGTTCCCTACTGTTCAGAACTTGAACAGATAAGTCTTAAATACACCTAATTTCTACTGCAAGTGCTTTGAATCTTGCAAGATTTTCTATTTTTTACACTGGGCAAAATACGTTCTTGATTTTGCTACTGGATCAGGTCATTTTTTCTTTTTTTAAATTTTTTTTTTTTTAATGTTTTATTCATTTTTGAGACAGAGAGAGACAGAGCATGAACGGGGGAGGGGCAGAGAGAGAGGGAGACACAGAATTGGAAGCAGGCTCCAGGCTCTGAGCCATCAACCCAGAGCCCGACGCGGGGCTCGAACTCACGGACCGCGAGATCGTGACCTGGCTGAAGTCGGACGCTTAATCGACTGCGCCACCCAGGCGCCCCTGGATCAGGTCATTTTTTAGATAAACACAGATAAAAAAGATAAAACCCAACATTTTCAAATTAAAAATTTTTACTGATAACACCATAATATTTACATTCAGGGTCAATATAACAATTCTACTTGAATTCAAGTTATTACAATTTTAATGTTATGATTTATGGGATACATTTTGAATATCCTAAAAGGTGAGAATAACTGGCTCTTTCCCATTTCAAAGGACAAAGCCAAAAACTTTTCAAAGTCCACACCCTAGAAAGGTTGTAATTTCAGACCAAACTTTGTTTCTTTTTCTTTTTTTACTGTTATTATTTTTTTTAATTTTTGAGAGAGATAGAGCATGAACAGGGGAGGGGCAGAGAGAGAGGGAGACACAGCATCTGAATCAGGCTCCAGACTCTGAGCTGTCAGCACAGAGCCTGACGTGGGGCTCGAACCCACAAATTGTGAGATCATGACATGAACCAAAGTCGGACGCTTAACCGACTGAGCCACCCAGGCGCCCCTCTAAGTCTCTCTTTAAGTCATTCCCCACCCACCTTCAATCCTCCAATCTCTTAGAAAGTGGTATTCAATGTGATGCACAAACATCTTTTGAGAATTTACTAGAAATACAAATTCTCAGGCCACCCAAGACCAACAGAATCAGAAACTCTCGGGGAGGGACCTGATACTACATTTAAAAAAAATCATTCAAAAACATTTTAGGGGAGCCTAGGTGGCTCAGATGGTTAAGTGTCCAACTCTTGATTTCAGCTCAGGTCATGATCTCATGGTTTGTGAGTTCACCCCTCCCCCACGCTCTGTGCTGGCAGTGTGGAGTCTGCTTGGGATTTTCTTTCCACCCCCCCCAGCCCCTCCCCCACTAGAGCACTCATCCTCTATCTCCAAATAAACTTAAAAAATTTTTTTTAATTTAAAATTTTTATTGTGGTAAAATACATATAAAATGTATCATCTTAACTATTAAAAAAATTTTTTTAATGTTTATTTTTGAGAGAGACAGAAAGCAAATGGGGGAGGGGCAGAGAGCAGGAGACACAGAATCAGAAACAGGCTCTTAGGCTCTGAGCTGTCAGCACAGAGGTTGACATGGGGCTTGAGCTCAAAGGACACAAGATCATGACCTGAGCCGACGTTGGACGTTTAAGCCACCCAGGCACCCCACTATTCTTTTTTTTTTTTTTTTTTTGAGAGAGAGAGAGAGGTGGGGGGGAGATGGATAGAGGGAGAGAGGGAATCTTAAGCAGGCTCCACGCTCAGCGCAGAGCCTGACACATGGGGCTCAATTCCGTGACCGGGAGATCATGACCTGGGCCGAAATTAAGAGTTGGACACTTGACTGCCTGAGCTACCCAGGCACCCCCCACCCTCATCTTAACCATTTTCAAGTGTGCAATTTAGTGGTATTAAATACATTCTCTTGTAGCTCTTTTACCTTGTAAAACTGAAACTCTGTACCTATTAAACAACTCCCCAATCCTCCTTTCCCTAGTCCCTGACAACCACCATTATAGTGTCTTCATGGTTTTGACTATTCTAAGTACCTCAAATAAGTGGAATCATCTAGTATTTGTCTTTGGCTTATTTCACTTAGCATAATGTCCTCCAAGTTCATCCATGTTGGAACACACTGCAAAATATCCTTCCTTTTTAAGGCTGAATAATACTCCATTGTATGTATATACCACATTTTGCTTATCTGTTCATTGTTCAATAGATACTTGGGTTGCTTCCATATTTAGCTACTGTGAATAACACCGCTATGAACATGGGTGTACAAATATTTGAGACCCTGCTTTCAATTCTCTGAGGTATATGCCCAGAAGTGGCACTGTTGGATCACACAGTATTCCATTTTTAATTTTTTGAGGAACTGCTGACATTGTAACAAGCCCTACAGGTGATCACAATACCTAAAGTTTGAGAATCTCTGCTATAGTCATTCCTCTTTATTCTTTTAAACCTCAAATACTGTATTCACCATAACACAGAAATGAAATTTCATTTTACACCCAACATAAAAATTTTAAAATTATTTGGTTTTTAATTTAAACCACTTCTCAACCTTTTGGCTAAGATCAAGTGTGGTTTTTAATTTAAACAAGAAGTAAAATGCTCAAGATTTTTTTTTTTCTCCTAAGGTAAAGAGCTAGCTTTAGCTAGCTCTTGTGGGGAAAAGACATGCAACTTCAAGGTGTTCTATAACGGAGCAAAGAACTTGGGGTGTGGAGCCAGACTGTTCAAGTTCAAACCCCTGTTTACCACTTATTATAGGTGTAACAACAGAATCTCTTGTATTGTAAGGCAGGGGTTCTTAATCTGGGGTCCATGAAAATTTATCCCAGAAAATTTGGATGGGGAAAGAAATTACATCTTCATTTTTGCTAACCTCTAAATAAAATTTAATTTTCCTCCAATGATGAATGTAAGCAAACCATAATAATATTAACAGTACAGCAATTAGAAATTACAGTATATTGACCAGAAATTTTCATATTATTTTACAGCTACCTGTGCAGATCCCAAAATAACATTTACTCATTGCAAATTTGAATGTAGTTATCAGACCAACCAATACAGCTTGTATTTTAAGGTATTAAATAAAGCTCATATTACTGTATCAGATTTTTAACAGGTTGATTGGTTTCATTTATTTTCCTTGTTTGTTTGTTTATTTTTGAAAGAGAGAGAGGGCAAGTGAGGGAGGGGCAGAGAGAGAGTTGCAAGCAGGCTCCACACTGCCAGTGCAGAGCCTGACACAGGGCTTGGACTCACCAATGATAAGATCACGACCTGAGCTGAAATTAAAAGTTGGGTACTTAATGGACTGAACCACCCAGACGCCTCTCATTTCTGATACTATGTATTTTGTGTTCTTTTGTGTTCTTTCAAAACATTCTGAGCAGGAACCCAAAGGCTTAACCAGTCTGCCAAAGGAATGGTCAGCATTAAAAAGGTTTAATGTTAAGATCTCCTATTGTAAAAGATTAAACAAATGATCATGAAACTACATAAGCATTGCCTGCCATATATAAAACCACTAAATGAACACTAGTAATAATGGTACTCATAAAGACGGGAATGGTGTCTGGGGTGCTTGAGTGGCTCAGTTAGTTAAGTGTCTGACTCTTGGTTTTGGCTCAGGTCATGATCTCACCGTTCGTGTGATTGAACCCCACAGTGGGCTCTGCATTGACAGCACGGAGCCTGCTTAGAACTAACTCTCTCTCTCTCTCTCTCTCTCTCTCTCTCCCTCTCTCTCTCTCTCTCTCCCCCCACCTCTCTCTGCCCCTACCCTGCTCCAGCTTGCTCTCTCTCAAAATAAATAAACTTAAAAAAGATGACAAAGACGGTGTCAACTTTACATCTATGGCTAGATGTTATGGATGCAATTTGTTACCTAAATTAGCACATAAGGAAATTCTGCTTGGCACCCTGGTATTCAGTGGAAAAAGTCCTGGATTCCTAATCACCACCCCTCCCCCCCGCCGCCCCCACCACACACACGTTTTCAATAGGCCAATACCACTGCATAAGATATTCATTCAAATCCTCTCAATTCATTTTCTTCCACCCTTCTTTTCCTTCTACTATCTCTTTAAATGCCTCCTGCTTGCTCAGGTACACACTATTTACTTCTACACCTTCCCACCTGGCAAGTTGGGGCACATTACTTTACAAAGTAAAGGAAAATCTGGGAATTATCACAATTGGCTCAAAGGTTAAAGAACAAATCACTATTATCACAATATGAAGAAAAAAATGATGAATCTAAAGATTGTTATTCTTCAAAATAAATGTGTAGACTCAACAGTATTGGTAATATCACTAAATCTGTACCCTTTACATGCCACCCTTTACAAAAGATTATTTTATACTACATGATTTTAAAACTGTAACTTTTTTCCAGGTACAGATCCTAACAGTAAGCTTTATACACTGTTCAAGGAATACATGGCTAGTTTGTCTAAAACCTAAGATTATTCAAGATCTCCTCCTGAATCAGTTTCTGAGTACCTACTAAGTACATTCATTATTTGATGCCACAAGGACTACATTAAGTGCCAAGAAAAGATATTACAATGTGAGTAATAAGTTATATAGAAATGTGAGGATGACAGTATGACGCAGCTGAGATGGTTTCATGAAAAGGACATAACTACGGATGAGAATTTAAGCTGGATTGGGAAATGAAAAGAGTAAGGGTATTCAAACTAAGAAAAATTGCATAAACAAGACAGAAATGAGCATATGATCATGGACAATAAGAACACCAACATAGTTGGAGCGGATTTTAAGGTAAACCTAGATATCATAAACCAGTTAGGAAAGGATGGATGACAAAGATAACCTCACATCATAGGGCTCATTTGTGACTCATCCACTGTTTATATGGTTATTTTTTAAAAGTACATGGAAAAAAGGGGAGGAAACTTTACCAATAAAAGTTTCTCAATAGCATATTTATTTACTAAATAAGTAAGTATGGTTATCTAATAAAACTGTCAGTAAAGTTTATCTTTACAGACTCAAATTGCAGGTGTCTATCTTGGATTATTAGAAAGATCTGGGAAATCATAGGCTCCTGCCTTAGAGATCACTTTGATTAAAACTGGAGTGTAGCAGAATGGAATTCCAGGAGGTAGGAGAGAGAACGATGAAACAAGCTTTAAATTACTGCTGTTGTATTATATATGGTGCCTCAACAATGTATTTGCAGGACTATTTTAAGTAAAGAGAACAAGCAGTCCTTAATTCAGAACATGCTTTAGAGACCCATACTCTGGTTAATGCAAGGAAGGCCTCATTTAACAATGGAAAAAACTGCACACTGTTTTGTCTCACGATTAAAAGTTTCACACCCCATGTATTCTGGTACAGGAACTGTACCATCAAGAAGAATAAAAATCCCTTTATGTCTGTTCACATAAGTGGAATGGAAGTTAAAGTATCTGAATTCATCAAAAGATAAAACCACAATCACAACACATTACCAAAGGGTAAAAATGAAGGGAAATACACTTCAATCAAGCATATACATGCCATCCCCTTTGTCTCTGATATTCAGAAACTCTGCAAGAGTAATTATTTCCATCTTAAATAAACAAGGAAACAAAAGCCTAGAAAGGTTAAGTAATCTGCTCAATGCCTTACAGAGAGGCACGGATGCAACCTAGGCCTCAACTCCAAAACATTGGCTTTCTTCACTGTATCATGCTGCCATATGTATAGTGAATTCTGAGAAATGTTTCCACTTCTTATTTCATAGAAAATTATAGCCAGTACAAGAAATTGTTTCATTTTTTCTAAGGTACTTTTAAACAGCCATAGGAGCTTTCACCAGAGATCTAAACTCCTTCCAGTCTATTTCACTGTGCCATATAAATATTATGTCTCATCAACTGATGTTGATACAACTGATACAACAGTTGTATCATGTAAAGGACTGCTGTATGTATGTATGTATGGCATGTAAAGGACTGCTACAGAGTCTAGAGAAGAGGGGAAAAATATTTCTGAGATGGTTAGAAAAGCTTTATAAATGAGGCAGAACCTAAAATGGGTGTTGAATGATGGGTAGAACTTTGAAAGACAAGATGCTAAAAAGAACATCTTGTGTTCAGAGGACAGTGAGCAAATCAGTTTGGCCTGGGCAACAAACATGTATGTACTATTATTAGTTTTTTCTTCCTTTTTAAGTAGGCTTCATGCCCAGTGATGTCCCAATGCAGGGCTTCAATTCACGACCCTGAGATCGAGACCTAAGCTGAGATCCAGTTGGATGCTTAACCGACTGAGCCACCCAGGTGTCTGTACATACTCATTCTTAAAGAGAAGCAAAGGTTTAAAAAGGTAGTTGGTGCCAGCCATAAACTCAGTGTCTTAAACATAATAGGGAGCACAATACATATGATTATGAAGGGTCTTGAAGGCCAGGCCAAATAATTTGAACTTAAGCTTAATAAGCAATAAAATACAGGTGGTTGAGCAAATGAGTTGGTTCTTTAAATTGTGCTTCTGCTAAGATTATTCTAAGCACTGATACGTCATAAAGGATGAAAAGAAAGGCACAGATTCAATAATGTACCCAAGGTACCAGGCCTTTGTGGGTAAAGGGATAGGGAATAGTTTCCATTCTCAACGAACTTCCAGTTAAACATGCATGGTGGTGGTGGTATCAGGTGTGTGTGGAAGGCTCTAAGACATGGGACAGATGCGTTAACAAAATTACAATACAATGTGATTTTCTATAATAAATGCACAAAAGTTCTATGGAAACACAGGAAGGAGTAACTCACTCTGTCTGAAGGAGCTGTGCAATGCTTCAAGGTGATATTTGAGCTGAATTCTAAAGAAGGGTAAGAGTTAGCCAGGTGTTAAAAGGGAGGAAGTCATCTAAAACAAAAATAAGGAAATGACATATTCAGACAACAATGTAGTGGAATGCAGAACAGTATGATTAAGGTAGGTTGAGGCTGAATTACATTAGTAGATCTAAACCCCTTCACTAGATCTTGAAAGTTTACATTTTATCCCATAGGTGATGTAGACTGGCAGGTTTTGAAGCATGGAAATGATGTGATTATAATTATGCTTTGGCCAATTCTGGTATCACACTAAGTCAAACTAGAAGAGAAAAAGTAGAGCCAGAGAAAGAAGAATCTACAATATCTGATGAGTGAATCTGGAGAAAAAGAAGCAAAAAGAAAAAAAGTGGTGGACTAGAAGGATGGGGTCTAATCAAAGAACAAAAATTGGGAAGAAAAGTAAAAGCCAGGGAAATATCAGTTTAGACACATTAAGGCGCTAGTAATAACATGTATATACAAATGGGAATGTCTATTGGCCAGCTAGGAAAGAGACACTAAAATGTGGGAAAGTGGTCAGGAATAAAGATGCTCATCTGGGAGTCATTCAAACAGAGGTGAAAGTGAGATAATAAGTGGGCACACATCAGAGAAGAATGGTAAGTGTGGAGGCTTAAACCATACTTATGTGATTGAAGGGAGAAAAGGTAATATATGAGGGGAAAATAAGCAAAAGATAGAAAAATAGTACAGTATAACAGAATATAATTTCAAGAAGTTAGAGGGTGGTGGTAATCAGTTTCAACTTTATTACATATATACCGAGGGTACGAAGACCAAGTAAAAAAGGTATTAGATTTACTGATTAAGAAATTATTAGTGATCTTTAGTATACTTTTAGTAGAGCTAAGAAAGGGGAATGAAAGTCAAATTATAAGGAGAGCTAAAGAAGAGAAAATAAGGACCTAAATATCATAAACAGGGGAATAGATTAAGAAAAAAAGAATGTCAATCCAATGAATATTATATATATATTCTCTTTAATTACTGAGTATCATAGAACTCAAAACTATATTTAAAAAAGCAAATTGTAGGCTGATACATTCAAATTTTAGAAACAAAATCACGAATTATATATGGTATACCTGAAAACATTAAACAGGGGCATCTGGGTGGCTCATAGGTTAAGTGTCTGACTCTTGATTTCAGCTCAGGTCGTGATCTCATGGTTCGTGAGTTGGAGCCCCATATCAGGCTCTGCTGACAGTGTGGAGTCTGCTTGGGATTCTTGCTCTCCTCTCTCTTTGCCCCTCCCCTGCTCTCTCTCTCAAAAAATAAAATAAACTAAAAAAATTTTTTTTAAATAAAAGCATTAAACAAAGGAGCCTGGAAAAATATAAACCCATTTATGAGAGTGAAACGGGGATGGGGAGAAGATATGGGACTGATGAGAGTAGTCAAAGGAGATGTTTTCTGTAATCCTTCCACTTTTTTTTTTATGTATTTTTTTTTTTTTTAATTTTTTTTTTCAACGTTTATTTATTTTTGGGACAGAGAGAGACAGAGCATGAACGGGGGAGGGGCAGAGAGAGAGGGAGACACAGAATCGGAAACAGGCTCCAGGCTCCGAGCCATCAGCCCAGAGCCTGACGCGGGGCTCGAACTCACGGACCGCGAGATCGTGACCTGGCTGAAGTCGGACGCCCAACCGACTGCGCCACCCAGGCGCCCCTGTAATCCTTCCACTTTTAACATACAGATGAAAGCAAACGTAACTAATTGCTATGGTTTTTAATTCCAGGTATTGGGTCTGTTAATTGTCAAAATGGGATAGAGATGTGACTGAAGAGATACCAACTGACACAGAATATGAGAAATTGCTTTAATGCAAACTAAGAGATAATTATACAAATCTGAAAATAATATGGCATGTTCCTATCAGAATAGTCTACATCTTCTAAAGGGAGGTACACTTCTGGTTGATAACGCTTTTAGAGTGAGGATTCTAATTCACTTTGTAACTGCAGGAGAGGGACAGGGAACAGATTATTCTCCCCGCTTTCCCTCCCATCTGACTGTTTTGGGACACCGGCTAAGTGCCTTGCCTACTCACCAGGTGCAAGTAAGTGATGTAATACAACATCAACAAACTCCTGAGTATTACTGTGAGATGGGGTAAACATAAGTCAAGTTTTCAGAAGGATCACTCAGCAGGCCCAGGCTTCAAATACAAGATCCATTCCTGCAGTTTGTTACAATATTCTTTGTACTCTGTATACATTTAATCCTAATTTTGAGAAACATAAGAGAAATCAAGAAAACAGATGGTGACAGAGTAATGATATAAAGGGTGTGAGTTTATAAACTTTTCTATTTTTTAATGTTTATTTTTGAGAGAGAGAGAGAGAGAGAGAGACAGACAGACAGACAGACAGACAGTATCTGAAGCAGGCTCCAGGCTCTGAGCCATTAGCACAGAGCCCAATGTGGAACTCGAACTCATGAACCGCGAGATCATGACCTGAGCCGAAGTCGGATGCTTAACTGAGTCACCCCAAAGGCTCCCCAAAGGGTTTGAGTTTATAAATGCTTATAATTTCAAGGCAATGATTTGTGATCCTAAATCATTCATGATACTAGAAAACCACCCCCTTTCCACTACTCTCAAAAATTGTTTGCCCACAACAATTTATTTTTTTTAACGTTCTTTAAAATTTATTTTTGAGACAGAGAGAGAGTGGGCAGAGAATACCAAGAGGGCTCTGTGTGGACAGCAGAACCTGATGTGGGCTCCATCTCACCAGTCGTGAGATCATGATGTGAGAAGTCCGATGCTTAACCGAATGAGCCACCCAGGCACCCCTACCCACAGCAATTTAAAAGATTCAATAATAAATTTACACAGGACATGTGCTTATTGTTACCAAAATGAAAGGCAATCAAAATGTCTATATATGCTCTTTCCACCTACAAATACTGCAATAAAATTTATCAAGATAAATTGCTAAATTAAATTTATTCACAAAGGACAAAGCAGTTCAACTTCAGCTATTAATAAGTTGCCATTGGACAGCCTGGCTGATTCAGTTGGTTAAGCGTCCGACTTTGGCTCAGGTCATGATCTCACGGTTTGTGAGTTCAAGCCACGCATCAGGCTCTAGGCTGACAGCTCGGAGCCTAGAGCCTGCTTCCGATTCTGTGTCTCCTTCTCTCTCTGCCCCTCCTCTACTTGTGCTCGGTCTTTATCAAAAATAAATAAATGTAAAAAAAAAAAAGTTGCCATTAGTTAAAAAACCCTGAAAGACTAAGTAGTATAAACTGAATACACAATCCATGTTACAATGAAGCACAATCTTCATTTAATTTCACAGTTTATTGGAACAAACCTCACTAGAATTTAAGCTCCATATGAGCATTTTCGGTTATGTTCACTACCAAGGATCTAGAATGGTACCGGGTATATGTAGGCACTCAATATTTACTACATAAATTCAATAAATACAAATAATAATTCACTATCAAATACCTAACTTTTAACCTAGAGGCAAAAAAACCAACTTATGCGTTGCACCCATTTCCTTAGTCTTCTCAAGGATAAAATCTGCATCAGAAAAACATAGAGGCAGGTTTCAGAGCTAAATTCTGTCCCTCAAAAACTGCCACCCAAAAACCAATTATAAGCCCTAATAGGTTGACATATTTTAATCTGTGGGGCCTGTCAGTATTCCTCAAATGAATCAATCATCTTTGTATTCAACTTGTATGCAGGGCCAGCCCACATGAACATGACAAATATAAAGGAAAGGGGGGGGGGGATTGCCACAACTGTTGGTTATATGAGAATCTTAAGCACCTTCTGTGTGCCTAATACATAAAATAGCATTTTACTGTTTTATAAAGTGCTTACACGTGTTCTCATTTGATAAAATCCTGTGAGGTAGGATATTATTTTATAAATGAGGATGGATAGCCTCAGATTTAAGTGCAAAAATTCACATAGCTGGTAAATGGCAAAATGAAAATTTCAAGATCACTGTCTCTAAAGCCCAAACTTTTCTTCAGGAATCTCTACTCTTACCATGAAACAATCCCTTAGGGTTTACAGCAGTGGTTTTCAACCACATCAGAAACACCTGGAAAGCTTTTAAAACTACAGATGCTCAGGCCCCATCTTTCAGAAATTTGTGATCTGATTGGTCTTGAACAGAGCTAGGCATCCATCCATAGTTTAAAATGCTCTCCAGGTGATTCTAACGTGAAGCCTGGTTGCAAACTACTGAGATAATAAAAGTCTTCGTCATCTTAATCTACCTTGAGGTATGTCAAAAAGGTACAAAAGATGAAGATAAGCCAATATTATAGTCATCAGCTTCAATAAACGGAGTCAGAATTTCCAAGTTTCCGTTGAGAAGTTCTGAATGCCTTATGAGCACTCCTTGGCTTTTTACTTCTATGGAAATCTCTAAAGAGTGTATGAAAGCCAGGTCACTTTTGCACACAAAAATCTTTCTAAAAGTCACCTATGTAAGAGTGAAAGCACCAGACACTCAAAGGAAAAAAAAAACAAAACTAAGTACAACATATCCCGCACCAGAATAGGGTCTCATTTGATTGGAACTGGCAGTGGACACAGGTGGTCTTCTCTGGGCATATGTTACGCAATTTGCCAGTATGCTGAATTATAATGAAGGAAAAACCTGCTAACTTATCACACCCTGAGGCAACTGGGGAAAACGACACAAAAGTTCATGCATTTGTTCATGAAACAAATATTTACTGATGACCTACTGAGTACCAGGCTCTGTTCTAGAATTTAAAATAAATAATGAGAAAGTTTCTGCTTTCTAGGAGCTTATAAAACTACTTATATTAAAAAAGGGGTTAGTCAATACAACCTGACAACCTGACCTGAATGCTGACCTTAAACAAAGCTGAATTAATCACTGGGTCACCCCTAACTGAATAAAGTCCACAATATGATTTTTATCAATTCTGGTGTCTCAAATTCTAAGCTCCAAAGGAAATGTCTGTTCTGTCACTCTGGGAGGAGATGTACTCTTGGGTGATTTTCGTTCTGGGTGTGGCTGATCCAAACAGCGTTTAACTGGGTATAATCTCAGTTAAGGGAGGCCTTTCATTTAACGTCTTATTGGTGGAACTTTTACTCTGTACAAAGAACTGTACCACCTGCTTAACAAGGTGGCAAGTGGTCTGACAATTGTAAGCAACTGCAAATATTATGTATTAACCTGTAATATTCCCAGGAATTTAAGACCTGGCGAGGGAGAAAGGTGGATTGAGTCTCCAAAAACTCATGGAAGAACCCATGAACTAGAATTTGAACAGCAGAGGGCGGTGCAACCGACTTCGCAAAAAAGAGTTTTACTGCCTGGAGCCCCCCAGGAATGGGCCACTGGCCCCAGTAAAAGACGAAACTTTCTTAGTGAACTCAAAATGTGCTAACTGTTCAGTGTTGTACTCATGTGGCTGTTTTCCACAACCTCTATTCTGGCCGTTAAAGCTCCCTTGCGGATACTCTTGCCCTTCCAGTTTGGGGGTGGGGATGGGATGGGGGAAAGGAGGAATAAAATCAGACTATCAGCCTTCTCAAAAGAATGCTTACTTACCCTTGGTTTTTGCAAAGAGTCTTAAAATCGTAGGGGATCATTCCCCTGAAAGATAGTCTGGTTGTTGTTGCCAGTGACATCGCTGGCAAACACGTTACAACATAGTTTTGGGGGGAGGGGAGGAGAGTAAGAAACAGAAAAAGAAACTAACGCCGTGGGTTAACCCAAACCCCTCTCACTTGAAAAGGGCGTTCCAACAAAACTCGACGCCACTCCCTAAGTTTCGCTTTAAGTCTACGCATCCGAGCCGCCCGCCCTGTCCTCCCCGAGCACGGACTCCAAACTTTCTGCCCCTCACACGGCCCCCCGGCCGTGGAACTCCTCCCGGCACGCCGGGCTCCGCTGACGGAGAGCCTCGAGGCCGGGCGCGGGCAGGACCAGAGCCAGACGAGGGTCTGCGGCTCGCTTTCTCCCCC
Source organism: Leopardus geoffroyi (assembly GCF_018350155.1). NCBI lineage: Eukaryota > Metazoa > Chordata > Mammalia > Carnivora > Felidae > Leopardus > Leopardus geoffroyi. The sequence continues at coordinate 53,047,720 of NC_059334.1, read as the reverse complement.
AAAGCTGCCCGTACCTGTCTAGCATCTGCTGTAGGGCTTGGTCCGGCATCTTCGGCGGAGCCGGCGCACTCGGCCCTCCCCAGTGGACCTGGTCAGGGCCGGGCCCAGGGACAATAGCACTGAGAGGCGGCGGAGTAGGCCTCAGTCCGGCGGCAGCCGCGAACCCGCTGCCCAACCTCCCGGGGTGGCTCCGCGAGCCCGGAGGCGGCGGTGCGCGTCCTGCGGGCGTCCGGAGGAGGCGGTGGAGAGCGAGGAGGAGGAGCCTGGGGCGGGGAGGCGGCAATCGCGGCCCGGGTTCCTGCCCGTCGGCCCGGGGTTCCGGTCCATGGACCGCGGGCGCCGAGTTGCTGCTGGCGGAGGAGCTACCTCTGTGAGGTAAGAGTCACCGCCTCCGTGCGCGCCGGGGTCACGACGCAAGGCGGCCCAGAGCAGCCTGGGAGATGTAGTCCTCGGACCGTCCCCGCTGGAGGCTGCACAGCCCGCCCCGACCACCGCCGCCGCGCCCGCAGCCGCCCGGCCGGCGCCCTCCCGTTTCCTTCCTCCAGGGGGAAAAATGTCCTTCGGGCCGCTTTCCAGGAAGCAGCAGGATGTGCCTCTCCACTGTCAGTAGCAACAAGGTCAGCCCTCCCTGCCTGTTCTTTTCTCAGCTCTTGCCCTCAGGTGGGACCGAGCCAGGTGAGGGGAGGGGGCTGAAGGGCCATTTCTCTTCAGGGTCCCCAGCCCTGTTCGCGGCGTCGGGGCGGGCCGTGGAGGGGGTGGGGGTGGCAGAAGTGCCTTCGGAAGCCCTCGGCGCTGGGGCCAGGCTCTGCCGCGTCTGAGCTCGTTTTGGGGAGTTACACAACCCCCGCAAGGGGACGGATGCACTGGTGCGGGAGATTATTCCCAAGGGGGCGTGGGGGCCGCCTTAACCAGATGGTTCCCACCCGAGTTTCTCACTGTGTGTTTTGGGGGAGTGGTGGGGGAGAAAAGATTATTCTCTCCGTCTCTAAGAGCCTTCTATAATGTGCTTGGTCTTTCAAGGGCTCGCCGACAGTCTCCAAATGGAACATGTTCGTGAATAAACAGCTCTTGCTTACTCAGCTGTGGGTTGTCAGGGGTGTTTGTTTCTCTCTGTGCTGCTGGTCACTGTTAACCATTTAGAGTCGCTTTGACACCTCCAAGCAGGTGGATGTGTGTGTGTGGGGGGGGGGGAGGGGGTGGGAATCGAAAGGGAAAAATCATCAGTCACTCGATGGGTTATTCTCTGACGCTCTAGGGACAGCTTTGGCGGGAGGAAAGAGCTGTTGGCTAAAACGAATGCGTCTTTTGGACGACCTGTGGCGTTCTCCAGTGCTGTGATTGGTAGGACGTCTGGTAGTTTTCCCTTGATTATGCCTAATTTCTGCCGCAAGATGTTTGATTTGTCTTGCAAGATGTTTGATTTTTCTTTAAAGTTAAAGTGTGTTTTTTACGCTCTTTTTAAATGTGGAATTTTACAATCAGCTCTTAATTCTGTTTCAAGTTTGCTTCCTGAATATATTTGAACTAGAGTGTACACTGCCAGAAAAAACAACAACAACAACAACAACAACATGTGAACAGAAGTTTATTTGGCCTCCAATTTCTGAAAGATGCTTTTATGAGAGGCTTTGGCAATTTACATGACTATTTATAATTAACGATTCACCTTTTTCTCACGAAATGTAAAACAGGCCCCCGCTAGTGGAGGGAAATAAGAATTTAACTTACTCAGGGTTTTTGGTATTTTAAATTCCTATTTATTGCTCCTCCTACTGGGTAAGCCTTCCCTTACTGTGTATTTATCTCTTAAGTAGTTATGCACCGCAAGGAGATGGATATATATATCCTGCTCAAAAAATAGAATTTAATCCTAGCATATTGATTAAGTAGGCTAGCGCAAACTCCCATCTAGTTTTATGATTTACTTTTAAAAGGAGTTCTCACCTCATTTTGGAATTTATATTTGAACCCCCACTTACAAAGTAATATGATACAGTCTGTTCATAACAAAGCTGTGTGCAGATTAACATTATCTTTTAAAAGGGTTTTATATTAGAATTTTCATGAAAAGTCTGTTTCCTGGCTGTGTCAAAAATCCTTCAAAATAGAAAAAAATATAGATGTTACTCATCTTCAAAGTGATGAGCATGTGACCTAGTAATTCCACTCTTTGTTATTTATCCAAGAGAAATAAAAACACATGTCTAGACAAAACTTGTATGCAAATTTTCATAGCAGCATTTTTCCTAATAGCCAAAAAAGTGGAAACAACCTAAATATCCATCAACTGATGAGAGGATAAATCAGATGTGGTGTATCTATGCAATAGAATGTTATTAGATGATAACAAGGAATGAAGTTCTGATTCTTGCAACATGGATGAACCTTGAAAACATAGGCTAAGTGACAGGAGCCAGTCACAAAAACCACATATTGTATGATTCCATTTATATTAAATTTTAAAAATAAAAAAATTCATAGACAAATAAAGTAGATTAGTGATTACCTAGGGCTGGCGCGGTGAGAGAGAAAAGGGGAGAGACTGCTAATGAGTACAAGGTTTCTTTTTGGGGTGAAGAAAATGTTCCAGAATTTGAATGGTGATAGTTACACAACATTGTGAATTATATCCCAGTTTAAAAAATAATATAAAACAAAATTAGATTCTAGTGATGATGGTAAGCTCTTTATACTAAAAAAATTGAATTGTACACAATATGGGTGAATTTTATGGTATGTAAGTTATATCTCAATAAAGCTGTTAAAAACGTAATTAGCTCCATATAAAATTTTCATAAGGACAACTCATGATTCTTTATTATAGAATTTTAATTTTTAAATATATTTTATTAGTATGGGTGAAAATCATGATTGATAAAACTCATGAAATAAATTAATTCCTTGTATTTGAAATGGGTGACACGTATAGCCTAAATTTCAATTTGTCAACTTTGTTTTCCTCAGCTCTTGGATTTAAAAATAAGACTCAGAATAATTGGAATTAGAATTTAGTCTCTGATCTTGAAGGAAAAAAGTCTTAATTACTTAGATCTGAGTCTCACCAGAGGGGGGAAAAAGTTGAAATATACTGCATTTTATATAGGGTTAGAGGCTTGTGGTAAATGATATTCAGGCAAGAGAGTTATGGAATCCTAGAGAATATGGAATATATTAATAATTTTGTAATGGGTTTAGAATAAGCTGAGTACAGAAGTGCTCTAAATATGTCCGGAAATTTAAAATAGTATATTACTTTAATGTTCTTCCATCACCCTTGTTTTGAACTGTCTGCCAAAAGGGGCTCTGGAGATATTACATGGAGAAATAGTATAAAATAAACAAGTGCCCTCCAAGGAGAGTTGTCATTTGCTAAATTTGGTAATAAACTGCAGGCTGAGTCCACATTGCAGGCCAAAGAGAGTTCTTCATTAATTCACTCTGCAGATGTTTACAGAGGACTTATGATGTGCCTAGGTACTCCAGTAGCCAATTAAACTACTGTTTTAAGAACATACAAACTCCCTAATGATGCTTATACTAAAAAAATAAAACAAGGTAATTACATATGAAATATTACATAATGATATGTGGCATCATATAATGAAGTACCAAATGAATAGCGTGGAAATACGAAGTGATTTAGAGGTTTAGAGGCATCTGTTAGGGGCTGGTGTATTAAAGAGAACTTTACGAAATAAGGGAAATTTAGGCTCTACCTTGTAGCAGTAGGAAGAATTGTAGGTGAATAAGTGAATTGTAGGTGTATGTAGATGAGGGGGTGGAGAAGGGTCTTGGGTCTGGATAAGGATGAAAAGATGTAGAGAGAGGAGTTAACCTCTGTTATTGTAGGTCTCTGTTGAGTGAGAGTGAAAAATACACTGTTGGCTAAGTAGGGAATAGATAAAAAGGCCTTGAATCTATTCTTTCAACAAATATTTATTGAACGTGCACTATTTATGTGACAGGCACGAATAAGATAGGCACTGGGGATACAATAATGAGCAAAAGCAAGCATATTGCTTACCTTTGTAGAGTTTATAGTGAGAGAGAGAGAATCACATAATTTTTTTAAATTTGCAAATGTACATAGTGTTATGAGAGATTATAGCTAGGGAATTGACCTAGATAGGGAGGTCAGGAAAGTGTCTCTCAGGAAGTGTCCATTATGCTGAAACCTGAGGAAGAGCAAGAGTTAACTAGAGAAGAGGAGGAGGAATGAGCAATCCAGGCCAAAGAACAGCATGTGCAAATACCCAGGGAAGGAAAGGCCTGTGATGAATGGGGGGCCCTGAAACAAAAAGGGAACTTGGGGCAGGATGAGATCAAAAAGGTGAATCAAGTGATAGAAAATGAAGAACTTTGTAGACTAATTTGAGGAATTTTGCCCTTATCCTAGAATCCTGCTGGGAGGAGTAGTTTAGACATAGGAAATCAACTCTATTCTTTAGGAATAGAGAATGGGAAGTTAACTTATGGTTCTTAAGCCTGCTGTGAGTCAGAGACTCACCCTGGAAATTCTGATGTGCCTTGTCATTGTGCCCAATTAGCTGTTTTGTTTTGTTTTGTTTTTTAACAAGTTCTGTAAGTGATTATTAGACCACTGGTATCTGAGGAAATACTGCAGTGGGTGGAGAGCCTACGTTTAAGTCTTAGCATTGCCACTCAGAAACTCAGCAACTGTGGGCAGGTTATTGAATCTCTTTAAGTCAAGTTTCCTCATCTCCAAGGGAAAGAGCTATAGCATTTACTTCATTGGATTGCTGGGAGGATTAAATGAGAAAATTCATTTAAATTGTTCAGTACGGTGCTGGGCACATGGTAAGAGCTCTATTGGTGTTAGCTCTTAATTATTACTAAAAGTTCTTGAATAAAGGTGAGAATGATTTAGGGGGATTAATTTTGAAGTAGTATGCAGGATGAATTAGAAACAAAGACAAGTTAGATCTCAGTAACTTGGCCATGGTCTGGAACTATTTTCAAAAGTTTACTTTAACACAGCTATTAGTTCTTGAAGATCCTTGGATAGGCTAAGTAGTTCTTAAGTAGATAATGTCTCTAAAGGACTTTTATGGGGGGACTTTGGTCCCCAGAGTACATCTTACTGGCTTAGAATCTATAGGATTACTTTGAATTGGCTTAATTCTGGACAGAGGCTTCACTGGCCCTTGTAGTGGACAGCCTAAGACCTATTTATCTTTATTTGCTGCTTAGAGAATAGAATCCTAACAGCTTATATCCACTCTAATGCAGTAGATATTAACAAAGAGTAACTTTACATACTATCATCATGCACTAACTTGCCTTCTTCACTTCTTCATAAATATGGTGGAAGACCCATTACTTTTCATTATCTTTGCTTAAATTCCTCTTTGGGTTATGTGTCCCTGGGATATGCAATGGTGTGTCAAAGGTAGACAAAAATCACAGATAACTTGTCACATATTCCCTCTTGTATCCCTCTTGTGTCCCTGAAGTATCAGTTTTATGAGCAAATGTACATATAATGAATTTTCTTCCTTTTCAAACAAACATGATTGTCATAGAGCAGCAGTTCTCAAAATGTGGTCCAGCAGATCCCTAGGGCTACTTGAGGTCAAGATTATTTTCATAATAATACTTAAATATTATTTGCCCTTTCACTGCATTGGCATTTACTCTGATGGCACAAGCAATGATGGATGAAACCGCTTGTGCCTTAACACCATTAAAGGCATTGGTACTAACCTGTACTAATGGTTATATATTTTTCACCACCATGCACATGCAGTAAACACAAACTAAAAGTTCACTTAAGAATGCTGTTGATTAAGCAGTAAAAAATATTTGATTAAATCGTGACCCTTACATACACACATCTTTAATATTCTGTGTGATGAAATGGGAAATGTGCACACATCTGCATCCAAATATGATAGTTGTCTCAGAGAAATACAAATGATTGAGATGCAAACTGAACTGACTGCTTATGACAGACTATTTTTACCTGAAAGACTGACAATAAAGAATTTAAACTTTTGTGCTATAAAGAATGCTGTTAAGAAAATGAAAAAAAAAAAAAAAAGAAAATGAAAAGACATCCCACAGAGTGGGGAAAAATTTTGGAAATCATGTGTCTGAAAAGGGACTTGTATCTAGAGTACATGAGATTTATTACAATTTAATAGTAGAAAGGCAAATAGCCCAATTAAAAAATGAACAAAAGATCTGGATAGACATTTCTCCAAAGATATACAAATGGCCAGTAAACACATACAGAGATATTCACCAACCATTAGAGAGATACATTACCATTAACCAACATTAACCATTAGGGAGATACAGTTCAAAAAAAGGACAAATGTTGGTGAGAATGTGAAGAAATTGGAGTTCTAGTACACTGCGGTTGAGAAGGTAAAATGGTCCAGCCACTTTGGAAAACACTCTGGCAATTCCTCAAAAGGTAAAACCTAGTTTCCATATGACCCAGCAGTTCCACCCCCAGGTATATAACCAAGAGAAGTGAAAACATGCCTACTACATAAAATCTTGTACGTGAACGTTCATGACAGCATTATTCATAATAGACAAAAAGTGGAGCAGCCCAATGCCCATCAATCGAGGAATGGATAGATGAAATGTGGTGTATCCATGCAATGGAATATTGTTCAACAATAAGAAGGAATAAAGTACTGATACATGCTACAACATGGATGAACCTTGAAAACATTACACTAAGTGAAATAGTTCCAAATAGCACATGTTCTAGGATTCCATTTCATGAAATGTTAAGAGATAGAAAATAGATTATTGGTTACCTAGGACTATGGCAGATGGGGTCTTGGGCATGGTAACATCTAAGGTGTGCAGGAGGTTCTTTCTGAGGTGATGAAGGTGTTCTAAAATTGTAGTGAGGATTGCAACTCTGAATACACGAAAAGCCACTGAATTGTGTACTTTAATTGGATGAATTACATGTGTGTGAATTATATTTCCATAAAGCTGCTATTTAAAGTAACACCAGATCAGGCCACCTGCTTGGCTCAGTTGGTAGAACATGCAACGCTTGATCTTGGGGTTGTGAATTCGAGTCCCATGTTGAGTGTAGAGATTACTTAAAAATAAAATCTTAAAAAAACATCAACAATGGCACTGGATACTAAATGTACTCTTGATCTTGGGGTTGTGAGTTCAAGTCCCATGTTGAGTGTAGAGATTGCTTAAAAATAAAATCTTAAGAAAAAAAAAAATAATGGCACTGGGTGTTATATGTAAGATGAATCACTAAATTCTACTCCTGAAATCAATATTACACAGTGTGTGAACTTACTAGAATTTAAATAAAAACTTAAAAAAGCAAAAACAAAAACAGAGTTTACTCATTTCTTACTGTTTTTTTTTAATGCTGTTTTTTAAAATGATTATTTTTGAGGGCTAGAGAGCACAAATGTGCACATAGGGGAGGGGCAGAGAGAGAGGGAGAGAGAGAATCTCAAGCAGGCTCCATGCTTTCAGGGCAGAGCCCTATGCAGAACTCGATCCTACAAACTGAGACCATGACCTAAGCTGAAATCAAGAGTTGGACCCTTAAGCAACTGAGCCACCCAGACACCCCTCCTTATTATTGGTTTTAAGAGCTCTTTATACATTCTGGACACAAGTCCTCTATGAGAGATGTGTTTTTATAAAGTTTATTCTTCCAACTCACATCTTTTTCACAGGAATATTTTTTGAAGGATAGGAATTTTTAATTTTGATGAAGAAAATTTATCATTTTTTTCTGAAATAGATCATGCTTGTAGCATCAGGATTAAGTATTTTTTAATTCAAATGTGAATATATTCTATAAAAGGGGAGTGTTCTTAGAACATTGAATTTGGTATCAAACAGATCTACTTAAATAGGAAGTAAGTAAATAGATACTCTGACCTTGAGTAAATTGTGAATGTCTGAGCTTGTTTCCTTGATATAAATCTTTGGTGTAATATCATGACTCCTCTATGGAGTTTCTGGCAGGATTATAGTAGAAAATAAATGAAAAGGAGGAAAGAGTGTTGAACAAAACTAACTAACTAAATAAATAATTAAAAAAATTATGAAATGACACCAGATAAAACCTTAAAATCCATTATTAGTTGGCTGATTTAATAACATATGACACACCCATATAACATAATAATATATAGCTGAGCTATTGGAACAAGTGAGGTATTTCTATACAGGCCATAAGGAAAAGTTGCCAAAGATTTAGTAACCATCAGTTAGGATTTTTTTGTTGTTGTTCCACAGAAATCAACTACATAATTCAGCCTTTTAGGGGACGTTTGCTAATGTGTAGAGACATTTTTGATTGTTACATAAGGGGATTTTGCTAACATCTGATGGGACCAAGGATGCTGCTAAATGTACTCTAATGCACAGAACAGCCCCTCACAACAAAGAATTGTGTAGCTCAAACTGTCAGTAGTGCTGGGGCGCCTGGCTGACTCAAGTCAGTGGAGCCTGCAACTCTTGATCTTGGTTTGTAAGTTCAAGCCCCGTGTGGGGTGTAGGGTTTACTTAAAAAATAAAATCTTAAAAAAAAAAAAAAAAAAAGTGGTGCTGAGGCTGAGATATTCTGAACTAACTTAACTGAAGGGAAATTCGTTGAAAAGATATGAGTTACTTAAGGCAAGACCAGGCTAGGAACAGTGAAGTAGGAGCTACACCAGAGAATATTGGTAGTAAAACATTCCATGTTTAAATGGGTACAGCACTGGAATGAATAAACTACAACTGTTTTTATTCTGCTCACGGTTCAGAATCTAAGGAGGGAGGATCTAATCAATGTTCCTTGCCACTTGGCTAAGGGCAGGCAGTATACCGTAAGTGAATGAAGGCAATTCCTCAAAAGGAAGTACATTCATTAGCAAATACTTATTGACCATATGTTTATGTTTCAGGTTTTATTTAGGTGCTGTGGATAGAGTAGAGCAAAAGAAATGAAAAGATCCTTGTGGAGTTTATATTATTAAGAGGCTAAATCAGGGCAAATCTTTAAGTAATAAAGAAGGTAGAATAGTTGCCAAACATCAAAACCAATAAATACTACCTGTATATTAAGTGAAAAAAGCAGGTATTATCCCACTTATTATTATTTTTTTTTATTTAGGATGTATATGTAAGATTTCTAAAAGGATATATAGGAAATTGTTTTTTGTTTTTTTAATTTTTTAATTTTTATTTTTTTCAACGTTTATTTATTTTTGGGACAGAGGGAGACAGAGCATGAATGGGGGAGGGGCAGGGAGAGAGGGAGACACAGAATCGGAAACAGGCTCCAGGCTCTGAGCCATCAGCCCAGAGCCCGACGCGGGGCTGGAACTCACGGACCGCGAGATCGTGACCTGGCTGAAGTCGGACGCTTAACCGACTGCGCCACCCAGGCGCCCCTGTTTTTTTTTAAATATTACCTCTGGATAGTGAGACTGAACATGGGGAGAAGAGTCTACTTTTCATTTTATTACCTCATAATATTTTCCTTTTCACCATGAACATGTATTTTATAGTTAAGGTTTTATTTAATTAGATTAAAAAACAACAGAAGAAATCATTGCAGGTGAAGGATGATTAAAAGCTTTTAAAAAATCACAATATTGTGGTGCTCTGCTTATTATGGAAAAGCAGAAAGGAAGAAAGAACATCTGACTGGAAAGTGTGGCCCATAATCATTTAACAAATATTTATTGAACACCTAGCTGCCTTAAATCTTTTTTGGAAAAGGTGGAGTATAAATATCAAACATCAGACATGTGTGAGGCACACTGTGAGGTGCCGTATCTGGAACAGGATTGAAATTTGAAAAAGATCTGACAACTGGCCTCACTGGTGCTTGTTGGCATCTACTTATTGACCACCAAATATGTGGCATGTGCTGGACCCTTTTTATACACATCATTTCAAATCCTAACAACAATCTTACCAGATAGGTATCTAGGTCTCCCATTTCACAGATGAGAACACTGAAAATTGGGAAGATGAAGTCATAGCAAATAATGGCATAGCTGACATTTGAATCCCAGTATATCTGACTTTACTGGAGAACAGTGTGTGAGTATGTGAATAGTTAAATAACAAGTAAAAAGGAAAGTAAAAAAGCAATCACAGGACTACCCTTGGTTAATTTTTGAAGAATTTTACAGATAAGTATTCCAGGAGCTGAGAGAAGGAAAAAGAGGTTGCTCATATTTGGAGCAGTCTGGGCAGGTTTCCTAGTTGGAGGAGTGGTTTGAATTGGGTCTTGAAGGAGTATATAAATATGTGAAGAGAAAGGCAGCGTGTCAACTTTTACTGAATGCCTGCTCGAGGCTAGAAACATCTCATCTCAGCCCCATATCCCCATTTGAGAGATGAGGAAACAGAGGCCTCACCTTACCTCCACCCCCTGCCAGGGACAGGCAATTAATAGGCATTAATTTTTGGCAATCGGATAGGTGAAAAGAGAAATTTGTTGTTACAGCCAAACACCTCTATTTTATAGCTTCTGGCTTTTAGTCTTGGGTAAGATGAGTTAATGGTAGAAGAGAAAGTATACATAATAGACTAATAGACCAGGATATACCCTTTTGGGAGAATAGATATTCAGCATAAGTAGTTTTCCTCTACTTAGGGAGTTTTAGGCCTTTATAAAGGTGTTCTATCTAATTTGAGCTTCTACAGCTGAAATCTCAACTTGGTAAGTCTTAGTAGGGTCATCCATTCAATCATTTATTCAACATTTCTTGAGCTCCAACTATGTACCAGACACTGTAGGAGATATTGGGGATACAAAGATATGAATAATACATGGTTACACTGTTTTTATTTTATTTATTTTTATTTTTATTTTTGAAAAAGAAAACAATGGGGGTGGGAGAGGTACAGAGAATAGAGGGAGGCAGAGAATCCCAAGCAGGCTCTGCGCTGGCAGTGCAGAGCTCAAGGCAGGGCTTGAACCCATGAACCTAACCATGGTTGAGCTGAAATCAAGAGGCGGATGCTCAACCAATTGAGCCACCCAGGTGCCCGTATTATACTATTCTTGTCATCAGGCTGCTTACAATTTAATGGAAGAGACATGTAGTCATATATACAATATATGGAAATGTGAATCCAGTATTTTTGAACATACTCTGAAAAACCTAGGAGTCCTCCTTGAGTCATTTTTCTCCTTTACCTCATCCTCCTACCCCTCAGTCAGTTACAAAATATGGTCCATTTATCTCCTAAATATTTCTCAAATACATTTATTTCCATTCTTTCCACTTTCATCTCAGTCCTATTGACTGTGTTCTCTTACCTTGCACTATTTAACAGCCTCAAATTGCCTCCCTGCATTCACTTTAACCCCTCTCCCCCTTCAACTGATTTGACAATTGGCCTTCTAGTCTGCTCTTTCTTCCTTTGACTCTCCAGTAGAGTGACTTTTTAAGAAATGTAGAACTGAAAAAAAAAAAAAAAAAAAAAAAAAGGACTGATCATGTTATCTGCTTAAAATCTTTCTGTGGGTTGTTTAAATCCTGGTGAGAAGGAGCCAATGGAAAGCATAAATTTAAATTTAGCAATTTTGGAGAAAAGGGGAATAATCTATCAATTGTACCTTATAGAATCTAAGCTTCATGAGGGCAGGGACAGGGACCCTATCTGTTTTGTTCAATGTATTTTCAAAATTTTTGTAAATGTTTATTTATGTTTGAAGGAGAGAGACAGAGTGTGTGTGGGGGAGGGGCAGAGAGGGAGACAGAATGTGAAGCAGGCTGCAGGCTCCAGGCTCCGAGCTGTCAGCACAGAGCCTGAAGCAGGGCTGGAACTCACAAGCCATGAGATCATGACCTGAGCCTAAGTGGGAAGCTTAACTGACTGAGCCACCCAGGCGCCCCTGTTTTGTTCAATATTATATCCCCAATGTCTGGCACAGAGCCTGGCCCATGGCATGTGTTCAGCAAATATTTATTCAAAAAAAGCAAGACACTTCTAAGGCTAGAATGAACCCTGTAATGTTTGGTTGGAATGGAGGTATCAATACAAACTTATGATTTTATAGATATAAATAGATCTACACAGAGGTATGCATACATACACTTTCTAGCTCTATCTGCTGAGAGAACCTGAAGTAATGACACCCCAGAACCAGTGAATATATCTAGTGGTATCTCCAATAAAGGGAACCCAAGCTCTTTAGAGAAATTAGCTCTTTGCTAATTCTAAACTGGCTCAGGAAAAGTACATGAGCCTGGAAAATCTGCGGTGACAGAAAGTAGGGATGTGCTCAAAAAAAGATGGGAGCATGTCAAAAAGACCTAGGAATCAACTTGAAGGGATTCTAGTGGAATAGGGGACATTTTGAGTAACAAAATACTAATACTAATGAATCATAACTCATGGAATAAAATATGAATCCATGAGTCATTACTGATAAAAATAAATGACTAAATCAGGGGAGAAGGAAAAACTCTTCCTTAGAGTAGCATTCCAGATAATGCAGAAGAGTTGATAAAGAGCACAGATTACCATTTGCAAACACCACAGAAATAATTGATACAGGCAGGAATCATTAATGGATGCTAAAATTACTGGGTGAAATTATGTTGGGAAACAGAATATTCACATAGAAAGTGTCTTCCCAAAGATATTTAAGTAAAAAGTGAATAATAGCTTTACAGTGGAGAAATCCGGCAGACCCTACTTTAACCAAGTGATCAAAGTTAACACATGGGACAAATCCACATCCTGTTCCTTCTGAAATGATGCACTGAGCAGGACACAGTATCCCTTTTGTGGCATTATTGCCAAAAATGTATAGCCTGAATTTGATCATGAGGAAACATTAGATAAATAATGATTGAGGTACATTCTACCTAATAACTGGCCGGTGCCATTCAACAGTGTCAGGGTCATGAAAGATAAAGGCTGAGGAACTATCCCATATTAAAGGAAACTAAGGAGATGTGACAAGTGAAAGCACTGTGTGATCCTGGATTGGATTCGTAGAAGGGACATTAGTGGGGTGATTGGTAAAATAAGGTATGCAAATTATGTAATGAATCAATGTTGTATCCTGATTTTGATAATTATACTGTAGCTATTTAAATTGTTAACATTTGGGGAATGTGGTTGAAAAGTATAGGGAAATTATTTTTTATAATATTTTTGCAATTCTGAAATTATCTCAAAATTAAAAGATGAAAAAGACCAAAATAAAATCCTACTTGTAATGGCTTTATATTGCCCTTGCTTACTTACCAGTTTCCCTTACTTACCTAAGCTCTAGAATGCTGGCTGGCTACTGGCTTTCTTCCCTAGTTCCTTGAGTACAATGTGCTGCCTCCTCTTCAGAGCCTAAAGGTAGGAGGAACCTTGGTATTCTTTTTGAATGGAACACACTTCTTTTGAACTCTTTAAGGCTCAGCTTGTTTACTTACACAATATATTTTTTTTAATTTTGGAGAGGGAGAGAGAGGGCATGAGCTGGGGAGAGGGGCAGAGGGAGAGAGAGAGAGAATCTTATTCAGACTCCACACTTAGCGAGGAGCCCAAGGTGGGGCTTGATGTAGTGCTCAATCCCACAACCCTGGGATCATGACCTGAGCCGAAGTCAAGAGTTGGATGATCAACCGACTAAGCTACCCCTCAGCTTGCTTACTTTAGAAAACATTTTGACCCCCTAATCCATGTCCTGACATCATATGGCTTCATAACATCTGGTACTTTTTCATGGCATTTTTATCACAGCTTCTATGAAATTATTTATCATGATATTGACGAAAGCCTACTCACTGGTAATTAATGTTTATAAGAGACGGAGGGATTGTGTCTTCTTGCCCAAAGTTATTTACCTAAAGCCTTACAGTGACTATTTGAGGAATTAATACAAGTTATGAAGTGGAACATTCCCATATCCCCTGTAACAACTTGGATGAAATTGGACACAGGAGACATTTTAGGTTTGAGGAGATGAACATGGGGACCAGAATTGGTGGCAGTGACAGGAAAGGATAGAGGAGTCTTATCACAGAAGGAGCCATATGACTTGTTAGAAGGAAGAGTAAAAACTGATGCAAATTTAATCACCAACTGCATAAAGGTACACAGTTGAAATGGCACTTGAGTCACTTTTCCAGCAGTATTTTTTAAAAGTACGTTCCTAAATACTTGAACATGAAGTCTGTTTATTTAAATTTTTTTTCTATGTTTATTGAGAGAGAGAGAGAGGGAGGGGCAGAGAGAAAGAGGGAGACACAGGCTCTGAAGCAGGCTCTGAGCTGTCAGCACAGTGCCTGAGATGGGGCTCAAGCTCACAGACCCTGAGATCCTGACCTAACCTGAAGTCAGACGCTCAACTGCTCAACCGACTGAGCCACCCAGTTGCCCCAAATTCTGTTTATTTTTAATAAAAATGTTGTGTGCCCATGGTAAAATACTATGTTACATAATAAAAGTATTTTAGTGAAAATACTAATTAGCATGCTAATTAGTATATTTGACATACTAAATTTTACTAGAGTATTTTAATTAAAATACGGTATACCCATGTTAAATTAATACTATGCACCACGACAAACATTAAACAGTACACCGACTACATGAGAATACCTGAATGTCCCTCTGTAGTGGATGTTGTGATGCTACAACCGAGATCCTCTCTTCATAGGGAAGGTGCTTATCACATAGCTGATGGGAATATTGGCTCCTGGTGATGTGAAGCTTTGCTTTGTTTTGTTCTTACTGGGCATTGCTTTAGGATGCAGGGAACTGCCTCACTCTAGGTTATGCTCCTGGGAGCCCACAGCCAGTGATAAGATGCAAAGACTTAGCTTCCTTGCCTCATTTGAGGACAAGTCTGAGGGCTGTCTCAGCTCCAGAGCTCATCACAAGATGGACTGAGTACTCAGTTGTAACCACTTTGGGGGTCAGTGTATCTCTGACTCTTCCTGCCTTCCTTATTTCATTGCACGTATATTTGTCAGTTGTGTCCTATCCTCAATAAATCATTTGCATGCAAAACTTGGTCTCAGAATCTGTCTCCAAGGAACTCAACCATTGACACTGTCTCATCTGGCTACCCCTTAAAGGTTGCCATCATTGGAACCTCTTTACGTATGTGTCTGGATCATTCCCCACCCCCGGTTTCTAAAAAAAAGTCTCGAGAAATATACAAAAAGAGTACCCAAAGTATAGGTACAGCTTGATGAATTTTCAAAATTTAGCAATATTTTTATTAGAGAAAGAACAAGGAAATGATTTTGGATAGTGTGAGAACCACTTACATTTACAACTTCCTCATGATGGGAATTTTGAGAGAGAGGGGCGTGTTGCCAAGGGAAGTTGGAAGTTTCTCAGATTTTTAAAAGAGCAGTTATCTTTTGGTTGACTGCAGTGCACTCTGAAATGAGAGGAACATTCTAAGTCTACTTTATAATACATTTAGGTGAAAAGGGGAAAATAATGAATATGAGGAATCAGAGGAGAAACTGTGAATCATTTTACTAGGAAGAGAGTGGAAAAGATGATCTTCCTGAAAGTCAAATATCTATAAATCAAAAATGTCAAAATATTGCTAAAAATTTGAGTAACTAAGATTTTCCTATGAATCAAACTTAATACTATTTATAGCTCAACCTAAGCTCTTTATACAGCTCTTTTGATTTTAAAGTAAAATTTCAAGAATCCATCCATGATTTTGTTCATCAGTGATAAACACAGCTTTCACTGAGGGTGTTAAGTTCACTTTCTATCTTTACCACCACCACCCTCTTTGCTTGCCTGGATGGTACAATAGCTGGCCTCCTAATCAACTATTTCTTGGTTTCCACTTTTTTTTTTTAACTTTAAAAAAAATTTTTGATTTATTTTTGAGATAGAGACAGACAAAGCATGAACAGGGGAGGGTCAGAGAGAGAGGGAGACAGAATCGGAAGCAGGCTCCAGGCTCTGAGCTGTCAGCACAGAGCCTGACGCAGGGCTCGAACTCACGGACCATGGGATCATGACCTGAGCCGAAGTCGGACGCTTAACCAACTGAGCCACCCAGGTGCCCCTTGGTTTCCACTCTTATCCCAAATGCAATCTGTTCTCTGCAGAGAACCACAGTGGTCTTTTTAAAAGCTTAAAGCAGATCATGTTACTGCCTTACTTAAAACTGTCCAGGGATTTCCCATCACACTTAGAAAAAAATCCAAAGTCTTAACTTAGCCTAAAAGACCCTACATGATCTGGCTCCTGCCTACCTTTCAGATCCCATCTTGTACCACTTTCCTCGTTGTTTACTTGCCCTCTAGCTACAGTAGATAGCTGTTCCTCTAAAACAGGTCAGAAAACTAAGGCTGGGGCCAAATTTTGCCAGAGGCCTATTTTTATACTGCCAGAGGACTAAGCATGATTTTTACATTTCTAAAGGATTGTAAAACAACTGTAACAACTGGAACAAAACCAGTTATATTCAGGAGAACTTCTGTGATTTACAAAGCCTAAAATATTGACCATGTGGCTCTTTGACAGAAAAAGTTTGGCAATCTCTGCTCTAGTCTTATTCCTCCTCCATCAGGATCTGTTCATTAGCTGTTCCCTTTCCATCCTATGCCACCAGTCTTTGCCTGGATGGGTCCTTTTAAATTCAGGAGCAAGTTCAACTCATGGAGACCTTTAATGAGAGAATCAGATTCTCTCAATCACATCACCTTTTTCTTTTTTTTTTTTTTTTTTAATATGGAACGCTTCGCGAATTTGTGTGTCATCCTTGCGCAGGGGCTATGCTAATCTTCTCTGTATCGTTCCATTTTTAGTATATGTGCTGCCAAAGTGAGCACACGTCACCTTTTTTCTTTATAGCACTTACATTCTGTTACTTTCTTATTTATTTTTATTTTCCAACAACCATTCTTTCCTTCCCCTATACAGGAAGATCTTTTCTTGTATACAACTTTTGAGCCTTCTTGATCTTGTATTTAGATGGAAGAGAGCAATTGTGAATGCTGGGAGCTTACTACATAATAGGTGCTCAATAAATGTGTTGAATGGATGAATTTGCAAATTATTTCTGTAAGTGAAATTTAGGGCTTTTTTTTTTTCCTTCGTCCTCTCTTTTGTAGGGAGTACCTACAGTGCAAACAGCAACTAAGAGCCACTTTATTTTATTTATTTTTAATTTTTTTAAATTAATTTATTTTTTTAATGTTTTATTTATTTTTGAGACAGGAAGAGACAGAGCATGAGCCGGGGAGAGTCAGAGAGAGGGAGACACAGAATCTGAAACAAGAGCCACTTTAAAATGGAGAGGCAGGGGCACCTGGCTGGCTAAGTGGGAAGAACATGCAACTCTTTGATCTTGGGTCATGAGTTTGAGCCCCACACCCCATGTTGGGTGTAGAGATTACTTAAATAAATAAATAAACTTAATAAAAGGAGAGACAAAACAATGTCTTTCCCTTAAGAGATTAACTCTTTTCCTCCTCTGCTCTCCCTAGGAGAGGCCATTGCTGGAAGGGTGTGGGATGTTTCAAAGGGATGTCTCAAGGACTTATTTAAAAAAGAAAAAGGGTGCCTAGGTGTCTCAGTCGGTTAAGCATCCAACTCTTGATTTCAGCTTAGGTCATGATCTCATGGTTTGTGGGATTGAACCCCACATTGGGTTTTGTGCTGACAGCACGGAGCCTGCTTGGGATTCTCCCTCTCTCTCGGTCCCTCCCCTGCTCTCACTCTTTGGGTCCCTCCCCCACTCTCACTCTTTCTATAAATAAATAAATAAATAAATAAATAAATAAATAAAGTAGAACTTTTCTTCCTTTCATCTGTTTCTTTTAAGAGAGGAATTTTTCAGAATAACAAGACTAATTGAGGTCTCATTCTCTAAGATACTCTCAGGCTTTTGGGTGAAGATGGGTTTAACATTAAAGGAGATGGTTTAACAGTAAGCTGAGCCAGGCCTGGGCTCAAAAGAAAAGCCAAGAATGCTCTAATAGGGCTTGTTCTAGGTGATCATATGGAGGAGAAGGATAACTCCAGGTGCTGGATTCTTCAGGAGTTTCTTTAAGATTGTCTGATCACATGTTTTCAGTTTTGGTTTGGAAAATACACAGTCACTAAAGGAAGAAGCAATGGGAGGCAGAAGCCTGATTGTAAAGAAGAAAAGGTGGGCACTATAAGTGCTCTGGGTGTGGCAAGAGGTAAGGGATAAGAGTTAAACCTTAGAGTTTGAGTTTTAGAATCAAAATAGACCTGGGCTTATTCACTGACTGGATATGTCACCTTGGGAAAATTATTTAGCATTTCTAAGCCCTGGTTTCCTTATCTGAAAAATGAGTATAATGATAGCTTCTGTCTTTTTAGAGTTATTATGAGGATTAACTGATAAGGCATATAAAATGCTTAGCTAGATGCCTACATAGACTAAGTGATCAGTTAGTATGAACATCGTCATCATTGTCATCACCAAATGATGAAGAAATTCTCTCAATCCACTAATTTTGAAACTAATAAAGAATAAAATCTGTATCCTGTAGCAATTTAAGGATATGTCTCACTGTACTCAGCTTCCATGGTAGAGAACACAGGATATAGAAAGAGGTGGGCTATGAAATGTCTGGATAACAAGATCAGTGTTGCTACAAGAAGCATGGGCTTAACATAGGTCATTTGACTTTCCATATTAAGTGGAAAGGAGACAAATCTGTACTTGAATGTAGATATTCCAGATAAACCTGTCTGCCTGTCAGTATTAGCTTTGGATTTCATACATTGACCTTTACTACTTTACAGTTTATTAAAAATGCCCTCATACACACTAATATAATTCTGACTTAGGTAGGGCAGCCATTGTTATTATCCCTATTTAATTCTAGAGGAAACAAAGACTAAGAAATTGAGAACATAAGTTTTAGAATCAGATTGTGCGGTTTGAATCCTGGCTTCTTCATTTCCCAATGGTATAACCTAGGGTAAGTTACTTGGACTTCTCAGAGTCTCAGTATCTTCGCCTGTGAAATGGGGATAATGAAGGTACATAACCTCTTAGGGTTGTGTGCAGTTTCTCATCATGTAAACAAAGTACATGGCAAGGCAAATAGATGTGCCTAATATTTGTTTTTGTTATCTCCCAGGGCCAGGCACCTAACAAGTGGTAATTCTGGTATCTAAATTTAGATAATTGGATTTCATATCCAATGTCCTTTCCATACACGACCTCCCATAATATTAATAATGTTGATTCCCTGCCACTGTGATGATGTACAATCCATTAACATTAGGGCAGATGGTCCAATTTGTTTTTTCAGAAGTGATGGGAGATCCATCTATTGTATCCCTCTTGGTACAGTTGGCATACTTATCTGATTCTCAGTTTCCTCAGTGAGAGAACAGTTATGGCCTTAGGACAGAGCTACACCAAAAAGCTCTAGATTTTGGTTCAGCTGTTTGCAGCAAAGTGCTGAAGATACTAGTCTGACCACATGAGAAGTCAGAGAGCCTGTATTAACTGAACCAAAGGGAGACTTGTAGTGTAGTTGAAAAAGCATGCACCTAGTGAGTTGGAAGACTTGAATTCTAATCTTAGATCCACTACTTATTAACTATATCTTGAAACGTCTTTGAGCCTGAGTTTCCACATCTCGGTTTTGTATTTTTTCTAGCTTTATTTAGGTGTAACGGACATCTACATGTTTAAAGTGGGGATTCCAACAGTCATCCTTGGGGCTGTCACCTGGTCATACAGTCCCTTTATGGAAATTAGGAAAAGGTGCCTCTTCTTCCAAGCAGATGCAGCTTTACATTAAGGTTCATGAGCTGAGTGAGCAGAACATATACTAGATTTCATTCTCCACTAGCCTTCTGGTGCATTGCACAATGAGGGACCTCTGCTGTCTCTCCACTGCACAGAGCCGTTAACATCAAGTGAGATAATAAAGGTGAGGAAGCTTGGTAAAGTGTAATCCCGTCTGTCAATGTAAGGCAAATACTACTTGGTTTCAAATATTAGGACCCAAGGGTTACCTGGGTAGATATACTGAGCATTGCCCTTCCCTTTGTTTCGATGATCCCTCTGATCACTAACTTGTACAGCACCTATAAATTACTGGCTTTTAAAGCAGAGATTATGGCAAAGAAAGGCTTTCTACATCATTTTCAGGCCTAGACCAGTCTTGCTCTCGAGATCCCTGAAGACTAAAATCAGGTTTTTTTGATGATTCATTCTCTTGAAGACAGGCTGTTTTTAGAACACCCTAGAGTGGGACTGGGTCTTGCCCATGGGTGGAATTTGGAATCCTTTGGTTAGAGCTTATCTCTGGTTTTCAGGCAAAGGTCATTGTATAAAAGGCTTGTATCAATGGGAGAAAGAAAAGTTGCTGAGCCACAATTTGCCCTCTTTTCACAGCTTTGAAGCCCAAGCTGTGTTCTGGGCTCTGTGGATCAAATAGGACAAGAGGATCTGCTTTTATGAGTCACTAACAAAGAGACAGCTTTAGAGTCAGACAAACCTGAAATTAGGTACTAGATCTGACATTTACTAGTTTTACAACCTTGGGCAGGTAAATCACCCTACTAAGTTTCCATTTGTCATCTGGAATTAGGGATAGTAACAGTATTTATCTCATGGGTTTTTTATGTGGATTAAATGAACTAATACGTGGAATGCACTTAGCATTTTGTCTAACACACAGTATGTGTTCCATAAATGTTAGCTTTTATTACCGAGCTCCCTGCAAAATACCAGACTTTGCCATGCCTTCCCCCAAGAAGCCTAGGGTTCAAGTTGGGGATTAATATAATTATACCAGAGAAGATAAATAGAAATACAAAGCAACAAATGTGTGATACGGATAGGAACTGATGTTAGGAACTGGTGTTTGAACGAGGCTGTGAAAAAAGGTGAGATTAAGATAAGTAGAAAGGATGAGGAGGGCATTCCATATGGGATCGGTAACGACAGCAAGCTTCAGGACCCTGAGTAGACCAACTTGCCTGGAGAAGTGGGGATAATGCTATCTGGGAACATAGGTTGGGATTAGAAGAAGAGAATCCTAAATATAGGGTAAGTGTTTGACTCTTGTTCTATAGATAATGATGAGTGACATGACGAACCTTGTGCATGAAAATGTCTAGCAGGTGTTTGGAAAGCTCTTGGGAAAGTGCTCAGAGCCAAAGCTAAAACTTTGGGGATAGAAGCTGAAACTATGGAAGCCAGCTCCTTGAGAGGTGCCTGTTGATTACAATTTAATGAGGGTGGCTTTTGAAAAGCACTTAAAGTGAAATGGTGAACCTGTCAGATTTGAAGACAACTAAAACATTAATGGGGGTAGGGTTTGCTTCTCTGAAGTCTTCTGAAAGAACATGTGGCCTGTCAGAATAATTTTTTTAAATGGAAATTTAAAATATAAAATATAGTTATTATAGGGAGAGAAAAATGACCTGTATAAAACTTAACCATATTTCCTGAAATATTTTCAGAGGGTTCTTATGACTGAGTAACCATGACAAGAGTAGGAAAATGAATAAGCTCTAGTTGACTAGAGGGAGGGGTGCTGTATCAAATCAGTTTATAAAGGGAGATGACATTGTGGTGAGGGACTCAATTTGCAGTTCAGTAAAATCTAAAAATAGTGTGGGATACTTTTTTTTCTTTTAATATAGTTGACACACAATGCTACATTAGTTTCAGGTGTACAACATAGTGATTGGACAAGTTTATACATGGCGCTGTGCTCACCACAAGTGTAGCCACCATCTGTCACCATGCAGGCTACTACGGTACTATTAACCATATTCTTTATGCTGTGCCTTTTATTCTTTATTCCTGTGACTTTTACTTTATGCCTTTATTCATTCCATAACTGGAAGCTTGTACCTCCTACTCCTCTTCACCCATTTTGTGGGGCACATCTCTTAAGAGTACAAATTTATTATTCCATAAGTTCACAAATTTTTTTTTAAGATTTTATTTTTAAGTAATCTCTACACCCAACACAGGGCTTGAGCTTACAACCCCAAGATCAAGAGTCATATGCTTTACTGACTGAGACAGTCAGGTGCCCCAAGTTCACAAATTTTTGATGCATAAAACTTTTTATATAAAAATACGTAGGCCACTGTGCATTATTTAGACCTAAGATGAATACAGATACATAATATATATATGAATATTAAAATTTTTTTAATGTTTATTCATTTTTGGGAGAGTGACAGAGCGCAACTGGGGAAGGGGCAGAGAGGGGGAGACACAGAATCTGAAGCAGGCTCCAGGCTCTGAGCTGTCAGCACAGAGCCCAACGCAGGGTTCGAACCCATGAACCATGAAATCATGATCTGAGCCAAAGTCAGATGCTCAACCAACTGAGCCACCCAGGCACTCCTTTAAATTGAGGTATAACTGACATAGAACATTATATTAGTTTCAGGTGTACAGAATAATCAGTATTTGTACATGTTGCAAAATGATCATGATAATAAGTTAACATCCATTACCACACATCATTATAATTTTTTTTCTTATGATGGAAACTTAAAAAGATTTTTTTAATGTTTATTTATTATTGAGAGACAGAGCATGAGCATGGGAGGGACAGAGAGAAGGGGAGACAGAATATAAAGCAGGCTCCAGGCTCTGAGCTGTCAGCACAGAGCCTGATGTGGGGCTTGAACTCACAAACTGCAAGATCACGACCTGAGCCAAAGTCGGACGCTCAACCGACTGAGCCACTCAGGTGCCCCCATCTTATGATGAAAACTTTTAAGGTCTACTCTCTTAGCAACTTTCAAATATGCAATGTAGTAGTATTAACTATAGTCACCATGTTGTACATTACATCCTTAGGACTCATTTTATAACTGGAAATTTGTACTTTTTTGTCCACCTTCATGAATATTCAGTTTTAAAATAAAATTAATTACAATTGAAGTCTAGAAACGTAGGAAATATAGATGAAGGCTGTTGATGTTTCTTTTTCTTTAATGGAATACATGTGCATACACATTGGCATGACATTTGAAATGGAATCTCCAGCTAATAATCATAGGCTCTAAGTATACAGACTTATATGTAATATTTCCTTATCACATGAAGGTATGATGACGAATGACAAAATATTGAATATACTGGGATGCTGAAAGAGACTTAATTTTATTTGTCATATCAAAAGAATAGAAACTTCCACATTAGGTTATTATCAGAACAGTAACTATATTCTTTGTTATATACACTAATCATGCACTGTTTTCATATTAGAACTTAACTTCTGTAGGAACCATAAACTTCAACCTTTTAAAAATAATTTGTTAATATATATCAAAAGCCTTAATGTTCTGCCTTTCAAACAAGTAATTTTTTCTTTAGAAATATGGCTTAATGTAACGATTTGAAAAATAGTGAAAATGTGTAAGCAAACTAAATGTCCTGTAATAGGAGAAAGAGTAAATTAATTCCACCAAATTTTAGTATGGAGTATCTTCATTAAATGTTATAATGTCATCAAACCTAGTGTTTTTGAAATACTTTTAATGGCAAGAGAATTTCTCTTCACCTAATGTTAAATAAGTGCTTTCAGCCTCTGTAAATTGAGCTAAAAGAACTTTGTTCTTTGATTTGGTTAACAAACTTTTATCTAATAAACTTTTATTTTATCTCTAAGTTTTAGGCCCAGTGCCTGGCTTACAAAGATGAATAGAGTCCTGATCTTGAATTTTTTCTAGGAAGGATAGATGTACAAATAAATAATTATACTAAAGCATGAAGAATATTTTAATAGAGGTATGTTTGTATTATGGAGGGATATAAAGGAGAGAATGGGCAATTCTCACATGGCAAGGGAAAGCCTCAAAGAGGTTTGAACTGGGTTCTTTTGGGTGAGTAAGAGTTGATTATCAAGAGGTAGAAAGGTATTTCAGGCAGAAGGACTATGTGCAGAGGCATTATGGTAGAAGAGCTTGGTCCGTGCAGGGACCTGTAGTAGTTAGGTATGGCTGGGAAGAAGAGTAGAAGAGTTACGTTTGTATTTTATCCTCTTGGCAGGGGGGAAGTAAAGAATTTTAAGAAGGGGCATACCATAATAAAATTGTATTTGAGTGATTACTTGGGCTTTAGTGTGGAGGCCACATTTGAAAGGGTACTAGATGAGAGACATCAGGGTAATACTGCCATAGTTCAGATGTAGTGTTAAACTGGCTGTGAATGAAGAGGAGGGGATGTCAGGCAGAAATTTAGGAGGCCAAAGTAATAGGTTTTAGTGACCAGTTGGACTTGTCCCTCAGTGAGTGAGAAGAGAAAAGACAAAACCATGTCCAAATTACTACCTTCAGTGACTAGATGGTTCGTGGTCCCATTAAGTAGGAGAAAGATAAGTAAACCAGGAATAAAGGCAAAGGCGCGTGTGAGAAGAGGTGCTGCAGGATCCTGAGATAGAGAAGTTGTTAAATAGTTGTTTGGAGCTTAGCAAAAAGATTTGATCTGAAAACCTGGATAGCAGTGAACTCCTGTTTCCCAGTTCATGAATATAACATTGTCAGGGAGAGTGTAGAATTAGGAGAACCCTGAGGGAAGATCTATCTAGTATCCAAGAGACAGAAGAAACTTAAGAACCGAAGAACCAGGAAAGCAGTGTCTTCAAAGAAAACAGAACAGTCTGGAGTTAGTTTGCTACTGCTGTGTAACAAATTACCTCAAGCTTAATGTCTTAACACAAACTTATTTATGACTTACGGTTCTAGGGATCAGAAATCTGATGCAGCATGACTGGGTCCTCTGTTTAGGTTGTCAAATCTGCTTTCAAGCTCATTCTTGTTGGCAGAATTACAGTTACAGGACTAAGGTTCCTGTTGTCCTTCTGGCCTGGAATCTTGAAAGGCCATCTTAGAATTCGGCTTATAAGTGTTTTATGAAGGGTAAATGCCAAATAAAATAAGAATTGAGCAGTGTCAATTGGTCATTGGTAAGTTTAGTAAGATCAGTAGCACGAGCACTTTTTAGCAGGATGGTAGGGGCAGAAGCCACATGCAGTTAAGTTTGGGAATCAACTGGAAATGAAAGCATAGCTGGGATATAGGGGCTTCTTTCAAACACCCTGTCGTGAATGGGATGGAGAATGTTGGGAATAATAAACTAATGAACTTGGTCTCAAGGAAACTAGAAGGAATAACCTCTAGACTACAGGTGGAGTGATTAATTGTGGACCTGTAGGGGAACTCAGCTTCCTCTGAAATAGAAGGAAAGGAAGTATGGAGGGGACTACAGATAAGTTTGTGAAGGCGGTGGGGGGAGGGTCTTGGTGCTAAACAGCTGAGAAATTGAGGGCATGACTGTCTAATGGCCTCAGTTTTCTCTTACAAGATAAATAAAAAAAAGCAGGTGAAGTTCTGGAATTGCTACTTTGTAGCTAGGAGGCCTTTCATAAAATTGTTGATGAATGCATGAACCAAAAGCTAATGGAGAGGCAAGAAACAAAGAGCTCCAGGTGCTCTCCAGATTGCCCACCAAACCACATCTGGCTCACCAGGCTCCCTTTTTGCTCCCTTTTCTCTTGTTATGTTCTCAAACTTAGTCTGAGCTAGAATTGCTTAATAGATCCTCACTCAGAGGATGTGGATTTCCTGCTTATAAATTGCCTTGGGCTTTAACAATCTTAAAATCTTTCTAGGTTACCTAGAGGATATCTAATTTACCATAGTTGACCAAAATTACTTTTCCCTCCTTAGGTTGCGAGGTATTTGAAGTCAAGGGACTTTGGATTTTTTCATCTTTGCATGTAGCACCTGTAGGGACAGTCCTGGCATGTAGGGAGTCCCCCATTTATTTCTCTAGCTCCATGACCTAGACTTAAGGCTCCCCTTTTTATTTGGCCATATTGTGCTATTTTTTTCTCTTTAACTTAGAGAAGATAGTCAAACTTTACAAGTATATATGTAAATTTTAGAAATTTAATGGAAATATAACAAAAATACAGAAAAGTGCATATATTATAAATGTCCGGTTTTCTGAATTTTCAAAATAAATATACCTGTGTAACAGCATCCAGTTCAAGAAAACAGTATATCACCAGCATCTCTGCAGTCCTTTTTATGTCTTCTACCAATCATTATTTCTCTGCAGAGGTAACTACTATGGTGACTTCTAATCCATAAATTAGTTTTTAAAATTCTTTTTATTTATTTATTAAAAAAATTTTTTTAACGTTTATTTATTTTTGAGAGAGAGTGCTGGTGCAAGTTGGGGAGGGGCAGAGAGAGACTGAGACTCAGAATCTGAAGCAGGCTCCAGGCTCTGAGGTGTCAGCACAGAGCCTGATGTGATGTGGGGCTGGAACTCATATGAGTCATGACATCATGACCTGAACCAAAGTCAGACACTCAACCAACTGAGCCACCCAGGTGCCCCCATAAATTAGTTTTTTTTTTGAACTTTATATAAATCAAATCATATGGTATGTACTTTGCCCTGTTAGGCTTCTTTCACTCAGCATTGTATGCATGCAGTTCATCTGTGTTCTATGGAATTAGAGTCTATTCATTATCTTTGCCTTATGATATTCCATTATATGAGTCTATCACAAATTCACTTATCCATTTGATTGTGGATGGATATTTGGGTTGTCTCCAGGTATGGATTATTTCTGATTGATGCTGCTTTGAACATGTCTTTTGGTGAACATATGTTTGCATTTCTGATGGCTATATATCCAGAGGCAGAATTGCTAGGTTTTAAGGTATGTGAATGTTTGCTTTAGTAGATCCTGCTAAATAGTTTTGCAATGTGGTTGTATAGCTATACTAAATTATACTTCTGCCAGCAGTGTTTGAGTTGCTCCCACATCTGTGCTAAGGTATGGCATTATCTGCCTTTTCCAATTTTAGCATTTCTGGTTTTATTTTGTATTTCTTTGATGATTAGTGAGGTAATCATGTACTTTTTTCATATACTTTCTTTGAACATTTGAATGTCTTTTGTTGAAGTCGCTTGTCTTTTTCTTTGAGATGTTTACTATTAATTTGTAAGGGTCCTTTATATATTCTAAGTCTTTTGTTGAAAAATATACATATTGCATATATTTCTCTCCTTCCAAGAGTTTTCACTCTAATTCTGTCCTTGGTAAACAGATGTTCTTAATTTAATTTGTTTAGTTTATTAAATTTTTCCTTTATGGTTATTGGTTTTGTGACCTGTTAAAATTGTTGCCTACTCCAACCTCATGAAAATATTCTCCTATGTTCTTTTAAAGGCTTTATTGTTTACCTTTTACGTTTAGGCCTACAATCCATCTGGAAATGATTTTTGTGTATGGTGTGGCAAGGGTGAAGGTCTTTTTTTTTTTTTTTTTCCATATGGATATTCAGTTGACTCCAATATCCTTTATTGAAAAAAAACATCCTTTCAAACTGCAGTGTTACTGTTTTCATAAATCTGGTGACCATACATATGTGGATCTGTTTCTGGACTTTTTATTTTATTCTGTGTGTCTTTTGCTTATCCTTGTGCCAATAACCGTAGCCTAATTACTATAGCTTTATAATAAGTCTTGATATCTAGTAGTGTAAGTCCTCTAGGTATATTATTTTTGCCATCTAGATTGTTTTGGCATTCTTGGCCCTTTGCACATAAATGTAGCTTTAATCCAACAAATATTTTTTAAAAATTTTAATGTTTTTATTTATTTTTGAGAGAGAGACCGAGAGTGAGCAGGGGAGGGGCAGACACACACACACACACACACACACACACACACACACACACACAGAATCCGAAGCAGGCTCCAGACTTTGAGCTGTCAGCGGGGCTGACAGAGCCTGATGTGGGGCTTGAATTCATGAACTGCAAGATCATGACTTGAGCCAAAGTTGGAATCTTAACGGAATGAACCACCCAGTCATCCCAATCTAACAAATATTTACTGAATATCTATTTACTATGTGCTAGGCACAGTGATAGATGTTGGGAATATAGCTGTTAATAGGATAAGCCTGGTTCTTTTGTTATAGTTGGGAAAGCCACTCACAGAGTGAGATGAAAAAATGGCCTAGGGGGGTGCCTGGCTGGCTCAGTTGGTTGAGTGTCCGACTTCGGCTCAGGTCATGATCTCGCAGTTCCTGAGTTTGAGCCCCGCATCGGGCTCTGTGCTGACAGCTCAGAGCCTGGAGCCTGCTTCAGATTCTGTGTCTCCCTCTCTCTCTGCCCCTCCCCTGCTCGCACTCTGTCTCTCTCAAAAATAAATAAAAAATTTTAAATATTAAAAAAAAAGCTGGCCTAGGGTAGGGGCGCCTGGGTGACTCCATTGGTTAAGCTTCCTACTTTGGCTCAGGTCATCATTACACGGTTCATGGGTTCGAGCCCTGGGTTGAGCTCAGTGCTGACAGCTCAGAGCCTGGAGCCTGTTTCATATTCTGTGTCTCCCTCTCTCTCTCTCTCTCTCTCTCTCTCTCTCTCTCTGCCCCTCACCAACTGGCACTCTGTCTCTAAACATTAAAATAATTTAAAAAGAAAAAAAATGGCCTAGACCCTGAGAAACTCAGTATTTAAAGTCAGTTAGCAAAGAAGATTGAGAGCTAGTGAGAGAGAGCACCGATATGCTAGAGGGCACATAACCGTACATGTGAGAAAACCAAGGACGGCATGAAGGAAGCAAAGGGAAGGTATATCCAGTAATTATGGTCAGTTATGTCAGTGTTACTGCAAGATCAAGCAAGATAAAGACTGACAAAACATCCACTGGATTTAGCTCTGAGTACTATTGAGAACTTAATGAAGCAGTTTCTGTGGAGAGGTGAGGTGTGTGTCTTTATTAGACTGTAAACTTTTAGATGGGAACAAAGTTTCCTGTTCAATTAGAGCTGAATGAATGTTATTTCATGATGATAATCAAATGATCTGCATACTCCTCATGATGAAAAAGTAATTGCTGTTCTAAATGGAGAATAATACTTACTCAAATCTTGGTTGTTTTAGATAAGCAAAAACTATATTTCATCCATCCATCCATCCATCCATCCATCCATCCGTTCATTTATTTATTCATCCATTCATTCTGCAAACGTCTTTGGAGCAACCACCAATTACCCAGGACTCACATGTACTACATTGAGTACAGATGTGAGTAGTGTAGGAATGGAAGAAAGCTTAGAAAGATGTATTTGATCCATGTATATCTCAATGAGTTAACTCTGCAATCTCTATTTTGACAGCCTTCCATGACCATTCAAAGCGATAAATGGTTAAGCACTGTGATCTGAAGACAAAATTTTAGACAGTGCTTTCTTTCTGGTTAAATAAAACACAGGATTTCAGTAGGGAAGGTCTTTTTTCTTGTTGGGGCTCCTTCTATAATTTATTATTTGTTTAGTATTTATTTACACCTTGGCATTTTTGTTTGAGTCATTTTCTTTTTAGATTTGAATGCTTATTTTAGGAAAGGAAGAGCAGGAATTACTTCATTTTCAAATATAATACAATTACATTAAGTGTGGGCAGTGCTAATTACTGATTGCCATTTATCGAGGGTCAGGGGCCAAAGTTTATTTTTCTTTATTGTGTGAATTATTATTAGACCTTCACTTGTGGTCAGGTGGATTAATAAATGCCCAAGTAAACCACTTTCAAGCACACCTGAATAACTTAAGAATTTCTACCAATAGGGGCGCCTGAGTGGCTCAGTTGGTTAAGCATCCAACTTCGGCTCAGGTCATAATCTCATGGTTTGTGGGTTTGAGTCCACCATCGGGCTCTGCTCTGGCAGTGTGGAGCCTGCTTGGAATTCTCTTTGTCTCTCTCTCTCTCTCTCTCTCTCTCTCTCTCTCTCTGCCCCTCCCCCACTTGCACTCTCTCTAAATAAATAAACTTGAAAAAAATAATTACTACCTATAAAATCTTGACATTAATAATTTTAAAGTCTATTTTTTTTTTTAAATAAGTCTTCATAACGATTTTATGAGAGAACTTTCTTTTACTTAATTGAAGTACTTGAAAACATAGAAGTTTGGTAGGTTAGGGAAGTCTTCAGGAATAAGATTAACCTTGAGTGATCCTGACAGACTCTGGAATGCAAATGATAAGTACAGCATGTTGGCAGAAGTAAGGCTTTCTTTAGGAGAGTAGAGGAATAGAAAAAATGGGGAATATAAAATAAGTTCACGGTAGGAATAAGAAGGCCATTTAGTTCTTTTAAAAAGACTTTTCACAGGTTGATTCACAATAATTTTTTTCCTCTTAAATTGTTTTGTTTTTTTCCTTAGAAATAACTAGAAACAAAGACCACTAATGCTACAAATTGGTAGTCTCTGGTAATACTATAATTCTAATTGGTGAAGAAAGGAAATAGAGAATTAAGACAGTTTGAAATGATGCTTAATATTTTTAGTTCCAAGTTCAATCAGTATAGTCATCAACTGACATTTACTCTGAACCCCTTGGGTGAATGGCATTGAACCAAATCCCAAAGAAATAATATCTTCTGCCTACGTGAGCAAACTGGTAGTTGAACTATTGCTCTCAGAAGCTATGGATAATAGGAGTTGATGTTAATATGCTGTGAGATTCCAGCCTTGGAGTCATAAGGCTAAGATAGAAAAAATATACCCCCCCCCAAAAAATCTTGATTTGAAAAACAGAAACTGTATTTACTTTTTGTTTTGAATAAAGAAGTCACTGCCCTATGCAATGAAACACTAAATTTCAAATTATTTTTTAAAATTTCACCAAATATTGTTTTAGCTTAAAAGAGTTGAATTTTATTTGATTGATCATTGTATGAATAATGCAAAGTAAACTTTCATTTTGACAAGTAAAATAACGAGGTGAGTTGATTCAGAGCATGTCAAGTAGAACCGTAAGTGATTTATGCCTTCATTGAAAACTCAAATACAAAGAAATCTTGGTGGATGTCAAAAATTTGTGACTGAAACCTATTTTTACCTGATCTCCATGGTTAATATCACATTGATAAAGGTATTTTTCATTCTATAATATTAAAATGTTTCTTTTTAAGGATGGTCAGATTTTAAGCATTTATCTTTTCCTAGTAGTCTCCCCTTCCCTTGCCCCCTCCATCCCAATCTCTTTTCTTCGGATAGGGTTCCTATTGCTGGCTACCCAGTCATCACCATGCTAATACCATTTAAGGTAGCTCTGATGGGTTCATTTATTTTGAGTCCTTCAATTCAGTTTCTCTTTTAACCTGGCTTCCTAAATCAAGTTGACAAACCAATTTATTTTTCTCCCTTTTCATTTCAACAATTTGTGATTCAGGTTGGTAGGAAAATATAACGTAATCCGAGCACAACCTCTTCCCCTTGGAATCAGTATTTTCGAGGCTTCCTCCTTTCCTTGGCGGAACGTGCTTAAGTCAGGCAGAGTACCTAGTGAAGGACTTCAGCCCCCACAGTTCCCTGTGCGCGCATGCCCTCTCCTCTTACAGTTGTCAAAGTGCTTTTGCCAGAGCGGTCACATAATCAACCTGAAAGAAGAAAATAAATACTGTACACTTTTTAATTTTATCGATCCTTAAAAACTGGACACTCAAAGGTAACTGCTACTAAGAATTTGTTACTTGAGATTGGGTGATTGCATGTGAAGGAAGATCTATTGTGTGTGTGGTGGGGGGAGGGGAAGGAGGTATCTATTTCTCGGACTTTGCTGTAAATAAGAAAAAAGAAAAAAAGAAACACACCCAAACAAACTATACGAGCAGTTGCCGAGAAACACTGTATGTTAACTTTGTAAATGTTATCTTAATCTATTGCTTTCCTTTTGTTTAAAAGCGTCTTATTTATTAAAGATGGGTCTTGACCTTGACAGAATGAATTTATGCAGAAAGTGAAATTTATATCTTTAAGGAGTGCTGCGACGAGAAATGGGTGTTCCTGGTATGTGGTATGATAAAAAAATTTTTAATTCAATAAATATATTAATTGTATATTATAAAATATTCTGAGTCCAGCTTACTTTTTTAGCTTTTTTGCTATATAGTACAGCATTAATTTTTCTATCAAGAGCATGTAGTTTAAACTGAAGGCATTACAGAAAGCATCAATACAAGCATCAGAAAAGCTGAATATTAAAATTGTAATCAAATGCATATTTCAGCCATGATGATATGGCTATTGTAAAGACGATTCTAGCCCACTGGAAGCAACTCAGACCCCAGATTATAATGGTTTACTGCAGCACTGCTTAAACCAAGTCTGAAAATGTCTTTCTATGTCCATTTTCTTTGCTAGCGGTAGAACTTTGTGCTGTTGTGAATCCAAGCTTTGCTTGCCTCTTTGTGTGATATTTTACAATACAGATCAAAGCCATTGTTTTAGACCAAGGGACCTGAGAAACATAAAATCAATCTTAGGTAGGTTTTATTGGTAGTAGCTGACAATTTGTGAGGTATATTGGGCTGGGTTTTTATGGGGGGGGGGGGGGTTGAAGGGGAGGAAAGAGTAGAGAGTAAGGTGGCTATGAAGCATTTCGTTCAGCCCACTATTTTTTGTCTGTGTATGAAACTTTAAAATGAATGAGTAACCATTTTAAAGATAGTTTTTTAATAAAATAGAACTTTTAATTCCATTTCTTGATGTGAATATTTTGCTTAATGGCTAACAGTGGTGGCATCTCCATTTTCCAATACATTTATTTTATAACATTTATCATGAGGATGTCCAAAGGCAGAGCTTCTGTGTATATCTGAATGTCCTTTCACAAGTGTTCTGAGAAAGATGCTTCCCAAGTATCTGAGTTAATTAAGTAACTGCATTATATATATATATATACATATATATATATTAATAACTTTGTTGCAATTATACTGAATCATCATCTAAAAATAATTGTATGTTTGGTCATTTGCTTCTTTAACATCTCAAAATATTTGTTTTCAGAGTCTCAGCACTTAATATTCATATATTTAAAACACTTAATATGTTCTAAAGGACAAACTCAGTGATAACTATGTGTATGGAAATCTCCTGATTTTGAGTGATTACTATTTTCATCCTTGAATGGGAAAACAGGCTGTATGGCAGAGGTGAATATAGCCCTTCTATGAGAGATGGAAAATACCATACACTCCTTATATGGCTAAATGAAGCAGTGATGGCAATGCACTATAATTACAACGTATGAGAATTTGGGACTTTGTACTATGCTATTTTTAACGCTTTTGCTAGCATAATTCAGGGTCTTCAAACCATAATCTTTCATTGCTAATACCAGTGATAAGAGAATGGATTCTAAATTTGCCAAAGTCTTGTGACCAAGGCAGCATCAGGAGGATTCAAAAATGAAAATCTGGCAACCTCATAAGTATCTTGACTTTCTACTTAAATCTCAGGGGGATTTTTTTTAAAGCTCCGCCCCTACCCCAGCTCACTGTCAGTCTGTCTCTATCTCTCTCTCTCTGACCTCAAACCCAACCAGAACATTTCTCCACTCTGCACAGAAATTCTCAGGCTCCTGTTGAGACCTGAACCACTGAGAAGCCAAGAAATTTCTTGTGTGACAGAATTGGAGACAAGAAGATTGGAGAATAAGCAGAAAAACTCCAATCTTTGGAGTAACACGAAGCAAACACGAACGTTTCAGTAGATTTTTTTTTTTTTTTACCTCTTTTAAAACGGTGGTTTTTTATGTCTCCTAACAAAATGGAGTAGCTGCAGCTACTGGGAGGCCAGAGAATGATTGTGCAGCTGAATCCTCCTCCTAACAAATGCCAAGGATTTCCTCCCTCGCGGTTCGCTGCTGCTAAATCAAACAATTATCAACGCAAGAAGGCAGTTTGCTAATCAAGAGGGATAAGACTGCTGTTTCTTTAAAGTGCGAGCAGGGAAGGGGGAAGAAAGGGTCGTGTGCGGTGTCTTTTTAACCTTGCTGAAGGACGCAGCAGTATTTATTGACGTATGCAAATAACTGGGGGAGGGTGGTGCTTGGGAAAAAACAGGAACCAGAATCAGTTTCTCATTGCAGGGTGAACGCTCTGAGTTCCGGTGAAGGGAAAAGAGACGTGGCGAAATTGCTGTCTTTCTGTCTTATAAGCACATCTCTCACTAATACAGAAAAGGAACCAAGACATCAGAAAGGGTGAAGACGCTCTCACAGTATTTTTAGAGACCTTGCACGAGCCCCCCCCCCCCCGCCCCCATTCCCAGCCCGACCTGTTCTTCTAAATGGGAGATTATGGATTTGCATTGCAATTGGCTAGTAGCGGTGGCACTGGATTTTCGCAAGTAAAACACCCGCCCGCTTTAGCGAGGGGCATTAACGATCACATTAACAATAACGCGTCTCTCTTTTTTCCCGTTTCAGCTGCGCAAACCATGCAGGATGATTTACTGATGGACAAAAGCAAAACCCAGCCCCAGCCCCAGCAGCAGCGGCAGCAGCAGCAGCAGCAGCCCCAGCCCGAACCCAGCGCAGCCGAAGCCCCGTCCACGCCCCTCTCCTCAGAGACCCCCAAGCCGGAGGACAGTAGCGCAGTGCCGGCCCTCAGT
Source organism: Leopardus geoffroyi (assembly GCF_018350155.1). NCBI lineage: Eukaryota > Metazoa > Chordata > Mammalia > Carnivora > Felidae > Leopardus > Leopardus geoffroyi. Next base: position 53,013,289 of record NC_059334.1, on the reverse strand, counting down.
CCCGCCGCGGCCCCGCCGGCCCCCAACGGTCCTGACAAGATGCAGATGGAATCGCCGCTCCTGCCGGGCTTGAGTTTCCACCAGCCCCCTCAGCAGCCGCCGCCGCCGCAGGAGCCCGCGGCGCCGGGCGCGTCGCTGTCGCCGTCCTTCGGCAGCACCTGGTCCACGGGCACCACGAACGCGGTGGAGGACAGCTTCTTCCAGGGGATCACCCCAGTCAACGGGACCATGCTCTTCCAGAACTTCCCGCACCACGTCAACCCAGTCTTCGGAGGCACTTTCTCTCCGCAGATCGGCCTGGCGCAGACCCAGCACCACCAGCAGCCGCCGCCGCCGGCGCCGCAGCCCGCGCAACCCGCGCAGCCCCCGCAGGCACAACCCCCGCAGCAGCGCCGCTCGCCCGCCAGCCCCAGCCAGGCGCCCTACACGCAGAGGAGTGCTGCCGCGGCATACGGCCACCAGCCCATCATGACCAGCAAGCCGTCCTCGTCCTCGGCTGCAGTAGCCGCCGCGGCCGCAGCCGCCGCTTCGTCCGCCTCGTCCAGCTGGAACACGCACCAGAGTGTGAACGCCGCCTGGAGCGCGCCATCCAACCCGTGGGGCGGCCTGCCGGCTGGCCGGGACCCTCGCCGGGCGGTCGGCGTGGGCGTGGGCGTGGGTGTCGGGGTGCCCTCACCGCTCAACCCCATCTCGCCGCTCAAAAAGCCCTTCTCCAGCAATGTGATCGCGCCGCCCAAGTTCCCCCGCGCGGCCCCGCTCACCTCCAAGTCCTGGATGGAGGATAACGCTTTCCGGACGGATAATGGTAACAATCTGTTGCCATTTCAGGTAATGCTCCATTGCACCTGCACACACCTTCTACCCCGCTTCTTTGCCCCTTCTTCCCTGCCATTTAATCGTCCACTGATTTTTGTTCTTTAAAAAAAGGCATCGATGTCCAGCTCCCTTCTCCCCTTCCAAAGCCTCCATTTCACCGGGGCTGTTCTAGTTCCGGGGACAAGGGTGGGGGAACATTGTGACTGCTTGAGGAATCCTATTTAAGCGCCCTGTTAAGATAGAAAAGGGCCTTTTTCTTTTGGTTTATTTTTTCCTTCACCGTGCGTGTGCCTCTTATTTTGACCTTATTTTACAAGTAAAGGTGCAAGGTGCTGGCATGGTCCCAGGATGAGTAGACTGAGATTCCTGTCATTTTAAGTAGCTACACATTTCAGGTTATGCAACCTGGGTTCAGAGTGCCGCCTGAAAGCCATCCACTCCTAAACTACCCTGGGCCTACTCTTAAAGAGGTTAACAGCCCTTGAGTGGTGCTATTTCAGACAGTTGCATATGCTCAATTAAACTAATGTGAACACATGTGTTTATGTCTCGCTAAGGTGCTGGCATCATTAATAGCAATCAGCATATTGCCCCTGCCGGGAAAATTATGAGTGTGAGATTCCAACAAACTCGTGAACTCCTCCAGGGACCCAGTTGGGGAGAATGGAAATTCTAGGGGTAACTCTTCCGATGTTACCTAGAAGAAAGACTTAGACATTGTTTTTCTAGAGCGAAGAGACAATAGGACGCGACCTTCAGAGCCATATTGCAATGGAGTCTATTTGCTAGCTAGCACTGAAATATTTAAAGCTGCAGTGTCCTTCAGTTGGGTTATTTAAGAAGACAATGCAGATCAATTACACCATTTGAAACTGGGCAGAGTGAAAGTCTTGCAACTTTAATGAAAAATGAGCCTTGTGTCTTGGTGTTAAATACCAGTGAAAAACCCAGGAAATGCCCCAGACAAAAAGGTTGAATGGAGTGTCCTTATTCTGTTCTTGTTTTCTAACCCAGCCCACGACCACATCAGTTAGTTGGCAGTGTCCTGAACATCTTGAGTTGGAAAAGGGGTGGTGAGGGTGAGTGTTCACTGGGAGCTTTTGTTCTCAGGCAAACATTTATCCTTCACTTACAAATTGATTTGGCTATAAGCTTCTAGGCTCAGTTAAAGAAAAGAAGAAAGGAAGGAGAGAGGAGGGCTTTGGACAAGACCCAATTTAGGTGGTCAAGGAAATGAAACAAATCCTTTGAGCATTGCTGAAAAATGGCAGAACCGACATTTGACAGAGGTAGAAAGCATCAGGTGCAATTGGAGCCTTCATTTTGTTCTTTACGTTTCAGATGTGATGTTTGGGGTGGCTCCCATCCATGAAGGAGGAGATAGGGTTATTGAGAAGCACATGATTCTCTAGGCCAGAGCAAGGATTTTTAACCTTGACAGTTTAAGGGGGTTCATGAAAGTTGTGTGTATGAGAGTTTTTCATGAGAGAGGATCTTGACAAATTTTCACCGGGGTCCTTTAGGCATGGAGGATTTTGATATTAAGGTGTATTTCTTTCCATTGTTCTAAAGTTTGTTTTAATAAAATGAAGAGACACTGCGAGATGGGATTAGTTTGGTAAAGAAAAGGAGGAATCTGCTTTCTGGAATTTCTCTATGTGCTTATTTTTGCGGTGAGGGGATAGAACAGGGAGGCTGCATTTGGTAGGAGAGCCCTTTTTCTAACAGTTCCTCTGTCACTCCCTATCCAAGTCCAGTCTTAGAAGTTAACCTGAAATATGATAGGAACGTTTAGGGGTGAGAGCTGATGGTGTAGACATCATTTATCTTTTTCTAAGAGTTGAGTATGAATACAACTAGCTTTTGATAATTGTCTCTGGAAATGAGGACTGGGGAGAGATTAAATCCATAAAATTTCCCTCAAACTCATGACACTACTCATGACAAGTAGTGTATGGATTGCCAGTCGTTTACAGGCTATGCTAATGAGAGCCAGACAGACTGGTTTGACTTTGGTTTGTCTTTTCATCCGTAGTGGTGCTGTTGAGTAGGCAAAGACGGCCAAAAGATTTGACTTTATGTCTCACTTCTTTGTCTTACTTAAAATGGAGCTTCAGTATTTTGAAGCAATAGTAGAACCAAATTAGGAGTAACCTGGTTGTTCTTTGGTTTTGGGTTGGAATATTACAAGACTTGAGTTAAGTATATCACATATGTTTAAAAAACTAAAAACACCTTGAGTTTTGTGTTTAGAATTTTATATGTCTGTGCATTTATTTAAATCATTTTCCTGTGAAAGGGAGAAAATATCTTTTTTTTTTTTAAATTTTTTTTCAGTGTTTATTTTTGAGAGACAGAGAGTGAGTAGGGAAGGGGCAGAGAGAGAGGGAGACACATAATTCAAAGCAGGCTCCAGGCTCTGAGCTGTCAGCACAGAACCTGATGGGGCTTGAACCCATGAACCGTGAGATCATGACCTGGGCCAAAGTCGAATGCCCAGCCGACTGAGCCACCCAGGCGCCCCAAGGGAGAAAATATCTTAAGTAGTCCTAGAGACTTTATTTTACAGACTCTCAGCTAAAAGGGGCTTGCAACAGTGATCTACTGTAATGTATCTTAATATGTATTTTTGAAATCCATATCCCCTCAGTGCTGCTTCACCCTCTTTTGCCAACCAACACAATCGATTTTTTTTTTTTTTTTTTCCCGGAGCTTTCTTCTGTGGTTTATATTATAAAAGCAATAACTGTATTTGAATGTGGTTTTCCAAACTAGATGTTCCTTACCCCCTTCCCTCAATTCTAACAAAGTCGATTGGTTTCCCTGAGTTGGGGTGGCTTCTTCCTTTGGGTTTACTTGTATCTAAAAGCCATTTCATTTCTGTAAATAAGGAAACTGAGGTCCTGAGCGGTATAGTGACATAGCTCTAGTCTAAAGGTTTGGCTAATTTTGTTGATGTGTGTCCTTAACTTCCCTGTAGCATTAGTGCTGTCAGGTAGAATTAATTTTAAGTCAGGTTCGCTTTGGGCTCCATTTAAAGGGACTTAGTTATGGAACTATCTAGTGAGGCTCTCTGTCTGGCTGATGCCTCTTGGCATCATGTACTTTCCACTAACTGGCTTAGAAACAGTGAGGCACTCCACTGGGGAAATTCTAAATATGCATCATTCTGTATTTATATGAGACAGAGAAGCTTGGGTCTGTAAAAGGACTAAAGCAGAGATGTTTTCTATATGTAGTGAATGTGGATTTTTGTCCAGAGAAGTTTAGAAGGGACTTTTAAGAATACCTATTCTACCATTCTGTTTATTTTCCAGAGGAGGAAATTGAAATCCCAGTATGTGAAATTCCTTGCCCAAGTTTGGGTGGGTAGTTTGTGTCAGAAGTAGGCTTTGGAGGCAGATTGCCTAGGTTTCAAAATCTTAACCCTGCCAGTCACTTGCCTTGTAATCTTGAGCAAATTATGCAGACATTTTGACCCTCAATACCTTTATCTATAAAATGGGAATAATAATTCCTTGCTTCATATGAGTTCAAAAGAGCAACTGCATTAGCACAGTGCTTGGCTCATAGTAAAGTATCACGTAAATGTTGGGCTACAGCTACTGTTATTGTAACAGTGACCAGGAGTTCTGCATGATCTTTTCATAGTATGGATTACTGATTTCTCATACAGAGCAATCTGAATAACTGTAAACTTCTATACAACATCGTTTGGTCTTTTTTTCTGTCTGAAGGTACCCTCTGGTTACTGTAACAATATGGTGACCCACCATTTACTTACAGGCCAGGCCCTGTGCTAAACAGTTTCTCATTAGAACTCCTTAGAGGTTCAGGACTGTTATAATCCTCATTATACTTGACAGAGAAATTGAGAGTTAGTACATTTACTTCATTTGCTCACAGTCACACAGCCAATAACTCTCAGAGGTGGGATTTGAACCCAGGCAGTCTGCCTCCAGAGCCAGTCTCCACTCTTAATATCTTGGGTATGATAGCTCCAGGACATCAGTTAACAGTGCAGTGTAGAGGCAGGAGACTGGGCTGAATCTGTACTTGACCTTATGATATACCCTAGAAATAGTGCTTTTAAAAAATTTGTATTGATGGAAATGGAGGAAGAAAAATATGGTGTCATATATTTACTACCACTTTTTTGCAACAGTAGTCAGTATTTCCCTCTATTATTTATTTACTTAATTTATGTATTTTTGAATATTGTATTTTTTGGGGGAAAATTTCAAATCATATTTTGTTTTCTTTCTGCATCTCTGTTTTTATTCCTCTCCTCTTCCCTCCAAATTGAAAGACTTTTTGTTTTTTGACGTAAGTCTAACTAAATATAGTGTTAATTTTGCTAGTGGGTTATCTATAACAGAAGAAAAATTCCTTATGTGAATTAATGGGAATATAGATTATTTTTAAAAATAAATATGCTTATTTATAATTCTTAGGAAACATTAATATTTTTCAAGTCTATGCTCCTTTTTATTTCACAAGCCATCTTTTTAGGAAGTAATATAAATTGTCTAGTTTATGCTTGCTTTTGACTAAGGTTAGTATGACCTAGATTTAAAACTGGAGACTCTTCGGTTGATGGTTTCTTAAATACTGCTTTAATGCAAAACCACTTAAGGTCCACCCAACCCCACAAACTGTTTCAGAGCCTATTATGGCATGGTTACTGTGAATGCCAACAAAGCTACATTATCTGTATTCTATTTAAAAGACAGGTTGGTTAGGAAATATTAGGTTTTCTATGCTACTGAAAACATTAATCTGATAATATAAACAGTATACTTCAAAATTGCTTTTCAGTGTTGAAAAGTAGTTAGCTTTAAACTTTTTATGACCTTGCAGTGAGTTGATACAAAAGTATGCCTTCAGAAATGTAATGTTTTTAGATACTCTATAAGATACAATTTTCTGCTTAAATAGCTTTCTCCATTGGTTGGCCTATTTTGCTTTTTTCAAGGGCTATATAAGGTGTAATGCTTGTCCATTTGGAACTTGTCATTGCTCAGGTGGGTTTTGTAGTGTTTTGATCTGCAAGTGTCAGAAGATTATGGCTTTGTTTTTTACAATATGAAAAGTTTGATTAAGTCGTGTGGATTTTATTGAGGAGAGAAATGGAGAGGAGCATAGAGTAGTGGACAACCCATGAAGCTTGGAATGAGAAAGACACTGGTTGAAGCCACAGCTCTGTCATTGGTGACTGGGTCACATTATTTAGCCAATGATTCTTTTTACCAGTCAGCAAAAATGGAGAGAGAGCACCCATCTTCTGGGTTTGCTTTCAGAGAATGTGTACAAAGTTTTCAGAAAATTAGATACTGGTATGGCTCTTAGATGTCTGCCTAACTACCTCTAATTATAGTCAGTTAGAGTTTAATAGAGGAAATATTGTTGATAATCAGTAGTCCAGAGTTAAACAGTAGTTGATGGCATCTGGAAATGGAGAAGGGCTGGAAAGATGTGTCTGGCAGGGATGGAAGAGCAGTGAAAAGCTCTTTGTATATTATGGTGACTGCCTGACCTAGAAAGGCAGTAACTACCTGCTTTTTGTAACTACCTGCTTTTTGTAACTACCTGCTTCTGCTTATGGCTGACTCACCAATGCAAGCATAAGACTTTTTCTCACTCTGTGAACATTTTAATTGGGGTTGGGAGAAATGCCTATACTTGTAATTTCCCAACTGCCAGCAATGTTGATTTTGGTAGTTTTGGAGCAATAAAGGCTCCAATTTGAAGCTCCTTATTACCGCTTTCCCGAAGACCTTGCCTGGCTCTCTGTAGGAGTCCATGTGATTGTCAGAGATAGAATTCAGTATACAGCCCCAAGTTTGGATCTTGGGAGTTGGGGAATATAACCACCACTGCAAAGGGGCTTTCCTGGAGAGATCATCATGCTTGCTGTAGTAGCCAGCCTAACAAGGGATTTCCTACAGCTGGTCCGTATTCCTTGTAAATGGCTTGTTCTGTGGGGGTTCTGTTATGTTTTGGTTCTATTACATTTAGTTTTCATATCCTTTAGTGTTCTTTACAGATGCTGAGCATGTAAATTTCTTAATATGAAACCATTTTACTTTTGCATTTTGACTTAATGTGAAATAGAAAGGTACTACTGAATGAAAATAATACAATAAATTAGTATCTTGGAATCCAGCCTACTTTTCTTTCCCCAGAAGCTTTCCCCAGAAGCTTTAGTATATAATTCTCAGAAATAATAAATACATAAAATGAATCCTTATTGGGATACTTCAGAGGAGAAAAACAGAAATGGGCACCAAACAGCCTTTATATCATTTTTAGGTGATCATAGAATTAATACACATGGAGGGAAGGAAACATTGTGTACTGATTTTGTATGCATAAAACTGTTATACAGCCAAATATCTTCATTTGTTAGGCATTCAAACTTATTTCAAAGTCAAGATCAAGTACAAGAGGAAAAAAAAAAATTCCCTTTCTTTAGTAACTCAGTGCAACTAACTAAATGGTCAGTGCCATCAAAGGACCAGTGTCTGGAAGTTCACAAGCACCTGACAGTAGCTACTGATTAAATGAATGAATAAACATTTATTGTTATTACTTTCTAATTTTTAAAAAATGTTTATTTTTGAGAGAGAGAGCGTGAGCAGGGGGGAGGAACAAAGAGAGGGAGACACGGAATCAGAAGCAGGCTCCAGGCTCTGAGCTGTCAGCACAGAACCTGATGCAGGGCTTGAACCCACAAATCTTGAGATCATGACCTGAGCTGAAGATGGACACTTAACCGACTGAGCCACCCAGGTGCCCCTGTTACTATTATTTTTAATGTTTATTTTTGAGAGAGAGAGAGAGACAGAGTGCAAGCACGGGAGGGGCAGAGAGAGACAGAGACAGAATCTGAAGCAGACTCCAAGCTCTGAGCTGTCAGCACAGAACCCAACATGGGGCTCGAACTCACAAGCCATAAGATCATACCTAAGCTGAAGTCAGACTCTTAAACGACGGAGCCACCCAGGCCCCCCAAATGAATGAATAAACATTTAAACACGAGGTGCTATAGTTTTGTTTTTCTACAATATAGTATACTTAACATTTTTGAGACAGATTTGCCCTTATACCATTTCTCTACAAGGTGGTAGGATATGTCCATAGGATATGGAAATAGGTTAATGTATACAATGTCACAAAGGACATTTTCAATTTATAAAAATAGAAAATATCATTTGTGTTCCCAGGTTTAAGGACATCCAATAGTTTCTGGGATATGACTCTCTTTGTAGGTTTGGTATGTCAAAAAGCAAGCAGAGTTCTTGTTTTGACATAAAAGGTTTTGGGAGCCAATGCATGGGAACACTAGCTTGCATCTTACAAGTTAAATTTTTCTTTACCTCCTCACTGTTAATCAACTCATTCTTCTAGAGTTAATTTATCCTGTCATGGTCATCTGTTTTTTTCCTTCTCAAATTGTTATTAATACTACAACTGACCAGAATGAGGGTCAGAATAATTTTGACAATAGCACTTAGACATATTAAGAAGAGAATTCTTTGGTCTAAGAGGTTGACACAGTAGGTTGCAGCAGGCCCATTCAGTCATTCATTCATTTGAGGAATGTGAGATTGGAAAGCAGAGAGGTAAAGGGCCAAAGACTATCTTTTTTTTTTTTTTTAATTTTTTAAACGTTTATTTATTTTTGAGAGAGAGAAAGAGAGAGATGGGGGAGGGGCAAAGAGAGAGGGAGACACAGAATCTGAAGCAGGCTGCAGGCTCTGAGCTGTCAGCACAGACCCTGACGCGGGGCTCAGACACATGAACTGTGAGACTGTGACCTGAGCCGAAGTCAGATGCTTAACCCACTAAGCCACCCAGGCGCCCCAAAAGACTGTCTATCTTAAATACATGGTAGCGTTTGGTAACTGATTAGGGCTTAAAATACTTCAGAGGAAACATTTTCATGATCTGACAGTTTAACCCCCTACTCAAAGTCCAGGAGACCTAGTTCTTAGGTTTCAGATACACAGCAATTAAAAAGGACAAGAAGTAAATGTGCCCAGCACCTCTCTTTTGCAATCTGCTGTGGAAAATTTCCCGTCCTCTTTTGGACTAGAGAAATATAACTGAGATATGCAGTGGATTAAAAATAGTGAAGACCAGTAATGTTTATGAGATTGGGGGAAAGGCTGAGATACAGTTTTTGGATATGAATCTGTTTTTATGTGTTTGCATTTGGTTTTGTGGATAGACTAGTCACCTCTTGGCCACATTGTTATTGAAAGCAATTGTGATCAATAGAATCCTGAGTTCAGATAAGTAGTTAAGAAGGATAGCATAGGTCGTATTTTTGTTAACTACAAATCTATTACAGAACTCTTAGATCAAAGGGATGAGATTTACCTTGTTGAGTTTCTTTTGGGATCTTCACTCACAGTCATAATCCATGTACTCCAGCTTTTTGGTATTGTATTATATATATTATATATATACATGTATATATTATATACATGTTTAGGGTTTTTTTGAGAGAGAGAGAAAGAGAGAGCTTGCACACGTGTACAGGAAGGGGTAGAGAGAGAGGGAGAAAGAGAATAATCTTAAACTGGCTCCATGCCCAGCTCTGAGCATGAGTTCATGACCTGAACTGAAATTAGGAGTTAGATGCTTAACCTGCTGAGCCACCCAGGTGCCCCTTGGGTGTCGTATTGTTTTTGGTGTCTCCTTCTCCAAGTAGATACAGCTTAAAAATACAGGGGACCCTGAATGCCAAGTACTGGCCTCACCCTTTTCATGGAAATTATCTTATTTAATCCTTTACTTAATCCTTACACATTTTTGTGAATTAGAAATTATCATCCCACTTGAAACTCAGAGATTACCTGACTAGTAAGGTGATGGAGCAGGAGTGGAAACTTAGGTCTTTTGACTCCATCCATGTCCAGTTCTTCCATTCTATCCCTGCTTGCCTCTTATCTTGTCACTTACCATCTTTCAATATGCCTTTGATGTTGCACTCTTTCCCCAGCTCTTCCCTGATACTCCTCATCCCACGTTGCCTTTATAACACTTGTCACTCTCCAAAATGAGCTGGTTTATTTTGTTTTGTCTCTCCATACTAGAGTGTATCCTCCCACAAGGGCAAGGACCTTTCCACTGCAGTGTCCACAGGGGTTGTGACAGCCTGGGATATTTTAGGCACATGGTAAATATTTGTTGAATGTGTTAATGATTTACATTTTGAAATGATTGATTAGGCATTTATTGGTCATTTGCATGTAGCTGCATGTAGCTAGCAATGTAAAAGTAATTTTACTTTATAAACATTAAACTAGCCTCTATCAGAGATAAGGCACTAGGGATTAAAGCTGAACCAAATCCTGTCAGACAGCTCCCGGACAAACATGAATTAAAATATAGAAGGTAGGGATGCCTGGGTGGCTTAGTTGGTTGAGTGTCTTACTCTTGATTTTGGCTCGGGTCATGATCCTGAGGTTGTGAGATTGAGCCCTCAATCAGGCTCTGCCGAGTGTGGAGCCTGCTTAAGATTCTCTCACTCTAGCCCTCTGCCCACCCACCCTGCTCGCTCACTCTCTCTTTCTCTAAAATGAAATGTGTGTGTGTATGTGTGTGTGTGTGTATATATATATGTGTGTGTGTGTGTGTGTGTGTATATACACAATATACATACGTATGCAGGTGTATATGTATATATATATATATATGTATATATATATATATACACGTACAGGTGTGTATATATATATATATATACACACACACATATGTATATTTGCATGGATGAGTTTATAACTGTGTGATATACACAACAAAGAGAGTCTATACTTGAATCAGAGGAGGGAATGATTAAACTTTTGTGTCTGTGTGTGTTTGTGTGTTGAGAAGGCTCCAGGAAAGTCTTCACAGTTTAAAATATTTTCAGTTTTTCTGATTTTGAAAGTAATCCATGTTCACTATTAAAACTGGAGGGAAAAAAATTGCTCATAATCCTATTATGATAAGTAATAGATAAGTACTTCTGTTTTAGTATATTTCTGCCAGTTATCTCTTTTATGTATATGTAAAATGTATTTATGTGGTTGAGATGATTCTGTGTTAACAATTTATAGCCATATTTTTTAGCTTTTCATATCATTAAATTTATAAACATTTTTTATTACTGCATAATATTCTAACACAGCAACACAGCAATCCATTAAAATTTAACAAGTCACTTTTTAAAAATGTTAATTTATTTATTTTGAAAGAGAGAGAGTGTGCATGTGCACACATGTGAGCAAGGGAGGGGCAGAGAGAGAGGGAGAGAGAGAGAAACCCAAGTAGGCTCTGTGCTGTCAGCGCAGAGCCCAACTTGGGGCTCAGTCTCACAAATGTAAGATCAAGACCTGAGCCAAAATCTATGGTTGGACGTTTAACCAGCTGAGGCACCCAGGCACCCCAGTAAATCATTTTTATTTTTGGAGGATTTAGGTTGTTTTCAGTTTTTAACTATTAAACATAATGCCGTTATGAACATTTGGGGGCATTTTAAAGCTTTATTTAGAGCTGAATGGTCAGGGTTCCATAGGCACACCTAGGGGATAGAGTAGGGGTTGCAGCAAAGAAGATTTGCTTTAAGCAGAGGGAACAGCAGGTATACAGGAAAGAACAACACAGTATGCTGTGAGAGCAGATGGTGCAGGGCAGGGATGAGGCGAGTGAGAAACGAGGTTAGAGAAGCAGGTAGGGGCCAGATCACAAGGACATTCCAGCATTCATTACCTTCAACTTTGTCCGGTAGGGGGACATTCAAGGATTTTTAAACTGAGAAAGATAGCCATTTTAAGGCTGTTAGGTTGGTGAGTGAAGTGATCACATTTTTGTTTCAGAAAGATTATTCTGGGCTATAGATTGTCAGGGACCAAACACAGGGTAGCCAGTTAAAATGTAAGGATCTAAAGTGATTGAGAGGAAAAGACAGACTTGAGAAATAAAATTAGGAGGCCAACTGGAAGCACTGGTGATTGCTTGGATATGAGGAAGAGAGAAGGAGGAGTTTAGAATGACTCCCAGGTTTTAGTTCAGGCAGCTGGAGAAAATGATCTAGAGGTGAAAATGCTCAATAGTGGCAGATTAGAATTTTCATGACTCATAAGCCAGGTGGGTTTAGAGTGGAGGAACTTCAGAAGGGAAAGCTATGTGTTGGGAATATTTGAGCAAGTGATTTGACATCTCTTATCCACCCATGCTTTTGTGTGACTCTCAATGTGTGGGAAGGAAAACCTTATTAAGATAGATTACTTCATGGACTGCTTATTAGAACACTAAATCTGAGAGAAGAAATAACTACCATTCTAAGTCAAGTGCTTTTACTGATTCTAGCCTGATTTTTTGTTGTTGTTGTACCCTGAGAATTAGAGTATATGTTAGCTGATTAGTCGTCATGTTTATGCGTTACAGCCTGACATTGCAAAGAACTACAAGGAATTGCTAACCAGTCAATCAAAGGGGAGGATCACAGGCAATAAGAGAAATGAAACCTGGAATCTGTTATTTTTATGTTGAATAAACTCTCTTGAGATGTAGTGGATATTATTAGACAGTCTGAAATATAATTAATAAGGTCTTAACAAAGTTGATATTAGACCATTTGGTATTTAGTTGGCTGTACTAATATGGGTGTAAACATGATAAAATATTTAGAAGCTTAGGATGCATAGAGCCACAAGGAGATGTCCCTTTGTGGGAGGGTAGAGGGTGGAGGGGAAAGGAAATGGGGCCAGGGTATAGGAACCACCAGAACTGTAACTTGTTTATTTCTTTGTATTTCTAGGGAGAAAAGTGGGCTGTACCATTCATTAAATTTCCAAAGGGACCCATAACTCAAAAATAGTTAAGAATCATAGATTTAGAGTAAAAGCACTGCTACGTGGAACCCAATAAACCTTTATAAAGTTTGAAGCCTTTGATGTCTCATAAAATTTTTCTCCCTTTTCATATATTCACAGAGAAATTCTGCCTAACTTTAAGAACTTTCTAAATAAAAGGGTCCCAAATCCTCTTTTATCTAGCTTTCTCTAGAGCATTCAAAATACTTTTCATCATAAAAATAGTTTTTGGGGGGCACCCGGGTGGCTCACTTGGTTGGGCGTGGGCATCTGGCTCTTGGTTGCAGCTCAGGTCATGATCTCAGGGTTGTGAGATGGAGCTCCACATAGGGCTCTGCACTGAGTGTGGAGCCTGCTGAGGATTTTGTCTCTCTTGGGACGCCTGGATGGCTTTGTTGGACGTTAAGCGTCCAACTTCCGCTCAGGTCATGATCTCACGGTTTGTGAGTCTGAGCCCCGCATCGGGCTCTCCACTCTCAGCACAGAGCCTGTTTGGGATCCTCTGTCTATCTTTCTCTCTACTCCTCCCCTGCTCACATCTTCTGTCTCTCTCTCTCAAAAAATACTAAAAAAAAACAAAAAGATTTTCTTTCTCTCCCTCTGTCCCTTTTCTCCACTTGCTTGTGCTCATGTGCACACACACTCTCAAAAAAAAAAAATAATAATTTTTTGGCATTCATTTCATTGGTTTACATAAATTAAATCACAGAATTACAGTAATACAAACATTAAAAATGGAGACTCTCTCCCTCTCTCTCTGCCCCTCCCTCTCTCTCTCTCTCAAAATAAGTAAATAAACTTAAAAAAAAAAAAAAAAGGCTTAGGGACAAACCCACCACCTCTAGGTAAGCTTGCAGCTCATCTGATAGGACAGAAATTTCTGGGCTAATCTGTGACAGGTATTGAGTATACTGTGGATATTTTTTATAGGGAAGATGTAACTCATGGGTTAATCTGGAAAATCATTTAAACAAAGCTTCCACTATAGTAGATGCGTGTGTATTTTAATAAATGGCTAGCAAGTTTTAATTCAAGAGAGGGACGTTGTTTCATTTTGGTATAGGAGGTACAATTTAGAAATACTGGCTTTCAGAAATTGCTTGTATACAGATGACCTCCTCTCCTCAGAGGAATATTTGCACTCTCCCATTCACTTCTTTGTCATTGCTATGACCTCAGAAGGCCCATTCCTATTACTGTAACTTAATGAAGAAAGTAGAGCTAGGGGAGGGGATAGAAGTTGAGGGCTTGTGTGGTAGAGGGACCATTGGCCTTGGTCTCAATGATAGACCTGCAGCTCATTGAAGAGAAGTGTATCAGACCTTGAGGTTTCACATAGAAATAGGGTGGCTGCTGATCCAGGGTTTGTTGTTTAGCTTTGTAACCAATTAACTGCTTATAAGCTAGTGTGGAAACCTATCCATCATCTATTTCCTGGTTCCTATTGGTACAGAGCATTTTCCTTTTTTTTTTTTTTTTTTAAATTTTTTTTTTTTCAACGTTTATTTATTTTTGGGACAGAGAGAGACAGAGCATGAACGGGGGAGGGGCAGAGAGAGAGGGAGACACAGAATCGGAAACAGGCTCCAGGCTCTGAGCCATCAGCCCAGAGCCCGACGCGGGGCTCGAACTCACTGGACCGCGAGATCGTGACCTGGCTGAAGTCGGACGCTTAACCGACTGCGCCACCCAGGCATTTTTAACAGAGCATTTTGGAATACAATTTAAGATGTGTGATATCAAGTCCTGGTAAGCGCAATTGACCAAACTTTTGCCAGTTCTCAACTTTTTCCAGCATCGTGTTCTGCATATACCTAAACTAAAAGACCCTGTTCTGTTTGTTTGGGGGAGGTAATTGCTGTTTTTTGATTGGTATCTTAAGTTAAAGCTTTGCCAGGCTCCTCATTGTCATCGTGCTCATTCAAAGGGTAAAAATTATCTGGAGAAAGAAAAAGACTTTATTACTTAAATCTACGTAATGGCAGTATCAAAATACTGAAACTGGTTAAAAAATAGTTGCTCCTTAAGCTACAAAAACACAATCTAAATACTTTGAACCATTTTACAATGCTGATGAAACATTATTTTGCAATGTTTGTGAGATTAAACTTTGTATTGATTTTAAGCAGAATGAAGACAGATGAATTGTGTTAATGCTTCAGGCTACTGCAAAGTAAAACTTTGATGAATGGAAATTTTTAAATTCCACTTCAAAGGCATTATGAATTTAGCATTTTAGAAGATTTGAGCCTGGGTGGGGAGATAGATTTTATCATAATTTGCCCTTGAATTCCTTAACATTCCAAAGACATGAGCTCATCTGAAGGTAGCAAAATTATTTAGTTAACATTTTAGGGCTTACTGTGTACTTTCTACTTATTTGCCAATGTAGATGATCCTATTTGACCCACCAACTTTGGTATGATCTAGCATATGAAATGTTATTCCATCGTAGCTATTTTAAAGTTGGTGAATCATGCAAGTATAGCACAAGATTTTCATTTTAAAATACAATGGGGTATTTGATATTCTAATTTAGGCCTAGATTCTGTTAAATGTGGAACACAGAGACTTAAGGAAAATTATAGCTTAATATCAAAAATGCAAGGCCTGAGTGAGTAGGAAAGAAAGAAAAATCTTTTGATAGTGAATATATTGCTTCACGCTGAGGGACATAATGGAGGGTTGAAGCAGACAGGGGAGTTGGAATGACACATTCTGTTAGAGGGACATAAATAATAGAGAATGTATTGAATACTGAGACGTCAAAGGACATTGAAAGACATGTAGAAGATTTCAAGGAAGAGGACAAAGCTAGGTAAAAGGATGCTTCAGCTTTTGTTACAACAATTAAATATTCAAAAAGGCAGCCATTTTATACTGTCCAGGAAGTTAAGCAATTGCTCATTTGATATTCTGGTTTGATGCAAGCAGGCCATAGGCAAGTAAGCTGACATCAGGGATTTATATTAAGAAGTTTCTTCTAGGAAATGTCATAAGCAAGTTCAAAACACAATCTTTTAATCTCCTGTGGCATGATCATAATATTTATGATGCCTGTAAGACACTTCATGTTTGTTCTAAACCATCAAAGAAAGACCGTGTGTTCAGCATAATTTGCATTGTGTATATTATTAATGATCCAGTCTGATGACTTCTTATGGTACTCAGTTACTGTAAAAAGTCAACCTATGTAGAAAAGAAATGTGTAGATTTATGTTCCATAGAGACAGCTCTATAAACCATCATGCTGTGTAAAATTCTTATATATTCTTTTGTATATTTTTTATCTCTATTATAAATCCAAAGAAATTCACATGCATCATACGTGGCAATGTTGTTAACTGGAGTTTGAATTCAGTATTTAAAAGGTACATACTGTGTTCTTGGACTAGTGTTAAGTTTAATGGATGACACAAATTATCTGAATCCTGTCCTGAGGAACTAACATACATGCAACAGAACATTATATGAAAGCAAGTAACAGATTGTGTGATGTGTCAGTTGCAGTGAACAGCCAAGGAGGGGCAAGAATTTGGCCTAGAATGGTTTAAAAAAAAAAAGTGATAAAATTAATAGAGAGGGTCCTTGTAGCTCCCATTTTGTAACATATAAAGGATTTAGCTAGAGAGAATGAGAATCCAGAGTAAGAAAAGAAAAATGAGTAAGAAGTGGGGTTATTGAGCAGAACTTCCTGACTTGAGTAGGAGACCTTTAGATCTTACTGGGAGATAAGAATGATTTGGGTTTTTTTAGGATTAAAAAAAAATACATTTTTATTTACTAGATTCTACTTGATTTTAATCGAGCGCCTTACACCGCTTGGCCACGCTACCGCTGACTTTCTATTTGATTTTAAAAAGCACTTAAGATGTCTTTGTACAGGGGTGCCTGGCTGGCTCAGTTGTTAAGTGACCGACTCTTGATTTCGGCTCAAGTCATGATCTCACAGTTTCGTGGCTTCGAGCCCCACATCGGGCTCTGCGCTGGCAAGCATGGAACCTGCTTGGAATTCTCTCTCCCCCCCGCCCCCCTGCCCTCCCCCATTTGTGCTGTCTCTGTCTCTCTCAAAATAAATAAATAAACTTAAAAAAAAAAAAAAGAGATGTCTTTGTACCTACTAGATTGCAAGAGAACATAGATTAGAAGTAGCTGAGAAAGATGACATAAAGGTAAAGTAAGAGTAAGGATTCAAAGTGGAGTCCAGAATGAGACTAGTACTGATGATGCTTATCATGACAGTGCCAGTCTTGAATGTCTGGTTGAGGAATGTGGATTCTTCTGTTGACTGTGGGAACCCTGAAGAACTAAGATCAGGGCAGTGGGACAATAAAAATAGATATTTAGAAAGACCAGGCACATTGATAGGAGGAATGTGTGTGCCTGCCACAGTACAACCTGGGGTCAGGGAGGGTGGTGAGAAGGCATGATAGTTATCTTGGATTTAGCACAAATCTAGGAGGGTATAACTATGAGAAAACTTACAAAGGAAAATATGTCACGAGTGCTGACTGACGGGTTAGAGGATGTGAAGGAGAACAAAATCATTTTGAGCTGTTATGTGTAAAACAGTATCTACTTTTAGGCTTTTTTTTTTTTTTTTTTTTTTAATCTTTCTCTTTCCTTACCTGGCTTTGCTCCAGCTAAAACTAGGTGACACTGTATTGCCCACAACGTTCCCCGTAGAGGTCTCTATCCATTAAGAGGATTGAGGAAGAAGAGAAGAAAATAGTTTTCCCCCTTCTCTCTTTTTGGGACTTCCAGAGCATCAAACTGCAGCCTTCTCTCTGAATTTTATCATTTGAATTTCAAGAAGGCAAAACTACGATTGCTTATTCTCATTCTTAAACTACTGATAAGAATATTTCCACTTCTTGACTCTCTGTCCCCACAGTAAATTGAGTGTTATGGCACTGAGGGGCTATTCAAATGAGAATGAGCAACAGGCATGCAATTAAAATTGGGGAAGTAGAACCAATAAAAGGTCAGGCTCTGGGAGTGAATGACAGCATCTTTTTATGCTGCAGTATTCCCTATAACAACTTCGGCTCCACCTCTGTAGAATTCATAAAAGGGTCATCTTATCTTTTCAGCAATTTATGTTGACTTAACTGTGGATAGAACCCTTGCAGGTAGGCTGGAGAACGGTTTGTGCTTGTAATTTTTTATTACATTAAAACATATACCCACATCTCTCTTTAATATGTGTGTATGTATACACACACATATACATGCACCCTTGCAGAGACTTGAGTTGGAGACATCTTGAATAGACTATGTAATCATGAATTAATGATGTAAAAGTCCAAATTTCTCTTTGATTTTGGAGTACTGTTTGTCATTGGTCATTCATTTTGTTTTACTTTAGAGAAAGAGAGCACGCAGGAGCCAGGGAGAGGGGCAAAGGGAGAGAGAGAGAGAGAGAGAGATGAGAGAGGAGAGAGAGAATTTTAAGGAGGTTCCATGCTCAATGTGGGGCCCAATCTCATGACCCTGGGATCATGACCTGGGCCGAAATCAAGAGTAGTATGCTCAACTGACTGAGCCACCCAGGTGCCCCTATCATTGGTTGTTCTTAATCATGTTCTGTTAAAATGAACTTAATTTGATTTAAGCATTCATTGGTGGTAGAGAGGCTTAAGAATACTGAAAAATCAAAGTAAAGCAGCCAAAGTTGCAAAATTGATTGTGGATCATCGTATTGATAAATCAAGCAAATGTGGTACTATTTAGATTCTGCCATGATGGTCTTTTTCATTAATATATGGTTCACAAGTTGGGAAAGATTTTTATTCTGATGTTGTATATTAGGTCGCCGTAGGTTTTGGAGTGTATCTAATGTCTTTATTAAAAAAAAAAATCTTTGAATTTACTGATGTGGAGAGCACTGAGAAAGTTGAAAAAGTAAATGGTGAAAATAAGTTTAGGTGGGATGGATGACTATTTGGGGGTAAGCAAAATATGTGTTACTTTACATTAACATGTGTTCAATGGTGAAAAGTTGAAAATTAAGTCATATATATGATTTTCTGTTTAGTGATTTGGGGATAAATTCAGTTTTTCATAAATAAGGCCTACTTAAGTAGTTGTAATTCTGGAGTTTAAATGTGACCACTGATAGGAATCAAAATGGCAGGGTGTAATTCACTCAACTGGGAAGAGTTGGTGGATTTCAGCTAATTGGCCACATTATAATCTGCTCTAGACTAGGGAGTTTACCTTGGCTATTGGATTTAAAATGGTGTTCCACTAAGTCCTGAGACTAAAAAGTAGTAGAGATGACCACATTTGCTTTGTGTCTCCTCTAAAACCCCACCCCTTTTACTCTACAGAGCCAGTCAGGAGTTGGGTACCAAATCATGAAAATAATAAGAGTTCTACAGCATCTGAAAATTTAGATCATGGTCCTAGCCCATTTATAAGACTCAGAAACAGCAGTGAAACTGATATACCTGTTTCTAACTTAAATGTTATGATCTTCTACTCTGGCATAGCAGGAACCATAGGGCCCATGTGATTTGCTTTTTCATTCTTCTGAAATAAGGTAGATTGTTACAAGTGTGTATTTTAATTTAGGTAATTTAAATCATTTAGAACAACTTACATACACTGTTGACCCTTGAACAATATGAGGGTTAAAGGCCCTGACCCCCTGCACAATCAAAAACCTACATACAACTTTTTTTTTTTTAATGTTTTTATTTATTTTTGGGACAGAGAGAGACGGAGCATGAGCAGAGAAGGGGCAGAGAGAGAGGGAGACACAGAATCTGAAGCAGGCTCCAGGCTCTGAGCTGTCAGCACAGAGCCCAACGCGGGGCTCAAACTCACACACTGCGAGAACATGACCTGAGCCGAAGTCGGACGCTCAACTGACTGAGCCACCCAGGCGCCCCTACATACAACTTTTTTAAAAAATTTATTTTTAACTAGTTTCTACACTCAACATGGGGCTAAAACTCACAACCCCAAGATCAAGAGTCGGCATGCTCTATCAACTGAGCCAGCCAGGTGCCCCACCCACATAAAACTTTTGACTCCCTTAAAGCTTAACTAATAGCCTACTGTTGACCAAAAGCCTTACTGATGACAAACAATTGGTTTAACACATATTTTCCATGTTATATGTTTTCTTATTTTTATTTTTCCTGTTATATGTTTTATATAACTGTATTCTTACAATAAAGCAAGCTATAGAAAAACAAATGTTATTAAGAAAATCATAAGGAAAGAAAATACATTTACAGTACTATACTATATTTATTGAAAAAAATATAAGTGGACCCATGCAGTTCAAGCCTGTGCTGTTCAAGGGTCAGTCATAATTACTTTTTTCTGACGGTTCCTGTTCATTACGCATCCTCAATATAACTTACTTCATTTTACAAGGCTTGTTTATTAACTTTGCCAAAGCCCTATGCAAAGACCACCAGGAAACCTGTTGATCATACAAAGCTGGCATTCCTAAACTTGCTGAATATTCAGGCTCTACGTTGACAGAAGCTCAGGAAGGTCTTAGAAGGGGGGAAGGGGAATTAGGGTACTTAAATAGAGGCTAAGGTTAGTAATTGGGTGCTTTGAGGGCAGAAATTACTAAACAAAGTTTGGGCAGGGATTATTGGTTACATAGTAAACTGGATTAGTTGCTGGGCTAGTCAGTGGTCTTAACTTTGGAATATAAGAATTCAAAGCTGAGTTTCTGTTAAATATGTAGCCCAATAAAAATAGACCACAAGGCACATATGATAATTTTAAAGTTTCTAGTAGCACAGTTAAGAAGTAAAAAGAAATAGGTGAAATTAATTTTAATAATATATTGTATTTAACCCACTTTATCCAGAATATCATTTCAACATGTGATCAATATAAAAATTATTAGTAAGATATTTTGCTTTATTTTTTCCATACTAAGTCTTCAAAATCCAGTGTGTATTTGATACCTACAACATATCTCAATTTGTTCTAGCAATATTTTAGTTGCTTAATAGCCACATGTAGGTAGTAGCTGCTATATTGGACACTGAAGATATATAGACCTGTTTTAGAACAAATGGGTCTGAATGAGCTGGTACTTAAAGCCATTTGATCTTAGATAATGTTCTGTGTCATGATTTGGCACAGTTTATCTGTACAGGAAGTCATAGTATAGTTTTATAATTTGTAGTTTCTGTTTCATTTTGCACTTTTATGCATAAATCTGAGGTCTTCCATTAGCATGCCATTATTAATAAAACATGTTACACAAAGAGATACAATATGAATTTACAAGGAACATGTAAGAGTTTTCTTGTACACTCGATAGATTGTCTATTAGATTAAGTATTTGCTTCCAGTAGGCAGAATATTTCAACACATTTTTTAAAGCTATTGAGGTTTTCGAGCAACAAATATTGTTCAGAAATGGGTAGATATATATATTGTACTGCTGCTGTTTCTGTTGATTTTATGTGGTGCTTTCTTTACAGTTGAGAAAAACATTTTAAATATGTTCTCATTTTTATCACTAAAGATATTCCTAATTATTATCTTTGAGTTTTATGTTTACATGCTATTTTCTTTTTTAATTGTATTTTAGAGAGAGAGAGTGTGAGTGGAGGAGAGGGGGTGGGGCAGAGAGAGAGAGAGAGAGAGAGAGAGAGAGAGAGAGAATCGCAAGCAGGATCCATGCTCAGTGTGGAGCCTGATGCAAGGCTCAATCCCAAAAGCCCGGGGATCATGACCTGAGCCGAAATCAAGAGTCAGACACTCAACTGACTGAGCCTATGTTTACATTTTAAATAAGATTGTTTTTATTTTTATTTATTTATTTATTTTTAATGTTTATAAATGAGATTGTTTTTATTTTTTTTTAATTTTTTTTTTTAACTTTATTTATTTTTGAGACAGAGAGAGACAGAGCATGAACGGGGGAGGGGCAGAGAGGGAGGGAGACACAGAATCGGAAGCAGGCTCCAGGCTCTGAGCCATCAGCCCAGAGCCCGATGCAGGGCTCAAACTCACGGACCTCGAGATCGTGACCTGAGCTGAAGTCGGACGCTTAACCGACTGAGCCACTCAGGCACCCCAATGAGATTGTTTTTAAATAGGATAGATGAGTTGTCAACAAAATCATGAAATTTTTCAAGTGAAAAGCATTTTAAAAAGTACTGTATATCTACTGAAGCTTTGTTCATACCTTCAGTTTTTCAAGTGACTACAGATTGTTCAGTAATTTAAGTATTATTCCTTAAAGATGTGCGTGTGTGTGTGTGTGTGTGTGTGTGTGTGTCTATGTCTGTGTCTGTGTGTGATATTTTCCTTCCTTTCTTTTGGTCTTCAACAACTTTCCTATCTTATATTATTTCAAAATAATCAATGCGGATTTTTCATATGCCTTCTGTCTATTCAGTTCCACTTAGTTGGATGTAATTTATTTGCCGCTTGCTTTCCATAGTTTTCAGCCTTTAAATTATGCCTGACTTTTACCTCAGTTCATCATTATTTCATGAAGACAGAATTGAAGTTCATTGTGGACTTGCATACCGTGGTATATGACCATCTTCACTTTCCTATATGATGATGGAGAAAAATGGTATTCATTTGCTTATTTTATTTATTTCACACTTATTTGGTGCTTGCTGTATGCTATGTAGTGTACTAAATGCTTCACAGATATTGTAGTAACATCCATGTGAGGTAGGTATTACTGTTATCCGCGGTTTTATTGTTATTATTACTCACTTATGAGGATACTGATCCACAGGGAGGTTGAATAACTTGTCCAATTCTACTGAAATTTAAGTGCCTATGATGTGCTGTGATTTACTATTTACCTAACTGCTGAGCACCAGAGCATTAGAATTCTGGCTGTCACTGGTCATCCCAGTGAAGAGACTATCTTGTATATACGGTTGTGCAAATAGTGAGTTCTGTCTGTGCTTTGCTTTTTATATTTTCATAGCTTTTCTCTCCTTTTTCCTTCCTCAAATCATGCCTTGAAATTCCTCTTCATTTTTGCTTTTAGAATATTGTATATACTCTATAGTTTCGTTGAGTGAGGGTAATCATAACACTCCCTGTCAGCTTGCTTATTTTTTCCTCTGCTTCTAGAAGGCACAATATATTCCAGGGATGATAGAGTTCATGGAAAGAGTACTGTCTGTGTATTTATACTATAAAGTATTTATGTTTACATATAAAATTTTCTACATTGGTATCTCACTTCTTAGGTAGTAAATATTTCCACAACATTTTGGGAATAAAAAAATTTTGTAAATTGAATCAGTTTCAGAACTTCCAAATAGCTATACCTTAAAAGGAGATCCTAGTTTAATTGCTTTTCAAAGGCAAATTATTTCTTTATGTTTTTCACTGAACTATTTCCCCAAAATAAGGTTTGACACACAAGTTTAAGTAAAACATTAGGGTTTTTTTAAGTTCTTTAGTAGGTCTGGAATTCAGCTTAATGAATAAGAAGCCATAATATAAGAAGGTACGTTTCTTTTTCACTCTTTCTCCTGCCACACGCATCAGGATGAATAGAAAAATAATGGTTAGATAATAACAGAAATGAGAATTATTAATTAGGAATGATTCTCAACCTAGAAGCAGAAGAACACAATGATTTTAAGGCTTTGAATTGCCTGGGTTTAACTCCTGTCTCAGATACTTTCTATATGATATCTTTGTGCCTTAGTTTTCTCGTTTGTAAAATGGAATGACAATATTATTTACCTCCATAGGCTTTTGAGGAGGAAATGAGATAAAACATGTAAAGTGCTTGAAACAGTACCATATAGCCAATATTGATCAGTTCTGCTATTATTTAATTCCAAGAGTCTTTGACAGCCCTGTTGTTGGTTTAATAGAGGAAGGTTCTGGGATATGTTGGAGTGGTATAGGTCATGCTAAATAAGGCTCAAAAGAACACCTTAATGAGGTTCATATGAGCAAGAATGTGTGTGAAAATTCTTTATGAGATGTAAAGTAGTCTATAAATAAAAGGTAATAGGAAGAAATTAGATTATTTATAACCTTAGTATGCTGGAGAGTGAATGTTTGCAGATCTAGCTCAATAATGATAATATTCCCCTCTAGACCCCCAGAGTTGAATACCAGGAAAAAGGTTTAAGGCCACACACACCCAAAAGTCTTTAAAATAAAGTTGGGGGGCACCTGGGTCTCTTAGTGGGTTAAGCATCTGACTTTGGCTCGGATCATGATCTTGCACTTCGTGTGTTTGAGCCCCGCATTGTCTGTGCTGACAGCTCGGAGTCTGGAGCCAGCTTCAGATTCTGTGTCTTCCTCTCTCTTTGCCCTTCTCTCACTCACACTCTGTCTCTCTCTTTCTTAAAAATAAATAAATGTTAAAAACTTAAAAAAAGATAAAGTTGGACTCTGTGGTGGTGGAATATTATTCTGAAATTGTGCTTATTCACATGTAAGTTAACCTGATACTGTCCTGTAGAAAGGTTTTATTTAGTAAACGACATCCTTAATGTCCATGTATTTACAAACAAATGTTACCTATTTGTAGCCTGTATATAACCTGTATATCTTCTGGAGAATTTCTTCTTGGGTCCTTCCAAATTCCTTGAGAAGTTGGGCTCAGATGTCTGTGCAAGTCACTGTGCCTCTCCTTTTCAATCTCTCCATCATTTGTGCTCCCATAATTCCAAGCACATAGCTCTGTCATTGCATTTACCTCATTATATGGTAATTATTTGTAAACTAGACAGCTGGCTTCTTGTGGACAGAGACTATGCCTCTCTTAATTTTTTAATCTTTAATGCTTGGCACATTAAAGTTCCCAATAAATCTATGTGGAATAAGTGAAGAAAGTGTAAAAACAGCCCTCAACACCCACAGCAAAATTTTGTTAGCATTAACATTTGAAAGTAATAAAGAAAGCTGTTCTTCTAAAAAACATTCTGTGTTGTGGACATTTTGGAAATTCTGACTGAACTTCCCTTAATCTAAATTGTTGCATTTTATGTTAAGATCTCTAAAGTACCTTAAAGTAGCATTACTAGAATTATACAGACTTTATTTTAAAGTGAATTTTTTTAATCTTCTAAATACCAAACATTTTAATAAATGTAGATGCTTTTCATTTAGATGCTTTAGTATGTTCATCTTAAATGTGATAACATTTAAATTGAAGATTAGGTTAAGGATTTATAAATGTTCTTTTCTTCCTGGAATGCTTACATAACAAATAATTCGTGTGTAGTCTTCTTCAAGGGCACCTGATTTGTATGAAGGACTGAATTTAATAATTAGTTTCCTCATCTGTAAAATAGAGATTGTAATATCTACCTTTTAGCACAGTTGTAAAGATTAATTTTTAAAATAATTTTTTAAACTTTATTTATTTTGAGAGAGATAGGGAGACAGAATACCAAGCAGGCTCCATGCACTGTCAGCACAGAGCCCAATGTGGGGCTCGAACCCATGAATCTTGAGATCATGACCTGAGCCGAAACCAAGAGTTGGACACTTAACCGACTGAGCCACCCAGGTGCCCCAAATAGAGTAATCTAAGTAAAGTACTCAGCACAGGTTTTGGCACATATTAATCATCCATTATATGGTAGCTATGACAAATTATACGAGGCCTGTTATGAAAAGCAGTATACACATCCGTTTCTCCCTCCCTAGAGGCACATTGGTGGAGGCAGATTGATATTTTTAGAAACCAGCATTATCTTCTATCAGAGACGGGTTGGGCATAAAGGAGGCTAAGGGCGTAAGCCTGCTCAAATTCAGAAATAATGAAGCTTTAAAAATGGTTAAGGCAGTTTGGGCTTTTGACCATACTATCCTATTATATTTGGTTACTTAATCTGTTTTTATTACTGTTCCTATCTGGAATCAGAATTGTACAGTAAACTTGAGATGTAGGCTTTTGTTTGTTTTCCCTTCTTCCATTAGAAGAAAAGGGTTCGAAAATGAGAAAAACTAATGTGCTTCTCCCCTTCTGGTCCCAGTTCATCAACTTGGAGTGAATTTTTTTGGTATTTACCAAGTTCCCTGCTTAAAAATAAACACACATGTACATTGGTGATCTCTCCAGTTGTGGAAGGGGAGTGACAGTGAAGAAGTCCATCACTCTTAATCTGTGTGTGCACTGGGCATGGCATCACCTTGGTTTCTGAAAGGGGGAAGAACCTTAGCTGCTAGATCAAATTGGCACAGTTGTTCCTTTATTGCTTTCATTGCCATAGGACTGTTTGCATAAAAGCAGCTGTGTTTTGCTGCTCAGGTTTTAAATACAGGGACCATAGAAGATAACAGGGACCACAGCAGAAGTTTCACATCGTGGCCCCTGTCAGATGCCAGTGAATCTGTAAATTTCTGCTGTGTAACTCCCCATTTATCCACTCAAGTCAAACAGCAATTGAAATGAACAGCAGCAGGGTGGGCAGACTTTGGTATTTGTGGATTCAAATCAAAGGACCTTTGAAATGAATGGGAGCAGGGCCTCCTTTGGTGTTTATAAATGTAGGTATCTTTTATGGCCTAATAATAGTTCTAGGTAGATACTGGAGCATATCCTTCTTAAAATGTGCCCTGGTTACAAATGGGATGAGCTGGGTCTCTGAAGACACAGCACATCATTCTAAGACTGGAATCTCTGAAATATAAAAAATTCAGAAACAGTGGGAGACATGAGAAGATGCTGTTTGTGGGTAATGTCATTAACTGCTTGTAGGTCTCTGCAGGAGCTTTAAAGACATCCTTAGAAGTGTAAATGACACACATTGTAACAATGGACGGCATTAGTTATTTGGCAATAGTTGCCTTTTGAGCTTTACTACTGTCTGGTTTAGGTTTTATTGCCTGAGTCCTGTTGTGGCTCCTGAATGGAACAGCTACAGTCAAAACTTTGCCTTCCTCCATTCATAGCTGAGGAAGGTTGTTATATCTTATGACCTATACCTAAAATAGATGATTTTCAGGTGGTATCATCATTCTTATTAAAGCATAGAAAAACTTTAAAAAAAAAAAGGTATTAAGATATAATTAACATACTATAAAGTTCATTGACCTTTTAAATTTTTATTTAAATAACATGGTTTTTAGTATATTTACAAAAATTATAAGTCACTAATCACTCTCTAATTCTAAAATGTTTTCATTGCCCCCAAAAGGGAAACCCCATAACCAATAGCAGTCAATTCCCTCGACTACCCCAGCCCTAGTCAATGACCACTCCACTTTCTGTCTCTATGGCTAATGTGCTTATTGTGGATATTTCATATAATTGGAAATTATTCAACATGTGATCCTTTGTGACTGGCTTCTTTCCCTTATAGTGTTTTCAAGTCTTATCCTTGTTACAGCACATATCAATACTTTGTTTCTTTTTATTGCTGAATAATATTTCATTATGTGGATGTAGCAAAATTTGTTTATCAGTTTACCAGTTGATGGGCATTTGGGTAGTTTCCAGTTTAGGGACATTATGAATAAAGTTACTTTATAAAGTTGTTATATGGAATGCTACTTGGCAATGAGAAAGAATGAAATATGGCCTTTTGTAGCAATGTGGATGGAACTGGAGAGTGTTATGCTAAGTGAAATAAGTCATACAGAGAAAGACAGATACCATATGTTTTCATCCGGAGAAACTTAACAGAAGACCATGGGGGAGGAGAAGGGAGAAAAACAAGTTAGGGAGAGAGCCAAACCATAAGAGACTCTTAAAAACTGAGAATAAACTGAGGGTTGATGGGGGGTGGGAAGGAGGGAAAAGTGGGTTATGGGCATTGAGGAGAGCACCTGTTGGGATGAGCACTGGGTGTTGTATGAAAACCAGTTTGACAATAAATTTCATATTAAAAAAAATAAAGTTGTTATAAACATTTATATACAGTTTTTGTATGGACATGTGTTTTTATTTATCTTGGGTACATACTTAGGAGTAGGGTTGCTAGGTTGTATGATTTAGGGTAAGTAACTACTAAATTATTTTTCTCAAGTGGCTGTACCATTTTGCATTCCCACCAGTAATTTATGAGGGTTCTGGTGTTATGTGTCCTAGTCAACATTTGGAATTGTCAGGGGTGTTCTTGGCTTTTTAGCCATTCTAATAGGTGTGCAGTTCTTTGTTAGTTTTAAGTGAAAAAAAATCATGTAATTTGAAACCTTCAGAAGGATGATTTAAGTGCAAAACAAGCATTTACTGTATGCCTGTGATGTGCCCTCTGCAAGGTGATGGGAATGTAAGATATGTCTCTGCTCCCATAGAATTTACAATTTGTTGATAGGCATGTAAAGAAGTAATAACAATACAGAGTTAGTGCTAATTACCTGGAGTTAAAGTATTGGGGCAGAGAAGGAGAATCTCAACTATACCGTGGAAAGGTTTTGACATTTATGATTAGTAAAAAGAAAACAATATGAGGAGCTACATGCACTTAAAAAAATTTTTTTTTTCATGTTTATTTATTCTGAGAGAGAGACAGAGCACGATCAGGGGAGGGGCAGAGAGAGAGGGAGACAGGAAGTCCCAAGCAGGGATCTGCCCTACCAGCTCAGAGCCTGATGTGGGGCTTGCACTCACCAACTGTGAGATCATGACCTGAGCTGAAACCAAGAGTCTGATTCTTAACTGACTGAGTCACCCAAGTGCCCCAAGGAGCTACGTGTACTTTTGCCTAATGTTCTAAGGTAGGTTTTGGTTGCAAAAGTCAAACTCCCCCTACATTATCATGCCTTATAAACTAATGCCTAATAAACTGCTTGGGATGATATTCTGCTGACTCACAACCTAGTGATTTGGGGTAATACCAGCTAGTCATATATACACAATAATCAAGGAAAGGGGCAACTTTAACTTTTGTAGTTCCTTGAAGCCTGCTCTTTTGACCATTATATTTATTTCTCTCCCTTTCTGTATCCTCCCTAGGTCTGCCTTTCTGCCTTTTACCCAACACACTGCTAACCTGTACATCTGCTCCTATTTTTTTTAAGTGCGTATATACATAGCTCTGAACTGTTTACCATAGTCAGAGGTCATAGCAGTAGGCATTTGTACTTTTTGTCCAGTTTACCTCTTCACCATTTGTCCAGCTAGATCTGGCCTTCATATGTAAGTTATTTCAAGCGAATAAGGTGATCCCAAAGTCATGTTTTCCAGTGTCTGATAAACTGGGCTGCTTATCTGAATGTATGTGGCACACCAGTGAGAAGAGCTTTGAAGGAAGATTGGGAATGGCAGGGAGCTGGAAGAGGCTAGGTGAAAATTGCTGATTGTGCTTCAGGTTGTCATGCTCCTCTGGTTGTTGAGTGGAACTATCCTCTTGCTTTTTTTAACTTGCCCCCCCCCCCTTTTTTTTTTTTAAAGAACCTTGGTTAGTTCTTGGTTAGTTTGCTGTTAACAACAAGGAAAAATATAACCTAATGGAAAAAGGTTAAACTGGAGTTAGTCAACCTCAAGAAGAAAAAGATGAGGAAGTCATAATTTCTTTGTATACCCTAATTGTATCCCAGGCTATATTGAGGGGTCTGGAGAATTCTTATGTGGAAGACTGGATTTAACAATAATCTTAAAGAATATTAAAATTCATAGCAGGCGCTGATCAGTTATTTCTCTTCTGAGGATAAAGAAGGAGAAGGCTCAGCTTTGTAAGGACTTTAGGTTAGATACAAGGAGCATTGTTTACTTGCTATTGAGTGACAAGAAGAATCTATAGTCATGCTTTCCAGAGGGCTATTATTTTGTCTGTGGGGACTGAAAGACTTGGTACTCACTGAGTATGGGATAAAAATCTGCATTTGAAAAGTTACTGTTTTTCCCTTTCCCTCATATGAGTGACAGGTTTTCCTTTATTTGGGAAAGGTTTTAATCTTAGAGCAAATGTATGTCAAGCTGCTCAATAGTAAAAGTTCAATTTGATATAGGAACCTCATGTTTTTGATAGGTTCTGACAAATAATGGCAGTAATTAGTTTAGAAATACAAATTTCTAGACTTCTATTTTGTGAAACATAGAAGTTTTATATTACTGTTCATCTAATTGTTTGCTGCCCCTATCTAGTATTCATTATTAAATATCCTGTCTATTCTTTATGATACTCTTAAGCAGATTCTATGCTTGAAATAACTGCATGTTGAACTTTTGGACGTATTGGCTCTTTGGTTTTTACTCAGGATTTATAAGTTCCATAGATTCTTATGTTTCATTGTTAGTATCTTTCCTAGAAACTGGAGGTCAGAAGACCATTTTGCCAAAGTAGACCAAGCATGGAAGGGATGCGCTTAAAGGACCAGAACAGAAAATTTGAGAAAACTGAGCATTTACTTTGTAGGAAGGATGTGTATATGGTTGGGTTGGTGAGAGACAGAGACAAGAATATATATATCCCGTATATATATAAAAGAGGCCTACCTCAGAAGCACAATACTGGTCCAAGAAAGCAATTGTAGAACAGTAGGCATACTTCTATGTTTAGGGGAAGAAATAACATAAAACATTTTTCTATGGATGTGTGTGTGTGTGTGTGTGTGTGTGTGTGAATATATTTTTAAACATCTCAAAGAATACATGCCAAATGTACATAGTCATCTGAAGAGTGCAAGAAGGCAGGATTGGAGACTAGCTTTTAATGTAATGGTCTTTTGTTTCTGTGTGTTCAGGAAGAATGTGTTTATGTGTTAGTTATGTGATTAAATACTCATTTAAAATAGGTAAAACATATTAATTACCATTAAACAGTGTTTATAGTGTAGATAGGGACCTGAGGTAGTTTCAAATAATATAAATTCATTAGAAAATAAGAGCAGTAGGATGGAAATTCAGAAATAGCTAATTTTGTGGGTTAATTCCTTATGTGTTGAATGTATTTAACTTTGAAATGTTTTATCCATACATATATTGAAACCATATGATAAATGTAAAAGCCTTCCTTCAGGAATGCCTCCTCTTGTTTTTCTATATTATTGCATGACCCCATTTATTCTTTCCTAGCCCATTCAAACATCTAACCACCTTTTGCTTTTTGATCCTGTCTGTGTCCCTTTTTTTGCTAGCCAAGTCCCCATTGTTCATGGAACACAAAGCAACTGATCAGTGGAGAAACATTGGAATATTACTGGCCTGGACTTGAAAGTCATAGACCTGGGTTCATCTCCTGATTTCTGTCCAGCTTTGTGACTTTGAGCAGTTATATAACCTTTGTGAACTTAGCTCTCTCCTCTGTGAGACGGAGATAATGCTGGCCCTATAGGGTTGTGCTGAAGATTAAGATCATGGCTCTAAAGCAGTTGGCCCAGTTCCTGGCACATAGTAGGCATAATGATTAATTTTGTCATTTGGTTCCCAGAGCTGCTTTTTTTCTCAGATGTTCTTGGGTCCTTGCAGCCTTCTACCTTGTATCTCTAGGAGAGGATATGTCTGGGGGATAAGCGAGAAAGGGTAGAAAAGGGTCCTAGATTTTTCTCTCAAGAAAAAGGCAGGTGAGTGGGATAGGACTGATAGAGGTGGGCCTGTGGCTCTGCTGGAGTGTAGATCAAGCTACTTCTTGAATTTAACTGTCCTTTGAACAAGAGTTAATTGACTAAGGGCAGATGAGGATTATATTAGGTTGCCTATGTAGCAGGGTGGTAGTCAAAGAGGCCTCTCTCTGATTGTGTTAGGATTAGGTTGAGGGGGGTATTTGTGAAAAGGATTAAAGGTTGAGGGAGTAGGAGGAAGTCAGGGAGGCAGTAGAGTGAGAGTCCTTAAGAGCACAGTCTAGATTTGAGTGGATTGGAACCTTGGCTCTGTTGCTTACTGCTCTGGGCCAGTTACTTAATCTCACCAAGATTTAATTGCTTAATTTACAAAAGGGAGGTAAAAGTTACCTACCTCATAGAGTTATGAGAGATTGCATGTAGCATGCTTAGGATAGTGGCAGGCACATATTAAGTACTTGATAGATTTACTAATATTAAGTCAAGTTGAGGGAAGAATAAAAGCAGGGCTAGTGAACTGTACAATGGGAGTGTGCTACCTCCGTGTACAACTAACTGATAACATTTGCCATTGGTTATCTTCAAAGAAAAGGAGTCAATAATGGGATGCGTCATTTATAAATGTAATGTTCTAATACTTCACGGTGTGTTTGCTTATTAAAAACAAATGAAAAAAAGATATTTTCCTTATTTTCCCTCTATAGGGAAACAAAGCTTATTAAAAATATTTTAAAGGTTAGTTGTCACTTGTAACTCTTGTTGAATGATAAATTATGGTCTAGTTTTCTCTATGTATGATTTCTGTTTGAATTTTGCTGCAAATGTTATAGCTTTTCTATCCTTTTTGTTCTGTTTCTTGTAGGCTTCCTGGTTAATCAGTTGTTTTTAGTAATGTTTACTTATAAAACAAAGAGGATGAATAGAATGCTGCAAATATAAATCAATGAGGCATAGATAAATAAATTTTAATGAGAAAATAAGTCTCAGCACTGAAGTTTGTTCACTTCAGTGAACAAAGCCTGTGCAAATTCTGTCCTGCATTTTGCATATCATGTTTTCATGTGTTGAGCACTAGAGAGCCTCTTGGTTTTTAAATATATGTCCCAGTACTCTAAGGTGGCATCCTAGAAGTCTCTTTGTGTTCTCCCTAATATTCCAGTAGCCACCACTATACAGATGCCTTGTTGTACATTGTCATTAGGTACTAAAAAAAAAAAAAAAAAAAACCCAAAGGGAAAAATCATCATTATTTTATAGATGAAGATAACCAAGGCTTAGAAACTTGTTCAGAATGACATGGCAGCCCATGGCAGAGCCAGAATTAGAAAATCTGATGTCTGATTTCAGACCACCAATTGCTGTCCTAACCCACAATCCATTGGAAGACTGCAAAGTGGACAGGCTTGTTTATTTCCTGCTGCTATCCTTCCAGTCCCTCCCTCACTTTACTGTCCCATTTTACCGATCAGATGCAGGTGAAAGGGTGTACCTTAAAGAATCATCCAGTCCAGTGGCTCTCAAATATAGCCAGTGAAAAGAGTCTCCTAGGACATTTATTTCTTTTCAAATTGTGATTAAGTTGGTTTTAGCCGGAGCCCAGGAACCTGCATTTTAACCCTTCTACATGTGATTTTTGACAATCTGACAAGTTTGAGAACCATTTCAGAGTCATAAGTCCCCACCAAAACACCCCCCTCCAATTTTCCTGACAGATAGTCATCTAATATCCGATATTGTCTTCTGATGGGAATTCACTACCATCTTGCCAAGAAGGTCATTTCATTGGTAGTTAATGGCAATGCAGTGCTTCTATAGAGTTTTCATTTACTGTCCTGTATGGATTAGATCAAGTTCTTCGGACAGATGTAGGTATTGGCTTTGAGGTCAGATCTAGGCTGGAATCTTCTCTGAAGCTCACCTTCCTCATGTGTAAAATGTGTATGTTGTTATCTATCTTGACGGGTTATATCAAGAGTTAAATGAAGAAAATAAACTGTCCTGGCTGGAAAAATTCTTGAATGCCTTCAAACAGTCATTTTTTGTAGTACCTCCATGTTATCAGCCTTTAAAAAAAAATTTTTTTTAATGTTTATTTTATTTTTAATGTTCATTTATTTTTGAGACAGAGAGAAAGCATGAGCAGGGAAGGGACAGAGAGAGAGGGAGACACAGAATCCGAAGCAGGCTCCAGGCTCTGAGCTGTCAGCACAGAGCCTGACACGGGGCTCGAACTCACAAACTGTGAGATCATGACCTGAGCCGAAGTTGGATGCTTAACTGACTGAGCCACCCAGGCGCCCCTTTAATGTTTATTTTTGAGAGAGAGAGAGAGAGAGAGAGAGAGAGCGAGCGAGCGAGAGTGGGGGAAGGGCAGAGAGAGAGACACACACAGAATCTGAAGCAGGTTCCAGGCTGTCAGCACAGAGCCCGATGTGGGGCTCGAACTCACGAACTGTGAGATCATGACCTGAGCCAAAGTCGACCGTTTAACGGACTGAGCCACCCAGGTACCCCGCTTATCAGCTTTTTTTGAAACAGCCCCATGTCTGCAGGACTCTAGTTAGAAGTTTCAGGACCCTGAAAATATGTTAGAAGGCTCCTGGACCTCCATTCCAAGATTGTCAGTGCCAGAAATAGGTTGTCATTTTGGCTTCTCATCAGCACACTTCTTTTTTTCACCTGTGGCTTTTTCTCTGGACAAAGAATATGATACCTCTTATGGAGACAGATAAGCCTGCATTTCTGGAAATTCAGCTTTACTCCCTAAGTAATTGGAGTTTCCACTGATAACTTGAACCCAGAGGAAAACAAATGATCTGCAGGAAGACCTTAAAGGTAAAAGACAAGACCTTCTTGAATTATATAAAGAGCAAAATGGAGAGCCAAAGAAAATATTCCACGTCTCTTTCTTATCCAACAGTAGACAGTTGATGAGTGTTAAAAAGAAAAAAATGAGGTGAAGGTAGCAAGTGGGGGGGGGGGGCAGTAGCAGTAAACTAAGAAAAGTTGAGTGCTTGCCTTTCAGCAAACACAGTGTGAGAAAAATAAATATGTAAATTCAACCTAATCCTCACAGGTAAGATCCCATTTTACCAATGAGAATACTGAAGACCGTTAAGGATAACTAAGACAAGCCTCATACCTGATCAGATGGCAGGTCTAGATTCAGAACACCTAGGACTTTACAGAATGTGATTTAAAAAAAAAAAAAATTACAATACACACATGTTCTTTAAGAAATAGATTTGATTTAGTGTCTGTTGTACTGTACACATTCTCCTGTCAAAACACCTGTAATTCTCTAATTTTAATGGGTTGTGTCTCTCTTTTTCTACTAGTTACTTGCACATAGGGACTAGGTTGCAGCATTCACCTCTGAGTCACCAGGGCCTAGTACAGGACTTGGCCCTTGACTTGTGCATTAAAGGATTGTAAAAATGGGGCGCCTGGGTGGCTCAGTTGGTTGAGTGTCCGACTCTTGATTTCAGTTCAGGTCATGATCCCAGGGTCGTGGAATGGGGCCCTGTGTTGGGCTCTGCACTGAGCATGGGATATTCTCTCTCTCTCTCTCTCTCTCTCTCTCTCTCTCTCTCTCTGCCTCTCTCTCCTGCTTATGCATTCTCTCTCTAAAATACAATGAGCAAGGTGGTTCCATTTGGGGGGAAAAAAGGTTTGTAAAAATGGAATTTCTGTCTCTGGCATTTGAAAACATCTGTACCCTCCACCCCTACTCCTCATCTCTGAGTTAAAAAAAATATATATATAGTGTTATAAGAGATATTAGACATACTCTAAGTTCAGTCTTCACATTTGTATAAAGGAAGGAATTTCAGGCACAGACTGGAGAGGTAGATCATGATGTACCCCAAAGTCCCCAGTTGATAGTAGTTATTCTAGTACTCTTGCCTCCTAGTTCTCAGTTCAGGGCTTTTCTTAGCACCTGCATATATACATACCGCATTCATTTAATACCCCTCTGATTTTTCCTTTATGCTCAGTGCTGAGGAAATGCCACTTTACTTTCTGCCTCCCTAAATAGATAGATACACTGCTATGCTTTCCAGAAGCCAGAAGAAAAACAGCTTCTCAAGAGTTAACACTTAAGCTAGAAAATGGTCACTGAAGTTGAGGTTTTTACCTGACAGTCATTTATTCTGTTCATTGGAGACGATAAATGATCATGTGCATGCTGGATCAG
Organism: Leopardus geoffroyi; assembly: GCF_018350155.1. NCBI lineage: Eukaryota > Metazoa > Chordata > Mammalia > Carnivora > Felidae > Leopardus > Leopardus geoffroyi. The sequence continues at coordinate 52,977,967 of NC_059334.1, read as the reverse complement.
CTGTTCAGAACCCTGAAAATAATCTGTCATTGCAATAGTTTGATTTGGTGTGGTTGTTGAAGTATGTGTTTGTTTTGCTTTTCTTAAAAGCCAGTTAAATCTATAATGTTAAGTTAGGCTATGAGTTGCACTCCCTTTTAGCTCAGACTACTAAAAAATAATTTGTACATGATGGTCTCCCATGGGCTTGATTGAAATGTGGTGGAACAATGATTTTTTCTTCAGTTAGTGTTAACTCTCTGTTTTCAAAATGTTTTTGACTCTAGTATCATGAAAACACTACCTAGAGTTAAAGTTTTTTTCAGGTGAGTGCATTTTAAAAGGTAATTTTAGTAGTACTTTGGACACATTTTAAATTTTAGAGAGTGTATCCAATGTATAGAACTTATCAGTAGTAATTATTAAAGATACCCAATAAAATTACATCAAAACTACAGCCACCTTTTGAATTTTCAGAAAAGCGATTCTGTTTGTAGACTAAAAGTTTTTAATTATGGACTTACTCTAGATAAAAAATTCTGTATTCATTTGAATAGAATGTCTATTTGACAGTGGAGGCTGAAGTGAAGGGCTGAGGGCAAAGCCAATTCACTGGGCTCTTTGTTTGGAATTTACCCTTTTAGTTCATTTGAGAGAAAGTCTGAAGTAGCGGGACATATACATTAAAGAATATGGGGAAGAAAGAATGCAATTACAGAAACTTGTGTTAAACTTACACAGTGCTGAGGAATGCCAATTCATCATTCTTAATGAAAAGAATGTGTGTTATTAGATCTGGAACTTTTATTCATGTTATTTTTTTTTTTTCAACGTTTATTTATTTTTGGGACAGAGAGAGACAGAGCATGAACGGGGGAGGGGCAGAGAGAGAGGGAGACACAGAATTGGAAGCAGGCTCCAGGCTCTGAGCCATCAGCCCAGAGCCTGACGCGGGGCTCGAACTCACGGAGCGCGAGATCGTGACCTGGCTGAAGTCGGACGCTTAACCGACTGTGCCACCCAGGCGCCCCAATTCATGTTATTAATCCATGGCAAGAAGCAAATGATGTAGTATTAATTTTATTTATTGTCTTGTTCTGTGTTTTTATTTTTAGGACCGGAGTAGGCCCTATGACACTTTTAACTTGCACTCGTTGGAGAACTCCTTAATGGATATGATAAGGACTGATCATGAGCCTCTGAAAGGTAAACACTACCCTCCCAGTGGCCCACCAATGAGTTTCGCTGATATAATGTGGAGGAATCATTTTGCAGGTTAGGAATATTCATATGTCCATTCCTTGCTTGGTGTTTTAAACAAAAATCAGCTTTTTAATAATTGTGATTTTTTTTTCCCGTTTGTTTTTGTTTGCTTCTGTAAAGCACTGTGGAATGTGTTTAAAGTTTTTTTGTTTTTTGTTTTGTTTGTTTTTTTAAGCTGGGTTCAGCTACCTACAATAATCAAGGTTGACTGCTTTAATCATAATGTCTGGCAGAAGCATGTGTTGGGTAGCATGAGACCAGAAGGCAAGTTTTCTGGACTTTGTGCATTTGGAAACCTTTAGCTGAACCTGGATAATTCATTTAAGTCAAAGTATACTGCAAGGCAATATGAAACTTAGTAAATCAGTCTCCAAAGACTACTTCAGAAAACTTCATAGGAAAGAGTTCCATTTTGTTAAAATATAATCACTTTCCTAGTGTAGCAAGTATCATGACACAGAATTAAGAGCCAGCCAGTGATTCTTTGCACAGTCTTAAGACTAAAACAGAAGGAAAATGACTTAAAGTGTGTAAATGTTTTGGGTTAAATATAAGGCAGAAAGTCCCAAGGTCAGCCATATTAGGACTTCCTATTTTTAGAGCCCCTGTAAATTCAGGTTAGCAGTTGATGTCACATTCATAATTACAGATAGTTCTTTTTATATGCTATAGGGGTTTTTAGGGGCCCTGTGATATTTTAAAATACTGTAATGGAAATTTCCTGTGGAAATATCCACTACACTTGGATTTAGAGCCAAAATATCTGAAAACTGGGAAGAGTTGGCTACAAGGATGCCCATCTTTTAAGAACCCTTATGTTCTCCGGAGCTGTGAAGAATTTGATCTCCTCTGGTTCTCTCCAGGCTTTTTTATATAGGGTGTGACTGACTATGGCCACCTGATCATCATTTCCTCAAGCCACCTCAGAAATCCATTTCATCATTTTGTTGTCATACTCATGATTTTCTGCTGCTTTCCTCAATTTCCAGTGAAAAGAAGGTAGTTAACAGGCTATGAAGAAAATAAAGCATTTTGAGAAAAGCTGTATTTTAAAAGCTATATTCTACTTCAGAAGTAGAAAAAAAAACCCTCTCATTTATTCATTGTTATATTTAGTCACTGTTACCACGTCTTTCCTCAGTTGAAAGATTAGGTATATGGTAATTTAAAGCCTGTTTCACTTAGAAGTGAGAATGGTGTTAAAAAAAACCCCTAATGATATTCACAGACTATTTTGTGTTTTTAGTGTCTTCTAAGGCTACATTTGTCTTCCTTCTCTACCATGAACGGCTATAAGCTTCTCCTAATTATTCTAAAATATTCAGCCCTTGTTCTTTATGCATACCTGTTTTATCTTGGTCTGAATTCTTCCAGCAATAAAAGATTATGAAAGGATCTTACAATATAGTCTGTAAAATAATTTTCCAGAATTTTGTGAATGTTGTTTACATCGGAGCTATCCTGCGCTGTTGAGAGCAGCACTGGCAAAGTGTAAGGAAGGTCCTTCGCTACAGGATAATGTATATTTATTCCAGTTTTGGTGGCCCCTTTAAAAAAAACTTTTTTTTTTTTTGACATTTGTTTATTTTGGAGAGAGACAGAGCATGAATGGGGGAGGAGCAGAGAGAGAGGGAGACACAGAATCCAAAGCAGGCTCCAGGCTCTGAGCTGTCAGCACAGAACCCGACGTGGGGCTCGAACTCACAAGCTGTGAGATCATGACCTGAGCTGAAGTCAGACGCCCAACCGACTGAGCCACCCAGGCGCCCCTTTTTTAATGCATATCCAGTTCCCTCTACATATATTTCTCTGCCACACTTGGATATAGGAGGTTTCATCTGTGAAAGTCTTCTGTATTGTACTTATAATATGTCCTAGTAAGTTGGAAGGCTCATAATATGTACTTTTTTATAGCTTCAATATGCTTGCAACTTTTCCGTTCATTATACCACCCACCTTGATTTCCTGTGAATGGACTGCTTCCCATGGTCAATTACTTCACCATGTCATTGTCCTCTGGTTAGCGTGTTGAGGCTTCCTGCTTCCCTTTTCCAGCTGGGAGACTTTTAGACCTAATTTATGGCACCATGTATTTGATTCTTATTACTTCTAATAACATAATTATGATGCTGGCATTTTAAAGGAAAGATTTTAAATAATTTTTGACTTTAAAAATGGAGAAAATTATAATAAAAATGTAACTGAAAAAAGTAAACATTGTGATAGTGTATCCTTATTTTTCTGCATCCATATTTTTGGATATTTTCTGTATCCATATTTTTATCTGGTCTTTATAATTTATTAATAGGCCTTCACTTTGAACACTTAGGTTGTTTCCAGCTTTTTCTCCGTAATAGGTAATGCTGCCATGAATGAGTTCTTGCACCTAGTTTTTCTTTAAGGTAAATTCATAGAGAAGATCTCTGGGTCAAAAGATGTAAACATGTAGGTGAATGGAACTTTAAGAGAAAGGTAGTAGGCTAGGGGACTTACCATATGGCTTCTCTATGAGTCTGTCCAGAAACACTTCCCTCTATTCCATCCTGTTTTTCCTCCTACCTTTAATATATTCTTCTCCCACTTGAACGTGGGAACACTTTTTTGAGGGTCTCAAAACTCAAGTTACAGAATCATATTTAGGTTTTTTTGTATGCTTGTTTTGGTTTATTTCCTGGAGCTCAGTTTTCTTCCAGGGGAAAAAAATACTTCCTTACTCATTATAGGAAATTCAGATAGTACATAAAAAGACAAAAAGGAAAGTGAAAAAATAATCTGAGACTTACTACCTAGAGATAGTAAACATTATTATTTTTATTAACATTCTTCGAGGCATTTTATATTCTCTTTGTAGGAGATTAAATTTCAACTCAGCCTTTCTGACTTTGTAGTCATTCAAACCTGGATTTGAATCCTGGCTCTGCCTCTAGTTGGCTATTGATTTAGATAAATTAGTTAGCCTCTTCAAAGCCTTAGTTTCCTCATCATTGAAATAAAGTACCTACTTCATGGAGCGGCTATGAAGGTCAGATAAAGTTCTTGACACTAGAAACTATGATTTTTTTTTGCTGGCAGTGGTAGTGGTGTGCCTACTGCCTAGCCTAGATAATGAATTAAACCTTATGTTCCTACAATATTTACTTCCTTCTAGCTAGACTGCAGCTCTATGTTAAAAGCTTTTAAATGCAAGTTGTCGAAATTTTGTATTTGTCATACACAGATAATTTGCCGTAGTAATTATTGAAGGATAAACATTCTGTCATTATCAAAAACCACCTAAAGGAGAAAGAAAAATAATTCTCTTAAGTTGTGTTGGCTTTCCAAAATTGTGTATCTAAATAATGTGAGGAAAATATAATAAAACAGGATATCACATTCATGAAAAATAAAGTACTTCATGATGTATTTAAAGTGAACCTGATGAGGAGCACCTGGGTGGCAACAGTCGGTTAAGCATCCAACTTTGGCTCAGGTCATGATCTCATGGTTCATGAGTTCCAGCCCTGCGTTGGGCTCTGTGCTGACAGCTCAGAGCCTGGAGCCTGTTTTGGATTCTGTGTCTCCCTCTCTGTCTGCCCTTCCCCACTTGTGCACTCTCTCTCTCTCTGTCTCAAAAATAAATAAACATTAAAAAAAAAAATAAAGTGAACCTGATGAACTATATTCACAGTGATATTTCATCTTAGAAATGTATGCAATAAGAAATCCCCTTATTCAACTGTTCTGTTGATTTCAGTGGGGGAAAAGGGTTAGTGGGAGAAATGATAGCATGGGAAGTTCAGGAAGTAATAAGACTTGTGTTTTAGTAAAGAGCTTTAACAGCTTTTCAGTCACATTTATACTTCTAGGTCAGCCTTGAAGATGTTTGTAGGAACATTTAAAAGGTCCCTACTTCTTCCCCCATGATAAGAATGTCAAGTAATGTAGAGGGAAAGTCAAATTGAGCTTTCTTCACAGCACCTGAGAAATATGTTTAGTAGTGTTGATCAGATCACAGCACTCTTGTTAAAATAAAAATTAGACAGTTTTTGTTTTTTTTTTTGGCTTCTGAAAGATCTCAAACAGTCCTTGGTTATAACAGAGTAACACTGTAATAATTACCTGTTGTCTCTTCCCATATTATATATGACTTTTCCTATTGTTCATTTTTTAAAAGTTTATTTTTATTTACTTGAGAGAGAGAGTGCAAGTGGGGAAGATGCAGAGAGAGAGGGAAAGAGAATCCCAAGTAGACTCCATGCTGCTGGCTCAGAGCCCAAAGCAGGGCTCAAACTCATGAAACTGTGAGATTGTGACCTGAGCTGACACCAGGAGTTGGACACTTAAGGAGGGGTGCCTGGGTGACTCAGTTGGACCTGAGCTGAAACCAGGGGTTGGGGGTAGTGCCTGATGAAACATTTCTAGTGCCTGATGAAACATTTCTATATATTTGAATTTTCTCTTTCCTCACTATTCATGGAACTGAAATTTGAAAAATGAAAAGAGCAGGTGTCAGTTGAGAAACTGATATTGAAGCGTTTGCTTTTCAAATGTATACTGAATCTGGGGGAAAAATAGCTATCTCCTGATAACAGTGCTTTAAAACATTTAAATTGACAGAAGCTTGGAAGAAAGAAATGCCACCCTTTTTGGTACTATGGAAGCATTTTTCTTTATTCATCACAATTTAAATTTAGTGTTGTACAGCCTTTCACAAAGTTGGCCCCTTTTGTGGAATGTTGAGGTTCCCTTGTTTCAGAAAAAGTGCACCTTCATTACATTTAGTTTGTTCCAGAAATATGCTGTCTCTTTACTTACTTGCATTGGTGCTCCAGTTCTATTTTTGTGCTACCTCTGGCCCATATCAGTTTGTCTTGTATAAAAGTTAGCAGCGTCCAGAAATTGTTTGGGACATAGATTCTGAGTTAGCAAGAAGTGATTGTTCTGGTTCTATTCAAGAGGAGGACAGTAAATACAAGCTGAGTGATTTTTTTTTTTTTTTTTTTTTTTTAGTACCTCCCATTAATTTACCCAGTGGTCCTTCTTATATAGCAGTGTAATCACCTGAGAGTTTTAAAAGAAAATTCTAGAAATTCTGATGTTAACTGTTTTATAGAGTAGAGCCTGAAATGAGGAAACATAGACACAAAGGAATGAATAACATGCCAAAAATTATCCACTACTGGTATGAAAAGAAACTAGGATTTGACCTCAGGTCTAAGCTCACGGCTTTTGTTTCTCAGTTCTTTGGAACATAGTTAGAATATTTTAGTGCCAAACTTTTATCATTTTTCCTTAAAAGGGCTTTAAAACACTATTTTATTGTATTCTTGCATAACATTATTGCATCTTGTGGATTCTTTTCCTGAAGGAATGTATCTTCAATTTTATAGAGTAAATCGGTGGAAAATACAACCCAGTGGAATATGCATTTTTCTTATAACCTTTTCTAGAACACAGCACTTACATTCTATTATGTAAAAGTCTCTGAAGGACTTGACTTTTTAGAGCAAATGGGGATGGTTAAAGGTACAGTAGTTGTTCCTTATCTCATAACATATTGCAGAAGTAAAGAGGTGGCTTTCATAATTAATTATGAAATTCATAAAAATTTCAATTTTTATTTGGGACATATAAAAGTATGGGTTGGTTGGACTCTGAAACTTTGAATAACAGTAGAGGTCATTTTTTATAACTAGCTTCTTAAATATGAATGTGACTTGAGCTTATGAGACTGTGGTTTTTACAGTCTAGATAAACCTGTGTAACCCTATTCTCCAGCCTCTCCCTCTATCCCCTCTTACCCCCATTTATCAGACCCTGTGCAGTGGGGAAAGTGGGACAGTCTCAGATTTCCACAGCATCATTTAACTCCGTAAAGCCAAGTATGCCTTTCAGTTTTCGAAACCTTATATTTTACACTATACTTAAAAGATAGCTGGCTGACAAGAACAATTTAAAAATAGCAGACCATGGACAGGTGACAAAATGTCACGCTGGCAGCACCAGACTGCATTAACAAAAATCACCAGATGTCACACACTTGATTCTATTTTCACAGCTGATTAAACAGCAGTATTTGTTGGATAAAAGGAAGAAAAAAATAATGGCCTCATCTGAATTTGGAATCAGTTTTTCTTTTGCTGCTATATATTTTCTCTCTTCTTCAAAATCTCATAATAACTGTAAAATTTAGGATGCAACATATATTAAGAAAAAAATAAAAAATAATTCTAATTTTAGAAAAGAACTTTTGCACATATATACCTCTTAAACTGGAAGACTAGAAGTCAAAATGTTGGCAGAGCTTGTCTTTAATTGGTGATCTTAGTTTTTGGATTTTTCTGTATTATCTAATTTTTCACTGATGAAAATATATTGGATTTTATAATCTAAACATTAATTTTTGAAGAGGTAAAAAAAGTAGCTTAAAGAAGCCATAAGTTGTTTTGCTACAAAGAATTTGCATTTAGTTGGGAAACAATTAGATTGTATTTAAATTTTTCAACGTTTATTTATTTTTGGGACAGAGAGAGACAGAGCATGAACGGGGGAGGGGCAGAGAGAGAGGGAGACACAGAATCGGAAACAGGCTCCAGGCTCTGAGCCATCAGCCCAGAGCCCGACGCAGGGCTCGAACTCAGGGACCGCGAGATCGTGACCTGGCTGAAGTCGGACGCTTAACCGACTGCGCCACCCAGGCGCCCCATAGATTGTATTTAAATAATTGGTTCTGATGGGTCTGACATGACAGAGTTTCTTATAAAATCTTTTGTGGATGATGTTGATCCAAAGATCCCCTGAAGTCAAGGAGGCCAACAGAATTAGGGAGGATGCCAGGAAAGGCAAAAAGTTTTCTGCTTTTCAGCAAATACTGATGCCTTCATGTATAAAACATCACCTACGCCTTTTTTCTTTTTCTTTTTCTTTTTCTTTTTCTTTTTCTTTCTTTCTTTCTTTCTTTCTTTCTTTCTTTCTTTCTTTCTTTCTTTCTTTCTTTCTTTCTTTCTTCTACATCTTTAGAAAGATTGAATTGGAAGTAATCAGTGTGGGCTAGAGGATAATAATTGGAAAACTACTGAGCTTCCTTTCGGTTTCATCTTTTCAAGCTGAAGAGTCCTAAGATCTCATGGAAAGGGTCCAAAAAGGACCCAACTTCTGGAGAACTACAGAAAGAAGCACCCCTCTAAGTGTGGGAACACCAGTAGTTCCAGAAACATATAAAAACTATTATTTGATGTAGTGATTATAAACCACATGCTTTTTTTTTTTTTTTTCTTTTACCATAGCATAGGAAATAAAAGAAGTTGAATGAGAATCAAGTAAATTTGGGCTTGCTTGGTTTTCTTGATAACGCTTCATTATTCTAGGGAACACCTTTAGCTTTTTAGGAACCACACCCATGTCTGAATATTCCTTGGTCAGAGATTGAACAGATTCTCTCTATATGCCATTTCCTTATGTTAGTCAGTGATTGTGAACTCTTGTTGGGTTTTCAGGCTTACTTTCCAGTGACTATTTACTGTTAAATTTGAGTATCATCTCAGAATACAATGAGTAAATCACATGTAGTTCTTATGGATATTAGTATTTGGGGGTAATGAATCCAAATCAGATTTGATTATCTAAAAATAATGGAGAGAATATTGATGCAGCTAACTGAAACCAGAATGTAAACTCTCCCTGTTGAGTCAGTCTTCTTCTCATGACGAATTTTTGTATTATAGGTTCTGATCAAGGTGGTGGTAGGAGATAGCACTTGTAGCCTCTGGGGTAGATTATAATTTTTAGACTCTAAAATGGCTTAGGAACTGGGAAAAAATAAGACACATAGAGTAGTTACATACATAGATACTATTAAATGTGTCTTTGAACAATGGGTAGTTTTTGAAACTACTAATACTTAGCTTCTAGTAAACGTGAAAAGATCTATGAAATCAATAAAAACATAAAGTAGGCAATTCTATTATTTAAAAAATGGTTGTGTACTAATAGGAAGATTTTTCTCTGGAAAACATTAAAATATATTCTAAAAACTAATTTTACTATAATATAAATGCTAACAAGAGTCTCCATAAAATTAGACATAGATGTAATATCTTCCTCCTAATAAAGTTTAAAATAATAAAAACTAAAAGTAATTTTTATTGAAAGTCCTGTAATGCTTCATAGTAAAATTAGAATAGTCCCATGTTGGATTTTTCTATTTTTAATTACTGTCTCTCTCTCATATACACATACACAGACACACACCCATCAGTAGTAGCAACGTTACGCTTACAAGAGTTTTGTTTTTTCCCTGCCTTTTAATATGAAATGACCTTTCACAAATTACTGTGACCTGAGGGCTTTTAAGAGATCAGGGTGGCCTTGTCTAGGCAAAACATTAATTTGACTGAGAATTAATGATTCTTTCTTTTTATTTGAAGCAAATGCTCTGTTTTGTCCACTGTGATTCTTCTCTTTTGGGCCAGAAGAGCTACTGATGTTTGCTTCCAGTACCCCATAACAGAGATCAACACCAAATGATGACTGACCTTTTGCAATTATATATAATAACAGTGTATTGGTTGAAAAATCAATCACCATATCATCATATCTCCATATCTCCACCTTTCTCTGACCACCCCCCCTACTGTTGACGTTTTTTTTGGATAGTAGTAATGACATAAAATGGACATTTTTCTGAGAACTTCATGACAACCCTTCACATAATTGGACATGAAGGCCTTGCAGAACCAAGTTCATGTATGTTAGCTTTACACAAAAGCATGGTTTTAGTAACGATTTTGTTAAATCGTTTAGTAACGATTTTGTATTTGGTCAAATAAACAAACTTTATACATTTTTTTTCTATATCAGACTCTCTGTTTCTTTATTCTTTTAATACATCCACCTCCTTTTCCCAAATAATTCATGAAAAACATACCAACTGTTTTACATCTTCCACTTTTAACCCTGGAGGCTATTGAGTTAAAACATCTGATTCAGACTTATCATCTTCTAGACCAGGGGTTGGCAGACTTTGTAAAGAGACAGAGAGTAAGTATTTTAGGTCTGTGGTTCAGATGGTCTCTGTTGCATATTCTTTGTTTTTTAATTTTTTTTTAATCCCTTTAAAATGTAAAAATGATTCTTAGCTCAGAGGTATAGAAAAACAGGCAGGTAGCCAGGGTGGGCAGAAGTTTGCAACCCTGTTACTGTAAGCATGAACGTCTGGAGATGAGCGTTCTACCCGAGGTCATATAACTAGTTAGTAGTAGGGGAAGCATAAGAACCCTAGATTTTTAGGCCAGTCGTTGTTCCCCACTATCCCTGTTATATAAATTTTACCATCTTTCTTCGGGTTGCCATTCTGATAATTATGTTGCATTTTTGAGCCACTGTGAAAACTTTATCTTTTTATTCCCACTAAGCTTCAAGTTTATATACTTCTTTGAATTTATTATTTTGCTGCTTGAATTTAAAGGGCAGTATGAATGGTTGTTTAAATAAAATGCTTAATCCAGTTGGCATGTTTAAATTGGAATGCAAGAAATGCTTTAAAATTTCACACTGTTATAATGGAAGCTTCTTTTTTGTTTTTATTTATTTGTTATTGAGATTTTGGCTTTAAGATTTTTTTTCATTTGTATGTTTTCTGATTTGATTTAAAAACCATTGTAACTGCTATGGCCTTTGATAGCATTGTTCTAGATTAATCTGTTATAGCTTTTTGTAATGTCCGTCTTTTACTATGTATTTGAAATGATTATATTAAGCATTCTTTTCTTTGTGCTTAAAATAAAATTATTTTATTTTTCAGGACGCATGGGAATAAATTTCCATCATCCAGGAACAGATAATATTATGGCACTTAACAGTAAGTCTTCATATGAAATGTTCTGTAAAATTAGCAGACAAGTTTACAGCATGTAATTTCCACTTTCCTAATTGTTCATTACATTTCAACCTTCCACTTAGTCCAGGATAGACTGTTATTCTATACCTGTGGTTCTCAAAGTGTGATGCCTAGACCAGCAGCATCAACATCATTTAGGAACTTAAGAAAAATGCAAAATCTCAGGCCCCACTACAGACTTGCTGCATCAGAAACTTTAAGGATGGGGCCAAGAAATCTGTGTATTCACAAATTCTATAGGTGATTCTGATTTAGGCTACAGGTTGAGAACTGCTACTCTATACCAGGGGTTGATGAACTACAGCCTTATGAGCCAACTGTGGCCCACTGCCTGGTTTTATAAATAGTTTTATTGAAACACAGCTACACTTATTCATTTATGGATTATCTATAGCTGCTTTTGTGCCATAATGACAGAGCCTAAAATGCCTGAACTATTTACTGTCTTGCTCTTTACAGAGAAGTTTGCTGGTCCCTGGTGCATACCATTGGGGTGGGGGAAGGAGGGAGGAGAGGAAGAAAGAAGGCAGGCAAAGGGAAAGAGGGAGTAGGGTAGAGAATGTGAAAGAATAGGTCAACTTATTTATACATAACTGAGAATTTTCTCATTTCGGTAGATAGCCAACAGGTGCTTCAAAACTGGAAATCAGGAGTCTCCCATTAGTGGAATTTGCATGGTATAGGTGGTCAGCTGCTTTTGCAGGTTAGAAATGGTTTGTCAGTGTAATTGTTGGGTTGAGTTCTGGAGCATCAAAATCTAACCAGAAAGTCATTGTATTAGTTAATCCTGGATGAAAGGTCTGGCTGATATTAGTTCTCCTTTCTAGTGTCTGTGGACCAAGTAGCTTTGCAAAACAGTCTCTAAATAGAAATTGTCAGTTGTCAGAAGGACCATAAAAGCCATTGAATCCCTCAAGACTTAGGTTTTTTCCCCCCTATTAAGTGAGTGACATCAGATTATTCCTTGTCATCCTCCCAGATATACAAGCTGACTGTGGATACACATAGGACACATACTGGGTAAATCTAGGGTTATATACAATATTACCCCTTTCCTTCCTAAGATTGGAGTTGCTTAGGGCAGATTTTAGGTTACCTCTAAAATATGCATTCCACATTTCTTTCAGTTCTGACACGTAGCCTCCTTCCAGGGGCCACTGCTAAGAACCACTGGCATTGCTTGATGATCAGGTCCCAATCCACTGCACGCATATTTTGTTTTAAATAGCTAGTATCCACTCTTCTGGAGGGTCTTGGGAATTGTAAAAATTCTAGAACTACCTCCCTTTCTTTTCTACTTTTTAAAAGAAAGGTCAATTTACCTTTAGATTATGGTACCTCTGTTTTTTTCCCTAGAAGTAGGTTCATTGGGGTGAGGATTAATAAACATGCTTAACTTGCTGAGCCTCAGCAATTTTGTGAAACTTTGTGAAAACACTTCAGTTAGGTGATGGGATCTAGAGTTGAATGTAAATGGAAAGAACAGCATGGTAGTGTGTCTGCCTGAAGGAATGAGTGTGTATTTTAGAAAAGACCTAATTTGCTATGGTGTGAGTCGTCTTCTGCAAGAGGAAGAGGATGTAATTTATGATTGTTCTGTGTACAAAATGAAGCTAAAAGACACTTTTCTTTTGAAAGATTTTAATTCTCTTTGATTTGATTTTCTTTAATTCACTGCTTTCAAATAAATTTTATGTTCTTTCCAGTATGTGCATGATGCTTAAATCCACCTTTTAGCCTCTTAATTTCCTCATCTGTAGGAGAAGGGGACTGAATTAGGTTCTCTCTCTTTTTTTTTTAATGTTTTTAAATTTATTTTTGACAAAGAGAGAGACCGAGCGTCAGCAGGGGAGGGGCAGAGAGAGAGACGGGAGACACAGAATCTGTGGCAGGGTCCAGGCTCTGAGCTGTCAGCACAGAGCCCGAGGCAGGGCTCGAACTCATGAACGCGCAAGATCATGACCTGAGCCAGAGTCGGCTGCTTAACCAATTGAGCCCTGAATTAGGTTCTCTTTAATGATTGTTTTCAGAATGAAGATTCAGTGAGTCTGTAATATTTTTTTGTATTTATTTTATTTATTTTTTAATTTTTTTAATGTTTATTTTTTGAGAGAAAGTGTGAGCAGGGGAGGAGGGGCAGAGAGAGAGGGAGACACAGAATCCGAAGCAGGCCCCAGGCTCTGGGCTGTCAGCGCAGAGCCAGACTCGGGGCTCGAACTCATGAACCGTGAGATCGTGACCTGAGCTGAAGTTGGATGCTTAACCAACGGAGCCACCCGGGTGCCCCTAAATTTTTTTTTTTTTAATTTTTTTTTCAACGTTTATTTTTTTGGGGACAGAGAGAGACAGAGCATGAACGGGGGAGGGGCAGAGAGAGAGGGAGACACAGAATCGGAAACAGGCTCCAGGCTCTGAGCCATCAGCCCAGAGCCTGACGCGGGGCTCGAACTCACGGACCGCGAGATCGTGACCTGGCTGAAGTCGGACGCTTAACCGACTGTGCCACCCAGGCGCCCCCTAAATTTTTTTTTTAATGTTTATTTTTTTGAGATAGAGACAGAGTATGAGCAGGGGAGGGGCAGAGAGAGAGGGAGATACAGAACTCAAAGCAGGCTCCAGGCTCTGCACTGTCAGCACAGAGCTCGATACAGTGCTTGAACTCACAAATTGTGAGATTATGACCTGAGCCGAAGTCGGATGCTTAACTGACAGAGTGACTCAGGCGCCCCATGTAATATTTTCTTAAAGTACCAAAAGGATCATTTTGCCAATACCTATATCAAATGTTGATGAGTTATGCATATTTGCAGCATTATGGCAGATATCAGAGTGCATCTGTCTTCAAACGACTCTGGGTGCTGCCCTGTAGGATCCTCAAAGTAAACCATAAAAGCAACCAGAACTCGACATCTGCATTACTGTCAGTCCTCTTTCAAAGTGGACTCCAGCTATTCGGAACAAATAAAATATCATCCTTGGTAGGTAGATACTTGTGGGACCTACAGATTTTGACAGATTTGCTGTGATAAGGCTTTTCTTCCCTTTTGTGTGGTTGAGCCTAGCTCATCTAGTGACATACATATATGACACATACACAAGCACAGCTCCATATTGTCTTTCCTTTTATGCCTACCATTTGTCAGCCCAACAGATACTGTCCTGGGACTTGTCTGTCTCCCTTCCCCTCAGCTTTCATATAGGAATAATTGAAATCGCTGAAACTTTATTGGTGCTTTTTGAAAGGGACTGGGTTGAACTGTATTTTCAGACAAAAAGGGACTGGCTAAGAAAATTAATGAGAATTGGATCAATGCTTAAATTAAAAAAAAAAAAAAAGAGATGTCAGTCAGTTGTGGTTCCTTCTTTCCTACCCTTTTTTGCTTTACAAAATCTGTGCTTCCTGATTCTGTACATAATGCTGCCATTCATTGTAAGTCAAAAAACTTCCATCCTTATTTTATTTCCTTGACTTTACCAGACACAAATTTCTTCTAAAGACATCATGTTCTAGGCTCTCCTGACTTGATGGGCATGAACAGGAGTCATGGTGAGCATTCTCACTTCTCAGTACCACTTCCCAGCTTTGAATGGGCCAGTTTCCCGTGTTGTGGTGTTCTTAGTGCATGCCTTCCAGTTATCCTTTCCTCTGAGAATTGCCACTGCTCGTGTCATCTAGAAGATAGAAAATCGGGGTGGAGGATAGGAAAGCAACTTTAGAAAACAGTGAACCTGTAGACATGTAGGGTCTGGAAGAATTAGCAAGATTTGTGTAAGCCAAAGAATCTACTGATTTTCCCTATTCAAGACCATGAATCTGGTAAGAATTAGCCGGCTAACCTTTGGGGAGGAAACTAAGGGACACATCTAAATTTTGGCTTTTCCCAAAAAATATTAGGTCCTCAAGTATTATAGATTATGGGAGGGAAGGGAAGATTGGGGGAAGAAATTCTGATCTGTCAGTAAGACCTGCCATTTGTCTGGTATTTCCAAAATAAAATTAGTTCTGAAACAACATGTCCCTTCCACTTAAACTGGTAATATATTTTTTTCTGTGTAGTAATTCTTTCATTCTCTTCACCCTAACACCAAAAACACTAGAAGTTTGCATAATGTATTTTTATTTTTCCTGCTGGAGAAGGAAGGAGGCTAGTGCAAGTGCTTCCAGCTATATATGTAGTAGTTCTATCAGCCAGATTTTTTTTTTAAACAGTAACAGTAGCTTTTGTTTTGTTTTGTTAAATTCTTAGGTATAGAGTTGAGCTTAGCAGTTGTGGGCTTGTATAGGGTTAATGTCTGACTTGATGATTTTTCTCTATTATGATGATCCTCCGAAAAGGATATTGGTGCTTTCATGATTAGTTAGGTGAGTCAAAAAGTTATGGTCAACTTAATGTTCAAAACCAGAATGCCTGGTTTTGTAATTTACTCTAAAAAATAATCATCGCCAAGAGTATCCACTTTCTTTTTTGACTGGTCAGCTCTTCTTTTTCAAAGTAGAGAATGGGCTTGGAAAACCAGTTTAGTATCAGGAGAGTTGCTTGATGAGTATGAACTTAGAAACAGGAAGAAGTGTTGCTAAAGGGTAGGATCATTCAGCTTCAAGAAGGCATCCTCTAAGCAGCTGGAAGGCGTGTAAAACCTGAGGATGGAGCAGTAAAAGAGCATAGCCAGGAAAAGTATCGTCTAGAACCAGGCAGATCTGGTTCCATTTCTTACAAGCCATTCTTCCAGCCACATTCTTAACTCCTAGGCCTCTGGTTTCTTCACCTGGAAAATGGAGGTAATGGTCACTGAAGTGGCCATTGATAACTCTTGTAAAGCTTAGCATCATGCCTGACTAGGTGATAATGCTTTGGTGAGCTGCTATTGTGATTGCTCACATCAGCTTTATTGTTGCCTTTTAAAGTTTTTTTTTTTTCTTGCATGTTCCAAAACATGAGTTTATATTATATTGGTTATATTTAGATACATGTTTTCCTGATTGGATTTAAGGCAGCAGACCTACAAGTCAAAGGACACAAAGTAAGAGCTTAGGTCTTGGAGGAGTCATGTGATAAGGATGGCAACTAGCCGAGCAGGTTTCTGAATCTAAGTCTCTCCTCGTTTAAAAACCTATTAAAGGACAGTTAGCATACTCTGACTACCTCATTGTTTTGTGAGATTTAGATGAGATTTGGTACATGTACAAATAAGGTGTTATTACTGCTGCACTTGGATAGTAGGAAGCAAAGTCTTATTCAGAGAAGATATGCCAGAGAATGATTTTGTTTTTAGACAATAGTTTTGTGATGTAACAGTGTTTCAATTTTATTTAAATTAAAAAAGCTTCCATGGCATTTGTATCTTTCAGCTTGTTAACTAGAGTCAAGCCGTGAAGATTTAAAATTTTTATATCTTAAAAAACCACAAAGACATTCACCTGCTTGAGAAACTCCGAGGTCACCAATTGTTCAACAACTTATATATAGCTGACACACCAGGAAACTTGCAGCTTTAGTTTATGCCGTCTTCCACTTTTTCCCTCTTATTAATGCCTTGAATCTGTTTTGGAAGATTTTGCTTATATTTCTGTTTGAACTCTGGGCTGCTAGAGCATTTGTTGAATTGAAAGAGGAAACGTGAAAGGGTTTCTCTATAAACTTTCAAGTTGGGCAGAGACTCCTGTGTGGTTGCAGGCTTCCTCTTCCTCCTCCCTTCTTTCTGTGCTGGGAGCCAGCTCCTTGGGGAAGGGCTCAGCTGAGAGGAAGTGGCAGAGGGCGAGCTGAACACATGACGCTTTTATGCCAAAATGGGAAGAGAGCCAGGTTTTCTAGAATTCCAAATGGAATTTTCCCAAGTTTGAAGAGCACATTGTATTCCTGTGTACCGTGAATGGATATAAGTAAATAATTTTTTAGCAGAGCAATAAAATGGTGCAGGAATTATTTTGAGATTCTCAGATTGAAAACATGGTCTCTGAGTATTTTGAACTTTCATTTTTTTTTTTTTTTTTTTTTTTTTAGTTTTTTTAATGCTTATATTTTAGAGAGAGACAGAGACAGAGAGAGCAGGGGAGGGCCAGAGAGAGAGAGAGGGAGACACAGAACGTGAAGCAGGCTCCAGGCTCTGAGCTGTCAGCATAGAGCCCGACATGGAGCTCGAACTCCTGAACCATGAGATCATGACCTAAGCCGAAGTCAGACGCTTAACCGACTGAGCCACCCAGGTGTCCCTGTATTTTGAACTTTTAGAAGACAAGATCTAATGCTGTTGGCTTCCATCTGAACAGATTCAGAAGTAAAATCATTGTACAATTGTGGCATGAATATATTATAAAAAATGGCTAATTTAAAAATGAAAAATAGTAATTATAGGGATATGCAATATTCTATAACTTTTAAGTTTATAACTTTTAAGTTATAACTTCAACTCAAGTTTCAAACTATTTTGAGTGGATGCTGTTTATGAATGTGGTAGGGGACCTAAAGGCATTGCTGTTTTGTTTTGTTTTGACCTTCTCATTTTACAGAGGGGGCAGCTGAGGTTCCAGAGACTATGTGAATTGCGTAGGGTGACGTGAGGGAGTCAGGAGCAGAACCTTTTGCCTCCAGGTTGAGGGTAATAACTTTTGCTTTAAATACTTAACTATTAAGAGTGATTGTGTTATTTTTATACTAGTTTAGCACAAATACATTCTTGTCTTTGGGAAAATTGTTTTTCTAGTATTACTTGTCACCCTAATTTTGCTCTGAATACTAAATAAAGCCTCTTTTCCTGACAAATAGAGTGATAAACCTGGTCTGCATGTCCTGACATTGAACATTGTAAGTAAGTGAAGCCTGAAATATTCTTGACTTATTAATTGGATTTTGAAAGAAGTTCCTTGTGTGTGTGAATATGTCTAAAGTGCTAGGAATTGGGTGCTTCCAACCCAGTAATAAAGATGTAGGAAACTGAAAAGTTACCTACTTTCCCCTGCAGACCTCCCTGTTTGCTTTCTCCACTTGTGTAAGGCAGTGGAACCTGGAGTTCCCATTTATAGGACTCATCACACTTATAATTGACTATTTAATGCTGGTCTTTCTCTTTAATATGTATGCTTCGAGAGAGCAGAGATTAGCTTTTATTCACAGCTGTTCACCAGCTTCAAGTACAATGCCTAACCTATTCAGTAGTTACTCAATATTGGAGACCAGCAGAGAGGGAAAGATAGCTCCAAGAAATTGTGAAAAGCATAGTGTAACAGCCTTAGAGAATATCCAGTCCACCATAGTTCCTTTATAAAAATTTGTTTTAGGGGCGCCTGGGTGGTGCAGTCGGTTAAGCGTCCGACTTCAGCCAGGTCACGATCTCGCGGTCCGTGAGTTCGAGCCCCGCGTCGGGCTCTGGGCTGATGGCTCAGAGCCTGGAGCCTGTTTCCGATTCTGTGTCTCCCTCTCTCTCTGCCCCTCCCCTGTTCATGCTCTGTCTCTCTCTGTCCCAAAAATAAATAAACGTTGGAAAAAAAAAAAATTAAAAAAAAAATTTGTTTTAATACTTCCTTTTGGAAGATGGTAATAACATATTTGGATCTAGCAATTAACAGTTTATTAAGTGCTTTCGTAGACCTCTGTGCCTTTGTAATGCATTTATGGGTTGGCAGGGCATGGTCAAAACCCACTTTCCTGAACACCAGTTTTATCCCCTGATTCTTCTCTTATCCAAACAAAACATGGGTATGTGATGGGGTAGCATATGAAATTGACATGCAGTTTTTTTTTTTTTTAACATTTATTTATTTTTGAGACAGAGAGAGAGAGAGCATGAACAGGGGAGGGTCAGAGAAAGAGGGAGACACAGAATCTGAAACAGACTCCAGGCTCTGAGCTGTCAGCACAGAGCCCGACGCGGGGCTCGAACCCACGGACCGCGAGATCATGATCTGAGCCGAAGTCGGACACTTAACCAACTGAGCCACCCAGGCGCCCCTGACATGCAGTTTTTAAGATAAACCTGGAGACTTTAAGGGGTATCCTAAGATTTCAACAAGTTTTAAGAATGCTTCATTATTTGTTTCCCTCTGCTTTGGGGGAAGTTTGGTAGAAAAGCTGAGAATCGTGTCATTCATTTCATCTTTAGCGCAGCCTTATTTAAAACATGGCAAGATCTTCCTTTTCTGAAGAAGGTAAAGGAACTTGCTGATGTCATACGGCCAACTAGTAGCCATCTATGGCTTGGACAGAGAGATTATTCCTTAATCTAATGTGACTTCTACTCTTGGATTTTTCCCAAAAAGATCACTCAGGTTTCATTTAGCTTCTTTAGTAAGAGTTAGCTAAATAATACTTTATTGATTGTGGAGAATGAATGTACTTGCAGAGGTGATCAGTTTTACTTTCAAAACATAGCCGGGGCGCCTGGGTGGCGCAGTTGGTTAAGCATCCGACTTCAGCCAGGTCACGATCTCGCAGTCCGTGGGTTCCAGCCCCGCGTCGGGCTCTGGGCTGATGGCTCAGAACCTGGAGCCTGTTTCCGATTCTGTGTCTCCCTCTCTCTCTGCCCCTCCCCCGTTCATGCTCTGTCTCTCTCTGTCCCAAAAATAAATAAATGTTGAAGAAAAAAAAAAAAAACATAGCCTCCCTTGTTAATGGA
Source organism: Leopardus geoffroyi (assembly GCF_018350155.1). Taxonomy (NCBI): domain Eukaryota; kingdom Metazoa; phylum Chordata; class Mammalia; order Carnivora; family Felidae; genus Leopardus; species Leopardus geoffroyi. Next base: position 52,958,238 of record NC_059334.1, on the reverse strand, counting down.
AGGAGTTTTAACTACTCTTTCACTCAGACCTTTAGTATGTGTAGGTGAGTCTCTTAAATTTGAACAACGACTTGGTATGCAGATGATCCCTAGGTAAAATTAAGGAGGTGAAACTTTGCCTTCTTTTCTTTGTTATCCTATGCACAGTATAGTGGGGATAATGCAGTGTTGGGAGGGCCAAACAGATCTGAATTTAAATCCTGGATCCATCACTTACTTGCTCTGTAACCTCGGACAAGTTACCTAATTTTTAAAATTAAAAATAATTTTTAAAAAATATTTATTCATTTTTGGGAGACAGGGAGACGGAGTGCAAGCAGGGGAGGGGCAGAGAGAGAGAGGGAGACATGAATCTGCAGCAGCTCCAGGCTTGGAGCTATCAGAACAGAGCCTGACACAGGACTCGAACCCACGAAGTGCAGGATCATGACCTGGGCCAAAGTTGGACGCCTAACCGACCGAGCCACCCACGTGCCCCTGTTTTTTTTAATTTTAAATGGAGTTTTTAATCCCTTCTTTACAAACAGTAGGGTCAAGTGTGCAATGCTCCTGTTACCAAACCTGGCAATAAATACACACTTAACAAATGCTAGCCTCTGCTTCTTCCCTCTTCTACCTCTAGTTTCTCCTTTCTTCCCCTTCGGGTTAGCAGTAATTCTTAATTCCAGTTATACAATCAAAATGGGAACAAAAATAGAAAATACCTGTGACCCAACATCAGAGACTGTAATTTAATTGATTTGGGATCAAGCTTGGCTGTGAGGTGTGGACAAGAGGTGGATGGAAAAGGCCACAATTAGAATTTACCTCTTGGGAGATCCAGTGCTATGCACTCCCTCCTATTCTTTCTTCCCTGTCAAAGCTTGGTCTGCCTTTATTGTTCTCTAAGATTTTCCCAAGTTCAGGTCAGAAGAAGAAGCTGTTTTGGGGAGGTCAGGGCAGGGGTGAGGGGAATGAGCAGCTCTCCATGTTGCGGGAGCTCTTCCCAAATTCTCAAGTCAGTTCCTTTCCATAACTTTCTTCCATGAAGGAACCCTCCTTCCCGCACGAGAAGAGCCTTATTGATAGGGAAGACACAAGGAACAGTGACCAAGGGGCTGGGCCTTTGGTTCTGCTTATGCTCCTGAGCACACTGGCACCCATTTTGTTTACTCTCTCTTCTCTCTGTATAGTTTCCTACTTTATTTGGAGTTCAAAAATGTAGAATTAGCAAGTGTTGGCTGTCCTGAACAGTGTAGAAATTGAGTATTTATATAATGTTTGAAGAGACCTCATGAGATTTTGACATAGTGGTTCAGAAAAGATGGTTTGTTGAGAATATATGCCAAATATTTGGGTGCATACCTCTATAATAGGCCTGACCTGATCTGGACACATTGATCTGTGTAAAATATACTATACTCTGGCATGTGATTAGAATTCTCAGGACTTTTCTTGATATCTTCCCCTTTTTTGGGGGGGAGGGGCAGTTATTCTATCATTTAGTATCGTTCTACTGAAATAAAAGTAAGGTGATAGTTACTCGCTGTGGAATGCTATTAGGCCACAGATGTGAAGGGCATAGACATCACCTGATGTGGGGAGATGTGCATGCACACTCTCTCCAAGTAGGGATAACAGAATAATGTAGAGATTCTTTAGGTTTGTTTCCAGAGAAATCTTGTCAGATACAACAGATTTAGATTGATTTTCTTCTGCTTTCATGAGGAGTTTAGGAAATGAATTTAGAAGTTCTGAAGTGATACTTTGATAACATACCATACACTGAGATTCCATAAGTAACCTATATGGTAAATGTACTTTGGAGACTAACCTAATACTGGGTGTGAATGGACACTGCAAGATGGTATAGAGAAGCCTTGAACTTACCTTTTGGGCAAGATGGAAAAAATAATAGTGGATGGAAATGGACAGAGGAGTTCAGGGGTTCTTACGGGGCGGAGAATAGATGTCAAGACATGGATATCTAGATTCTTACGCAGACTAGATAAGTACTTATATTATATTGATACTATGGGAAAAGTGGACTGAATTGGTGTGACTAAGATGAGGATTTGAAACGTGGTTGGGGTCAGAGGGTGAAGGGCCTTGTTTTCATGAGAAGCTTGGACAGACAAGTGTCTTCCTGGAAAATTACGTTTATTCAAGGGAGAATGTTCCAAATGATATGGATTATGAAAAACCATTTATTATGAAGAGTAATTAAATGTATTTTTGTTAGAGAAAAGGGAAAACCAAAAGATAGAGCAATGACCCTCAAATAAAACTGGGATTAGGCTGGGCTCTATTGTTAAGGAAAATAGACACACATATTAGAAGGAACTTTCTACCTTGTAAGAAGGGTCCTACCATAGAGTATAGATCTTTAGTTTTCTAATCTTGTTCTGTGGAACCCCAGCATCCAAGGAGGTACTTTAAAGGCCACTGTGGGGGAAGGATACATGACAGGTTGGGCTCTGGATCCCGGTGCTGCTCCGGGGAACAAAATATTTCATATCTGTTGGAGTTTGTTTTGGGGAGGAGAGAGAGTTCTGCTGGGAAAAAAAACAAGACTGGAAGAGGCTGAAGTGAGTCTCCTTAGTCTCATTTTAAGGTATTCTAGCTGAACTAGGTCGAACACCTTTGTTTTGGTTACAGAAGTAATTCCTGTTTTGTTTGGGAGATTGATTAAAAGTCTAGGGTTCCTATAAGATTTTTTAGGCAGTGAAGTAGAACATTGCAAAAACTCAAGTGTTGAGGATGCAGGATACAGTTACATATGTTATTAATGACCATTAGATTTTCTGACCAATCCATAAAAATGCCTATTAAAAATACTGATTTTAATTCATAAAGTAACAGCTTTAAATGTAATGACTACCAGAAAACAATAGTGCTGTGGTAGTAATAATGAAATAAAACAAAAAAATTGGGGTGGGGAGTTCCCTTTTTTATTAAACTTGGATTATGCTACTAACAGCAAATACTTTTAAAGGATGATGGGGGTGCCTGGGTGGCTCAGTTGGCTAAGCATCTGACTGTGGTCCAGGTCATGATCTCGCGGTTCGTGAGTTTGAGCCCAGCATCGAGCTCCGTGCTGACAGCTCAGAGCCTGGAGCGTGCTGCAGATTCTGTGTCTTCCTGTCTCTCTGCCCCTCACCTGCTCATGTCCTGTGTGTCTCTTTCTCTCTCAAAAATAAATATTTTTAAAAAAATTTTAAAAATAAATAAAGGATGATGAAGTTGTAGTAATTCTAAAGGGAATTGCCGAGTGCTTTCAAGGACTGAAATACTGGCTCTTCAGTCTTGATAGCTAAGATTACTTTACTAGGGCTGCATAGGCTGGATGGCTTGAACAGCAGAAATTTATTTCCTCACAGTATGGAGGCTGGAAGTCCAAGATCAAGATGTCAGCAGGGTTGGTTTCTTCTGAGGCCTGTCTCCTTGGCTGGCAGAGGGCTGGCTGCCTTCTTGCTGTGACCTTACATGGCCTTTTCTGTGTTTCTGGGCATGCCTGGTATCTCTTCTTCTTATAAGAACACCAGTCTTACTGGATTAGGGCCCTATCCTTATGACCTCATTTAACCTTAATTACCTCTTTAAAGATCCTGTCTTCAAATAAGTCACACTAGGGATTAGCACTTCAACCTATGTATTTTGAGGGTACACATTTCAGTCCATAACAACCGATGAATTGATAGATTGTGGTATTTCCATACTATGGAATGTTACTCAGCAATAAAGAGAAACAAAATATGAACACATGTAACAGCATGGATAAAGCTCAAAAACATTATTCCAAGTATAGGAAGTCAAACACATTGATTGTATTAATATGAAGTTGTAGAAAGGGCAAACAAAACAGTACACAAAGCAGATTAATGTTTGCCAAGGACCATGGTTTGGGGGATTGGGTCAACAGCAAAGGGGCACAAGGAAGTTTTTTAGGAAGATGAACTGTTCTGTAGGATAGAACTCAGTGGTGACACGACTATATATAATTATCAAAACTGGCCAAACTGTTGTTATCAAACTGTCCAAATTTACAGGGAATTAGTTTTACTGAATGTAAATAATACCTTAACTTAAACAAAGAATAAATGGTTTAGAACCAATGTGGACTGGATTCAGTCCCAACTTTGCATAGCTGAACAGCCTGGAGCCCGTCATCCTTTCTGAGCCTCCGGTTTACCCATCTGAAAACGTATATTATGATAGCTGCTCATGTTACTTTTTAGGATTGCAAATTGAATAGAAAGATTCATCTGAGAAAAATGGGTAAGAATCAAAATGAGAAGACTAGGAGGAAGAGATTTTAAAACATCCAAATACTTTATGTGAATATAATAGTTGAAAATGTATCCCATCCTTTCAAGCATCGTTTTTACATGTAAGTTCATATTGTTTATGGAAAAATTGATCTCTTTTCAATTATAATTTGCCATATCTGAGAATCATTGGGCTAAAACTGTCTTCCCTGTTGTTATAAAGACAAAGATAGAGAAGGAGCATTTATGGAAGAAACTCCATCACTCCTGCTCTTTGGGAATTAATCTAATTACAGAAGGGGGAGCATTTTTGTACTACATTTGAGATCTTAACCCATCTTAGGTGGAGTTTTTTGCATGACTAATACTTAGATGGAAGCTGAAAGGGACCATTAGATGTTTGAATAGAATTTAATTTTACATACTGAAATGGTATTCAAAACATAAGTTCATAAGGTGTTTTTAAGAAACTGATTTTATAACAAGGAAAGTAATTAACAATTTGTTCCTCAGTTGACTTTTAACAGTCTTGGCAAATATTTCCAAGCCAGTTTTTTAAATGTTGTACTAAGGTCTTTATCTTGTTCATTTGTTTTACATCAGTATAGCATCCTAGGGATTGCTTAAGTTCCTGAAATGGTGCATGCTACTTTGATACACAATAGAACAGAGATCCTTCTCTCTCTGGCCCTCTTCCCTTTGTCTCTCTATCTCATTTTTGAGCCTCTGTGGTGGAATCTGTATATGATGTTACTTTGCTTAGAGAAACTTTAAATTTGGGTGAATCTATGTAGCTGAAGAATTAGTTTAGGTTTTAAATCAGATCATAACATGCCTTTGAGGAATCACTTGTATGACTGCAGCCGTTTAAGACCCAAGTGTAGGTCAAGTCATAAGAGTAACAGGTAATTCATTTTACTTTATTGCCTCATATGCTTAATAAACCATAACATTAACATGAGAGTACCATTCGCAATGTACTAGTCATTGATCATGCAAACTTATTTTTAGAGTAACTCTGTTATATCTCATTGTAAAGTACACGTACCTTTTTATATTTATTCTGATATATTAAAATCTTTAATTTTTCAATTTTGAATTATTCAAATTTATGACTTTTTTTTTTTTTCCGTTTATTTATTTTTGGGACAGAGAGAGACAGAGCATGAACGGGGGAGGGGCAGAGAGAGAGGGAGACACAAAATCGGAAACAGGCTCCAGGCTCTGAGCCATCAGCCCAGAGCCTGACGTGGGGCTCGAACTCCCGGACCGCGAGATCGTGACCTGGCTGAAGTCGGACGCCCAACCGACTGCGCCACCCAGGCGCCCCTCAAATTTATGACTTTTTAAAAAGATATTTTTATTTTTAAGTAATCTCTACACGAAACATAGAGCCTGAACTCACAACCCTGAGATCAAGAGTTGCATGCTCTACTACAACTCTTATAGTCAGGCGCCCCCAGATTTATGACTTAAAGACTATAAAAATGTTAGCATTATGGACTTTCTGCATTAATCTTATAACCTTTTATCCCAGTGAATCAATTTAAAAATAAAATTTTTGTAATGTTTTCATTTTTATTAATAGAACTATAATATACATCCAAACAATGCACAAATCATAAATATATAACTTGATATACTATTACAAATTGAACGCACCCATATAACCAGTACCTGGATCAAGACCAAAACATTACCATCACCCCAGAACCCCCATCAGTCTGCCTTCTAGTTAATACCCTTAGCCAAGGGTAACAACTACCACAATTTCTAAAAATCAAATGTAATTTTTTGTGAGTTCTAAAAGTAATATATGTGAAACGGTGAAAAGAACTTTATCTGTAATGATGATGATGATGATTAAATAAGAATTAAAGTTCTTAGAGGCACTGCTTAGGATACATATCATGTCTTATATCTGGTATAAATCCATACTAGCATATAATGTACTATACAAATGGAATTAGTCATATTTACTCCCCCCCCCCTTTTTTTTCTATGTGGGATCATTTTGTGCAGACTCATGATAAGTTTATGTATTCAGTATTCTTGTTTAAAAATCATATTTGTTCTCAAGAGAAGGCATTACTTTTGTGTTCCCAGATTTCTCTCCTTGGTGTTCATTTCATTACATCTCCCTTAGGGAAGAGTTTGACTCTAATTAGTCTATTTGCAAGTGGCCCTCGTATGAGCAAATCTTTAATCACCCAACAGAGGTGGCATACATTCTAAAGGCCATCAAGGCATTTGTTACTCCTTCCCTTGATTACACACACAGCTAACAACATATATTTGTTGAATACCAACTTGGTATAGAGCATTCTACCAGATGCATTAGAGGATAGTAAAAGATATACAAGATAATGACCTTGGTCTCTAGGCATTTAACAGTATAGTGAGGTGGTTGCAAGTGTGGACTCTGGAGCCAGAGTGCTTAGATTCACCACTCACCACTTCCTAGCTGTAAGATTTTAGGCAAGATACTTAATTTTGTGTCCCATTTTCTTCATCTATAAGAAGAGGCTAATAAGAATTCTTATTTCATAAAGTTATGGGGTATATTAAATAACATTGATACGTGCAAAGCTTCTGAACTGTTCTGAAACATAGCAAGTACTAATTAAGTGTTAGCTGCTATAATAATAATCACCATAGGGATGATAGATAAAATTCTGAAATTAGGACCAGGGTTGTACATAATTAAATTACACAATGAATGATGAAAACAAATTGAAGCTTCTCACAAAACTGCTTTAAATTGGTTGCCTATCCCTTATGCTGTCTTGCCCCTGTATCAGTCACCAAGCTGACATGAACCAATTTACTGTCTTTTTGATAAGAAATGAAAAAAAAATCCATAAAAATCATGAAGTGTTTAAAGAAGCTTTGATTAAAACTCCCAAGTATGCTTTTGCAAGCCTTACCCATCTCCTCAGCTCAGAATGCTCCTCCTCACCCCTGAGACTGACTGGATCTATTCACTTCATGTTCTCTATTACCTGAAAATTTGGCAGTTGAAGACTTGAGTGAACAGCATTCTCCTTATCCTTTAGGGGTGTTAAGGTCTGATGAGTCATTTGTACCTTGGTATTGTAATCAGATTCTTTTTCATTTGAGCATCTGGCCAAAAATCAGATATAATGAAAGAATGGGAATTTGTTGTTTGGGAGAGAAATGAGTAATTTTGAAATACAGAATGTTTTATTTCCTCTCTAAATAGAGGTTTGTGGTGGGGGTTTTGGGCAGTATGACATCATTGGGGATGGGGGAAGGGACAAAGAAATAGGTGTACAACATCAAAGCATACTTAATCTCTTAAGCATACAAAGTCCTCTTAATCTAATAGTGCTGTCTATTAGTATTAACTCATCCCTATTATTATAAATGAAGTAGGCTTTTGGGGGGCCAAACTAGGAAACTACCACTTACTGCATGGTAGTTATGTAAGGAGATGAATTTTACATGGGGAGATATTTATGCAAATATATTTATGCGGGGAGATGAATTCCAGGTTCCCAACAATGAAAAGGATAAAAATTCCTTAATTTTTACTTTTTTTTGGAATGCGTTCCTTTTGTAAGTGATGTAAACAGTACTGCTGTGTAAATTCAGAAAAGGTTGTGTTTTTTTTAATTGAAGGTTATAGTGATGGGAGAAGTTAGGGAGAAAGTAGGGCTTGAACTGGAAAATTCTTTTTAATATTTATGTAATGGGAAAGTGAAGAGGCCAAATGTGTGTAGGCGAGGGTATGATATCTGAAGAAAAGTGGGAACTAGCGGGCCAACTGGTATTTCAACTTTCTAGCTGAAAAGTCTGAATTCTTTTTCTAGGAGAGAAATCGTTTTCTTCAGTGCTACCTTATACTGCAAATGTAACCGCAAATTATCACTGTTTCTTGTTTTGATTTGTTTTAAGCTAATATTATAACATGTTATTGACACTTTAAAAATGGATTAAATAGAGTTCTCATTTGTTTTATAGAACCTGAGTTTTCAAATTAGAAAAACTTTCTACTTTGAAAGTTATTTTAGATGACAGGATATCCTTGCAATATACATATACATATACATATACATATACATATACATATACATATACATATACATACATATATATATGAATGATACCATAGTCTAGCTCTAGTAAATGTTGTAATAATGCATTCTGTGGGCCTTGAGTTTTGAAAGGGAAGAAAATCTTCAAAGCACTTTATTTTTCAATATGCCCTGGGATGTACCCAGTACTGAATCCCTTTCTACTTTTTCAGTTCACTTCTTAGGTGAAAAAGATGTGGTTTTCCCCCCGTTTGTGATACTGTGTGGAAAGTAAATGGGGAGACCAAAGAGACTTCACTGAAATTTTCACACAGACACATCACATTCTGTAGAACCAGAGTTAATTGTGCATTAAATTTCTATATAGTTTTTAGGGGACTCTATTTATGGGGTTTATATGTAGGTGTGTCTGTGTGTGTGTGTGTGTATGCGCATGTGTGAAGAAATTCAGAGTGACCACCATACACTACAGTTTTTGATTTAGAATGAATGTTTTCCTTTAAAGTGATGTCTGATGATAATACAGCACAAATGAAGATTGATTAATCAGAAAAAAATTTAAAAGAACTCTGTCTATATCTGATACAGATAGTGGACCACAGCATAAATCCCTATAAGACTATGTAACTTAAGCACCCATTGTATCTTTGTCAGTGGCTGCCATATCCAGGTGAATTTCTCTTTAAGATTATGTTTTAACTTGTGCTTCATAAAGGTTTTTCTTTTTTTTTTTTTAATATATTATCTCTGCAGTCGAGTTGAACAGTATCTCCAGATTAATTCTGAAAATACTTAGAAAAGGTTTATGTGAATATTTTTTTATTTCTAAATTCACCATTTTGATAAAGATACCCATGGTTTTCTTCTGTGTTTACATGCAGCCAGGAGCTATGGGCGGAGACGAGGTAAATTTTTTAATGAGATCTTTTGCTTGCCAAATTGTGAGTAAATATGAGTGTGTGTGTGTTTATACCTGTGTGTGTGCAAAACAATAATTATTGTGTGGTATGATGTTCTAGCTTATTTTAGCAAAATAATTCTCATCACTTTCATTATAGTTGTTTTTTGTTGTTAGTTGGTAGTTTGTTCTTTTAATCCTAATATAGACATAGCAAAGACTATTTCTACCTGGAAATTTTTGTTATGTGATTTATTATGATCTTGAGAGAATAAAGGCCAAGCATAATTGTGTGTGTGTGTGTGTGTGTGTGTGTGTGTGTGTTTTATCCACTGTGTTCTTTTCATACTATTTAGAAAGCATAAGTTAGGTTTTAGAGGGCAATTCTTGATCTTAGTAGATTTACTGGTGAATTCTTTAGTGTTAATCCAGAAGCAGATTTACCTTGAAGGTAAAGAAGCTTAAGTTGTAGGGACCCTCACTTTCAAGGGGACTCCCTCTTTACCTTATTTTTGTGTTCTTTTTCTTGAAGCAGATCCCCAACTTGTATAGGCTCTAAGCCCCATAAACTTGCATTGTCTCCTGATCCCACCCAAACAAAATAATACTGCTTTTATTTGTATAATGCCATTACCTTTCTACAGCATTTTTCTATCTGTAATTCATTCAAATAATTTTATTACGTTGGTAGGGTAAGCCTAATGTAGTGTTTTGAAGGAGTATGAGATTTAGGGTCAAAGACCTAGTTTGTAATCACTGCTTTATTGCTTCTGTCTGGTATCTTCATCTGTAGATTATGAGGTAATAAAGCCAATCTTGTCCAACTTTAAGGGTGTTAGTGAAGTTATAGTGTAAAAAATGGGAGAGGAAAACCTATTTGTGTACACTAAAAGCATTCCACCAGTATAAGCTGCTTTGGGACTCACTTGCAGAAGCTGGGAGAGATGAAGTGATTTACTTGCTATGTGGTCTCAAGTTAAAGTCAGAGCCAGATCTGGAACCTTTGTCTTTTGGTAGCTTATTGAGTGCTGTTTACCTTTCATCAGGCTATCTCTGATGTTGTAATTGAGTTTTAAAGAGAAGTTAATAATATTACATTCATAGTATTTTATTATTGATTCCACAGTAAATATTCGTTGAGTAGATGGATATTGGCAGAACCTAATAAGTATTTGAACTACCATTGAAAACTTCTTTCATGATGGAATCGTATCATCAGTTTTGTTTTCAAATCGTGGTGAAGAAAAACATTTGTGTAGTTGATTATTTTTTAGCTGTAGAAATTACCATTTAATATTTTTAACCTTCTTGTTTATAAATTGAAAGCATAGATAATAATATTACTAGAAATCATTCTGTACTATACATATAGTTTTTCATGTTGGTAGAAAATTGATCACTCTTGAGAAGGAATAAGGAAAGGACACTTTTTAAAAAAAATTTTTTTTAACGTTTATTTATTATTGAGAGACAGAGAGACAAAGAGCGTGAGCAGGGGAGGTGTAGAGAGAGGGGGAGACACAGAATCTGAAGCAGGCTGCAGGCTCTGAGCTGTCAGCACAGAACCCGACGCGGGGCTCGAACTCACAAACTGCGAGATCATGACCTGAGCCGAAGTTGGTCGCTTAACCAACTGAGCCACCCAGGCACCCCAGGAATGGACACTTTTATACAGAAAACAGACACCATCTGGAGGGTAGACAGCAGGGACTAGCGTCTCCACTTCTTACGTACCGATCAGTTACCACATCTTGCCAGAGTTTTTCCTCTAGTGTCTCAGGCCTCATTTCTATTGTTTCTTTCTTTCTGAAACACCACTTTGTCCATGTCATGCTCCTCTTCCATTTAGGACCCCCATCATCTGGCTTCCCCCAGTTTCACCAGCCTCATTGTCTCCATTTTTTCCATCCCACCTTCCCCTGTCAGTCTCCGTACTTTCCCACAGCCTGGCCATCGTAAGTACTATCCACCCTTCCTCTCATTTCCTTATCTAAAGCCTATTCTTAGTTCATGCATTTATGCCGAATTTAAGCCTTCTCTCTCCCAGGAAGCCTTGCCCAGTGCCTTGTAGGCAGCCTTTTCCTCTGCTTCTGCTGTCTTACATTCTTCTTGTTTTTTCTGTACATTCTGATTCTTCCACTGGAGAGAAGTTCTTTGAGGACAATTGTGTCTTATGCCTAGTACTGTGACCTACATGTAATTAGCACTTATTAAATGTTTATGGATGAGGATTGTTTTTAAAGTAACACCCTACATCTATGCAGACCAGAGTAGAGCATCATATTTTTAAACAAATTATTTTACTTTTACAAATCATAGTATATTAAATACCAGACATCAAGAATATTAAGATCACTTGTAATTTCTAAGGTCCTGAAAAAATTACTCTTCTATTTTCTGGTTACCTTCCCCATATCTATTTGTAAAGTTTGACTTAATTGTTTTCACAAGCATGGTCGTATTTGCATCAAGTGTTACGCTAAACACTGCCTAGAATGACTTGGTCCCTGCTCGCCGTAAGTGTGTAGTTTGCTAGTTGTCAATGAAGAAGATAATAATGATGAGAGAGAGAGAGTGTGTGTGTGTGAAAGAGAGAGAGAATATTAAAAGACTGAATGTTGACTTTCTGTAATGAGAAAAGACCAGGTAGAGAATTTTTGTTCCATGCTTTTATCTAGTCTTTTATTTCCAAAGCTGAAAAAGAAGTCATCTTACTTAAATGTAGTGACATAGCCTTGTGAGATGGGGCAGGTGTACCACATATTTATTCTCATTTCCTAAAATATACTCATTTGGGCCACTGCTGCATAGTATAAATTTTAAAGTGGCAGATTTCCTCATACTCGTTTATTTGTGTGATCAGGGATTATATTAATTATTGATTTATTTCCTCTAAAGTTTAGACTTTCCCACAAAAGCATAAAAAGTGAACTTGCTGGAATTTAAATAAAGATTTAAGAAAACTCATTGATGTATGGCACTTTATCTATGATTAAGATTTAGCTATAACTCATTCTATGCATTACATATACATGTTGGTAAATGTTTTAGGAGTAGAAAGCAAAGGGAATTATTTGTGACAGTTTTGAGATCTCTCAGTAAGGATTAGGCCAGTGGAATCTTTCACCTCTCCTAATACACCTGGGAAAGTTTTCTGGAATAGGTAGAATTTCAGGAACTATTTGGATAATGGAAGAGGAGTGGGAAGCAAGCGTTTCCAGGTATGTGATTCAACTTAAAAAAAAAAAAAAAAAAGCTTCAAGGTGAGATTGGCATGGCCAGATCCTTGGAGCCTATGTCTCTGAGTGTATGCATTGGGGGCCAGCTGGAGAGGAAAATTTGCAGTGAAATGGTCTGTGATGCCCTAATGAATGGTTTTTGAAACAGAGGGTAAGACTCCTAGACACAGATATGTCCGGCTTTAGGAAGAGGGTTTCATGATCAAGTAACGAAAACAGGAGAGAACTTGGACATCAGCTGAAGTCTTAGATAGGAAAAAAGTCCTGGAGGGTAGACCTTGGCAAATCAAGCACTTCCAATAGTGTAGTTGAAACAGAAGTAGGGAGGCAGAATTAGATGTGTAAGAATAGGACTACTTGGCGATGAAAAAGAATGAAATCTTGCCATTTGCAACAGTGTGGATGGAACTGGAGTGTATTGTGTTAAGTGAAATAAGTCAGGCAGAGAAAGACAAATATCCTATGATTTCACTCATGTGAAATATATATATGTGGAATATAAGAAACACAACAGATGAGCATAGGGGAAGGAAAGGAAAAATAAGCTAAAAACACAGAGCGGGGCAAACCATAAGATAATCTTATACAGAGAACAAACAGGGTGGCTGGACGGGAGATGTGTGGGGTGATGGACTAAGTGGGTGATGGGCATTAAGGAAGGCACTTGTTGGAATGAGCACTAGGTGTTATATGTAAGAGATGAATCAGTGGGTTCTGCTCCTGAAACCAGTACTACACTGTATGTTAACTAACTTGAATTTAAATAAATAAGTTAAAAAAAATTTTTTTAATGTTTATTTATTTTTGAGAGAGAGACAGAGACAGAGCATGAGCAGGGGAGGGGCAGAGAGAGAGGGAGACACAGAATCTGAAGCAGGCTCCAGGCTCTGAGCTGTCAGCACAGAGCCCAACAAGGGCTTGAACTCACAAACTTTGAGATGATGACCTGATCATGACCTGATCATGACCAGTCGGACGCTTAACAGACTGAGCCACCCTGGTGCCCCTAAATAAATAAGTTTTTTTTTTTTTTAATTAATGATTGTATATAAAGTATTTAAATATCCAAGTGTATTTCCCATTATACCCATTTTTGTTTTAAAGATGTGTTTCATTAGACAGATGTTGATTTATCTTCCCATATTCCCCTATAGAATCAAAATGATTCCAAATAATTTTAATATTTTTTTCTGGAGTATTCTGGCATTCTATAAGCTTTGATATATCTCTTCCTATACACTGCAGACCCTGTTAGAAACTAGACCAACAGGTAGGGTCATACAAGATATTTGACTACACATTTCACACCTGTTTAAAATATATGTTACCTTTTTCATACGAGCTTTTAAGGTCTCTGGGAGACTTCTGTCCATAAGTAGACATGTTGACTCTGCCAGTACTCGTGATGTTTAACAGAATTTCTTGAAAAGCAACAAGGAGAATATAAAATATTCTTTTAAACAATGTAAATGATCAAATACAAAGAATCATCAGTTACTTTACTAGTAGAGTTACTATTATAAAATGTACTTCTGTGTATATTTAATCCATAAAAATCTATTGATATGATATGAAGTATTAATCTTAGGTAATAACAGAGGTTCTAAAAATCCAATGAAACAAACTTGGGTTTCCAGTTGAAGTTGGGTCTTTTTGCCAAAAGTTTGTTGAAGGGAGGAGAGATCATCTCTGTCAGTGAGACCATGATACAGACGTGGCATCCTGCTAATTCAAACATGGTTATGTGAGTTTTCTTGTCTAAAGGCATGGATGGTCCCTCAGTGAAACACGGACAGCTGAAGAAACTCCTGTTTATGGTTATAATATCTGAAACGTTACTGCTTATAGTAATAGGGAGATTTGAGCACAGGAAATGGTGAGGGGAATAAGATCACTGGTGTTTTGTTTTTGCAAGAAGTTGGTCTGGGAGGGTTTTAAACAATGACACAGGGGTTCTGAGCTGTCCACCCTAATTGCATTTGTGTGCTTGTGTGCTTACTTGGGGTTGGATGCAGTGCTAGACTCTCGATGTGTTCTGTCTCCCTACAGAATGTTCATTCTAGTAGGAGAGGGACAATAAATAAGTGAAAGAAACATTTCCATACTCGATAATTGTGAAGAGTGCTAGGCAAGAAAAATGGGAACTTCCCTCTAACCTAGGATAGTTTTCTCTGAAAAGATGTTATTTAAACTGAAACCCAAAGGATGGGAAGACAGGTATCTTTAAAGGAAAATTTCTATTGTGGAAATTTTCAAACATACACAAAAATAGAACAGTTTATTGAACTCTGTACCCATCAGTTAGCTTCAATGATTATCAACATTTTTGCTAATCTTGTTTCATATATCCTCTCTTTTTTCCCCTCTTTCTTTAGAATGTTTTAAAGGAAATTCCAGAAATTTTAAGACAGCTATTTTAAGAGGCTTGTGGCAAAGTACTGATAAATACTACAACATTGTTAAACTTTGAAAACATACTAAGTGAAAGAAGGCAATTACAAAAGATCAAATATTGTAAGATTCCACTTTTATGAAATATCCTTTCTATTAATATAGAAAGTATCAATAGTAGACTACAGTAGTCTATAGTAGTAGACTAGTATTGCCTAGGCCTGAGAGAGTTCAAGGAAAATGAGGAGTGGCTGCTAATGGGTTAATTGGATGAATTGTATGGTAGGTGAATTATATCTTAATAAAGCTTTTATTTAAAAAGTGTGTGTGGGGGTGGGGGGGGGGTGAGGCATGAAAGGGCTTTGTGTATTTGAGGAAGTAGAGACCAGAATGACTGAGCTTGGTAGGAGAGAGAGGAGGATGTATTAAGATGAAGTTGGAGGAAGGAAGGAAATATGATCTTTCTGGGCTTTAGCTCCTGGTAAGGATTTTGAACTTGGTCCAAGTACAAGAGGAAATCTATGAATGTTTTAAAGCAGGGTCAAATGATCATATTTATGTTTTTAAAAGAGCACTCTGGCTATTATTTAGAACAAAGTGAGAGAAGTGGGTTGTCTAGTTCAGAGTGAAGGTAGTAGTCTAGGCAAGAGGTGATGGCGTTTTCGGATACAGTGATGGCGGTAGAGTTGGAAAGACATGAACGAATGGAAGATATATTCTAGAGGATAGAATCAACCTCTTTTAATGGCATTAATTGAAGAATTGAATGTGGGTAGTAAATAAGAAGGAAGACTCAAAACTGATGTGCAGGTTCCAGCCTGAGCAACCAGATGAATGCAATGCCATGTATTGAAATGGGACCAGGAGAGAACAGGATCAAAGTGGATGTCAAGAGTTCATTTAAAAACATGTTAAGTTTGTGATGCCTAAGACATACCCACGTGGTAATGCCAAGTAAGATGCACTTTAATATCTGTATGTTAGGGTATTGTGGAAGATGTTTATGTAATGCAAGGAATTCTGCTCCCAGAGATTTGAAAACCATTCATCTAGTTCAAATCTCTCATTATGTAAATGAGACTCAGATGTGTGAAATGTTTTGTCCAAGATTACAAAGTAAAGCTGGAACCTGACTATCTTGACTTTAAGGCAATTTTTTTTTCCTTAGGGGAGTCGTTCTTCATAATTCTTTAAAAAAAAAAAAAAACAACTCCTGGGCACATGGGTGGCTTAGTCATTTAAGTGTCCAACTTCAGCTCAGGTCATGATCTCGTGGTTTGTGAGTTTGAGCCCCGCGTCAGGCTCTGTGCTGACAGCTCAGAGCCTGGGGCCTGCTTGGGATTCTGTGTCTCCTTCTCTCTCTGCGCCCCCCCACCCCCCCAACCTCGTGCATCACTCTCTCTCTCAAAAATAAACAAACATTAAAAAAAAAAAAACATACTCCTCAAGTGACTAATTTCTGAGCTCCTTGCAAAACTAAACAGGCTTACAATGGAAGTACTGGGCCACAAGTAGGGTGAAGCTGCTGGATTGACTACAGAGGCTTTGGTGGGAGCTGAGAGGTGAGGTTTGGGCAGCTTTGGGAACTGTCATGGTCAGTGGGCTCTTGTTTTCCCATCGTAAGTTGCAGGAAAGGGAGCCTCCTAAGTAAGCAAGAGTTCTTCTCTCAGATAAGCCTTCATGCTTAACTAGTGCTTTGTGGATTTCATATTTGGCACTTCTCTTCCAAAGCTCTTTTAGCTTTAAATTGTCTCTGTATTCAGAGATGATTTGTTCCGTTACTGAACAAAAAACTACATTCTGGTTATTAATTGAAAATAGATATCACAAAAGCAGAACCATTGGTGGAAGGAAAGCCAAATGGCCAAATTGCAGCTGTTGGGAAGTATTCTCCTGCTTCTCTTGAAATATCCAATATAAATGTTTTACATGGAAGTATCAGATTCTTTTTTTTTTTTTTTTTTAATGTTTATTCATTTTGAGAGAGAGAGACAGAGTGTGAACAGGGGAGGGGCAGAGAGAGAGGGAGAAACACAGAATCCAAAGCAGGCTCCGGGCTCCGAGCTGTCAGCGCAGAGCCCAATGCGGGGCTTGAACTCATGAACCATGAGATCATGACTTGAGCCAAAGTTGGACATTTAACCAGCTGAGCCACCCAAGTGCCCCTGGAAGTATCAGATTCTAAAGCAGATTTATATGCTAGGCACATAAAAGTATAATTTTGGGGAAGTAACATGGCTTACTTAAAATGTTTTGGTGGGGCGCCTGGGTGGCTCATTTGGTTAAGCCTCCGACTTCGGCTCAGTCATGATCTCACAGTTTGTGGGTTCAAGCCCCTCATCGTGCTCTGTGCTGACAGATCGAAGCCTGGAGCCTGCTTCGAGTTCTGTGTCTCCCTCCCTCTCTCTGCCCTTCCCCTGCTCACACTTGCCCTCTCTCTCGCTCCCTCCCCCTCTCTCTCTCTCTCTCAAAAATAAACATCAAAAATAAAAATGAAAGAAATGTTTTGGTCTTGGGCAGTGTTTTTCATTAAAGAAAAATAATGTCAGAGAGATGCTAGTTAGTGAAGTCGGGCTTCTCATAGGACATGATTTGGGTGTAGCCTCTTAAAGTTTCAGTTGCTAATAACACATATCTGGAAACTAAAATTTTATCAGTCTTCCCAGGGATGATTCGTCTTGGGGGGAATGGATTTATGCCAACCAAATGAATGCACAAATACTAATCGCATGAGGAACCCTGGACAAATCAGAATACCAATGTTTTAACTTAAGGAGATGAACGTAACAGAAATACAATTTTAGCGGCTGATTATTTGTCTACTAGCTTAAGAGTCACAGTGGTGCCTCTTCACGGTAGCAAAGTACTAAATTAATTAATAGAACAGTCCTTCAGGAACTTATAATTAGAGCATAGGGAAATAGATGGTTTTCAGGCTATGGAAACATCAAAGGAACAATTCTGTCCCACAGAGGAGTAATCCTACCAGTATGATAAAATCCTTTTAACTTCTTTTGGTCTACACTTGTGTCTTTTAAATGCTTCCTATGGACTGACGATTTGTTCCATCAGCACCGAGGCAGTAAGGTTGACTAGATACAGATTTTACATTCTGTTGCTGAGGATGTACTTTCTTTAACTTGACTGAATTTGGATGTTTCCCAAGGCTCCATATACTTGACACAATATCACTTTCAAGTGGATGCCTGCTACAGACAGTTAATCTCCATTTCACTCTTAAACTTAAGTGTAGGGATCACTGGGGAAATTTGTTAAAAGTGCAGATTTTCAAATTTGAACCCCATGCATTCAGATTAAGTAGATCTGGGGATTGGGCTCTGAGACCTATATTCTTAGTTCTTATCCACAGAGAAACATCACATACATGTGAATTCTTAGCAGTGTCATTTCCAAGGGCAACTTTATCACTAAAGTCTATGGTACTCTAAATACTACTAATAAGACAGAGGTTTGGTTTTAAAACCTTGGCAAGTTTCTTGCGTACCCATAATCAATTTTTAAAATAGTCCAAATTTTTACAATTAACTCTTGATTTTATTTTCTTTGCCAGAATATTTTGGGAAGCTGTGGTTATGTTGGCCATGCACAAAGAAAGGTGTCTTTTTTTCCAGAATGTCTTGAATATCTACTTTGTCTCCTTCTTCACTGCTCTTGTTCAAGATTTCCTCATCTCTCATCTGGACTGTCCCAGATTTCTTCAAACTCTTGTCCTATTCCCTCTTTTCTTTTCTTTTCTTTTTTTCCCATCCCCTCTTTTCTTAGGTGCAGATTACTGGTGAGGGTGATGGGGGCTATTGTAGGATGTGGGATAGAGGGAGTGACAGGGTCACAGGCATCTCAGAAAAGTCATTTTTGACAGGATGGAAGATGATTAGATGGCAGTATCAGTCTCCAGGAAGTGATTGAAGTTAAAAAAAAAAAAAAAGGTAGTATTAGAATGAAATATTAAATTTGGAAAATGGGGAAATTTCCTATTACTTTTGTAGTATAGAGTATAGAATATAACACTTGAACATATAGAAGCAATGGAAAGGGTCTTAATTTCCTAGGACATGGTTTCACCTCTTGCTATTGTCACACCTGTGTGTTGTATTCCAGCATACACTTGCAGTAGTGTGTGTTTGCACATACTGTCACCCTTTTCTGGATGCTGCCTCACTTTTAATATTTACTGAATCCCTTTTATGTGCCCTCATTAGGACAAGAAGATACAGTAAACGAGATTAAATTGGTCCCTGTCCTCATAGAGTTTACATTTTAATGGGATTGGGGAATGAGATACCAAATAAAAACCCACACGATAGTATAATAGTAATTAGGAAAAGTGTTAGGAGAAGTGCAATGAGTGGATAGAAAAGGGAACCTAACCTAATCTAAAAGGTCAGAAAGGTTCTGCCTTGAGGAAGTGACTTTTCACCTGAGATTAAGGATTAAGTGGGAATTAACTAGAAAACTGGGGAGTTGGGAAGAGAGTATTTATTTGGGCAACAGGGAAACACCTTGTCCTTAGTGCCAGAGGCAAGGAGGAATGACCAGGAAATTCAAAGGAAGTCTTATGTGATTGGACGTTGGTGAACCAGAGGGAGAGAGGCAGCAACTGTGATATAGGAGATGACAGAGGCCTAAAAATTGACACTGATGTTTTTGTACTTTATCCAACACCAGTGGAAGGTTTTAAGGATAAAGGTGAGTGCGGTTATGTGTTCAGACTAATATTTGAAAATGGTGACTTTGGCTGTTTTGTGGAGAAAGCATTGTGGGGTTCAAGATAGACATCAGTAGACTAAACAGGGTGCGTTATAGACTCATTAAACTATTAGTTCAGGGCAGAGATGATAGTGATCTGGACTCCCAGGGCATTAGGACTGAAGATGGGAGAAGTGAATGGATTGATGAATTATTTCATAGCTTGAATTGATAGGATTTAGTGAGTGAGAGATTAGGTTTGGAGTATGAAAGGGAGATGTCAAGGAGGACTCCTAGATTTCTGGATTGAATTGGATGTGGAAAATAGTCATTTCTGTTGAGATTGCAGGGAATGCTAGAGGACCTAGTTTGGAGGGAAATACCAAAGCTGTTTTGAAAGTTCTTTCTCTATGGATTCTTGTTCTTTACCTTAGAAATTCCAAAGCCCACAAGATTCTGCTCAAGGTTGTCTTCCTATGAAATCACTTTAAAGGTCTCTCCCCATCCCATCTCCTGTAGGGCAGTAAATTGTGCTCTTGGTAAATTCTTCTCTTAGTACTTAATTCTCTGTTTTATAATTATGCATTTGCCTGTCTCTCACCAGACTTCTTTGTCAAGAACTTTCAAATAACTATCTTATTTGGTGATTCTAGAATATGGATAAATATTTCTTTGGGTGTTTTCCACTGAACTATATATATTTGAATGTTTCCTTTATCTTAAGTCCATGTTGATTAAGTTATTTTACTGTGGTACTTTTCCCAACTGTTTGTATTCTAACATGGATTGTGAATGTCTGGGAAGGGCGTATGGTGTGCAGTATTTTCCAGTATTATTTATTTGTCTCCCCCCACCCCCACCCCCATCAGCCTTTGTTTTCTGAGCATTTAATGTTACTAGTGTTGAGGGTAAGAAGTAAGGATAGGAGTACTGTGTGGGAAATGCTGATTTGGGTATGTGCCTGTCACAGAGCAAGCATATAACTCTCTGAGTGTAGACTATGTGAAAAGCAAACCTAACAGTTGTGGGAGCACATCCCTGGATGTCTTTGAGAAGGTCATTTTGCCTGTAGTTCCTGCAAATCTATTTCTTTTACCCCCATTGATCAAAACAGACATCAAGGGATGAGAATTTACTGCCTATTGTTTGTTCCTGCCAGGCTAAGAAAGCTAGGTGACTGAGGTGACAAATTTTATTCTGTTTCTTTGTAGCTAATCCGGGAAGAGCTGAACAAAAAATTCTTAGGTCCTTTCATTTATTAACTCCCAACATCAAAATAGAGCCTTTCTTATACCACCTGGGTTGTTCATAAAATAAACAGAGTTATATTAGTAGCTATTTTTTTGTAAGAGAAATAAATGTCCAGTATTTCTGTAAGACTATTTATATTCTGTTTTAGAGAGTTGGCTGTAGTGACGCAGAATCTAGCTTTCAGGGAAATATAGACAGGATAGACTAAATGGGGAAGACACTGTTCTTTTTTTTGAAGAATGTATGAATTTATTTTAGAATTTTGAATTTATTCAAAAGTTCGAGAGCTCAAGAAGTTCATTTTTAGAGTGTAACCTAATGGAAAGTTTCACCAGGAACTCACTGACTCAAACAGGAAATATATTTGTTTTTAAACTTAGATTTTATTTTGTAATATTGGCTGGCATCATTGTGTTACATTTATTAACAGACTAACTGCTGGTATCTTTCTTATAGTCGTGTGAAATGGGTAGATGCCTTTTCTGTATAAACTCTACTTGGCCATAGAGTTAACAATGAAAATAATTTTTTTGAGTGATATAAAATATTGCTTAGGTTAGTAGAGTGGAGATGTCATAACCACATCTACATCTATTCCCACATCTTAATTTATGTGTTCTCATTTACGTGTTTCACCTGTTTTTTTTTTTTTTAAATATATGAAATTTATTGTCAGATTGGTTTCCATACAACACCCAGTGCTCATCCCAACAGGTGCCCTCCTCAATACCCATCACCCACCTCCCATCAGCTCTCAGTTTGTTCTCAGTTTTTAAGAGTCTCTTATGCTTTGGCTCTCTCCCACTCTAACTTCTTTTTTTTTTTTTTCCCCTCCCCTCCCCCATGAGTTCCTGTTAAGTTTCTCAGGATCCACGTAAGAGTGAACACATGTGGTATCTGTCTTTCTCTGTATGGCTTATTTCACTTAGCATCACACTCTCCAGTTCCATCCATGTTGCTACAAAGGGCCATATTTCATTCTTTCTCATTGCCACATAGTACTCCATTGTGTATATAAACCACAACTTCTTTATCCATTCATCAGTTGATGGACATTTAGGCTCTTTCCATAATTTGGCTCTTGTTGAGAGTGCTGCTATAAACATTGGGGTACAAGTGCCCCTATGCATCAGTACTCCTGTATCCCTTGGGTAAATTCTTAGCAGTGCTACTGCTGGGTCATAGGGTAGGTCTATTTTTAATTTTTTGAGGAACCTCCACACTGTTTTCCAGAGTGATTTCACCTATTGTTAATGCAAATGCTTATTCCCAAATTGGATTAGCTTGAAATGACAGGGAAAATTCGATCATGTTTAGTCCTGCACTCAGAGAAGTTATCAGCCTTTGTTGTCAGTTTAATATTCCCTCTGCTGTCAGGGCCAGTCTGAACCTTTGAACAAATAAAAATATGTGAATAAAGACTACTTTTCCATTTATTTTAAGAAATGTCTAGGGAAAAGAAAAATAACTGCTGAATATTCTTAGCAGCAGTAATATGGACTGTTTTAAAAGGTAGTGATTTTTAGCAGCAAAAACAGCTCTAATTTTTGATTCTTCTTGCTATCAATCCAATTATTTCCGTGCTATACATACCTTTACACAAAAATGGTGGTATTATCTAGACCCTGTAATCTGCAGTCGCTTATCCTATTGTAAAAGTCACAGTTCAGGATACTTCTTTTATTTTTTGTATGATTCACTCTACACTTTGGCTCCTAATAAAGCATCTGTTGTCCAAGAAAATAATTTTAACTGTGGAAACTTCCACGTTTGTTTCAGGTCGGTCTTCTCTCTTTCCCTTTGAAGATGCCTTCCTGGATGACAGTCATGGCGATCAATCCTTGTCATCTGGCTTAAGTTCTCCCACTCGCTGTCAAAATGGAGAACGAGTAGAACGTTACTCCAGAAAGGTGTTTGTTGGAGGCCTTCCTCCTGATATCGATGAAGGTATGACGCATTCATTAATGACTTTATAAAGGCCAGATTTGTTCTTCGTGTGATCTGACCTTGTCTCTCCTCTCCAAGCAGCTTTAGGACATTCATATTTTAGTGTTCAGAGGATGAAAATATATGATAGATGGGGAAGTAATAGATTGTGCACTTCAGGTCTGCTGTTCAAATGTGTGTATATATAGCAGTCTCCCAACAGTGTCTTGTTTCCTAGGCCTTCATTTGGGGATACGTTTTAAAATAATAATGAAAGTTAATATTTATGAAACTCTCCATAGGCCCATTATTGTGCTAAGCGCTTCACATTACATTATCTCATTTAATCCTTAGAGCTATCCTATAAGGCATATCCTACCAACTCCATTTTATAGATAAGGAAAGAGGCTCAGAGAGAGACAGTTTGTCCAAGGTTGTGTAGCTAATGGTGCACCTAGTGCTCAGAATTATTCTGATTCCAGTGCTTTTGCTCATATTTATCACACCATCCCATCTCATATTTTAATATATCGATTAGTAAAAAGCACCCTTTGCCTTTAAAAGAATGAAGACTAATTAGAGTTTTTCTTCATATTTTTGAGATACCGTCAATCCAAAAGTGAGTTTTCACTTATGCTTGAAGCCAGTCAGCACATAGTAGGTTGTCAGTAGATATTTGTTGAGTGGACAAATGAAATGTAATTGTGACAGAATTAGCCTAAGGGAAAAAACAACTCTAGTTCTGGTAGGTTTTGGATCTGCTATAAAAATATTATTAAAACAATTGCTTTGTCAGTATTGTTGTAGCTATGGCATTTCTCTAATTTATCATGATTTTCTTTTTCACGGTGATAAAGGAATAGTCTTTAAAAGTAATTTTATTTTAGGGGCACTCTGGGAGGCTCAGTTGGTTGGGCGTCTCAGGTCATGATCTTATGGTTTGTGGGATCCAGCCCCATGTGAGGCTCTACCACTTGTGTGCATGTGCACGTACTCTCTCTCCCTCTCTCAAAATAAATAAACTTTTAAAAAATATTTTTAAAAAGTAAAAATAATTTTATTTTAGACTTATTTCTTTAAGGTTGTACAGAGCTGGAGACTCATTTTCCTCCAAATTATTTTTATACTGGTGTTAATCTCATCTATCAATTGGATTTTTTTAAAGACAAAGTTTAGATCATGGCTGAGAGAGTGGCAACTTAAATCTGAGTGTGGGCTAAGTTATAACCTTCTGCTTTGAGTCAGAAGTCAGAAAGAAAAGGTAAATTTATTGAGCTATAACGTTGGAAACATTTTCTTCATAGGATGTGTCATAGGTAAGTATGAGAGAAATAGATCATTGGTTTTAACTTTTTATCATCAAAAAGAATTACCTACTTTTTGCCCCTATTCCTCACCAAAAGAATTGTATCTATTTCTTTTTTTTTTTTTTTTTTAAGTTTATTTATTTTGAGAGAGAGAGAGAGAGAGAATCAGTGGGAGAGAAGCTGAGAGAAGGGTACAGAACATCCGAAGCAGGCTCTGTGCTGACAGCAGAGAGCCTAATGCAGGGCTCTAACTCACGAACTGTGAGATCATGACCTGAGCTGGAGTCAGATGCTTAACCGACTAAGCCACCCAGGTGCCCCAAAGAATTGTATCTATTTCTAAAATAATCTCAGAGATTCATAACCTTAGATTACTAATAATCATAACCTAAGATTAATAATGTTAGATCTTTTAGAGTTTATTTTGCATAAGGGAAAGCACATTTTAAATATTTTGTAATCTTTTGCTTTTGCCTTTTTTCTAAATACAGAACATTCCTATTTTTAGAGTCTTTTTTTTTTTTTTTTTTTTTTTACTTGACTGAGAGGTCACCTTAGTTAATGACAGATTTTTTTTTCTTCCAAACTCTTTATATCAAATTTACTGGCAGTGAAGAGCAATGAATTATAGTTAGAAACACATTTTGCATGGTTGAAAGTGAATAACCAAATGTACCCAGCAGACAATTGTATTTCACTTAGTAGGTTTGACTTCTGTAAAAATGCTTTAGAAATAGCTCTCAAAACGTTTTTTAAATAAAAAGACATGCTTTATGCTATTCTGTTTGCAATATTTTTTTTTTCTCTTATGCTAAGATTCCTTTTTTGTTTTATAGATGAGATCACTGCCAGCTTTCGCAGGTTTGGACCTCTCGTTGTAGACTGGCCTCACAAAGCTGAAAGCAAGTCGTATTTTCCTCCTAAAGGTAATGCACTTAAAATGTCTCCACTGCCTGCCTGTTGGAGAGCTAGCATGACAGTTCAATAAAATTATGACAGCCTTTTAATTCTTGAAATAGCAGTTGGATTTTTTCCCCTAATTAAGAAAATATTTTATTGTTGATCATCTTTTTGTGTCTTACTGTTTCCACTTGGAGACTGTTCCCCCCAGGAGCACACTCATTGTTTTAGGGCATCTATTTATTATATCAACGGTGAGATTTTGTGAGTCTTGTGTGAGTGAACCTTGTGCTAAGTTTTCATTATTTGAGAGGAAAAAAATCTAGGATTTTGAGCAATGTCAGTGAGTGGAGAGGGAAAGATTATTTAGAGTCAAATATTATTTGTATCCCAGTGTCCTCTGGTTTTATAGGTCTTATAAAACCCAAACTTTGAAAACCTAGTGGCTGAAATATGACATTGTATGAAATTACCTTTATTCATGTCTGTCTTCAAAAAAAATTTTTTTTTAATGTTTATTAATTTTTGAGAGACAGAGACAGAGTGCAAGCAGGGGAGGGACAGAGAAAGAGGGAGACACAGAATCAGAAACACGCTTAAGGCTCCAGGCTATCAGCACAGAGCCTGGTGCGGGGCTCAAACTCCAAGCCCTAAGATCTTGACCTGAGCTGAAGTCAGACACTTAACCGACTGAGCCACCCAAGCACCCCTATTCATGTCTGTATTTTAAGTGACTTAGTGTGTTGAGGGGTGGAAGGTAAACTAGCAAAGAATTCTTCACGTGAACTCTTCCCTTATTTTTGGTAGGCTTTTTTGATAATTTACGAAGACCTGAAAATATATTACTTTGTTCATAGTCTGTAATTTCTGCAGAATTCAGGGAACTTTTCTAGTGATATTAGCTCTGGGTAAACTCCTAGAATTACATGGAAGAGTGTTTGGGGTTAAAAAGGAAGTTTTCTTCATCTGTAGCTATATTTCAAAGATGTGTTTCATCTCCAAAGAATTGTTTTTTTGATATGTATTATTGTGTAACATTATTCCTTCAAGAAGATGGAGTCAAAATACTTAGCTTTCCTGTGCTTTATACAGGAATGAAATTATAGCTTAACCTGGGAAAGGTCGGTGGCTTCTTCTTATGTCTGGTTTATTAGGTTTCTTTGCCACCTATATTTCTCCTTATTCTCTCAACAACCTGTGAAAATAATTACTCACTAAATATAAGGCTGTTTACTTTTAACATTTCCTTTTTAATTCTCTTCAAGAATTTTTAAAGTTAAAAAAATAAGTTTCATATTAAGCAGAAAAGATAAAAATCGCCAGCTGATTATTCTATTGAAGGAATGTATTCACCACCTTGTGGTACATGTATAGCACTGTGTATAAACACATGTTTAAAACATGTTTCTAGGGGCGCCTGGGTGGCGCAGTCGGTTAAGCGTCCGACTTCAGCCAGGTCACGATCTTGCGGTCCGTGAGTTCGAGCCCCGCGTCGGGCTCTGGGCTGATGGCTTGGAGCCTGGAGCCTGTTTCTGATTCTGTGTCTCCTTCTCTCTCTGCCCCTCCCCCGTTCATGCTCTGTCTCTCTCTGTCCCCAAAAAAATAAATAAACGTTGAAAAAAGAAAAAAAAAAACAAACATGTTTCTAAGAGTGCTAATAATTCCTTGAATCAGAGTAGTGTTATTTCAGTGAACGGATGAGTTCACCACACTGTGCCGCAGGTAATATGCTCTGTAAAGTCACATGTATTAAAAAATATTCCTAAGAGTACCAGTTGCATTTGAGCATTAAGGCAGTGTCATCTCACTGAAAGAATGTGTTCACTACACTGTGGTACATGTAGCACACTATCTAAAATTGCATGTGTGAAAGCTATTTCTAATAGTGCTAGTTGAAAAAAAATCATCATGCTGAGAAGGTATAAAAACACCTCTAGTATCAAAGGTGTCAGGTGATCTGATCATCATGAAAAATGAAGATAGGGGCGCCTGGGTGGCTCAGTCGGTTAAGCGTCCCACTTTGGCTCAGGTCGTGATCTCACAGTTCGTAAGTTCAAGCCCCACACGGGGCTCTCCACTCTTAGCATGGAACCCATTTCGGATTCTCTGTGTCCCTCTCTCTTTGCCCTTCCCCTGCTCTCTCTTTCTCTCTCCCTCAAATATAAACAAAAATGAAGATAAACCTGTATAGTCATGTCCAAAGAAAATTATCCAAATCTATATCTGACATAATCACTATATACATTTTATTAAATATCCTTCTGTTGTTTCTTTATGAACATAAACATTTATATGAAATTTTGCAATTACATAAATGGGATCACAGTGTGCATGCTGTTTAATAACCTGCATTTTCCCCTCAGCAATGTCAACATCTTTCTGTAAGAGACCTACATTATCTTACTGACTGTATTTGATTTAATCCATCCTGTTAATGGACACTTAAGTTGCTTCTAACTGTTTTGTCTCAGGGATCACACTTCAGTGAATATCCTTATGCCTTCATCTTTTTGTCCTTTATCATTACCTCTTAGGGTGAATTTCCAGAAGTGAGGTACATATTTTTTTATACAGATTGCAAAGCTGCCCTTAAGGAAAGTCATATATGGGGGTGCCTGGGTGGCTCATTTGGTTGTGTCCGAGTTTGGCTCAGGTCATGATCTCACAGCTTGTGAGTTTGAGCCCCATATTGGGCTGTGTGCTGACAGCTTAGAGCCTGGAGCCTGCTTTGGATTCTGTGTCTTCCTCTCTCTCTGCCCCTCCTCTGTTCTCACACACACACACACACACACACACACACACACACACTCTCTCTCTCTCTCTCTCTCTCTCTCTCTAAATAAGCGTTAAAAAGTTAAAAAAAAAAAAAAAGAAAAATCATATACGTTTATGTTCCCATCAATATTATCTGATTTGTAAAACTCAGTTTTATTCAATCTGAGGAAATGACTCTTTT
Source organism: Leopardus geoffroyi (assembly GCF_018350155.1). NCBI lineage: Eukaryota > Metazoa > Chordata > Mammalia > Carnivora > Felidae > Leopardus > Leopardus geoffroyi. Next base: position 52,930,358 of record NC_059334.1, on the reverse strand, counting down.
TCAATCTTTGCCTATCTGATGGTTAAGATAACATTCCCCCCACCCCCCCCTTTTGGGCATTCTTTTCTCTTTACTGGTCTTTGAATTTGTTTTACTTTTTTTGATTGACTTCTCATTTCTGTCTGGACTTTATATTGGAGTAAGGCACAGGAAGCGATCCAGTTATATTTTTCCTGGTAGCATGCCAATCATCTCAGTAGTCATTTATTGACTAATACATTTCTTTTCTCATTGATTTGAAGCATTAGAAATAAGTGTTGATTGAAATATTATCTCTCTCTCTCTCTTTTTTTTTTTAAGTTTTTCATTTTGAGAGAGAGAGAAAGTATGAGCTGGGGAAGGGCAGAGAGAGAATCCCAAGCAGGCTCCATGCTGTCAGCTCAGAGCCCAACATGAAGCTTGAACTCCCCGACTGTGAGATCATGACCTGAGCTGAAATCAAGAGCCAGACACTTAACCAGCTGAGCTACCCAGATACTCCTTGGAAGGTTATCTCTTCTCTTTTTCAGTGGAATGCATTAAGTTTTTCTGGAATCACTCTGTCCAGTGTGATAGTCACTAGCCACATGTAGCTAATGAGGGCTTGAAATAGGACTAATTTGAATTGAGACATGCTATAAGTGTAAAATATACACTGGATTTTGAAGACTTAGTTTTATAAAAAAAAAAAAAAAGTAAAAGATCTCATTAGCAATTTTGTTTTCATGTTAGAATAAGTTTTTGATATATTGGATTAAATAAAAAATATTAAAGTGAACTTCTCCAGTTTCTTTTTACCTTTTAAATGTAGATATTAGAAATTTTTGTTTTCTATTTTAAAGTTTATTTTGAGAGAGAGAGAGAGTGTGTGTGTGTGTGAGAGAGAGAGAGAGAGAGAGAGAGAGAGTGGAGGAAGGGCTGAGAGAATGGAAGAGAGAGAATCCCAAGCAAGCTCTGTGCTAACAGCCCAACTCGGGGCTTGAACCCATGAACCGTGAGCTCATGACCTGAACTGAAATCAGGAGTCAGACGTTTAACTGATTGAGCCACCCAGGAGACCCTAGAAAAAAATTTTGTTTTTAATTAATTAATTTATTAATTACACCCAAGTTAGCATATAGTGCAACAATGATTTCATGAGTGGATTCCTTAATACCTCTTACCCATTTAGCCCATCTCCCCTCCAGCAACCCTCTGTTTGTTCTCTGTATTTAAGAGTCTCTTATGTTTTTTCTCTCTCCCTGTTTTTATGTTATTTTTGCTTCCCTTCCTTTATGTTCATCTGTTTTGTATCTTAAATTCCTTATGTGTGTGAAGTCATATGATACTATTTGTTTTTCTCTGGCTAATTTCGCTTAGCATAATACCCTCTAGTTCCATCCACGTAGTTGCAAATGGCAAGATTTCATTCTTTTTGAGTGCCAAGCAATACTCTATTGTATATATATACCACATCTTCTTTATCCATTCATCCATTGATGGACATTTGAGCTCTTTCCATACTTTAGCTTTTGTCGACAGCACTGCTACAAACATTGGGGTGCATGTGCCCCTTTGAAACAGCATCCCTGTATCCCTTGGATAAATACCTAGTAGTGCAATTACTGGGTCGTAGGGTAGTTCTATTTTTAACTTTTTGAGGAACCTCATACTATTTTCCAGAGTGGCTGCACCAGCTTGCATTCCCACCAGCAGTGCAAAAGCGATCCTCTTTCTCCGCATCCTCGGCAACATCTGTTGGTGCCTGAGTTTTTAATTTTAGTCATTCTGACTGGTGTGAGGTGATATCTCATTGTAGTTTCGATTTGTATTTCCCTGATGATGACTGATGTTGAGCATTTTTTCATGTGTCTGTGAGCCATCTGGATGTCTTCTTTGGAGAAGTGTCTATTCATGTCTTTTGTCCATTTCTTCACTGGATTGTTTGTTTTTTTGGGTGTTGAGTTTGATAAGTTCTTTATAGATTTTGGATACTAACCCTTTACCTGATATGTTGTTTGCAAATACCTTCTCCCATTCTGTTGGTTGCCTTTTAGTTTTGCTGATTGTTTCCTTTGCTGTGCAGAAGAAGCTTTTTATTTTGATGAGGTCCCAGTAGTTCATTTTTGCTTTTATTTCCCTTGCCTTTGGAGACATGTTGAGTAAGAAATTGCTGGGGCTGAGGTCAAAGAGGTTTTTGCTTGCTTTCTCCTCTAGCATTTTGATGTCTTCCTGTCTTACATTTAGGTCTTTAATCCATTTTGAGTTTCTTTTTGTGTATGGTGTAAGAAAGTGGTCCAGGTCCATTTTTCTGTATGTTGCTGTCCAGTTTTCCCAGCACCATTTGCTGAAGAGACCGTCTTTATTCCATTGGATATTCTTTCCTGCTTTGTCAAAGCCATGTGTTAGCCATATGTTTGTGGGTGCCCCTAGAAAATTTTAAATTACATATGCGACTCATATTTCTATTGGAAATCACCTCCCTAAAACAAGGATCAGTAAACTACCTGTTTTTATATGGCCTGTAAGCTAAGGATGGTTTTTATGTTTTTAAGGGTTATAAAAACACACATGCAAGAATATGTAGCAGAGACCATATGTGGCCCTCAGATCCCTTTGAAGAAAGTTTGTTGACTCCTGCTCTAAAATAGTCTAGGGAGCTACTCATTTCGCTTCTGAGACATCCAGTGACGAAGGAGGCAGCCTGTATATTTTAAAGGAAGTCTGTATAGATATTAAATTTTGCTTTTCAGTTGAGTCAAATGCTTCCCTGAAATCTTTACCTACTGGTTAATTGTGTGCCATAAAGTAAAATATAATAAGTCATTATTGTACCATTTGTCTCTTGGTACTTAAAGGACTATGAGTTTCTCTTTAAGTCTTCTCTTTTGAAAGATAAATATTTTCACTTCTCTCAGTAATACCTTAAGTCTAGTGGTTTCTGTATCACCATTTTTCTCATCTGCCTTTTTTGTATATGTGTCATGTTTACAATATCCTACTTAAATTTGTTACGGAGAATTGAAGAGAGAACATTTGGGTTGGTCTGGGCAGTACAAAGTTAAGTAGTTCTATTAATTCCATGGTTTTTGATGCTATTCCTGTATAATAGCATATTAATAAAGAACTATGGAACATTAGATCTGGTGCCTTTATTCTACACCAGAGGTTGAGTGTTGAGATAGGCTGGTGACATCTAGGGGTCTCCCAATTCCCATCTGCAAGCTTGCATCGCAGATTGCCTTTCATGTGATTAGGGGTTAGGAAGACAAATAATTATTATACTGTTGGCTCCTGTTGTATTTTGCTTTCAGCTAAAATCTGAAGGTTGACCTGTTTTGAGAGGACCTAAAGAAATTTGATGTTATTCCAAGATTGAAGTAACTTTGAGAATCCATGTCCGTTACTTTGAATGTTGGGAACATCTAGGGAGTTCACCCCTATTCTTTTTTTTTTTTTAATGTTTATTTATTTATTTTGAGAGACAGTACTAGTGGGGGTGGGACAGAGAGAATCTCAAGCAGGTTCTGCACTGTCAGAACAGAGCCTGATGTGGGGCTTGATCCCATGGACTGTGAGATCATGACCTGAGCTGAAATCAAGAGTCAGAAGTTTAACCGACTGAGCCACCCAGGTGCCCTTCACCCCAACTGTTCTGTGCCTTCTTAATAATGCCCCCTTGTGCTATTTCTCCTTTTCCTTAAATTCCTTAGGTTTTAATTCAGATCCATGCCTTTTTGTTAATGCCCTTCATGCTGAGTGTACTTTTGTTTAGGTTGCCCTAGGTTGGCCATTACATACAGTTTGTTTGGCTATACATTTTGGTTTATGTGTAAGTAGAAAGCAAAACATAAACCATCTATTGAACCCTTCAGCCTTTCTCTCAGAAAGTATATGCCTAATGAAATACATATTCATTCATCTGGCAGGTTTACCTGTAGAGATAAGGAGTAGGGTTTGTAAAACTAACCATTTCAGTGGACTGTGGAGAGCTTAAAATCCATGTAGAGAAACAGTGTCCAGGCACATCAGTTGTCGTCTTAAGTATTGTCTGGCCGACACAATAGGAGGTAATGGAGTCTGGGGCTCTCTCCAGCACACAGACCACCAAGGTATTTGATCAGCCATTTGAGGATATGCAAAGTCCTGTGGATCACTTTGTGTGTAGGCCACAGCAGATAATTCCTTGTTGTTCTCTAGAGCACCACTGAGAACATGAAAGGTGGAGGAAGGCATGGAAGTCAGAATATGTGTTTTCATATTTGGTCTCAGACCTTATAACTTGTAGTCCTGTGGGGAAAATAAGAAATTAGTCAACTAATTACAAAAATAAACACAATTATAAACTGTAATAGTTCTGTAAAGGAAAAATAAAGAGTACAGTGACTCTAAAAAGTGGGCCTCAATTTAGAGGAGGGATGTAGAGAAAGCTTCTCTGAGAAGATGACAGCTAAACAGATCTGAAAATTGAGTACTTAGTCACAAAGTTAGGGAAGCCGTTTCTCGAGTGGAAGAGTACCATATGGGAAAGACTGAGTATGAAAGGGCTTTAGTACCTTTGAATAAACGAAGTGTGGTTGGAGTGTTAAAAAAGAGAAAATGATGTAAAAGAAAGAGCCTCAAAACAGAAGGATTTATTTTTCTTCCCTAAATTGACTTCATCCCCACAGAGAGCGGACACGAAGGCATTTGTGTGGTGTTTGTCTTTGGGGCGGAGGAAGAATGGAATTGAAATATCAGTTTAAAGTACTTTCAAATAGCTATTGATAAAATGGAAGTAAAATCTTGCTTTGTGTTTTCTACATTTAGTTCTTGATGATGAAAAGAAATCCAACGCTAGTCAAATTATTGAGGAAAAGTTTTCTGGGATCATCTTTGCATACTTTTTAGGTCTGCATTAGCAAAGTTGAAATTGTGAAGTCTGGAAAGAGAGGTTCTTCCATAACTTAGGGCATGAACCAAATCCCACATTCATACAGAATTGTAATAAATGACATTTATGTTTATAATAGCTTGGCTACAGGTAATTTGAAGACACTTATTGAAAAAGAATGGCAAAAGAACAGAATAAATGCAAACAGAGGGCTTAGGTCCTGATGCACATGATTATGCAGCATTGGGAATATCAATCCATCAAATATTTGTTGCTTGTCAATCTGTGGAAGAGTCTATATTTGGCCTTATGGGGGATCTAGAGAAGATTGCAGTTTCCTGGAGGAAACATGGAAACAACGGATATGAAATATTAAGTCATGGTAAAGAGCATGGATTCTAGAACTAGATTTGTGGGACTCCTCTACATATTAGTTGTACGACCCATAGGCATGCTGTTTAACCTTTCTGTGCCTTAGTTTCGTCACTTGGTAAAAGAGGGATAATGATAGTACCTATTTCAGAAGGTCATGATGGGGATTAAAATGAGTACGTAAGTCCATGTGGAGTGACTAAAGCATTCTCTGCATACAGTAGATATTATGAATGATACTGTAATTTTTTTTAAATACAGATCAATGTATGGTTAATGACAAGTGAGCAAAAAATACTCTCTGCATGCAGAAGAGAAGCAGATTGCTGTGGGCTGTACAAGACCTTGATCTTCAAAACTAGGCAGGAAAAGAATAGGCAGGAATTGCAGGGGGCTGGAATTATGATAATTAGGATGGCAAACCTTTACTAAGGGCTTGCTATGAGCAAGGCATTGGGTTACAATTTTCTAAATTATATTTAATCTTCCCAACTGCACAAGGTAGGCACCTTAGTGTTCCCATTTTATATAGAAGAAGAAACAGATTTAGAAGAGGGCAGTTTGTCCATGGTCATGTGTTAAGTGACAACAGGTTAGCCTCAGAGCCCAGCGCTCTTAAATATTGCACTCTACTATTCTCATTTGGGAATAAGGACAGCCCAGAGGTAGGCAGCAGGCTTAATTAAGGCAGGATTATGTGGTAGCTTGACTGCCAAACCTAGGACTTAGACTGAGTAACCAGTGATGAAGAATACAGGCTCTGGAGCAAGCTGCCTGCGTTGGATTCCTGTTCGCCTACTTGCCATATATGTGTCTGGGCTGGTTATTTTCCTAATTCTCTATTTAAAAAAAAAAACCTACAAAATGGAAATAATAATAGTATCTAGTTCTGTTTTGAGGATTAAATAAGAAAATGCACGTAGAATACTTTCATATTACCCAGATATTGGAGTCTTTTTTTTTTTTTTTTTTTTTTAAGCAAGGGAGAGGTTGGGATATTTTTCTTCGGTTTTGGTGTTTAGCCAGGGTCAGAAAAACTATTTAGGAATTTCCTGTAATCTAGCTTATAAGAAGTAATAAGGACCACAAAGACCCAAGATATTAGCATGGAGGTATTACTGGATTGGTGGCAGTAAGAGACCGGTGGGAGTGATCAGGATGGTGGCAAACTTGATGTTAGGGTTGTGTTAAAATTTCTCCCACTGAATGGGGGCGTTATAGTTCTCTTGAATGTAGGGGAGTCAATTGAGAGAAAACTAGTTTGGTGTGGTGATGATTTGACTAAAGACACATAGAGTTTGGTATGTCCTCACATCTGATCTGAGAGGAAATTACTAGTGGGCAGTGAGATTGCAGTTACATAGTTTGGGGAAAGAGACTGGCACTGGGGGCACACATCTCTTGAGAGTCATCTTTTTGGAGAGGAGGGAGAAGATGAAAAACAGATACTACGTAAATGTTGTTAGGAACCAGAAGGAAGAAGAGAACACATCAGGAGAGACCTGGGTGAATGAAGTACTAGGAGTATGTCTGTGGCCATGGAGGCGAAGGAAAGAAGCTTCAAGAAAGAACATCAGCATCATTAGCTATTGCAGGGTTACTAAGAAGACCTCCATGGAATAGAAATAAGTGTGGGCCTCTTGTCAAGTACATGATCATAGGAATTTCTATTGTTATCTTAATTCTAGGTCTTAGTATACATTGTAATGAAGTAGGAAAACCAGAGCAAAGCAATCTAGTTTGTACTGAACAAGTGTTACCTTTATAAGTAAGAATAATCCTGCTTCCCCAGCAGAACCAACCGCCATTATTTTTTGTTTCCTTCCAGTCTCCCTCTATTCATACATATCCTTTTTTGTGGGCGGGGAGGGGGGGGTGTAATTTTAGCAAAGATACAGTTTTCTATCCTCCTTCTTCCCTGCCATGTTACTACATAATTTTCATATTTTTCAAGAGTCTGCCTTACCTATTGTTATACCATAATTTACTTGCTTATTGGTCATTTAGGCTATTATAAATAATGCTCCTGTTAATATGTCCTTGTATGTGGCTTTTTCTTTCATAGTGTTTTCTTTAGGATAGATTTGCCTAAGCTTAACTGGAGTTAAAGAAATGAAAATCTTAATGACTCCAGATTCCATATGCTTCCCAAAGCATATGGGATTCCATGGCTTCCCAAAGCAAATTTCCCTATGTAGTTTATACTAATTTGGACATCTGCAGCCCCACTTTTGCTTACTTCTAAGTTAGATAGATGGTACATTACAGTTGTGGACTTACCTTTTGCCTATATGTTTGGAATATAATGGACTCCTGCAGAAGCCAGAAACCACATTGGTATGAATCTTCTACTGGAAGCATTTAAACCTTTCCTCTCAGGTCTCATCTGTTGAATCTTGGTCATCATCTATGGTTCTCTCCCTTACCCACTCTGACTACACTGACTTCTTTGCTGTTCCTTGAGGCCCACTCAGGTCCCTCAGGGCTTTAGTACTTTCTTCTGTCTGAAACTGTCTTTTCCCAGATTTCTGAATGGGCTATTGACCTCTTCCCTTAGACAGACCTCTACTCAAATGTCACCTTAACAGAAGTATCTTTCCTGATTTCCTTATCTAAAATAGAAGTCTTTTTATATTCTATCTTCTATCTTCTTGCTCTCTTTCCCTCTTACCTTCATTTTATTTATTTTTGACTTCATTTTATTTTTCTTCAAAGTGCTTATCATGATCTGGAAAACTTATGTGTTTTTCTGTCTGTTTTCTGGATCAGAATGTAATTTTTATGAGAGTAAGGTGTTTTTATGTTTTGTTCACTGCTCTATGCCCAGTACCTTGCATACCTGCCTCAGTAGCTGGCCCTTAGATATTTGTTAAATGAATGAATTTTATCTTTGCAAATGATGAGTTCACTCCTAGAGTACTAGAGCAGAAGTCTATCACCTTTTAGAGCTGGGAAGTTCCCTAAAGATCATTTTAATACAATCTTCATTTTAAATGAGATTCGAAGAGGTGAGGTGTCTTTTCCTAAGAGCGCACAGCTTAGTTATCAGACAGACTTGGACCTAGCAGACCAATAATTCATGCTGTTTTATCTGGTGAATTATAAAGGAAATAGTTTTTATTTGTTTGACTAGTATGTATCATGTGTGGGAAAGGAACATTGGTTTAAACTTGGACTTTAGGGGCGCCTGGGTGGCGCAGTCGGTTAAGCGTCCGACTTCAGCCAGGTCACGATCTCGTGGTCCGTGAGTTCGAACCCCGCGTTGGGCTCTGGGCTGATGGCTCAGAGCCTGGAGCCTGTTTCCGATTCTGTGTCTCCCTCTCTCTCTGCCCCTCCCCCGTTCATGCTCTGTCTCTCTCTGTCCCAAAAATAAATAAACGTTGAAAAAAAAAATTTAAAAAAAAAATAAATAAATAAACTTGGACTTTATTAAATTCTAAGATTTAAACATAATTGATAAAGTATGCTGTTATTTACAAGACTGGATTTTATATAAAAATCAGCAACGTAAGTTGTATGACCCATGAAATAGTTTCACAGCTATTTAAAAATGAAAGTGCTGCTTGGCTTTTTCCTGAATTCTTCTGTTCTGTTGGTCACACTCACATAACGGTATTTCCAAGATCTGGTTTAGGCTGATGCTGTAGCTAGGAGCATGGGATTACATCCCGTATAGCTTAACCATGGGAGTCTGCCTCTTGGGTGATGCCACACCATTACTGCACATAGGTGCACTGCTTTGTAATTGAGTTCTTTGACTACAAAGGTCAGAGGTTCTCTTGTACTACGTCAAATTAGGGATGTGGTGAAAGCCGCAGAATAGAAGCTGTGCTAGAACCAGGTATCATGGAGGTGTCATGCTAGGGAGTCAAACAGTGGGAGCTATTATTTCTTCGTTGTTCATATTCTGCCATTATCATGACTCAGCTTTTCTCTGCATGTGTGCTCGTCTCAGGTTATACTTCCAGTGGGAAAACTGTTTTTATATTTCTAGTAGAATTCCAGAAAGAGGGAATCTGATTGGCCCAGTTCATTTTTTAACACCTAGGTGTGACATAGGCCATCCTAAAGACAGTGGCCATAGAGTCCTTGACTGCTTAATAAAGAAACAGCTTAGCTCTGCTTCTGTGAACGTGACTACTAGGAAGATAAGTTGGGCATGAAAAGATTTTATGATGATAAAGGGCTCTTCCTGGGAGAATAGCCCATGTCCAAAGATGCTGTCACTAGAGCTACAAAAAATTGTCTGCCCACCCTGAGCCTTCTCCCCTTCGTTTTATACTACTAAGCAGCTGCTCTTGATAACACTAGTAGTCTCACCTCTTGCAGTGGGACTGGGGCCAGGGAGAAGAGCTGGCATCTCCTGGGCAGTGAGTACAGCTGCAGTACCACTGTTTACAGAGACTTCTGGGACAAAGGTGAGGACAGCAGCCAGCTGCAGATGTTGGACAGGAGATTAGCCACGTGGCTCTAAAACTGTGTTCACAAGTTGGTGATGCTGGCAGTGGAGTGCAGGAGGCTGTCCCAGCCCAGCTGGGCAGCCAGTTTCAGTTCTGGCAGTCCAGGAACACAGGATTCAGGTGCACAGCAGGGTGAAGGGGAACAGTAATAGGCATCCAGATTTATGCAAGAATGACACATACCTTTCAATCTGCTGATTCCTGCCCACCTTGAATAAAGTGTGTACTTCTGAGTGGCTGTTTTTTCTGGTGATCATCATGTATTGCTTCTGCACTGGCCAGGCTGGCTTGACCTAGGGACCAGGTCATGCAGTAATGGAAGGGTATACAATACCAGCGTGGTTTGTGAACCTGGCACAAGCCAGGCCACATGGGTTTCAGATTAGCTTTTCTGCAGCCAGCTAAAGAGATACTGTTTGAAGAACAGGAAAGAAGACTCTGCTTTAAATGGACAAAAATAAATCATTGTGAAGCTGTATAGGCTGGATTCATGGCATCTATTTCTTTTTCCTTCAGTTTATCTGAATCTGGCTTTGGAAAGGAAAGTTTTCAAACTTCACATTTTTTTCCCTTGTAGTATAACTTGAATGGAAATAAGTCAGTGTTGTTTTAGGCCCGTATTCCAAGTTTTTCCACCTTCTGAGTTACATAAACTGATCCAAGTTAGGAAACGAAAGGGTTTTAGCCTGCACTTAACCTTTTGCAGTTTGTAAGCTTTTGAGTAATACTTTGCTTTTTTTCTTTTTTTAAGCAGATCCTAGCTTATAATACTCATACTCCTTAGTGAATTCCGTATTTTAATATTTAATTGATTGAATTTCATTCTCAGGAAGGATTTTCTTATAAAATGGAAATATATAAAGTGGAAACTGTACTGCAGGGCAGCAAGAGTGGGCTTTTTGTTTTGTTTTGTCCTGTTTAGACAAGGGGCAGTATCCTATTATTGCTTTTAAAATCTTAGCCCACCCTCAGTTTAAAGTGTTTTATTAAACACCTATCTCTTTTGCATTGTATTGAAGGTGAATAGTAAGAGTCTTTGATTTCAAAGCAGTTATAGTTTGAAGGACTGTATAGAAAGGAGTAGGCAGGGGAACCTGGGTGGCTCAGCCGGTAAAACATCGACTTCGGCTCAGGTCATGATCTCATGGCTCATGAGTTCGAGCCCTGCATCAGGCTCTGTGCTGACAACTCAGAGCCTAGAGCCTGCTTCAGATTCTGTATCTCCCTTTCTCTGCCCCTCCCCCGCTGTGTAAGGAGACAAAGCCTGAGCAGCCATATAAATAACAGAACCATCTTGTGCTCTGTCACAAACAGTATCTGTTGTGCCAAGTCCAGGCAGAGGTGCTATGAAAGGGGTGGGGTGCACGGGGAGATGCTTGTTGAGCTCAGAGAAGCCAAAAACATCCCTGATGAGAACTTTGTTTGGAAGAGAGTAGCTCTCAGGAACTGAAATGGAAGGCACGAAGTTGACAGGCTGAGGCTGAGTGAATGTTTTAGCAAAGGGTGTAGATTGGGACAGAACTTGTTGACAGGAATTGGATGAGCAAGTGAGACCAAGAGAGGATAGGTTAGTTGAAAAGGTTTGGAGGGGCGCCTGGGTGGCTCATTGGTTAAGCGTCAGACTTCGGCTCAGGTAATGATTTCATGGTTCCTGGGTTCAAGCTCCACGTCTGGCTCGAGATCTGTGCTGACAGCTCAGCCTGGAGCCTGCTTCAGATTCTTTGTCTCCCCTCTCTCTGCCCCTCCCCCACTCACACTCTGTCTCTCAAGAAAATGAATAAACATTAAAAAAATTAATTTAAAAAAAAAGAAGAAAAGGTTTGGAATGGGAAACTGAGAGGATCTGGTAAAAAAAATTTGAAAGCTGAGAACAAAGACTTGGGTTGTCTTTTAAAATAAAACGGAAGCTTTACTCAAGTCTTCCGTCTTGAGAAGGAGAAATGGTGGCAAAGAGAAAACCTATTGGCAGCAGCATCAGGAACTCACCAGAGGATTATTAAGGTACGCGGAGGAGGGGAAATTAGATTGTCAAAGTTCAAGCCCTCTACAAGCAGGGTTGGGCCAAAGCTTCATCTATAGGGAAGTGCCTAGACTAAAAGTTGTCTGATGCTGAATGGGGGAGAGTAACAAGCAGTGGGTCAAGAGCTGGGGGTTTGTGCACTCAGATGTGGGCCGCAGTTACTGGCTATATGACACTGAGCTAGTTATATAATCTCTGAGACTCAGTTTACTCATCTGAATGATACTCATTGGGTTATTAAATGGATTATGTGAAGTCTACATACACACCGACACAGTACTTAGGCTTAATAGGTGTTAAATAATATTAGTGTCCTTCCCCCAGATAAAAATGTAATGCTCAGTAATAATAAAACCACCTGACTAGTTTGACCAGTTTCCTCCCACATCCCCAGTCTGGTCTCTGTTTTCATGGTCAGGTGCTTGTTAGAACTGACTGTGACTAGAATTGACAGACCGGCAGACTTCACAAGGACCTCTTTATGTAGGAAATGTGAGGTTATGTAAACAGAGCAGGTTTTAAGCCCAAATGCCCCAGGTCACGGCCCTGGACTGCAGGACTTTGCTAAGAACATAGGAAGTAGATTGCCAATTTTCAACTCTCAGGTGGTTCTACCCATCAAACTTGTTTTCTTGTTCATTCCCACCTGCCCCTATCCCTGCCTGCCAAGCCAGAAATCCACGAAGAAACATTTACTAGTGCAATAGAAAACACAAAACAGGCTAGAACCAAAATGTTTGAGCTTCAGCCTTGTATAGTAAATATAGTCAAAGAAATATGTTTAGTTCTGAATCCACGGGAAATGTTCAGGAATTCAAGGACTTGGGCAGTATCTGCAGAGTCATCTCTACATCTTTTTTTTTTTTTTTTAATGTCTTTTTTTTTTTTATTGATTTCTGAGAGAGAGAGAGAGAGAGAGAGAACACGAACTAGTGGGGGAGGGGCAGAGAGAGAGGGAGACACAGAACCTGAAGCAGACTCCAGGCTCTGAGCTGTCAGCACAGAGCCTGAGTCCAACTCAGGGCTTGAACCCAGAAACTGTGAGATCATGACCTGAGCCAAAGTCGGACACTCAACAGACTGAGCCACCCAGGCGCCCTTCTACATCTTAACTTAGGCTAATTCCTTCCCTTGGAATGTCCTCCATTTTTTCAACTATGTCATACCATCGAGATCTGCTACAGAAAGACTTCCCTGATTTCTCTATCCAGGTCTTCACTGAAAGATATGTCTTCTTTCTATGAAGTCCAACTTCTACAAATACTTAAAAAAATACTTCTTAGAATCCTTAATGCATTGTTCCTAGAATAGAGTTCTCTATGTATTTATTCTTCATGACTTTCTTGTACTAGCTTATAAATTCCTTGAGAACAAAGTCTTGCTTATGTCTGCATTCCTCTGAAGTGCCTAGAGCACATAGTAAGTGTTCAGTAAATTTTGGAAATCAGATGTTTTCATCCAAGAGGGAAAATGAATAGGGAATCCAGTTCAGAGACCTACAGTGTTCTCCAGGCAGCAGGCCGGGAGTTGGTGAGGTGCTTCAGCTCTTCCCACCCAGTGCCCTCAATCCTGTACTCTAATTAATGACCTCTAGTCTCTGTTTTCCAAATGAGCCAACCCTTTGACCTTGTGTGCCTTGGCCTGCACTATCCTGAACTTGGAATGCTCTTATTTCCAGGAAGACTAATTATCCTCCAGTTCATACGTGGCCTTTGTTCTATGGCTTTCCCTGATGTTTTGACACCTCTGCTCCATTTGTCTTTCATCAGTGTTCTGTAGGACAGACACACCCCCAACATAATACATTTCATGGTGTTCCTTAGTCATTTATTTATAGGTTGGAATTTTCTAGGACAGGGTTCTTCCTTGGCTTCTTTGTCTTTGTAGCTTCCTTGCCTAGCTTCATGCCTTATACCTCATAAATACTTTTGGTTCTATTGCATTGAATCCAAAGACAAAGACGCCTGAGGCAAACCAGGTAAGTCTTCTGACCTGATTGCCAAGGTTAGTAAGAATGTTTAGAACAGACTCTGTGGCAAAAAGTGTCTGAACTCAGGCAGCTGTGGCTGGAGAGGTGCCCTTCAGGCCTGTCTAGGAAGGTCACAAGAAATCAGGGAGCCTGGATTCTGTGCAAGGAGAGATCTCTTTCTCATTCTGTGTGTGTGTGTGTGTGTGTGTGTGTGTGTGTGTGTGTGTGTGTGTGTCTGTTCAGACCATGGATCTTTCCTTCTGGGACTGATCTCACTTAATCAGAAACTGACTGTCCCTTGGTCAGCTGTTTTATGAATGTAGCAGTGGTTTGGGGCACTGCCCTACAACCTGAAATTGTTTTTCCATTGCAGTTGATACTTGAAACATATAAATCACTAAGAGCGTTAGTTGATTTTAAGAACTGTTGGGTCTTTAAAAACACCCAAACAGCTTTTTAGAGAATGGGAGACTATATTACTGTCTTCCCCAGAAAGACCTGGTGATTTTTAATTTTTTTCCTACAAATTTTTATTTTAAAAAATTTCAAGCCTACAAAAAAGCTGTAAACCGTAGGAATAATGCAACAAACACCTATATAGGCTTCCTCTAGATTCACCAGTTGTCCGCATTTTGCCACATTTGCTTTCTCTTTTTTTCTCTTTCTGTGTGTATAGTTTTCGGTTATAGACATCAAGACCTCTCACTCCTAAGTGCTTCTGCATGTGTCTCCTGTAACAAGAAATATCCAGATTGTTCTAGTAATGTCCTTTAGAGCTGTTTTTTTTATCTAATATTCAAACATTTAGTCTTAACATCCAAATACAGTCTTACATTTAGTTGTCATATCTTCCTACTGTCCTTTAATTTAGATAGTTCCCTAAGCTTTTTATCTTCTGTATCATTTGATGGGTCAGTGTCAGATGTTTTATAGAATGTCACTTAATTTGGAATTAATCTGGTTGTTTCCTCATAATGAGATTCAAGTAAAGCACTGTCAGCAGGAAGAGTATGTAGATGATGTGCTGCACTAAGAAGGACATAGTACAGGAGTACATGTTAAGTCAGTTAACATAGTGCATGTTAAATCAGTTTGCCCTGTTGTTGGTGATGTTAAGTTTGATCATTTGGTTAAGATGTTGTCTGCCAGATTCCTTCTTTTCTTTTCTTTTCTTTTCTTTTCTTTTCTTTTCTTTTCTTTTCTTTTCTTTTCTTTTCTTTTCTCTTTGAGAGAGAGAGAATGAATCTCAAGCAGGCTCTACACTCCATGCAATGCAAGCCCCAGCACAGGGCTCGATCCCATGTCCCTGGGATCATGACTTGAGCCAACATCAAGAGTTGGACACTCAACTCTCAGCCACCCAGACACTCCAGGATTCCTCCATTTTAAAAGTGCCTTTCCCTCCCTTTGCAAATACTGAATAATCTGTAAAATGATACTTTAAGAGTATGTTGAATATCTTGTATCCCTTCCCAAATTCACCCAGTGGTTTTAGAATCCACTGATGATTCTTGCTTAACTCAATTATTACTGGGACGATGATATTCATTTTGTTAAAATCTTATTTAATTTAGTGAGATCTGCTCTTTAACTCCCTCAAGTACCTTCATTCTAAATACACAACCTAAAAATACATTGAAAGCCAATAAGCATCTTTATTAAATATGACAATTTGACCTAAATAAAACTAAATCTAAACTTCTGATGATTTTGAAGTTCATCATTTCAGTTCTTCTTAATATAGTTTTGTGGGCTTTATTTAGAGCAAATATATATGCATAGACCTTATATTTTAGGACTGAAGCACAGGTGACCACTTTCTGCTACTTTCTACCATTTCTGTGAAATGATCACTGTAACAAAGGTAACAATAAATATATAATAACTAGGCCAGTCCCTATTTGCTAATAATATTGAAATTTTTGCCTCATCATTTTTAGGTGAGACAGTATAATAGATATATAATAAGAATGAGGACTCCAAAAGCTGATGTAGGTTTTAATTCCAAATTTAATCTCTAGGTTTTAATCTCTGAGGTATCCCTTAACCTCTTGGAGCTTCAGTTTCCTTGTCTGTAAAATGATAATAATAACACCTGTATTTACCTCATAGAAGAACTGTGAGGATGAAAAGAGCTGACAGATGTAAAGTGTTTATTATTAGCAAAGTGCCTGGCGCACTGTAAGCACTTAGTAACTGGTGTTTGTGGTGGTGAAGTTGGTGGTGATTGTTATGGGGATCAAGTATAAAAAATTATAACATGAAAAATTATGTATTTAAGAGCTCAGAAAGCATTGTTTTTGACAGGTAGCCAAGAACATTTTGGAGGTTGTCATACTTAGTGTGTTCTCAGGTATTAAAAGAAAAATAATCTTTTAATTAAATTTACCCTGCAAAAACCTGGCCAAATAAAATGGAATAATCCCAATTGAGTCCCCCCTCCCCCCACAACCCCATACCTGCCTGTTCCTCTTTACCCTGGAGTAGTGTGGTCAGTCCAGGCTTGTCCAAAAATCTCTCACTGTTGTACCCTTCCTCCCCCAACCTATTTGGCACCAATGGGAAAGGGAAAGCAAGCAATTTCCTGCCACCCATTCTGCCCAACCCAGAGTCATGATGCTGATAGTGCTAAGAATTCCTATTGCTTCCCTTGGAGCCCATAATTCCATCCACAGACTGGCTCTGAGTTGAGGACCTCCCATAGCTCACAACATCTCTGAAGCCCCGCCACACTCCTCAGGTATGTGGCAAACAAGACCGCCATTTCTGAAACTTGAGTTTTATGATCCTGTTATCTCTTACTGGCTCAGAGGGTAAGGGAGAACAGGAGAGCTAATACTTTTTTTGCCAAGCTTTTATATATATATATACCTTTCATACTAATAGAAGAACTTGCCAACAGTGACAGTTTGAGGAGCTTGATTTGTAGGCATAATAGGCTTTTATTTAAATTTTTTTTAATGTTTATTATGAGAGAGAAAGAGACAGAGTGTGAGTGGAGGAGGGGCAGAGCAAGAAGGAGATGCAGAACCTGAAGCAGGCTCCAGGCTCTGAGCTGTCAGTACAGAGCCTGACATGGGGCTCAAACCCACCGACCGTGAGATCATGACCTGAGCCAAAGTCAGATACTTAACCAACTGAGCCACCCGGGTGCCCCAGATAGTCTTTTATTTAAAGAATGTATTAGAATCAGCAAATAATATCACATCTGATAATTCTGTCTCCTGGTGGAGATGGCTAGTGATATATGAAAGCAAAATATTCAGTCACTTTTATCATTTGTTTATGGTAATGTTCAGCCTGTTATTCAAATAGCTTTAAAGTTTTTCTTTAGTATCTAGATTACTGCACTTTATTCACCAAACACTTGGAAATGCCCAGTGGAAACTGCATATCATTAATTTGAACTCTAATTTTTATAACGAGATTGTATGCAAAACTCAGTTTTACATATCACACAAGTAACTGAAAATGCAGAAAAAGAAAAATTGACACTTGCACAATACCTGGTTTACAAAGTACCTTTATGTGTGTTATTTCATAACCTACAACATCTCTGTAAGATAATGAGGACAAAGACTTATTTTTTTTTTCACTTTACAGAGAAAAGAGCCAAGACTCAGAAAGTTTAAGTTGATTTTCAAGTTCATGGTTCCATCATTTGCTAGGTTACTTTGAACAACTTGCTTAATCACTCTGTGCAATTTCTTTAACTGTAAAACAACTAAAAGTAATGCCTACCTTATAGGATGTGTGTGATGATGAAAGAATGCACTCAGAATAGTGCCTGGTGCATAATAGATGCTCAATAAATGCTAGCTATTATTACACACAGCTAGTAAATGTTAGGACTTAGATCTAAATCCAGACCTTCTGACTCCTAGTCCAGAACTCTTTTCATAGTACCATGTGGAATTCGACTTTTCGCAAATAATTGATTTAATTTTCATCTCACATTGACCTTGTTATTCTAGAAGGAATCTTTTTCTACTTTGTTTGCTTTGACCTTAAACTTCTGAAGATCAAAAGGGAAATATGTTTGAAGGATTCTTCATTCCTGATTTGTTTTTAATACTCTTGATTTCTGTTGTCATCTGGGTTTGGTTGACCTTGAGGTATCAGAAGGTGTTTTTAGTAGGTGAAGGTACTGTTCATGAGTGATTTGGGATGTCTCTGGTGAATTTTGTTTTGGTTAGAAAGCCCAACGTAGGAAGTAGGGTTGAAGGAAATTGTTGAACTTGAGTCACACCGCTTTGTAATGCTAAGAGAGTATTGTCATTACTGCGAGTGGCAGCTTGCTGGTGAGGGAGTAGAGATGATTTATTATAAAAGCTGACTTGCTATAAAAGTTATCCTGAAGAAGTTGGTTAAATGTTATGGGCCACTGTTTGGGAAAGGAAAAGAAGCTGTTTGTAGATATTTTTCTCAGTAATAATATTTGTGGTAGGCTTTTACTTGCAACTCCTCATTGTTTATACTCTAATGCTAATGGTGACATTTATGGCTGTGAGAGAGGCATGACTGAAGATCTGCCCACTTTTGTGGTAGCTACTCAGCTGCTATGGGGAGACACTCCCTCTCCTCTGATGCCCAAGTTGAGATCTGTGCAGGATTTGATGTGGAAGATTTCAGAGGGTGTACAGTGATGTGCCAGAAAAATGCGGTCAGCCTGGTGGCCTTCTGGTGGCAAGGAGCTGGAGAAAGCCTCAGCTCAGTGAGCATGCCCCATCCCCAGGCCTTTTTGATATGCCTGTGCATAATGTACACAGATGGGGCCCTCTCCAAGAACAAGATAGCCTGTGTGCCTCTTAGGACCTTTGTGGACCATCTGTACCAGGATTTCACATGGTGAGCCAGGAGGTTTGAGAGGACATGCTGAGACCTCCTCTTTATGATTTGCATTTTTTAACCCACTCATCTCTAATATTCACTTTGGCAAGTGGAATTAATGTTCTCACATTAAATGAAAACACTGAATTTTTAATAGATTCCTTGGGGCTTGGTGATAGTTTGATACTGTTTCCAACAGAGAAAAGATACGAAGAAATGATATTTTTTTCTAGTTTGCAGTTAGGTTTTATTTTTCTTGCCTAGCCACCTGCTGAATCCTCTGACCCATCTAGCCTGGGAGCAGAGCCCAGAAAACAGCTCTGGGTCCTATCACTTAGGCAGCCTCCCTGTTGTATCTACATACCCACTCCCATGGGCTTGGTGCTGTCCCCTGTGCGCTGGCTTCAGCCGGTTGCATTGGCCACTCTTGGTGTGCCAGGTAGTGGTTGATCTGTTTCCTTCTGTGTTTGCTTAGATGGTAGTGATTGACATTTTTGTGCTGTATTCGCTTGGATACTTTGTATAGTTTCCCAAAGAATTGGGAAAAAAGATTTTTTAAAAAGTACCCATTATTCATTATCTATTGCTACTGTCATTATGTGCTGCCCGGGACTCCCAAGAGCTTTGCTTCTAGGCCAGTTGATTAATATCTTTGTTTGATGTGTGAGAATCTTCTGAATTTGGAAGTTCTTATCCTTCTCTGCCATTTACACCTTTCTGGCACCAGAGTAGAACCATATTGGTGATGGTTTTTTTGTTTTGTTTTGTTTTGTTCTGTTTTTGTTTTTGTTTTTGTTTTTTTTGTTTGTTTTTTTTTTTTTTTTTGAGATCAGCAGCAGGGCTGGGAGTGGAGGTGACAGCTGAGAGACTTAGCAAAGCTAGAGGGGTTGCAGAGAGGCCAAATAGTTGGATACTCAAGCTTAGACTAGCTCATGATGGGCCTTTGCTCAGCTGCCATTCATGAATGCCAGCATGGCAGCAGATGCTAGAATTGGTCCCTTGAACGTCTGTTGATCTCTTTGAAGTCTTGGCTGATTCTCTCAAGTCAGAGTCCTTGCTCCTCTGGGCTACCATGGCACTTTTTGTTCCCACGTATCTCCTTCAGCTTTGTAGCAAATAGTTAATTGTCTAAATGTCTGTTTCTTCTACCACATAAGTCTCTTGACAGTAGGAACCTACTCTCTTCCATCTCACTTTTCTCATAAGCCATAGATTGTATCCTACTTGTAATAGTTGCTCAGTAAATCTTACTGAATCAAAGTGAACAAACTGGCTGTCTCTGTGGAAGTTCTGCAGCTAGTATCCATGTTTATTAGTTGTATACTCTGTCATGAGATAAGAGTGTATCCTTAGAGAAAGAAAGCATCATCATCAGAAATAACATGTAAATATACATGTAAATATAACACGTAAATAACCCTACGTTATTATTGGGCCTTTTGGGGAGGCAGCTTTTGTTGGGCTATAATTCACACACCATACAGTTCCCCCCATTGAACTTGTAAAATTCAGTGGTTTTCCTTATGTTCACAGAGTTATGCCACCATCACCACAATCAATCTTAGAAAATATTTATCATCCCCAAAAGAAACCCTGTACCTATTCCCTCTAGTCCTTTAGCCCTAGACAACCATTAATCTATTTTTTGTCTCCATAGATTTGCCTATTCTGGACATTTTATATAAATGGAATCATACGATATTTGTGCCTACCTTTTCACTTGGCATAATATTTTCAAGGTACCTCCATGTTGTAGTATGTTTCAAACCTAAAGCTTGGTGGAAGTTAGAGGGCAGGTGATGCTTGTTTTTTGACTAGTGGTTGTGGCTCAGGCCAGTGATGAGTCTGCCTGCTCTCAGGAGGACCAGATCTATAGGTATACTATGCAGATATTGTGGGTTCAGTTTCAGACCACCACAATGAAGCAAATATTTCAATAAAGTGAATGAAATGAATTTTTTAGTATCTCAGTGCATATAAAAGTTATGTTTATACTGTAGTCTGTTAAGTGTGCAATAGCATTGTGTCTAAAAATCTGCATACCTTAATTAAAAATGACTATTGCTAAAAAAAAAAAATGCTAGCCATCATCTGAGCTTTCTGTGAATTGTAATTTTTTTTTGGTGGAGAATCTTGACTCAGTGTTCATGGCTTCTGACAGACCAGGGTGGTGGTTGCTAAAGGTTGGTATGGCTTTGGAAATTTCTTAAAATAAGACAACTTTGTCACACCAAAACAAATTATTTCTCTGTGGCACACAATATTGTTTGATAGCATTTACCCACAGTAAAGCTTCTTTCAAAATTGGGGTCAGTGCTCTCAAACTCTGCCTCTGCTTTTATCAGCTGTTTATGTAATATTCTAAATCTTTTGTTATCATTTCCACAGTCTTCACAGCATTTTTGCCAGAAATAGATTCCATCTCAAGAAACCATTTTTTTTTTTGTTGTTGTTGTTGTTCACCCATGAGAAACAACTCCTCATCTGTTAAGGTTGTATCATGAGATTACAGCCATTTAGTTACATCTTCTGGCTTTACTTCTAGTTCTCTTGCTGGTTCTACCACGTCTGCAGTTACTTCCTCCACTGAAGTCCTCAGCCTCTCAAAGTCATCCACAAGGGTTGGGCTCAACTTCTTCCAAACTTCTGTCATGGTGATATTTTGACCTCTTCCCATGGATCACGAATATTCTTTTTTTTTTTTTTTTTTTTTTTTTAATTTTTTTTTTTTTTTTTCAACGTTTATTTATTTTTGGGACAGAGAGAGACAGAGCATGAACGGGGGAGGGGCAGAGAGAGAGGGAGACACAGAATCGGAAACAGGCTCCAGGCTCCGAGCCATCAGCCCAGAGCCCGACGCGGGGCTCGAACTCACGGACCGCAAGATCGTGACCTGGCTGAAGTCGGACGCTTAACCGACTGCGCCACCCAGGCGCCCCGACGAATATTCTTAATCACATCTAGAATGGTGGATCCTTTCCAGAAGGTTTTCAGTTTGCTTTGCCCAGATCCATCAGAGGAATCGCTGGTGGCTACAGCCTTATGAAATGTATTTCTTAAATAATAAGACTTGGAGCACACCTGGCTGACTCATTTGGGGACGCATGTAACTCTTGATCTTGGGGTTGAGTTTGAGCTCCACATTGGGTGTAGAGATTACTAAAAAAAAACAAAAACAAAAACAAAAATAAAAAACAAACAAAAACAAACAAAAAAGGAACAAACTTAAAAAAAAATAATAAGACTTGAAAGTTGGGGGTGCCTGGATGGCTCAGTTGGTTGAATGTCCCACTTCGGCTCAGGTCATGATCTCGAGGTTCACGAATTCGAGCCCCACATCGGGCTCTGGGCTGACTGCTCAGAGCCTGGAGCCTGCTTTGGATGTTGTGTCTCTCCCTCTCTCTGCCCCTCCCCTTTTCACACTCTGTCTCTCTCTCAAAAATAAACAAACATTAAAAAAAAAAAAAAAGACTTGTAAGTTGAAATGGCTTCTTGATCCATGGGCTGCAGAATGGACATTCTGTTAGCAGGCATGAAAACAATATTCATTTCATTTTACATCTCCATCAGCGCTCTTAGGTGACCAAGTGCATTGTCAATAGGCAGTAACATTTTGAAGGGAATCTGTTTTCCTGAGCAGTAGGTCAACAGTGGGCCTAACATTTCAATAAGCTATATTGTAAACAGATGTGCTGTGAACTAGGCTTTATTGTTCCTGTATTATAGAGCACAGGCAGAGTAGATCTAGCATGATTCTTTTTTTTTTTTTTTTTTTAATTTTTTTTTTCAACGTTTATTTATTTTGGGGGCAGAGAGAGACAGAGCATGAACGGGGGAGGGGCAGAGAGAGAGGGAGACACAGAATCGGAAACAGGCTCCAGGCTCTGAGCCAACAACCCAGAGCCTGACGCGGGGCTTGAACTCACGGACCGTGAGATCGTGACCTGGCTGAAGTCGGACGCTTAACTGACTGCGCCACCCAGGTGCCCCAGATCTAGCATGATTCTTAAGGCCTGTAGGATTTTCAGAATGGTCAGTGAGCATTGATTTCAACTTAAAGTCACCAACTGCATTAACCCCTAACAAGAGAGTGAGTCTGTCCTTTGAAGCTTTGAAGCTTGGCATTGAAGCTTTGCTATGAAAGTCCTAGATTGCATCTTCTTCCAATAGAAGACTGTTTCATCTACATTGAAAAACCTGTTTTTTAGTGTAGCCCCCTTCGTGAATTAACCTTAGCTAGGTCTTCTGGATAACTTCTGCAGCTTCTACATCAGCACTTGCTGTTTTATGTTGCACTTTTATGTTATGGAGACAGCTTCTTTCTTTAAACCTCATGAACCAACCTCTGCTAGCTTCCACCTTTTCTCCTGCAGCTTCCTCACCTCTCTCAGTCTTCATGGAATTGTAGAGAGTTAGGGCCTTGTTCTGGATGGGGCTTTGGTTGAAGGGAAAGTTGTGGCTGCTCTGATCTTCCATCCAAACCACTAGAACTTTCTTCATATCAACCATAAAGCTGTTTTGCTTTCTTATCATTCATGTGTTCACTGGAGTAGCACTTCTAATTTCCTTCAAGAACTTTTCCTTTGCACTGCAACTTGGCTAACTGGCTCAAGAGCCTAACCTGTGGCCCTCTCATCTTTCAACATGTCTTCTGCACTGTGCTGAATCATTTCTAGTTGCTGATTTAAAGAGACGTGCAACCCTTCCTTTCACTTCGAGGCAACTATAGGTTTATTAGTTGGCCTGATTTCAGGGGATTGAAACTGTGTTTGTGTCTCAGGGAACAGGGAAGCCCAAGGAAAGGGAGAGATACAGTGGAATGGCTGGTCAGTGGAGCAGTCAGAATACACACAGTATTTAAGTTCTCTGTCTTCTATGGTCCCAGTTGATGGCACCCCAAAACAATCATGATAATAAATCAAAGATCCCTGATCACAGATCACCATGACCAATATAATAATAATGATGAAAAAGTTTGAAATATTGTGAGAATTACCAAAATGTGACACAGTGACACAAAGCACATGCTTTTGGGAGAATGGCTTCCATAGACTTAATTCACTTAGGGTTGCCACAGGCCTTTAATTTGTAAAACAAACAAACAAAAAACTCAGTATCTGCAGAGCACAATAAAGTAAAGCTCAATAAAATTAGGTATGCTTGTATTTCATGGAAATTTCATAGAGGAGTTCTGAACTTGCTTCTCTGAGCAATTATAAGAATTGAGACCGCGTCAGTGAGTACCTAATCCAATGCCCGGCATATGAGGGTCTCAATGACTGTTACTTCCCTGTGTCCCATTTCAGGTTCTTGGATTCTAGTAAGAATCTGCCCAAGTGAAACAACAGATAAATTTTTATTTGGTACTTTGAGTTTAATTTACTGATTTTTCCCTCTATCCTTTTGTTTTTGTCCTCCCAAGGCTATGCCTTTCTGCTGTTCCAGGAGGAGAGCTCAGTGCAAGCGTTGATAGATGCCTGCCTGGAAGAAGACGGGAAACTGTACCTGTGTGTGTCAAGCCCCACCATCAAGGATAAGCCAGTAAGTAATAGTAGCCAGCTGTTGCTTTTCCAGAGCACATATGCATTTGGAATAGCTGAGCGCCTCCTTTTTGTAATGGGAATGCTGGTAACTAGGATTCTCTTACCCGGGGTGACCTTGCTATGCAATAGAGCTGGACTATTGTTGATGAGAAGCTAATAACAAATTACTCAGTATTTCATTTTATACCTCTGGGACTGCGTGTAAACAAATGTGTCCTTGTCTTTCCCTTTACAGCTCTTTTAAGCTAATTCCTATTCAGTAACTCTGAATTGAAGTAAACAATGCTCTAAGCGGTTTTGGCAACTGGTTTCTGTCATTTTTCAGATCAAGGACAGGAGTAATTTATTATTATTTTTTTTAAAAAAGATCATAATTGGCAATGTTTATGCCCCTCTGAATGCAAGGCATTGTGAGTGGTACCTACAACTGGCTTACCTAGAGCTTACACTCTAAAATGGATAGCTTCAAACGGGGTGGGAGAGGGAGAGGGCAAGGACAGAGAACATGAACCTCAGACCATAAACAAATGTACACTTATACAGAGTTCATGGTTAAGAGGTTGTGGTTTCTGAGCCAAAGCATGTGAGTAAGTCATTGGGTAA
Organism: Leopardus geoffroyi; assembly: GCF_018350155.1. NCBI lineage: Eukaryota > Metazoa > Chordata > Mammalia > Carnivora > Felidae > Leopardus > Leopardus geoffroyi. The sequence goes on along the minus strand of NC_059334.1, from coordinate 52,905,730 downwards.
GAGATGAAGACTGCTTACTTTCTCCTGACAGGGGTTATCAGTGAAGAAGGGGCAAGGCTGTATTCAGAACAACAAAAAAAGAAATTGGTTGGCATGGCAGATAGAGGATTGAGGGAATTCGGAAGGGGATGAGTGTGTGTCAAGAGCTGGTGCTAGGAGTGGGAAATAGAGTAAAAATTGTGATGTGGACCAAGGGACCGAGGCAGGAATCTCTCCCGGGGCTTGCAGCGTCCCCTGTTAGACTTACACCAAATGTGGGGCTTGCTTGACAGTTAAGTTTATTCTCAGAAATGTGCATGGGGAAAGAGTTGGGGTCAGAAGTAGAAGTCTTCTAAAATTTTTTTTTTTATGTTTTATGTTTTATATTTGAGAGAGAGACAGAGAGACAGCAAGCAGGGGAGGGGCAGAGACAGATAGAATCTGAAGCAGGCTCCAGGCTCTAAGCTGTTAGCACAGAGCCCGCCCGACGCCGGGCTCAAACTCACAAACTGTGAGATCATGACCTGAGCCAAAGTCGGACGCTTAACCAACTGAGCCACCCAGGTGCCCCCAGAAGTAGAAGTCTTGACTCTAGCATTTAAATTATCTGCTTGTTCAGAATAAGTCACCTAATCCTTGCAGGATCTTAGTTTCCTCATCTATAAAATGGCAGGAATAATGGTTTCTCTCTGCGATGTTGAGCAGCTCAGATAAGAGGAAAACGAATGTGAAAGCACTTGGTACTTGTGCAGATGTAACTGGATGATGCTGTTAGAGCCGTATGGTGCTATAGTCAGGAGAGCAAGATTAGAGCTTATTACATGGTAACATCTACTGAAAAGAATGGTGGCATCTAGAGCAGGGTTTATAGTTGGCTGCAGAAGAATGGCGCTGGGACTTGTCCACCTATAAGGGGGAGACTGCAGCATGGAAAGCAGAGGAGTTACAAAGAATGGAGATATTGGGTTATAGAATAATCGATGCAGAAGAAGAAGCAAGGATTTTAGCAAGTGTGACAGTGCCACCATGTATTTCACATTCTGGGGCCATTACCAAATTTTTATAGCAGTTAGCAGACTTGGATAGAGTAGCTATGCAGTTGGGGAAAAAGAGTAGGGAACCTTTGCTAACTTTGGTCTTAATTTAAGCTGTGGAAAGGCTGTGTACACTGTGGCTGGAATAGGAGGGTGTAGTGTTTCCTCTGAACACATAATGAGAAAGCTGGAGTAACATTTCTAAATCTCTTTGGAATAGTGTGAGATTAGAAAGACCGATCCCAACTTGGCAGAGTCAGATGTCTGAAAGGTAAATGGTTAACCTCCAGAGAGCCTCTGCCACCATAAGAGAGGATTAGAAATAGATTTATGCATTAAAAAAAAAAAAAAAAAAGCAGAGTGATAGAGATCCACATGAAGATAGTTACGCCCAAAGTAGACTAAGAAGCTGTTGAATTGAGGGGAGGAGACCAGAGACGAGCAGATGAGCTTGTGTACCTTGGAAGTATCATGTCACTTGCTCTGTGGGAAAAGGAGGCTAATACGCCTTCTCAGGACATGCCTTCACCAGGACTGGACATCTCTTGAGAAGGGGATGAGCAGTGGTGGTTGCAGATGGAGGTGGTATGTTGATTGTTTTCCCTCCAAATACATTTATTACCCTGAGCATGAAGGACTTTTGAAAAATAATTAGTGTAACTATCTGTTTTGGAAATGTTTATGGGGAAACTAACTTTCACTGTTTGTGTTTCTGCAAATTTCTGCCTTATTGCAGTTTTCATTTTCTGAACTCAAGTGAAACAGTTTTTTATTGGAGCTTGGTGAATTCTGAATGGTGGCTGCTGATTACGTATTTCTTTAACCCAGGCATACTCAGAATTTCCAGCATAAACAATTTGAATAAAACTCAGGATGGGAAACAGAAAAGTCCCCAAATACCTATAATTCTAATGAACTGGATCCCATTTTGGGTTCCAGCTCTTTTGGCTCCATTTTTGAAACCTTCTCTTTGTTGGCTTTAGCTCCACATCTATCACTCCCAGCCTCATTTGGCCACACTTCCCCACCCAGGTTTCAGTACATTCCACCTCGTTTTGGATGCTCCCACAGAAAGTGAGAGCTGGGTTGAACTATTGGGAGTAAATGAGGACCCTGGCAATAACTCAAGGTAAAGTCAACCTTTGGAACTCATTCACCAAACCTTCTGAGCTATGGCTTTTTCTACTTCTTGGCTTGGCTACTTTTCAGGATCCTAGTGCCCTCATTCTGTTATTTAGTTCTCTCTGATCCTCTCTGGAGTTCTCCTTAGAAATACACAATGTTCCAGAATGACCTCACAGATTTTTCTATCCATTGACGTTCTCCCTTATTCTGTTCCCCCAGATCAAACCCCCTTTCCCTTTGTGTGGATTAGGTTAATCAGATTGTTTTCCTAATACAGAGCCTGATAGCAAGGTTCCCTCTCACCTTTCTAAGATTGTGTTTGTTTTTTAACTCAACAAATCCCAAATCAGTGGATTCCAGATAGTATTAGGAGGTATTTTTGGTCAGTGATTACCTTTCATTAAATAACTCTACTTAGACTACCCTATGTATGTATAGGTCTGATCCTTAAAGATGACAGAAGACACTATTTATAGCTTGATTAATTGACTTCTCAGTTCCAAAGAGTGGGTAGACAAATGGGCAACAGCAGGAACTATTGCAAAGCTCCTAGATGTGTGATTTTGACCTCTCCTCCAGCAAAAGGAATTCCGTAGCTCAGATGTTCCAGGCATCCCAGAGGATAGCTGTGTTCTTGTCCAGGCTTCCAGTGAAGTGGACAGACATTGTGACAGTGGTCCCTTTTGTCAAGGTGACTCCACTTTTTGAATGTATAAATAGACTGAACCTGAAGGTACAAAACAGCAAACTGATAGAGCAGGAAACCTGTTAGAGTCTAACAGAGATAGGGACTAAAAATCAGTAACCTTGAAGAAGAGGTGTGGAAGGAGATTTTTATGACTCTTACCTTCTAAAACACTTTGGCCAGAGATGTAGGATAGTAAACACCTTGAAAGGAGTATTATAGAAGTTTCCTGCTTCTTCCTCCTTACAATTTATAACATAATCACAATTTATAAATATCCTGAAATATGACAGATTGATTTTCTATACAGTTGGCCCTTGAGCAGTGGGGTAGGGGTGTTAGGGGTGCTGACACCCCACGTAGCTGAAAAATCCACATATAACCTTTGGCTCCCCATAAATATTATTAACTACCAAAATCCTATTAACCAGAAACCTTAACAATAACATATACAGCTGATTAAACCTATTGTATTATATTATAAACCATATTCTTAGAATAAAGTAAGCTAGAGAAAAGATAATGTTATTAAGAAAATCATGAGAAAAATGTAGTATACTGTATTAATCAAAAAAGTCTACATATAAGTGGACTTGCATGCTTCACACCTGTATTGTTCAAGGGTCAACTGTATATTTAAAACTGTCTTAGCAAACCGAAGTGTGCTTGTGTAAGGTCACTTGTGGAGCCTGTTGCTCAGGTAGCATGGTCATCCACTCAAAATTTGAAAAACAAAAATTGGGAAAAAAAATGTTGGGAGCAAAGAAGCTGGAAACCAGTTGGATGCTGGCTCAGTGTTTTAATTTTTATTCTGTCCAATCTGTCTATAATTCTGTCTTTCCTATTCCCCTTTATGTATCAATAGGATCTCCAGCACTTTGAATCACTCCTCTTTAGTACAAAGACAGTCCAGATCCCTTTGCCTGGGACTTAAGACTTTCCCAGTCTGATTTCAAGTTTTTTTTCCAACCTTTCTTTTTTCTGCTTTCCTTCTGAACCCCTTTTCCAGTCAACTGAAATATTTCTGCTCCCATTTCAGTTTCTGATTGCTACACTTATTTTTTTTAATTTTTTATTTTTGCTACACTGATTTTAAGACCCTTTCAAATGCCGTCTCTTTCCCGAAGCCTTCTCTGATCACTATACCACCTATAGTGACTCACACCTACTATTATAGCTATCTTCAGCCCACATTCAGCCATATTTTTAAAAAATAATGTGCTGGCCTGCCTTTATACCATGTTTGAGGGACTCCTATGGGCAAGGCATTAGAGCTGGTTACTATGAATCAGACATAAAATCCTGTGTTCAGAAAGTTAATAGTATAATGGGTAGATAAAACAAGTATATAAATAAATACACAAACCTATAGAGCCTGGCACGTAACAGGTTTTCAAATATTTCTCAAATTTAGGAAAAATATCAAATACAATGAAGATAAGATTAAGTGCTTTGGAGAGTTTATATATACCTGGAGTGATAAAAGAAAGCTTCTTGGATGAAGTGTCATTTAAACTGGGCCTTGAAAGATGAAAAGGGTTTGGAGATTGGCCAGGGGAGAGGTGGAGGTGTGGAAGTGTGGGAAATAGACATTTCAGAGAAAGGCAACAGCATAAACACAGAAAAGAGAAACTGCAGATTGAGTGGAGAACATATAGGTTGGTTAGATGGAGCACAAATGTGTGAAAGGGAGTAGAGGGGAATTAAATTGGGAAAATTAAGTAGGGGCTAAGTTACAGGGTACCTTGATTGATGGCCTCAGCCTTTGGATTTGTGGTATATTTACTTAAACTCTTCCATTCTCCACCTACCACCTCCTAAGACAATAACTATAATTTTATCTTGGCTCAGTCAAATCAGATTCACTATATCCCTCCTCAGAAACCTTCAGCATTTCTGATCTTTATTTTATTTTATATTTTGTTCCTTTTGGTCTAAATTTGTGGTTTGGGCACCTTCTATCATGGTAATTTCTCCAAAGGAGGAATTTCTTCTCTAAAATGAGAGAAATGCCTCCTATTCATAATAAATCCTTCCCCTTCTCCCCAGTCTCTGAATTTGCAATTGAGTCCAGAGTTTCTTAGTGCTTGAGTCTTTGGAAGCTATAATCCCTTTCTAGAGAGGTCTAAAAGATGCTGTAGTTCTGATCTACTGAAATGGTTTCTAGTGTGTAAAATAGCCAGTACCATCCTCCAAGGGACCATATTTAGTGTTTTCCAAAGTGTGTTATGAATTACACTTGTCCCATCAGACACTGGTCTCTTGAGAAGATCATTGACAAAAGGTTTGCTCGTAGCAATGAGAAGTGTCATTTGTTGATAACTTACTTTGTGCACTTTATATCCATTTGTTCCTTTAATTAAAGGTCCCATAGCCGAAAACATTTGGGTAAAATTGATATATTAAGGTTCTGAGAAGTCTTGCAGTAAATAAATTTGTATAATATTTTTTAAGCCACCATTTGATATACCTGTTTTGGGATTATACCTGTGAAGATTTTGGTAGAGTTAGTATTCCATGAAGTTCATTCAAAGAATAGGCTTCTTCCCAGGAAAAACTTAGGTAAGTGGAACTTTTATGTGAACGTTACTGTCAAGAGTTTTAGTGATCAGCATGCCAGTAACAACATCCTTGTCCTTGTACCATGGAGCTGCAAACACACATTTATGTAGACATTGGACGAAATTGTCTGGCTGCAGAGCACAATTGCTTGAGACTATGAACCTGGAAGTTAAAATAGCTGAAAATATGGTGCCAATTTCATTACTAAATCATTTTCTTCAGCTTTTCTAAATGCTAGTTTTATTTGCAGGTTTAAGAAGAATCTATCAGTCATTTCTTAACGCATTGAAAATGAGTAGAATGAATTTAGAAAACAGAAGTTAACCATTCACAAATCAAAATGCATTTTGACTTGTTCAGGAGACTCTCAGGAAGCATGACTGGTGGCCAGTAACCTGGAGGACAAGGAGTCTTGCAGGCAACAGGACATCATTGCATTGGAAAGAGTGTGTGTGTGTGTGTGTGTGTGTGTGTGTGTGTGTGTGCGCGCGCGTGCGCATACGTTGGGTCAGATACTTTGGGTCAGATAAACCTGGTTTTCAGTTCTGAGTTCACTCTTTTAGTCTTAGTTTCCTTATCTCTAAAGTAGGTATATACTTTATATACCTTTGGGTACACATACATACTTTGGGTCAGATAAACCTGGTTTTCAGTGCTGAGTTCACTCTTTTAGTCTTAGTTTCCTTATCTCTAAAGTAGGTATAATGTTTGTAGCATAATAGTTATAGTGAGTTCAAGTGTGACAGTGTGTTAAAATGCCTAGCATAGTTGGGAATGCAAGCTGGTACAGCCACTCTGGAAAACAGTATGGAGGTTGCTCAAAAAACTAAAAATAGAACTACCCTATGACCCGCAATTGCACTACTAGGCATTTATCCACAGGATACAGGTGTGCTGTTTCAAAGGGACACACGCACCCCAATGTTTATAGCAGCACTATCAACAATAGCCAAAGTATGGAAAGAGCCCAGATGTCCATCGATGGATGAATGGATAAACAAGATGTGGTATATATATACAATGGAGTATTACTCGGCAATCAAAAAGAATGAAATCTTGCCATTTGCATCTGCATGGATGGAACTGAAGGGTATTATGCTAAGTGAAATTAGTCAGAGAAAGACAAATATCATACGACTTCACTCATATGAGGACTTTAAGAGACAAAACAAATGAACATAAGGGAAGGGAAACAAAAATAATATAAAAACAGAGAGAGGGACAAAACATAAATACGGAGATTCATAAATACGGAGAACAAACTGAGGGTTACTGGAGGGGTTGTGGGAGGGGGATGGGCTAAATGGGTAAGGGGCAGTAAGGAATCTACTCCTGAAATCATTGGTGCACTATATGCTAACTAATTTGGATGTAAATTAAAAAAAAAAAAAAATGCCTAGCATAGTGGTGTAGTGTATGTGCTCAAAAGTGCTAGTTTCTTCTTTCCTTCAAAAGGAAATCCTCTATTATGCCTGTGTTTTCTAAGTGATGTAGGAACAGCAGCAGCAACAATGAGCACTAGGTAATTCTGATCAATGAGTAGGTCCCAGTGGGGGTGGGGTGGGGGGGACATCAGAAATTGTGCTGATTAGGCCAAGCCCTGAGGCACTCACTGATGACCAGATACACTCCATTTCCATTATCCCTGGAAGGAGGCTTTCAGTAATCTGAGAGCTATAGAAGGGCAGATTCTGGACATCTTGTGGCATCAGCATCTGCCCCTCAGGAAAACCTTTGTTAATTCACCAGAACACTGATGAGCACAGAGCACTCACTAAGGGTTGGGCACTTTGCCAGGCAATTGGGACCCACACAGAGATATGGTCTCAGCCTTTGAGGACCCTAGCTCTCCACCCTAGAGCCCAGTGGAAGGAAATAGACATGTAAATACCAAGTGAAATAAGGAGGCAAAGTATGATAAAAGTATTATGAGGAGTAGCTGTGGGGTGGGGCTCAAAGGCAAAGTGGTCAGATGTTCCTGAGGGAGTCAGGAAGGCCTTTAGAGAGAAGATATTCCCTTAAATCTTCTGGTTATAAGTATGGTTATTAATCATTGCATTTAATTGATAATGGCTTTATAAGTCCAGCATAGAGCAAAGCTGTACATCACCATTTTCAGGGCACAGTTTATGCATGGTCTGCTTTTTCTACTGGATGCTCTTATGAAACAGTATGCAGAGTGTTATATGAATTGTTCAAAAATAGCTGAAGGGCTGTAAGCCTGTGTGCATCAGGTAGGTTCTGCAGCTTACTGAAGATGGCAAGGGTTTCCTTTCAGTACCTGTACTGTTTCCTCACCCTGACGGTAGAACAGGAGCATTCTGGGAGGGCATGAGAAAATTTCCTAGGGTTACTTTTGGCACCCACTGTAGGAAGAATCCTGCCTATTTTGATGAAGCTCTCTGGGGCCTGCGATCTATTTGTATCTCAGGAATGGGAGGAATAATCTGAGTGTGAGAGTTATAGTTTTTTTGTTTGGAGGCCCAGTGGAGTTCTGACTGTAGGCCCAAGAGCAGCCCAGGGTTCAGAAGTCTTATCAAGAGCAATGAAACCATTAGCTATTAGGTTCCTTTCTGGCCACTTCCCCCAGAGGATACAAGGAGGGTATCTCCCTGTCTCCATCGGGTGGAGAGCAGCACTTGAGAATAATAGGTAGCATCTAAACTCCTGGAAATTGGCTGACCTGTTTGTTAGGGAGCTGTATGGTAAAAATTAGGTTGAAATGAGATGCCAAATATGAATGTTTTTTGAAGGATCCAAACCACAATTATTGCTGTTGTGGCTATTAGTTTTGGTAGTTAATAATAATAAAAACAACCCCTTATAACATGAAAGAGATAAAGATGCCTCACAAACCACAAACTAGTTTATTTGTGATACTGTGGGGCACTCCAGTCATTCTGTGAGGTCTGTGATGCTTAAAATAGAATTGCTGACAACTGGGGTGGGCCTGAGTTCATTACCAGCCGAGCTGTTGCAGCTGTATGTCAGCGGCCTGGAGTTCAGCTGACTCATCCTGGCTGTCAGAAGAGCGGTGATACTGCTGCTTGCTGGGGAGAGTGGTCCTGATGGTTCTGCAGTATTGCTTTTGTGGTTCATGTAGGTTGAAAGGATTGTAGGACTAGGGAGAGAAAAATGGAGGCCTTCTCCTGAAGAACTTGAGTAGAAGTTTAAAGGGTATTGAAATGAGAAAGAGGAGAGGAGGGTGAGGAGGCTAGGCCATGTGCTTTATGGGAAATTTATGGGAAAGAAAACAGCAGGAAGGGGTTGATCAGGTAGTTTCTGGAGCTGGCCAGCAGATTGCACTGTTGACTCTGAACAGTTTGGTTGCTTTGCAGAGCTGCCTTGAGATGAATAGATGAAAAGGAAGGCACTGTGCAGTAGGATGATCATGTGTTGGATGTTTGTAACCAGGAGATGACCAAACAAGACAAAATATAGAGTGAGATGTTCAAAATGAGCCCAACATACTATTATTTATTGGTAGGTAAATGTGTAAATTCTAAATACTGGTATAAACTGAGAGAATTCTAGAGCCATAGGGTGGCTTGGTCATGTCTGGAAACTTAAAGCCCTAAGGTTTATGTTAAAAACTGTTTTATTAAAGCTAAGTGTTTTCTCTTACCCTGTTATTAAAGATATAATAAAAATGCATTTTATATTGAATGTTAACTTAGGGGCTTTTGCAAATTTTCAATGGATTTGCTTTTTACACTTGATCTTAGCCAAAAGGCCGAGAAGCGATTGAATTTGCTTTTTAGAAAATGTTATAGCTCCTTGTCAGAAATGAATGACCCATACTTGACCCATACTTTATTTCTTATTTTTTTTTCCTAGCACTTGGCCTGATCTTATCCCTATTAATGACTTTTAGTTTTAAGTAGGATGAAACTTCAGTTTTTACATAGAACTATAATTATTTTATTCCTCATTGATATCAAAGTAGAGAAACATCTCTTTTGTGCAGTTCAGTCTGAAAACTTTCAGTTCTTTGAATAGCTATTCATTATTTATATTTACTGTATTCTTAACCATTTAAAGTTAACTTCTACAAGAGCAACCCTTTTAGAGCAATAGCAGGAAATAAGTGAGAAAAGGCCTTGATGAGAGTGAAGTTTCTACAGTATTTTGTTCAGTTGGTTCAACCTTGTTATGCCATATTTTGATACATACTAAAAGTAAGATATTATTGGGCAGTATTATCCAAAGTGTGTTTATTAATAGGTGTTGTGAAAAAATTGGTTCCATGAAAATAATTTAGGAAATGCTGGGTTAAAACAACATTTGATCAGATTTCTTTCCTGTAGAACCTCTTAGAGCTTTTGGTTAATGTACACCAATGGGTGCCCTGAAACTCCAAGAAGGAAGAGATAGTATATAACTTTTCCTAAGCAAGGCTTGTCTGGCAGAGCCACCTTACAGACTGACAGTTCACAGAACATACACTGGGAAACCTTGAAACGGAAAATGAGTGCGTTCAGTACTATTTTACATTTCTTGAAGAGTTACTATATGGCATAAATTGATATATTTATAGCATCACCTTTATCTTTGGTTTTTGCCTTTTCCTTAAAAAGATTTGCCTTTGGAGATAAGCAATTACACAATAAGATTATTAATTCTTAAGAAATAAAAAACGAATAATTCAGCCAAAGAGTAGTTTCACAGTCCTCACTGAGCTTCTGTAGGAATACACGCTTAAAAAAGAAACTAAGGAAAGACCAACCATTTTAGTATTTTCTCCCACTTTGAGAGCTCTGTGGTAAGTAAACCTTTCTAGTCTGAGATCACAGTCTGGGGCCCACAGGATAGATCTGGGCTGCAGTTAGTTTTTTTGTTTTGTTTTCTTTTTAAAAATTTTTTAATGTTTTATTTATTTTTGAGACAGAGAGAGACAGAGCATGAGCAGGGGATGGGCAGAGAGACAGTGAGACACAGAATCCGAAGCAGGCTCCAAAGCAGGCTCTGAGCTGTCAGCACAGAGCCCGACGCAGGGCTCAAACCCACGTACCGTGAAATCATGACCTGAGCTGAAGTCAGATGCTTAACCGACTGAGCCACCCAGGTGCCCCTGCAGTTAGTTTTGTTTAGCCTGTCCCAGTGATTTTAACATTTGAATTCATTCTCAACATTTTAAAATCTTGAAGTTTCATGTAAAAATCTGAATTTCTAGCTAAACTTGAAAAATGGAAAAGTCTTACAACACATTCACAAATGATAACTGCTTGTCTGCTTCCTTTAAAAGGAATGGTTTACTCTAGTGTGTCATTGCCTGCTTACCAACTGCTGTCCTGGGGACTGGCAAATTTATGCTTCACGTCCATCCCTACAGACATTTGGTTTTGTGTAACTCCTGCTATAAGGACATGGCATGGCTGAAGGGCTAATGGGTGGTGCCTCTTTCTAGAGTGATCTTTATAAGCAAATGTGGTCTCCAGGAAAGAGTGTTGGAATCAATGTCGGGCTCATTTAAGGGAATTTTCACCATGTCTGATAAAGCCCCTGTACTTGTCCTCAGGACATTGAGGCTCTTACTGCCCAGAGTATAGCCTATTTGACAACATACTAAAAGAGTTGTTACACACACACACACACACACACACACACACACACACAGTGATCCCTATATATGTAATGGTTGTTTTACTGAGAGAAATTTATGATGAATTAAAACAGAATTGTAATTTCATCCATTCTCAAAAATAATTATTAAAGAAACAAAGATAATCAAAAAGAAGTTCTCTTATTTATATTTCACCCCTTTGTATAAAATATTTGAGTCACCTTAAAAAGTATGGTATTCAAAAAGTAGAGAAATATCTCTAAATATAAATCAGGACCAGAAAATGTATTCGAAGGGTAAGTCAGAAAGATAAAATATGAATATCAGGCCCTGAGGGCTTAGAATTAACTTAGAAGCTGGAGAACATGCCTTGTGTGAGAGTGGGCTTATATTTCAGAGATAATCCAGGGTGAATGGAACTTCCCAGTGCAAAACAGTACCTCAGTATTACTTTTTGCTTAGTGTGTAGAATGTGCTGATGTTGAGCACTCTCAACAATAGCCAAATTATGGAAAGAGCCTAAATGTCCATCAATGGATGAATGGATAAAGAAATTGTGGTTTATATACACAATGGAGTACTACATGGCAATGAGAAAGAATGAAATATGGCCCTTTGTAGCAACGTGGATAGAACTGGAGAGTGTGATGCTAAGTGAAATAAGCCATACAGAGAAAGACAGATACCATATGTTTTCACTCTTATGTGGATCCTGAGAAACTTTACAGAAACCCATGGGAGAGGGGAAGGAAAAAAAAAAAAAAAGAAGTTAGAGTGGGAGAGAGCCAAAGCATAAGAGACTTTTAAAAACTGAGAACAAACTGAGGGTTGATGGGGGGTGGGAGGGAGGGGTGGGTGGGTGATGGGTATTGAGGAAGGCACCTTTTGGGATGAGCACTGGGTGTTGTATGGAAACCAATTTGACAATAAACTTCATATATTGGAAAAAAAAAAAAAAAGAATGTGCTGATGTTGGCCTATGTTGACATTTCTCTGATTCTGTATGGGTGGGAGCTCTGAGGAGCTGTTTTCTGGTGGCAGCTGGGAAACGCAGGTTTTGTGAATACGATTTAATCATTACTGTCCTTGAGTCTTCTTCCTGTACTTTTACCTAATTTATAATGCAAGAATAGGCTAAGGGAATGGGTTATGTGTGATGTACTGAGATGAGGGTGCGGCGGGAGAGGAGGCAGTAATGACGGCTCTCAGCAGGAAGGTTTGAGATCTTCTGCAGAGTTCTTTTCAGCAGCAGTAACGTACAGCTATTAGAGAAGGCTGCATTTTCTGTACTTCTGATTAAATGAAACCAGAACACCATGGATTCTACAAGGGAATTGTTTTCATTTGTGAAACAAAGTGACCCACAATTAAATTCAGTTATCGTAGAGTGATTGGAGTTGCCTTACCAGGTCCTGAAGCTGCCTTCAATTTATCAGTGATGAAACTGGAAGAAGAGAAGACAGTGCAGAAAAAGATATGTCTTACTTTTTTGTTATTGGTGATATTAGGATCTTTGTTTTTATAATGTAAATAAATTATGTTTTTAATTAAAAATTAATAGGTCCTCATGAAGGGATTTAAAAGGGGTGCTTTACGGTATTTGTGAATCTCCCTTTGTGGTAAATGTCAAGGGAACGGTAATTTAGTCACACAGACCAGCAAATGTTATGCGGAAAAACTAGATTTTTCTTTTTCACATGATAAAGGTGGAACAAATGCTTCAATGTTAACAGAATTGCAAACAGGTCCCTGTTTTCAGGGTCTAGGGAAGAAATGGAGATTTTACTGCTTCTGGATAACTGATGAAGGCATCAAGGTCGTAAAAAGCAAAAAGTTAGGTGGGGGTGAATTTTGTAGCTGTCATAAGGAATGTATGGACTGTTTCTAACTGAGCAGTGCCAGTTTTGGAGTTGACTCAAGGTGTTTTGAAAGCGTAATTGACAGGTTTACTACCTTTCAAATGAAAGTACTTCTAGATATATAAGTCAGGCCACATAAGAAATCATCTTATGCGTTTTTTTGCATTAAGTGTTGACAGTTAAGCAATGGGGAAGATGAAGAATTGTGTTGATACTAAGGAAATGAAAATTCAGCTGTTTAGTTTCCTATCCTAATCTTTGAGGGTAAAGAAGAGGTGTGTTCCATAAAGACAGACCCGGTTCTCTGCTTCTACAGACCTAGACCATTTCCCAGAGCACCTGGCTGGCTGAGTGGCTCCTTGATTCTCAGTCAGTGCCGACGCTCACCTTTTGGTGTGGGAGGGTTTTTTTGTTTTTTGTTTGTTTGTTTGTTTGTTTGTTTTAAGCTCTTCTTCGGTGATTGAGTTAGGGATTGAAACAAATACGTTTTAAGGTTAAGATTCTGATGAAATACTTTATTTTTTGTAGGCAGGAAGTCAGAGTACCAGTGAAGAGATATTACCAAATAGAAAGAAGTATGTTCATAAAGATTTCTTTTTCTACTCTTTGAAAAGTTACTTCAGTTTCTAAAGGCTCACCTTTATTTACCCAAACTTGTTTAAGAAAATCAGATAAATCAAAAATAGGTAACACTGTGTGCTTCAGTATTTGATACTGCCGTTAATTCCCTGCTAACTTGATGGGTTAAACCACATTTCTTCTGTTTGGGTTAAACCACATTTCTGAAGGATAAATGTTTCAAGCTTAGGGGTTGATAAGAATTTAAAAGCCAGACATATAGATAATTTTTAGAAAATATTCCTAATGTTCCTGTTCCCTTTCTTTAGGTGAGCTCTTAAAAAGCTAAGTGCTAAACCGTGACAGGTTGTAAACAGTCTATCATGTGTTAACATGGATCTGATTTAGAATGCAGAGTCTGTCTCTAAAAGACTGCCTTTTCTCAAAACCGCAGGTCCTTTCTGAAGGTTTATGTCTAGAGTGTTGAGTATAGTATCTGTAAGTAGATTCCCCAAGAGTTCTGTTGAAAGGCACTTAATGCAGATTACATAAATTAATAACTGGATTTTGTTTGGGTTATGTATGTTGTAAAATGCACAAATCAGTGGGTTTGTCTTTAGTCACCTTATTCTCATTTGGGGTTGATGGAAATGAAGTAAGGACCAAGTAAACGACTTTTTTTCAGGTGCAAATTCGACCATGGAACCTAAGTGACAGTGACTTTGTAATGGATGGTTCTCAGCCTTTGGACCCCAGAAAAACTATCTTTGTTGGGGGAGTTCCACGACCCCTTCGAGCTGGTGAGTGGAAATAGTAACACCACAACAACAAAACCACCAACAACAAAATCCCCAATATGTATGTAGTCTTCAATATTTTCTAGGTTTCCGATCGCCTATACACAGTCTCCAAAAGAAGTTTCACTGAGCTGACTGACTCTTTCAGGATTAAACATTTTCTCCCCAGATGGTTTATTTTCTTATGGTACAAGAGTGAATTTCATTAAACTGTTATTTTGACAGGATGAATTCTATTTAGTGCTGTCATATTCAACCACATATTTTTAAAATAATAACAATACATTTGTCAGTATGCGTTCTTATGCGAGTCAGCATTGTTATGTGTGACAGAAAAAGCAGTGACCCCATCAGAAATCTGTCCACCACAGCTGTGTACCCCTCAGTGACAAGCCAAACTGCTGCTCTGCTAGAAATTGTGTCCCTGGGAATCGAACTGGGAATCTTCCTAAGTGAAACAGGTTCCTATTTTTTCTTATGCACTTTGAAAAATGACTTATGTATTTGAGCGTTTTTATTATGACTTTTTAAAAGCTTCCCTGTTTTTTTCTTTTTTAAGTTCTTTTCCAATGATGAAATAATTGTGCCTGCTGAAATCAGATCATAATTGACTGGGGCATTTGAAGTGATGCTGAGCTAATGAGTTCAATATTTAAATCCAAAGACAGATCTAATCAGTTGGGGATCAGTGTTCTACCAGTAAAATATAATAAAATTATTTGTTAGAACGGAGTTTTTAAAGTGCTTAAAATAATTGAGTTTGCTTTTCAAAAAGAAGATGACAAGATAACGTTACCATTGCCATAGCAGTTGCAAAAGTGCAATGTGATCTCTGTTATTTGGAAGCAAGCAGACATAGTTCTACCTAAAAAAAAAAAGAAGACAAGAAAAAAAGAAAAAGCAGTGAGCATTAAAATCAAGTTGTGAAAAAAGAATTATAAAATGTACCTACAGCTATTTGTCTCTGACTTTGATAACTTCTTAATTCTAAATGTCAACATTTCTAACACATTTATTCAAATCTCAACTTCAGTCTGCTCCTCAAAGCTTTCTGTAGACCCATATAAAGACATATCCATAATTCCATTTTGAAAGACATTAAAACACATTAATTATGACTGTGAAGGTTGTAACTTTACAGTTTTTCAGAAAGCCAAATATCTTTAGGTCTTGTTCTCACTCTAGTGGAAAAGTGTGCCGAGGGTAAGAAAGCAAAGCGGCAGAGATGTCTCGCCTTGATCCACTGTTAGAGAATAAAGCCCAGGAAGCGCTAACTGGGATGTGAACAGCATTATGAGATGAGGGCAAATGCAGCTCTTTGTTTCTAAACTTCTTGTGCTTAAAAGAAAAAAAAAAAAAAATGTGGGTGGGGGCATGGAATATTCCTGTCTTTCTCTAACTGGTGTTATGTTTGGGAGTGGAAAGGGAGAAGAATCCCCTTTGACAGTCTTTTACTTGTATAGGTGTTCTTAAAGAATAGATATTCATTGCTAGCATTCTAGTTAATTCTTTTTTTGCAGCTAACTACAAGCACAAATTAGTTTTAATATTCTAGCCCCTCTCCTTTTGTAGATGGGGATCTGAAAAAATAAATCCTGAAAGAAAAAGTCCCACGTTTATAAAAAGAACAGAACTGGCTTTAACCTTTTATGTCTGTTTTTAAGTCACAGACACAGTAGTGTATAAGCTAAATTCCTTTTTTTATTATTCACCATTTTCATTATTATTCACAAGATGCCGCAAGTCCTAGGACTAGATAAGAATTATATTTAGTTGTTTAGTCAGAAATGGGATTTTATGTTCCCTGCCTACCTGCTGTAAGTCTTGAGGTATTCTTTCTTTTTTGAGCTAAGCTAAATTTTTTGTTGTAAAATTGGTTTTTTTGCAGGTTTGTGGATAATGTCTGCATTCACTTGATCTAATGAAAACGTTCCCCTATGTCAACACCTCCCATAAGAGTAGCTAGTTTCTAGATGGCTAAGCAATCTGTATTAGCATCTTAGAATTTTACTGTCTATCTAAGACTTTGAGATTGGAATCTATGTAATCTAAACAAAAAGAGTTAACATCTGCAGCTTTTATCCACGTGCATAGAATTGGGTTTCTTTGGAACACACTGAGCTTTGTGGACTGGTGTGTGCCTTGGAATAGAGGACTATTTTTAAAGGAATTCATTTTGACTTTGCTAGGCAGTCTTGAGTTGAATACAATGCAGTTCACTTGAACAATAAACATTTATTGAGCATCCACGTGTTACTGGCACAGAGCAAGTATGCGTCATGCCAAACTGAATGAACATCCCACTGTCGTGTTAAATAGGTCATCGTCTACAGAGAGTCAAAGATTTCAGAAAAGAAGAAAGCAAGAAATGTATTAATAGAAGTATCCAGAAGTAATTGGATACTAAATTGTGCTTTTTAACACACTGGATCTCAAATTTGGTTTTTAAGTATTTTAGGACATTTATTATTACTTCTAAGGGAGTATTGTGGTCATAGAATTCTGAAAAGTCTTAAAGCTATCTCAGGCACTATATACAAGGTGATCCTGGACTAGACATAGTTGATAGTATTCAACACGTGAGATTTTTAGGTATCCAGATTGATTTTCACCTTACCTGGGGCCAAAAATTGTCCTTTAACATGTTATAATGAATAAAATGTAATAACTACAGTTATTCCTTTGAATTTTGTGAGGCTTTTTCTCTTTGATATCTTACCATTGTAAGACAGGGACTATTATTCCTAATAAGTTATTCTAAATAAAGTCCTTATCCTACCAAACAGAAACACACAAACCCTCCTAAAGAATTAAGGCAACCTGTTTTAAGCAGTATTGCCCTGGCTGAGTATCAGTAGATCCTTCCAGTCTTTTTGATAAGCCTTCCTTTTTAAATTTCATGTTGGGAGGGGAAAAAAATCATAGGTCTAGAAAATTTAACCCTGAAAATGGGAAAATATCCATGGAAAATCTAGATGAGTTTACCCAGTTAGATTGCTTGATTGGTGGTTGCTCTAGGTTAAGTAATACACATTCCTACTCTCTTTGTCCCTCCCTTCCATCCGTCTTGTCAGTGACAGTGGCAAGCCAAGGACGGTTTGCCTTAAGTCTCTTGGTGTTTCTGAGGTCTTGTTCTCCTTCCACTCCCCACCACTTCCCACCCCCATCCTTGGAAAGGCTATAGGTAGACTCGCCATGCCGTCATGTGGCTACGGTCTGCATTTTCTTCAGAGTCAGTGCCAGGAAAGGGGTGGTCTGTCTGGTTCTCTACCTGCTTCCACCTGAAAGTACAAGAGCATGTTACCAGTCTTCATTCAAGTAATGTGAACAGCCCATCTTCCTGAATCTCAACACAGAAATAGCCCTGTTGTATATCCCTGTGGCATTAGGACCTATGAGGAAATAAGTGCCAGGCTTGGGGATTATGAATAGGCCATCAGGAAAAGGTGGAGAATGAAGCTTCTGGTCCCTGTACACACCCCCAGTGTAGAAACATGAGTTTATGACCCCAGATTCTTGGCTTAGATATCTAATATGAAGATTGCCTCGGTGATCAAGCTTTGGGACCCATCCACTTCTAACTTTAATAAGGCTTGGAACACCCTCAGACTTCCTCTCTCATTAGGGACATGTGAGCTGATCTTCCACATCATGACTTCCTTCTGGCAGTTTATCTGATCAGGTCCTGCAGAACAGATCAATCTTGAGAGATTGCTCACGTGAGTCCCTGGAGCCTGCCAATTACTCATCATCTTTGGGTCTCCTGTCTTTCCTATTGTTCTGATAATTCTTTCCTGTCTTTTTCTCCTCTACTAATATTCTGTAATGGACCCTGAATTTCCCTTCTCCATCTCCCCCCACCCCGCTCCCACCCCCACCCCACCACCTGTACTGTGAGGATGACTTTTCTGGGAGGAAAACAAAACAATACAAAAAATTTAAGGTAAATACTCAGTGACATATGACATACATTTAGCGAGCATCCTGAATTTTTCTAAGAGCACTTATTTTAGACATTCTGTACAAACATTCTGGTAGTTCACATGTATTAGGAATCACATCCTGATTTGTGATTTAGGAAATAGTATTGGAACCGTATCCTTTTTTGTTGTTATTGTTCTGTGAAGTGGTCAAGCCAGGTTTCTCAGTGGGAACAAGTCCCAAGTTCAGTATGAGTTGTCCCAGATAAACTCCAGATTTGGCACACTGACTTGATTAATTGGATTGCCTTTAGGGTTAAGGATTTTCTAATGCTAGTCGTTCTCCCCCTCAAACCCTTACCCACAGCTGGTGTCAAACATTGCCATATCATTGGCAGGTTGAATAACATTAGCGTACAGCCAAAGTAAGACTGGGAGGAACTGGTGCTTCTGGAGCAGAAACCAGGCCAAGTTAATATTAAGCAAAGATTTATGAGTAGAGAGAAAAACACCCCCTGGGCAAAACTAAACATTAGAGCACCACTCTGTGCTCAGCAGTGTGTTCAGAGCTCTCATGTATGTTTAACCGTCACGATAATGTTGTAAGTGGTGGACTTTTCATTTTAGAGATAAGGAAGCAGAGTTCAAAGGGGGGTGATTGGCCAAGGCCACAATGAGTAGAAATGCCACGATTTAAACTCAGGTCTCCAGACTTCCAAGTTTGGAGCTCTTTATACAGAAGGAAGCTGCTTTATCAAGCTGAGATCTGAGATGTTGTCTCAGTAACAGTACTAACAGTCAACTGGATACCAGTCTGATTTAATCAAGTTTGGTGCTCATTCCCTCCGACTTAGTTGGTTGTTCATACAGTTATTTGAAAATACTCTTAGTGGAAGTTTATGAGCATATTTTCACCATTTAAAATGTGTGGACTGCCTTGCTAACCAATTCGGCTATGGTAGAAAACCTAGACAGTCCAGCTTCTAGTTGAATCTTGCTTTCTTTCAGAAGTCCAGATCTCTTTGTCATCCCGAGGTGCCTTATGCCTCTTTCCTGTTTGCTTTGTACTTATTTCCACAAAGAAGAAATGTGGCTTCTAGATTCACAGTTTAGAATCTGGAAAGATGAATGTGTTGATATTTCCCTTGGGGATTCTCATTCCTGCTCTACCCCATTTGGTTCTCATAGTATCTCAGACTCAGACATTGCCTATGGCTGGCTTTGAAATCTAGTTAAATGATAGGAACAGGACCCTGGTGTGGGGTAGGATGAGGGAGTCATCATGATTTTCTCTCTGGTGAGCTAAAGTCCCTTTCAGATCTCTGTGAAGATTCAGAAGCAAATCCAAGGAACAGGGGTGCCTGGGTGGCTCAGTCAGTTAAGCGTCTTACTTCGGCTCAGGTCATGATCTCACGGTTTGTGAGTTCGAGCCCCGCATCAGGTTCTGTGCTGACAGCTCAGAGCCTGGAGCCTGCTTTGGATTCTGTCTGTCTGTCTCTCTCTCTCTCTCTGCCCCTCCCCCGCTCACACTCTGTCTGTCTCTCTCTCACAAATAAATAAACATTAAAAAAAAAAAAATCCAAGGAACCATAAGTGGGGTTTAGATTCAATTTCAGAGGCATAGTCTCCACAACCCAGAGGAATTCTTAGATTTCTGTATGCTACACACAACTGCAATATTCTTGTTTCCCTCTCCGGCTGTGACATAGTGAAGTTCATCTCAAGAGCCAATCTATAGATCAGAGTTATAGTAGTTTTGTTGTTACCATTCCTGAGATGACTTGAATTGTCAGGAGCACAAAGTGTCTCATCGAAAGTACAAAATGCCATTGGATATGGCTACCAGACCTGCTGATTCCCCACCCCTGTGGTGACCAGACAGATCCTGTGAATACTGTTTGGATAGGAAGGGAAAAATAAAAAGTCATCTGAAGATTCCTGACTTCCTCATGGACTCTGGATGCCTGCTGTCACTTCCATCTGTCTGAATTCCAACCTCCACCTCTATTCCCTGCTCTGGTAGCCTCATCTTCCTCAGGTCAAATGTTAGGAATGTGCCTGGGAGCTGCACTGTCTGCCTTCTACAGAGGATGGTTTAGAATGAGGATTCGTTGTCATGGGCTTAGTAGAGTTGGCTGCATTTTTCCAATAAGACACATCCTTGATCAAAACTACATTTCATGAGCAGGGTTGAGATCACAAGATATAGATAACCCCATGAAGGTTTTAGTTGACTTCTGCCAGATCCTGCTTTTCTTCTGTTTTTCTCTCTTCTTCCTAAGTAGTCAGAGTGGTAGTCCTCCTCATGGCTCAGCTTCACCCACATCAGAAGAAGGGAATTTATATTAACTTTCCTGTATTAACTGGTGATACTCATTTTAAAGAATCCTTTAATACCTAGTCTCTTGGGGTGTCTGGGTGGCTCAGTCAGTTAAGCCTTTGACTCTTGATTTCGGCTCAGGTCATGATCTTGCAGTCATGGGATTGAGCCCCATGCCATGCTTTGCACTAACAGTGCAGAGCCTGCTTAAGATTCTCTCTCTCCCTGTCTCTCTGTCCCTCCCTTTTCCTTGCTTGCTTGTGCACATGTGCATGTGCTTCCTCTCTCTCTCTCTCTCTCTCTCTCTCTCTCTCTCTTTCTCTCAAAATAAACATTTATAAACAAACAAATAAATAAAAGCTAGTCTCTAAACATAGTTTTAAATTTTGACGTCTGTAGGTGAATTTTATGTTCTATATAAAAAAATGTTTTAGATTAGAAATTCATAGGACTTAAGAAAGTCTTGTTCTGTGTTTCTGTTAGTCACCTGTGTAGTGGATGAATTAAATTGGTCTCTCTCTTTTTTATAATGCTGTTTTTACCAAGCATGGCTACTTTTCTCAATAATTAGAAACTCTGTTTAGTACTTAAATGACACCAATCTGGTGTTGGAACCCAGCATGAGTTTAGCCTGCAGCAAGTGTGCTTGTAGTGAAGAGTAGCTGACTGAGTAAAGGATTAAATATAAACAGCAGTTGTTTGACTGTTATTTACTTTTCTTCAAGGGTGATCACAGTATTAGACCTCCTGTAGTTAAAACAGAGATTAGGGTAGAAAGAGGGATGGGAAATCTTCAAACTCTTTCCCAAAACAACTCTTTAGTCACCTTGATTTCTTGTAGCTTCTCAACAAGTTGTCCTTCACTTGAGTGAGATTTCATTGCCTTAAACGTCTGCCAATTTTGGTGGCCAAGAAAATGACTGTATAAAAGTGTACAAGTAGAAAGGATTTATTTATAATTAGCTTTCATAAAAGAATGAGTGAGGGTTTTTGCTTTATATCAAAAGTACTTAACTGTCAGCAGTATCAGTCACGACCTAATCTTTGGCATGTGAAGATGATTTTCCAGCAGCTAGATTCACCAAGTAATAGAATGTTCGTGCTGTGGAAGCACCTTCTCTGATGTCCGAGGATCCCTAAAATTCCTTTGGAGACCACTGCGCTGTAAAAGAGCCTATGGTTATAGTAACTCTTCTCCTTAGCTGGGGCTTCAAGCTTTCAGGCAGTATACCTTCTCTCTAAATGAGTTGCTTTCATGAGTCCTTTCTAAGGGTGGAAGACAAGTGGCATTCACTTCCTTGCGGACATTCTTCTCCTGGCTGTTCACCAGCCTGAGGGAGTGCTTGCTCTCTTATTCCATTCCAGGGGAAGCTAGGTCTTTGGAAAATTAGCGTTTAATTTCCACTTCCTGAGGTTGCTTATTTTATTAAGCCCCTTGACCAATAAGGGAAATTGATTCATGACTGCAATTAATTATTTCTACCTCAGTGTCTTAGTCTCTGTTCCTGAAGTCACATTAGCCATGTGAGGAGGTCCTCAAGCCATCAGAGGTTTTTGGGCTGAAGTGTGAGGACTTACTGAACTCTGATATTCAGGGTATGTGCATGATTCTTCTTGCATTGCTTGAATGAATGTGATTCCTGGATCCTGCCCCACGACTGCAATCACAGTCTACTTGGGCTCTAATCAGCATGTTCTTTGGTTGATATGACTCAGTAATTCTGATCATAATGGGATAATTGGGATAGCTTTTGATTCTATCTTTAATAGCACTTATTCTTGGGCTTAGTGATTGTCTGCTTATTTTCTCACCTTCTGAAAATTCCAAAATCTGTTGGTTGCAGATCATTCTTCTTAAGAACAGTACTTAGAAAACAATCACCAGCATTATGGAGAGAAATCTTGAAAAAGTTCAGTAGAAAGACATCCTTTCTGTCATGGCAACATACCTTTTCTTACCAGTTCAGCGGTCTCATACTTCAGGAACCAGTAGTGCCTGGCTTTCCCTCTGTTCATAGAAGTCTGGTGGGGTTCTTAGGCTATTTGACTCTCCAGCCCTTGTAGCTGCTGCAGAGTTCCTCCTGTACCTCGGGGGTTGTGTTGCTTTCCTTCCCCCCAAACACTGATTCCTGTGGAAGTCTGTTATGTGATGTGATGGTCTTTGCGCACTGGCTATGACCCAGGCCATCATCCACCTACCCTGTCTTCTCCTTTCTAAATACTGTATGTAGGTGTTTGAGGAAAGTGGGTTCTTGGGTCGTTCCCCAGGGGTAGGGATAAGTCTTTTGGACTTAAGTCATATGAGTAGCCTGAAAGGAATGTTCATACATGGAGGAAGTGCCATCCAGTATCAAGTAAACAGTTACCTTCAGGAAATTTGGATCCAGGTAAGTAACTGCTACATGTCTCTCCTTGACATGATGAGGATAATTTTAGAATATCAGACCTTTGGAATGGTCCAATTTTCAAATGCCTTCTGTATAGGTATTTTGTAAATATACCAATATAAAGGTATATTTAGAAGAAATGTGGCAAGGAGTGCAGACCAGACCTCTGGATTCATAGCAGAGTACAGGAAGGGTATGTTTTTACTGCCTTTAAGGCAGCTTAGTGTTTCCTGATACATTGTAAGTGCTCAATAAATGTTCATTGTTGCTATTATAATTATTACTATTATTATTATTTACAATTCAGTGTGAGAGGCTAGTGTGGAGATTTCTCAATTGGGATAGAATATACTAAAAAAAATATTTTTTTAATTGTAGAGATTTACCTTAAGGTTATAAATACATTGCCTTTAATTAAAGAGAGGAGTTAATTCTTTCTATAGCTTAATCTTTTTTTTTTTTTTTTTTAACGTTTATTTATTTTTGAGACAGAGAGAGACAGAGCATAAACGGGGGAGGGGCAGAGAGAGAGGGAGACACAGAATCGGAAACAGGCTCCAGGCTCTGAGCCATCAGCCCAGAGCCCGATGCGGGGCTCGAGTCCACGGACTGTGAGATCGTGACCTGAGCTGAAGTCGGACGCCCAACTGACTGAGCCACCCAGGCGCCCCTCTATAGCTTAATCTTAATATAGCAGTGTGACTTTAGTAATTGCTTTTAGTCTTAGAGGTCAGTAAATAGGGCTGTTTAGAATTAACTTGGTAGGGCATCATTTGAAATGCTTTGCCTACCCAGGGCCCACTCCAGTGGACTAAACAGAAGGTGGAACAGGAGGATTGCTGATAGATGATTCCTTTCATACTTTTGCTGAAGTTCCGATTATGTAAATTTGTGTGTGTGTGTTGTGTGAATTCGTAATTTTTTTTTCCATTTTATTTGTAAATATGAGGATCTCCCCTGCCTGAGTTTGTTAAGACTGATGTGGACACTCTTCATGATACTTAACATGGGTTTTCCTTTTATTAATTATACTGCATGACCCTTAAACAGTTCCTCCTTCTCCTGGGCAAAAGTGCCTTCTAAACATTCATACCAAATTGTGTTTATTTTCTTGCAGTTGAATTGGCAATGATCATGGACCGTTTGTATGGTGGTGTCTGCTATGCTGGCATCGATACGGACCCAGAGCTGAAGTACCCCAAAGGTGCTGGCCGCGTGGCGTTCTCCAATCAGCAGAGTTACATTGCAGCCATCAGCGCTCGCTTTGTGCAGCTCCAACACAATGACATTGACAAACGGGTAAGCAACTGCTTAGGCTATAATTGCTAGGGGGAAGAAATGCAGTTTGTTTTCTGGGCCCCTGGGGAGAAAAGCACCTTGTGATCAAAAGTGAGCAACTCTGCCCTCCGTGGTATGAGTCCACGAGTCCCTCCCTCTAGACTGCCTGAAAAAGAGAGTACCCATGAAATTTAAGGCGTTAATGAACCTTCTGCCTCACCCATCCCCAGGGTGATGTTACGCTTATGAAAATAACCCTGCAGAATTTAGCATACCAAACTGGTACTGTTCAAAAGATGATGCCAACGGTGCGTTAACAAAGGTTGCGAGCTGGTGCTCTCAAATAAGTTTGGACTAACGTTTAATGTTAATGTTCAGGAGTGTACATAAAATTTTGAAATTCTGGTTTCTCTTAAAATTGCAAGATCACACATGATAGCAATCATTGGAACAAAATAGCTGCTACCCCTTCCAGTCCCCTCTCCAACTCCCTGTAGTCCTGCTCGTATGGTATATGCATATGCATTACCTGCCCTTTTGCACCATGGTGTTACCTGCCTGGCCATTAGGCAGGTACCTCTGATGTAACCTCTGATTTGCTACCTCTGATGTAAAGAGGGGACATACAATAGAGTTGTAGGGGGTTGGTGTGCTCAGTTGGTTTTGTGGACAGACGTAGGTTTAAATCCCTTAGATCCCAGCTCTGCCACTCTTTGGAAGTTTGGGGGAATAGAAGGTAGCAGGAGATCATCTGACACCTGTATTAATGAAGGAATAGAGCAAGTAGACTAGTTCAAGTCTTGAACACCTCCCTGTGCAATTGTACTGTGGCTGTCAACAGCTTCCAGCAAAGGATGTTCTTGGGGCATAGGTTGGACTGGAATAAATTATAGTATAAATATATCCTACTATGAAGTTCCACCTGTACTCTCTATGGTCAACTTTTGACTAATTTTGTGTAGCAAACTTAAATTTCTTGGAAGGTGGAAGTTTCAGTTGGTGATGGATTTTTAAATATTCAGCAAGTTATATTTTTATTAAGACGTTTACCTGATCAAATTAGAAAAGCCAGTGCCTAAAACAATTAGTTGCTACATTACTGGGCTCCTGAAAAGTAAGTAGTGGTGGTTTGTTTGTTTTTGTAATTAAACTAAATAAAAGAACTCTCTTTTCAGAATTTTGAAATTCTTTGAATTAATGGAGACTCCGAGGTGTGATAAAGATCCAACTCCATTCCTAGCTTTCAGGCACCCACAGCATTCTGAGCTTCCCCTTTTATAGCAGTAATCCCCCTCAGACTGTCAGCTCCACGAAGATAGGCTGTCGGTGTCTGTCTCTCTCTCTCTGCTCCATTTCCGGTGCTTACCCATTGCTTGATGTACAGCTGCGGTAGTAGGTGCTCGATAAACCTTTGTTAAATTGACAAATGGCTATACTTGGAGGATTTTCTTAAGTACTGCTGCTGGTGCCAGTGAACCTGCTTGTGCCTGTACTTTTGTGAGTCTGAAAACACCAGATTCTATTACATTTAGACTGCTATTGCACCTGTCACTGGCGACCCCAGGCAATAAACTTAACCTGAAGAGCCTTAGATTCTCATCTGTATGCTTTTCCCCCTGTGAAGCCAGAACTAGTGACTAGACAGGAGGTAGGTACTAGAAAAGATAAAGAAGCCTCCATTTCCCAGGGTGCCTGGGTGGCTCAGTTGGTTAAGTATCTGACTTCGGCTCAGGTCATGATCTTACAACTCGTGAGTCTGAGCCTTGCGTCGGCCTCTGTGCTGACAGCTCAGAGCCTGGAGCCTGCTTCGGGTTCTGTGTCTCTTCTCTCTCTCTCTCTCTCTCTCTCCCTCTCTCCCCCTCCCCCGCTCATGCCCTGTCTCTCTCTCTCTCAAAAATAATAAATATTAAAATAAAAATTAAAAGAGAAAAGAAGCCTCCATTCCCAATGCTTCTATCTTCCCTTTGCCCACAGGCTAACCTCTAACCTACTCCTTACCAGAGGGAAGTACACTTGCCCCCGGAAACATGGCAATCTCCGAGCCTCTTTTAAAATCACAGTAAATTCAAATACTGTTTGTTCTATTGACAGCCCCTTCCCCTTCTTCTGCTATACTCAGCCCTTTAGCACGTCTTCCCACAAGACATAGAACCAGGCTAAAAGAGAAGTGGCTTTGCTTTTGTGAGCATGATGATGGGCTGTGCTTATGAGAATATATCAAACTCCCGAGGACTTGAGAAAGCCATTGACTATTTTCTTCCCACTGCATTTGAGTTATCCGTACCTTCCATATCGTAAAGTAGTCCTTGATAACCATTTAGAGTAGCAGTTAATTGTAGTGGGAAGAGTGTGGAGTTTGGAGCTAGAATAGATTTCAATACTTTTAAATTTCTGCTGCACTAGTCACTGATGACCCCAAGTAAGTTACTTAGTGCCAGGAGCCTTGGGCCCTCATCTGTAACTCCCTCCTGGGGATGGTCTGAAGACTAAATGGGATTTGAGGATTGAACATCAGCCAGAGCTGTATGACATTTGGATAGATATTTAGTAACTAGCACTTGATGGTTAACAGTATTCATCTTGCTACAAATGCACTCAATACTGATGTTGTTAAAATCATGTAGCTTGAATTTTATCAGTTGCTCTTCTGAAGATGTAACGAAAAGACCACTGGTTAGTGTAAAGAGCATTGGCTGGGTTTATGTCTGGTCTCGTTCCCAGGGGGCTATGTGATTGTGGGCACATTACTTAAATGCTGAACTTTGGTGTATAAGGCAGTAGTAACAGCCCTGTGAGAAGCCCAGAAGACAGAGTGGACAGAAAGCAATATATACAATGTAACACATCATACATATGTACGGTGGGACTGCTGCTGTGGTCACAAGAATGCCACCTCCATCCACATCCTGTCAGTTCCTTCAGTGCCCCGGGATGAGAGTCATCTAAGTGAGAAAATTGCAAGTCATTCAAAGTGGCCCAGTCCCTCTTCTCTGGCTCCTGGCTCCCTCTTCACGCCCTTTGTTTGCTTTGACCAATATGGAGACCATTTTCTTTATCTTAGAGACTTAAGCCAGCTTCCGTGCTGAAATAGGTTCCTTTTTCACTGTTCTGTGAACATTCCACTCCCTTCCCCCAAATTGTTACTCTGTCCTCTTGTTTCCTTCTTACTTTGAACGTAGCCAACAATACCTTATTTTTTTTGACTCTGGCATTTTGAGCCTCTGTTAACTGCACCCTTCTTAGATGCTTTTTAAAGTTCATCCCTAGTTTTATTTTTCTTTATCTTTCTCTTAAAGCTTAAGTTTGAGCTTTTCAGAGATCTCCCATTATATATAACTACATCAGTATTTCCTTAGGTAATGCTCTTTTCATTTCTCAGTGGCTCTGTTCTTCATTGTCTGCAGAAAATTTATTAGGCACAACCTTCTTTCCTGAATAACCCCTGTAGGTTTTTGGCAATAGCTAAGGTTTTGAAATTTGCTGTCCTAAAAGTCAGGAGAATGTATCTTTCTGTGCCCATAATCCCTTTTCCTTGATATTGCAAATTCCAAAATGCTATAGCCTTATTCTCCTTCTTTCTTATATTAGCCTAGAGTTGCCTTTAAACCAAGACTTGACTATCTTAAATAGCATCAACCTTTATTACCTTTCTGGTCACAGGAACTTCATTTGCTGTCAGTATCATTATGAATGCAGTATAATGCCATCAGTGAATTAAAAAAAAAAAAACATCAACCTATAGATAACATTTTTTTAATGTTTATTTACTTATTTATTTTTTTATTTTTTAAACGTTTATTTATTTTTGAGACAGAGAGAGACAGAGCATGAACGGGGGAGGGGCAGAGAGAGAGGGAGACACAGAATCGGAAGCAGGCCCCAGGCTCTGAGCCATCAGCCCAGAGCCCAACACGGGGCTCGAACTCACGGACCGCGAGATCGTGACCTGAGCTGAAGTCGGACGCTCAACCAACTGAGCCACCCAGGCACCCCAATGTTTATTTATTTTGAGAGAGGGGGAGAACAAGCAGGGGAGGGGCAGAGAGAGGAGAGGAGAGAGAATCCCAAGCAGGCTCCATGCTGTCAGCGCAGAGCCCGACATGGGGCTCAATCTCATGAATCGTGAGATCACAACCTGAGCTGAAATCAAGAATCAGACGCTTAACCATCTGAGCCACCAAAGTGCCCCTATAGATAGCATTTTAAGGACCGCTTGCTTGCTGTTTGCAGGCTCTAACCCCTTCATTTTTGGGCCCGTGTGGAGAGTGGGAGAGGGCCGCCTGCAGAGCAGCAGTGCCAGCAACTTGGGAAGTTCTGGGACTGAGGTGTGGTCGCAGGTTGCACCTTCCCTAGGTAAACTGTGGGAGGCACACGAAGAAGAATTTGGTGTATTTCCTTTACCTCTTTTGTATCCAGCCAACTTTTCTCAAAAAAGACCTCTCTTTTGAGAATTTAACCATTTATGTATCTATTGTTGTTGTTGTTATTGCTGCACTTTGGCTAAGTTTTTGGATGGAGTGGCTCATGGGGAAAATACAACCTTTATAGATTTGATTTCTTCTCACAGTCTTAGTGACCTTTTGGCTTGCTTATCGTAAAATAAAATATGTCAGTATGCAACATCTGTGGGATCTGTCAGTCCTGTACTTTGGCACTTTTCTGCCTCTCCCGTCGTTTCACTCACCCAGAATGCCCTCACTTTTTAAGGAAGAGGTGGCGGTTTGGGGTTTTGTTTTGGTAGCAGCTTTACGTAGATATAATTCACATGCCATACAAATCACCAATTTAAATTGTACAGTTAGGTGCACCTGGGTGGCTTAGTCAGTTGAGCCTCTGACTTCAGCTCTGGTCGCACCCTTGCGGTTTGTGGGTTGGAGCCCCACTTCAGGCTCTGCGCTGGTGATGCGGAGCCTGCTTGGGATTTTCTCTCTCTCCCACTCTCTCTCTCTGCCTTTTCCCTGCTTGCGTGCTCTCTCTCTCTCTCTCTCTCTCTCTCAAAACTGAAAAAAAAGACTTTTTAAAATAAAATGTATAGTTAAATAATTTGTAGCATGTTTACATAGTTGTGCAGCCATCACCACAGTAAGATTTAGAACACAGGAAGATGTATTGAACCGAACAGCCTTCAAGCCTGCAGTACGAGGATCAATTGCACAGTAACCCCCAGTGGGGAAGGGGGCGGAGACACTGCATGTATCCTATTTATTTATTATATGGAGGGGATCCTCCTTATTTAGCCTGTACTCTGTGAAGTCACAGGAACGAGATAGCCCCGGCTGTTGAGGCAAACTTGTGACCCAGGCTGCAGCTATAATCAGAGTCCTCCAAGAATATGTGACTTACTGAGTTGGCTGGTAAATCTGCGTTTCAACAAACTTCTTGCCGTGGTATGGCTGGCAGTGGGAGGACTCAGAGAGGTGGAAGGGTCTGCTAATGGTGCTCCCTTACAGAGCTGCCAGGATCTTGACTGCAGCCTGTGCCCAGAGGTCTGAATGGGAATGCTTGGCACACGGGTGGCACTCAGTGAGTGTGTAGGATAAATCGGGATGATGTATGGGAGAACGAGGACTGGAAGCGACCGTGGAAGGCTGTCAAGGGTACTGGATGAGTCACTCTCATCTCTCACCTGGACATCTAGGGGAGCTTCCCCACTGTCTCCCCACTTTGCGTAGCCAATCTTCAGTTAATTCTTTACATCAAAACCAGAGTGATTATTTATTTGTTTACTTACTGTATTTTTTTTTTTTTTAAATAAGCTCCACATCCAACGTGGGGCTCGAACTCATGACCCTGAGATCAAGAGTCTCATGTTCTACTGACTGAGCCAACAGCCTCTTTTAAACTCGTAATGTGAATCATGTCTTCCCTTCCTTTAAACCACTTGGTTATGTTCTATTGCCATTGGGATAAAGGTCAAAATCCTTAATTCCTATTGCCTACATGACCCTTCATGCACTACATACTTCTTTTGCCTTAGCGCTCTCTTCCTTGTCTTGAGCCAGTCAAGGCCTTTTTCTCTCTTTTTTAAGGTCATTTATACATACTTTTTTTTTCTCCTTACCTAATACCCATTTTTCCTTCGGGTCTCAGCTGAATTGTAATATTTTTAGGAATCTTTTCTTCAGTGGAGCTTACATCTCTTTGTAAGCTCATTGTTTGATCATTGTCATGACACCGTCTACCATTCCTTTGTGGCCTTAAATACCTCTGTGATGAAATATTGTTTCGTTTAATGTCCTTCTATCCTATTAAACTGTACAACTCATGAGGGCAATGACTGTGTGTCTTTCATGTTAGCTACTTAATACTTGACACATAGTGGACACACATTAATTAATTGTTTTTAGATGAATGAATAAGTTGTTGAATGAATGTCACCTGAGAGGTAGCCCAGGTAGGAAGCCCTTAGACAGCAACCTTTGGCATATCCAGCTACCCACAAAAGGGCACTTTTGCATGGCTTTCTTTTCCTACTTCATTAAGAACACTCGCTTGTATAATAAATTTATATTTTGACATTAAAGCTGGACTTAACCTTAGACATGATGTGGTCCAACCCCTTTACTTTGCAACAAAGGAGAATCTGAGAGAGGTTTGGAGACTCTCAACATACCTGTCCGTTAAGGGCAGAGGTGCCTCTGCTCATGGGGGTCCCTCCCTGAACCTTGCTGCCCACCCAGGGTCTAATGTCTCTTCATGCCCATTTCTTCCATGAAGTCCTTTTTCCACAGACCTTAGACTCGGAACCCCTGAGTTAGATCACAGGTCCTTTTGTGGGTTTTATATATGTTTCAGTAGTTCATGTAACTTCCCAGGTGAACATATTTTACACAGAACAGGGCGCATCTGGAGTTCATTATCAAGATTTTCTAATATATCTGTAAGCCATTTTTAAAACATTTTTAGATGTTTATTTTACTTTTGAGACAGAGAAAGAGGGAAAGCGCACACGCGTGAGCAGGGAAGGGGCAGAGAGAGAAGGAGACACAGAATCTGAAGCAGGCTCCAGGCTCTGAGCTGTCAGCACAGAGCCTGATGCGGGGCTTGAACTCGTGGACTGTGAGATCATGACCTGAGTTGAAGTTGGACGCTTTTTAATTTAGCAAAATGAGCTGGAAAATGTTCTGTGTCTTTTTGCAGTTCTTTTGCTTTTGCTTTTCACTTTTGTGTTGTCTTCATATGATACCTTTTTCAAGTGAGCAGGAACCAGGGCAACTGCACTGGATTATAGCATTTGGTGGAGATGTTTGGCATTTTAAATGTCATCATGACCCTTACTATGGGAACATTATTATTATAAATGACACAAGGGGTGAGGAAAATCTAAATGGGCATTAAGGAGGGCACTTTTCAGAATGAGCACTGGGTGCCATATGTAGGAGATGAATTGCTGGGTTCTACTCCTACAGCCAAGATAACGCTGTATATTAACTAACTTGAATTTAAATTTTTAAAAAGGAAAAAAATAAAATACACAAATAGATACAAAAAATAAAAATAATAATTTTAAATGACACAAATATAATTTTATGCCTTAGTTTTTACTTCTAATGAAACATTGTTAGTATCTTGAAATAAATCCTTTAAAGATTAGGGGTCCCTGGGTGGCTCAGTCAGTTAAGCGTCCAACTCTTAATTTCGGCTCAGGTCGTGTTCTCACAGTTCGTGGGTTCAGGCCCCATGTCGGGCTCTTCGCTGACAGTATGGAACCTGCTTGGGATTGTCTCTTTCTCCCTCTCTCTCTGCCCCTCCCCCACTTGTGCACCTGCTCTCTCTCTTTCCTCTCTCTCTCTCAAATAAATAAACATTAAAAAAATTTAAAATTTTAAATGTAAACCTTTAAAGGTTACATTATGCATATGCTATGGATAATATTCACCAGTTATCAGCCAGTTGGTAATTTGTCCCTGTGTTGACAATATTAAAGTTACGTGATGCCCAGCACAGCAGTTCTTGATGTCTCTGCCTTGGCACACACAGGCATGTGACGCCCTCTCCCGGGTAACAGGTCCCCTGGAGCACTAATAGAGTGGGGCATTTATGGTGTACGACCATCAGCACCTTAGAGGGGTAAACCCCATGCCCAGCCCTGTCCTTGCCACTCAGAGAACCATGGCGATAGTAAAAAAGTGTTGTGGCGTGGCAATTGTAAGGTCAGAGTCTATACTCCTAGCTCCTCTCCCAGTCACCACGTGACTTTGGGCAATTTACCACCTTGTAGAAGCTTGATTTTATTGATTTTATTTTCCAGTGGTAGTAAGAACACCAGCCTGTCTTACAGTTTATCATGCAGTTAAACAGTGTCAGGTGAAAGAAGCACTTTGGAAAGTTATTTGGTGGCACTGATGTCGATTTGTATCATTACTGAGCCTGGCCTATTCAAATTGTGCGGCTGCCTAATCATACGTCCAAGGCTAATTCTTGACTCTCTCTCTCTTTTTTTATTTTTTTAGTTTTAAAGCACCTACTTAGTTCCACTAAGAATCTTTAACATAGAGACAGTGAAATAGTTGAAGTTGACACTAAAAAAAAAAAAAAAAAAATTAGCTGCCAATCTGCCAGCATGTTGGCTGGATATTAGTCAAGACACACATAGAGTCTCTTAAGTCCCTTTTATAGATGTAAACATCTAAATGCATTTTCCATGTAAAGGATTTAAGGTTTTTTTTTTCTTCAGTCCAGAAAGAGGTGGGTTTTTTTTTTTTTTTAACCAGTATCTTTTCTCTGATAATGAAAAGATTTTGAACCTGAAGTTGAGTAGAAGGTTAGGATTAAATTTTGCTTATAATCCACGAACAGTGCTTCTGTGAAAAACTGGAACAGTTTAAAGTATTTAAGTACAATAAGGGCAGAAGAGGGCACCTGTACTCATTCTGTCTGTTTTAATGGTATTTTTAGAAGTCACGCCAGATGAACACTTAAGATATGAAAGCTCTGGTAAATCCAGTTTTCCTTATAACTCAAGGCTAGGTCACTCACATATGAAATGTTTTTGTAGTGTGAAAAAATGAGATCATTAAAAAATAGGTAATCCTTCTAATATGGCCGTTTCTCTATCCTTCTATCTACTCTGTGGGGTCCTGAGAAAGTTTATAAGGATAAAATCAGTTGAATCTCCTTTAGCCTAACAAAAGCATATTTGATCGATATGAACAATTTCTTTTTAAAAATCTGATGGTCTTGGGGCGCCTGGGTGGCCCAGTTGGTTAAGCATCCGACTCCAGCTCAGGTCATGATCTCGCAGTTTGTGAGTTCAAGCCCCCCATCAGGCTCTGTGCTGACAGCTCAGAGCCTGGAGCCTGCTTTGGATTCTGTGTCTTCCTCTCTTTCTGTCCCTCCCCAACTCGTGCTCTGTCTCTCTTTCTCTCTCTCTCAAAAATAAATAAACATTAAAGAAAATTGTTTTTAAAAATCTGGTGGTCTTTCCCCAACTATTATTTACCACAACTCAGTCATTTGTCTTCTAGAAACTTGCAAGTTAGATGTTTATAACTTGAAATGCATCATACAGTAGACATAGGTTAAAGTCTGCCAACTCAACCCACAGAGGCCTTCTTACTAATAGAAAGGATACTAGGTTAGAATCAGCCAATCTGGAATTTAGTCCTCACTATACCACTTACTATATAACTTGAAGGAAGGATAAGTGTGTGTGTGTGTGTGTGTGTGTGTGTGTGTGTGTGTGTGTGTTTTCATGAAAACAATTTTAAAAACTTAAAGCACCCTGTCAGTATTTAGTGGTACTGAGAACACACTGATATACACGAAACCATGAATAATATGTGAACTCTTCTGGAAGATACTCATTAGACAATCTAACTGAAATTTCACATGATAAAATGGGTTAAATATTTCAGGCAAGACAGGGGTAACACTGGTTGGTTATCTCAGTTTTCGAAACAGAAGGAGCTCTCTGTAGGCAGGTCTGGTCTGCCTAGGAATCTGTCCCTAAAATAAGTTCCCCTAAACCACCATTCCCTATATTCTCTGTGAAACATGAGTCCCTTTTGATTTTAATATCTATTTTACAAAAAATATATATATATATTTTCCTGAGTCAAATGTGTTTGGAAATGCTTTCTAGAAGAAAGTTAAATAGGCTGGTATATTCTAGGACTTCTTAGAATCTTGTATATACCAGTCGTTGTGAAGATTCCAGGAAACAATACGTAGTTTTTCACAAATTTTTCGATCATGGAACTCTTCTAAAATGTACCATCTCTTGGGAATAACGTTCTAGGGAACCCAGTTGAGAAAACACTGTGTTTTCAGCTTCTTTTCTTCTTTGTCCTCAAATTTAGAAGTTGAATAAGTAGGGATTGTTTTTCTCTTTCTTAATCCCTTTTTCCCAAGTGTGTCCTACCCACCATATATTTTCTTTCTTATTGTGGTGAAAAAGCATGTAAGATCTCCCCTCTTACCAGTTTTTAAGTGCACAATAACAGTATTGTTAACTATAAGCACAGTGTTGTACAGTCGATCTCTAGAATTTTTTCATCTTGCCTACTGAAAGCTGATACCCTTTGAACAACCCCCTACTTTCCACTGTTCCCAGCCCCTGGCAACCACCATTCTACTTCCCGCTTTCTAGGAGTTTGACTACTTTAGATCTGTCATATAAATTGACATGTCCAGTATTTTCTTGGTAAGCATCTTTGCCATAGGTAGTTTTGCCACAAGCGTTTTCACCACATAACCAATTGGCCTTAAGGCAATTTTTCCCTAAAAGGTGAAAAAAATAACTGGTTGGCAGTTTGGGTTGACAGTTTGGTTTATTTCTCCATTGATGCAGTACTCCTATTTTTTTTATTGTATAAATCTTAGCCCTCCGAAATGTCTACACAGTGACACAGTTTTGAACTCAGATTTCCCATTGACCTTTGGAATGTCTATCAGTAAACATGTGACAGTCTGCCCAGAACTAAGAACGGTGTAGAAGGCTTTCACAAAGCAATACAAAGTTCACTTATAAATATGCATCCCATTTTTTGGAAACTTACAGCCTCTCTTAATGAAGGAAAAAATTTCAGTGAAAAAAATGTGATGCCAAATGAGATGAATCAATAAGAAAAAAAAAAAAAGTTTAATACTCTGAACAAAAGACTTGAAGTCAAGTGCTTAGGTACAATCCACAAAATAAAATCAGTTATTTATGCAGTATTGCTGTGTATTTACACTATAGGTTTGATTGTATTCAGATATTTTGTATTTCATAATAGTCATTCTTTTTTTTTTTTTTTTTTTGAGACAGAGCATGAGCAGGGGAGGGGCAGAAAGAGAGGGAGACACAGAATCCAAAGCAGACTCCAGGCTCTGAGCTGTCAGCACAAAGCCTGACACGGGGCTTGAACTCATGGACTGTGAGATCATGACCTAAGTCGAAGTTGGACACTCAACCAACTGAGCCACCCAGGCGCCCCTCACAATAGTCATTTTAATTTTGTTACCATTTTCATGTTTCATGATGTCCTTTTTAGATGGATGCTCTTTTGTTTTTTCATGATTTTATTTTTTACAAGAAAATTGCCTTGTAGCCAATTAGTTACACAACAAAAATGTTTTAACAAAAATGCTTGGGGCAAAGATGCTTATGGTGGAACTACCTAGAAACATAAATAGATTCATGCAATATTCACCCTTCTGTGATTGACTTACTTCCCTCAGCATAATGGCCTTAGGGTTCATCCATGTTGTTGCATGTGTCAGGATTTCATTCTTTTTTAAGACAGAATAATATCCCATTGTATGTGTATAGCACAATTTCTTTATCCATGTCTGTGAAAATTTAGGTTGTTGCTTCCATATCTTGGAAAAGAAGAATAAGGCTTCAGTGAACGTGGGCCTGATTTCAGTTCTTTTCAATAAATACACAGAGGTAGGATTGCTGGGCATGTATTTTCCATCTCCAGAGAGTTGGGGTGGGGACAGGGAAGAACAACTGTGTATCCGTGGTGGTAAGTGGGACACTGGGTGTTTGATGATCGCCTTTTGTAGTTACAGTTCTTCGTCTTTTTGATGACTTGAGACTATCTATTGTATCTCTCTCACGTACCAGACTCTATATAAGAACGGTGATCAGTAGTTTTGAAATCAATCCACCATTGATAAATAATGTTCCCTTGATGATTTTGTTTTAGTTTAATGCTGAGGACCAGAGACTGACTTTTGGTTAGCTAATTGGAAGCTTTCTGATACTTTTATTTAAGGAACATTGTTTGGGGTTTTTTGGGGTTTTTTTAAGTTTATTTATTTTTAAGAGAGAGAGAGAGAGAGAGAGAGAGAGAGAGCGCGAGCGAGCATGAGCTGGGGAGGCACAGAGACAGAGGGAGAAACAGAATCTGAAGCAGGCTCCAGGCTCTGAGCTGTCAGCACAGAGCCCGACGTGGGGCTCAAACTCAGTGACCGTGAGATCATGACCTGGGCCGAGGTCGGACGCTTAACCCACTGAGCCACCCAGGCGCTCCTATTTAAGGAACATTGTGAGAGCTCAGCCATAGTGCATAATATTTGCTTGGAATAGCATCCTTTTAGAATAACTATTTTTGATTTAATGAGATGTTACCCATCGCACCTTTCTTTGCAAGCACTTCAAGTACTTCACGTATTTAATCTTTTTTTCTCTCTTCCCTAGAAACATGTTGGGCCTGAATTTTAGCCACAGACTATCAAAGGATTTATATTTTTAGCCTGCATGAAGATGAATATGACCCAGTAACCATACTAACAGAAATGCTGATGACACCACACTTTGTCCTCAGCCACAGCTGGAATAGATAACGATGACTCGATAGCAAAAGAAGTACAGGTTCTGATGACCTGTTCCCAGACTATTTATGCTCCAAGCCTTAGTCTGGGACTCCTACAGCCTGGCCTTTACTTTGCTGCTCCTATTGGCCCCTGCTGGAGCTGGCTTGAAAACTTCCCAGCTGTAGCTATAGCTGTGTTTCGTTTGACCCTTTGAGAGGAAGCAACGCCCAGAAGTGAGTTCAAATATCGTCTGAACTAATCCTTCCTGGGCTTATTTCGAAGCTCTGGGAATCGCAGAGCCTTTGACTAGAAATAGTTTTTTAATGGAGTTCGGGTCATCCAAAGAAAGATACTCTTCTCTGAACAGCATGGAACCTTTTTGTCTTGTCTCTCCTTCCTAGTCTTGACCCCTGATCTCTCCTGTCCTGATCTCTCTTTTTACATCCTTTCTCTTGGAATTGGGATAATTTTTTTATTTTTATTTTTTAACATTTATTCATTTTTGAGTGACAGAACAGAGGAGTGTGAGCAGGGGAGGGGCAGAGAGAGAGGGAGACAGAATCCAAAGCAGGCTCCAGGCTCTGAGCTATCAGCGCAGAGCCCGACGCGGGGCCCAAACTCACTGACCACAAGATCATGACCTGAACCGAAGTCACACACTCAACCGACTGAGCCACCCCGGCACCCCTGGGATAATTTTTAATATGAAAACTCTTTAGAGTGATTAAATGTTGTTCTTTCCTGCTCATATTTGAGCATAGAGGCTGTTTAGGAGCATACTCATGGGAAAAAGACCATCGCCATTTTTCTAAGAAGTTATCTCAGTAGGACATTCAAGTTCTTTAACCCCAGAAGTCAGAGAATATCAGTCAACTAGCAGTTTCTTAGGGGAAACTGAGGCCTGCAAGACTGTGAAATAGCCAATTAACAGATGGAGCCAGGGCACTCTGCACTTCCGCATTTGTTCTGGGGTGGTGGTGACACCGTGGCAGTTATGCGTTTCGCAGATCTTTAATGATTTTCTTACTCTTTGTTCCCCACATGATACACTCTTCCGCCATTAGAACATGGTTTGGGGCTGATTTATATCCTCACCTCCAGCCCCATTCCCAAACAGCATAGAAGAGAACCAGGCTCGGGGGTCAGTCTATGGATTGTGTGGGAGCCTGTCAGGTGGCCCTTCTTTGTTTCATGAAGACGTCACCTTAAGGCCAGACAGAGCCCTCTTAGATCTCTGTGCACTCTGTAAACATGGCAAAGGTGGCAACATAAGCATTCTCGGAACTATGGAAAAAGCACAAGGACGATTTAAAACCTTTCTTCTCCTCACACTTGAGAATATGAAAAGTAGTAAGTCCCATCCTCTGAAAGGTAAAAAGAAAGTTCAAACCGCTTCACGTATGTTTTTGTTTAATCTACCCCAGATTGCTTCTAAAATTAATAACTGTGAATATTTGCTATATCTGGAAGGTTGTGGATGACTTTGTTGCTAAGGAAAAGCCATTTTCACATTGCTGCTTTAATTTCCTAGGCATCTGTCATCTGCTTTCTAAACAGCAGGATTCCAGCTCATAGTCAGTTGGAAAACGAAAAATTTATGTCCAAACAATCTTAGTATTGCCTGCTGGTAGAGGACCTGCTTTAGCAGCTGTAAAGACACTATGTTTAGTGGGAATGTTAATGAGGTTACTATGGTTTTTAGGCATGGATAGATGTACTCTGTGACACATGCCAAGGACATTAGGAGCACATAGTATTTAAAAGTGTTAGTACACCGAATAAAATGGTTTTTCCAGGAAGCATGTTGCTCCAGATAAGAAATGGCCTACCTCACTTCTGAGCAAGCCTTTACGTATGTCCCTGTTAAGTTTCACCTCTTTCTCCAGTTTGTCCACTGTGACTCCATTATCTAAAATCTTGCTTCTACTCGACTTCCAGCCCTCTGTAAGCGTGTCTCACCTGCCTTGGGGTGGCTGCGTATCTGACAGACTTAATTTGATTGTCCCTGTCACCACTGGACAGACTATGGCAGGGCCTTTCTTTAGCTGTTCTTAATAGGACATTTAGCACATCATTCAAACCAAGCTTAACCTTGACTTCTGTCCCCCTTCTCATTACTACAACATTTCGGGTCCAAGGAGAGGGAATTTTGGATCTGTAAATCATTTCTTTTCTCCCTAGGTATGTCCTCTCTGCCACCAAGAGCTATTTCGTCATTGCTTTATTTATATCGGGAAGTCATTTTGTTGACTGATATCAAAAAAGCTGCAGACAGAAATATTTTCTCTAGCTTGTTAGATACAAAACAATGTCAACATTGAGAACAGTGTGTTCAAGTATGGCTTTCTCTTTGCCTATATCATTCTAAATATATTATTTCCCTTATCCATCTTATAGCCACTTATCCAGGTTCCACGTCAGTCCTTCTTATCCTTATTGGTTATCACAGTTCATGAATAATTGCACGCATTCATCAGAATCCGTGGGCATGGTCATCTCCATTAGATGCGTGGAATCCAGCTATCTCCTTGTAGGAAGTTTTCATCTCCTATACCTGTAAATCCCTTTGAAGCAGAGGGTCTATTTCATGATATGACTGGTTCTGCATAGAACTGTAGTATTTGGACTTTAATAATGGAGTGTAGGGGCGCCTGGGTGGCGCAGTCGGTTAAGCGTCCGACTTCAGCCAGGTCACGATCTCGCGGTCCGTGAGTTCGAGCCCCGCGTCAGGCTCTGGGCTGATGGCTCAGAGCCTGGAGCCTGTTTCCGATTCTGTGTCTCCCTCTCTCTCTGCCCCTCCCCCGTTCATGCTCTGTCTCTCTCTGTCCCAAAAAAATAAATAAAACGTTGAAAAAAAAAATTAAAAAAAAAAATAATAATGGAGTGTAGATCAGTAATATCCCAGTAGATTAGTGTCTCCATGTGTTACAGCTTATTGATACTCCGGATGATTTAGGCGATTAATAGAGAAACACATTTTCTTTTTTTTTTTTTTTTTTTTTTAATTTTTTTTTTTCAACGTTCATTTATTTTTGGGACAGAGAGAGACAGAGCATGAACGGGGGAGGGGCAGAGAGAGGGAGACACAGAATCGGAAACAGGCTCCAGGCTCTGAGCCATCAGCCCAGAGCCCAACGCGGGGCTCGAACTCACGGACCGCGAGATCGTGACCTGGCTGAAGTCGGACGCTTAACCGACTGCGCCACCCAGGCGCCCCGAGAAACACATTTTCAATTTAGTAGCTACATATCTGTTATTGGGAAGAATAGGATTAATGTGGATAGTCAAATAAAACATCGTGTAATAGTAAATAGCATTCAGGTAAGGCGAAAGTTACAAATGGTTTGGGAGTGCCTTTAAGAAACTCTCAGATCATAAATTATATTAGGGAAGAACTACATCTTATTCTCCATTGTATTTCAGTTTTTAATATGATGGCTTACAAAAACCAGGCATTCCGTATGAGTGAATCCACTTGAGACAAAAATCACTCTTTGGCATAGGAATACCTACCAATGTCCTTCACACATCTACTTCTCTCTGTTGATCTAAATTGTTAGAGATGCTGCTTGACTTTTGCCCTTTCAGATGGTGTGGTAGCCAACATGCACATCTGTGTTTGTGAATCGTTTTGAGTCATTGTGTATGTCTTATCTTCTGGGCAAGCCTCTACTCTTTGGATCAACACCTTCATGCAGGTGCTAAAACTGGCTTTACAGTGAGATCATGACGTGAGCTGAAGTCAGATGCTTAACTGATGGAGCCACTGAGGTGCCCTGTGTTGGGCTCTGCGCTGACTGACATTTCAGAGCCCATAGCCTGCTTTGGATTCTGTCTCCCATCTCCCTCTGCCCCTCCCCCTGCCTCAAATATAAATAAACATTTAAAAATTTTTTAAGTAAATAAACATTTAAAAATTTTAAAGCTTTGATTTAAAAAAAGTTGGAAGTTGCGAATTTATAAAGGGTCATCGAAAGCATTATTAGAAGTGATTGCAGACTGACAAGTTTTAAATTTTATTTTTTAATCTTAACTTTTGAGAGACAGAGCATGAGCGGGGGAGGGGCAGAGAGAGAGGGGAGACACAGAATCCGAAGCAGGCTCCAGGCTCCAAGCTGTCAGCACAGAGCCCGACACGGGGCTCGAACCCACGAACCATGAAATCATGACCTGA
Source organism: Leopardus geoffroyi (assembly GCF_018350155.1). NCBI lineage: Eukaryota > Metazoa > Chordata > Mammalia > Carnivora > Felidae > Leopardus > Leopardus geoffroyi. The sequence goes on along the minus strand of NC_059334.1, from coordinate 52,864,742 downwards.
GCCGAAGTCGGCTGCTCAACCGACTGAGCCATCCAGGCGCCCCCAGACTGACAAGTTTTAAAGGGGACGACAGAAAAAAGTGAAAACTGCCCCCTGCATTGATTTACCTGGCACTACTCTAAAAGACATTCATAATGCCCCATGCTTCAGATGGGGCAGAATAAATAGTACATTTTAGGAAGACTTCCATGAAAAAAAACCCTCAAAATTCAAGATGTTTGAGCACTGAAAAGGAAAAATGCTCTCTGGAAAAGTAACCTATGAGGAATCCATTATTCTCTAAGGAAGCTGATTAAATAAGGCATACTGTGTACCTCTGGCCAGGAGCCATGACTGTGGAGTTTCAGGACTTATCTGCCTAGGTATTGTGTTGACTACATCCATCAGAACTCCTTAGTTGTTAAGGAACATTGTTGCCGAGCTCAGCTGGATGCCTGAATAGACGGAACGTGCAGTTTTATTCATATTACATTTTCAGATATCAGCACAAACCTATTACTTGACCTTACATTTGTTTGTTCAGTGTTTTTACACTTGCAGTGAGTGTTTGTATCCATCATTCCACTTGATCTTAACATCCCTATATTGTGGAAATCCTTTTAAATCAACAGGTAGAGCATTAATTCAGTCTTGTTCATGGCTGCATGATATTTTATGGGGTAGATGTACCACATTTTATTCATTCTTCTATAGGTGGACACTTACTTTTTTTTCTACTTTTTTTTTTTTTTTTTTTTTACCATCATGGACAGTTCTGCAATAAATATTCTTTATATGTATCCTCTCATCTGGGGTTATATTTCCAAGCATTGGGATAATAGCATTAACAACAACCAGCAATGGAATTATTGGGCCAAAGAGTGTATATAGTTTTAATTTTAACAATTTGCTAGTTTGCTTTTTAAAAACATTGTACCGCGGCACCTGGTTGGCTCAGTTAGGCGTCGGACTCTTGATCTCAGGGTCATGAGGTTGAGCCCCACATTGTGGGGAGCCTGTTTGAGATTCTCTCTCTCTCTTGCTTTCTCTCTCTCTCTCTCTCTCTCTCTCTCTTTCTCTTTCTCTCTCTCTCTCTAAAATTAAAATTAAAATTAAATTAAACAAAATTAAAATGTACCAATTCAGGGGCACCCGGCTGGCTCAGTCACTAGAGTGTGCAACTCTTTTTTTTTTTTTTTTTAATTTTTTTTCCACGTTTTTATTTATTTTTGGGACAGAGAGAGACAGAGCATGAACGGGGGAGGGGCAGAGAGAGAGGGAGACACAGAATCGGAAACAGGCTCCAGGCTCTGAGCTATCAGCCCAGAGCCCGACGCGGGGCTCGAACTCACGGACCGCGAGATCGTGACCTGGCTGAAGTCAGACGCTTAACCGACTGCGCCACCCAGGCGCCCCTAGAGTGTGCAACTCTTGATCTCAGGGTTTTGAGTTCGAGCCCCACACTGGAAGTACAGATTACTTAAAAATAAAATGTTAAAAAAAAATTTTTTAATAAAAAAAAAATGGGCACCTGGGTGTCTCAGTTGGTTGAGCGTCTGACTTCAGCTCAGGTCATGATCTCACAGTTTGTGAGTTCAGGCCCCAGGCTGGACTCTGCTGACAGCTCAGAGCCTGGAGCCTGCTTCAGATTCTGTGTCTCCCTCTCCCACTGCCCCTCCCCTCCTCACACTGTCTCTCTCTCAAAAATAAATAAACATTAAAAAAAATTTTTTAAAGGGAGCACCTGGGTGGCTCAGTTGGTTAAGCGCCCAGCTCTTGACTTCATCTCACACCATGATTTCACTGTTGTGACATTGAGCCCCACGTCAGGCTCCAAGGTGTGGAGTCTGCTTGGGATTCTCTTCCTCCCTCTCTCTCTGCCCCTCGCACATTCCCTCTCTCTCCCTCTCTCTCTCAAAATAAATAAACATTTTTTTTAAATGTTGTGCCAATTCACATTTCTATCCACAAGTGATAAGTAGTAATCACCTCTTTTAGGTGTTTGCTGATCTGATGAGAATAAAGCCATAATTAATTTTCTTTTTCCTGACTACTAATGTGAACATTTTTTAATGTGGATTGCTGCAAATTCTTATGTGAATTACTGTCTACCCATTTCCACTGTGTTGTAGGTCTTTTTCTTACCAGTTTTTAAGAGTTCTTTGTATGGTATGAATTATAGTCTGCAGTTTTTTTCCAAATCCATCATTTGCCTATTGACTTTTTTTACGGTATCATTTGCCACTTAAACATGTTTTATTTTTACATAAAAATAAAGCTTGAAACTTCTAGGTTTCTAGTTCTTATCTACAGGGTCTGACTTACCTATAATTTGTACATATAGACCTAGTTAGTTTGGGTGTTTTTTAAGACTATTTTCTTTTTTTTACATTTTATATAGGTCTTACGTCTTTATGGTTTGGTTCATTCTGAGTAATTGATCACTTTTGTTACACTTGTGAATAGAATATTTTCTCCATTTTTATTGCTAGAATGCATTAGGCTACTAATTTTCTTATAAGTCTTCTTGACACAGAAACAATACCTTGACTAGATACAGAATTTGAGGAACATGTCTTTTTCTCTCAGACTAATAAATAGTAATCCTTGGTGTTCTGACTTCCAGCGTTACCAGTGAGAAGTCTGATGCCAGCCTGTTTTCTTTCCATCCTTAGTAGCAGAAATAACTAGCTCTTTTCACTTCAAAGCATGTTAACATTTTTCTCTTTAACTGTGTTATTTTTTTAAAAATTTATTTTAAGTTTATTTATTTATTTTGAGAGAGAAAGAGCACAAGTAGGGCAGGGGCAGAGAGAGAGGGAGAGAGAGAGAATGAATGAATCCATCCATCCATCCCAAGCAGGCTCCTCACCACCAGTGCAGAGCCTGATGTGGGGCTCGAACTCCACAGGAACTGCAAGATCATGACCTGAGCCCAAGTTGGACGCTTAAGTGACTGAGCCACCCAGGCGCCCCCTCCGTTTACCTTTAGAATTCTAAAATTTTAGCTGCAAATTTTAGCAGGATCTGCCTGGTGGTATATATTTTTTTCTCATCAGTCCAGACGGAACCTGGTGGTATTTTTGATATGCAGTTTCAGGGCTCTTGTCAGCTTATTACTTTTCCCTTTATTATTCCTTCTTCTGGAACTTTTGTTATTCGTCTGTTAGGTTCTCCTGAATCTATTCTAAAATTTTACATCTTTGCTTTTACTACTTGAAATCATTTTTTTCTCAGAGCTTTGAAATATGCCTACCACTTGACCTTCTAGGCCACTAAACTGGACCTCAGCAGTGATTATCCTGTCTTCAGTTCAGCTGATAACTTAGTCAAAAAATTATGGTTTATTTTTTTTAATATGAAATTTATTGTCAAATTGGTTGGAGAGTGTTATGCTAAGTGAAATAAGTCATACAGAGAAGGACAGATACCATGTTTTCACTCCTGTGTGGATCCTGAAAAAATTATGGGTTAGATGTTTTAACTTCTTCATCGTAAAAAAGTTTGAATACGTACGAAAGTACAGAGAATGTTTTAATGAACCCCATCATCCAGTTACAGTTGTCAACATGCAGTGTTCCTATCATCCAGTTTCAAAAGTCATTAACTTTTGGCCAATCTTGTTTCATCTACATCTCTACCCACTTTCTCATCCTCACCCCAGGTTATTTTGAAGTAGATCCCAGGTCATATAATTTCATCCTGAAATAATTCAGTTAAATAATTCAGTATGTATATTTAGGAAAGGAGTTCTTTAAAACACAAAATTGGGAGTACAAGGTTTCCTTTTGGGGTGATGACAATGTTTTGGAACTAGATGGAGGCAGTAGTTACCTAACACTGTGACTAGATTAAATGCCCATGGATTGTTCACTTGAAAATGGTTAATTTTTGATGACTTTAACCTCAGTTTAAAAAAATTAAGCTCTTAAAAAAAGGGGGGGGGAGGGGAAAACCCATATAACTACAATACCATTTTTACACCTAGGGTGTCTCCTTTATGCTAGATTTTAATCTCCGTGTGTGCTCTTTTTATATTTGTATGTATTATAAATGGCTTTCGTCTTTCTCCTCCAGCAGCTCTCTTCTGCTGAGTGTGAATGCTATTTGTTGAGACCAGTTCTCTCCCTGACCGAGGCTTATTGGGGATCACATCTGGTTGCTGGAACACGCTGAGTATAGGTATCTCTAGGGTGGTAGAAGCAAAGTGGTCCCAAGCTCATGGACTGAAGGTGGAAAAGCAGGATGCTTCCAGTTCCCTGAATGCCCTGCCTTCACCAGTAGGCCTCGAGCTTCAGGGCAGAGGGGATTTATTCCACCGGTTTGACTCCCTCTTGGCATTCAGATGTAGGGAGATCAGGCCAGATTAGATATACTCTTACAAGCTAATAGCTCCATTCCCCCAGAGGTCCACAATCTTTGTAGACCACCTTCTTCCTTCCACCTCCTTCTAGGATAGTGGGCCTGCCAGTATCGTGTCTTGCTCCAGGACTCTGTCCTCAAATTGTTTGAAGCTCAGGAGAGATGCTGACCAAGGCAGGACTATAGATAGGAAATGCCAGAGGAGCAATATGGAGTGTTAAATTCAAAGGAGGAAGGAGCTGGGGCACCTGGGTGGCTCAGTTGGCTAAACGTCTGACTTTGGCTCATGTTATGATCTCCTGGTTTGTGAGTTCGAGCCCCATGTTGGGCTCTGTGCTGACAACTCAGAGCCTGGAGCCTGCTTCAGATTCTGTGTCCACTCTCTGTCCCTCCTGCATGCTCTTTCTCTCCCTCTCTCAAAAATACATATTAAAAAAAATTTTTTTTAAAGGAAGAAGGAGTAGCTCCCTGTGGGACTGAAATAGTTAAGGAAGGCTGGGCTTGTAATTGATATTTGACAAGGTTGCCAGTACCATTCACGGGTAAAGAAAAGTCTCTTCAACAAATGGTGCTGGGGCAACAAGATGTCCACATGCAAAAGAATGAAGTTGGACCCTGGCCTCACACTAAATACAGAATTTACTAAAAATCAACCTAAATACAGAAGCTGAAACCATAAAAAGGTAAATTGAACTTCATCAAAATTAAAAACTTTTGTGCATCAAAGGACCTTGTCAAGAAAGAAAAACAGGTTACAAAATAGAAAATATTAGCAAATCATATATCTGATAAAAGTCTCGTATCTAGTACATATAAAGAACTCTTATAACTCAACAACAAAAAGAGTACAATTTAAAAATAGGCAGAGGATTGTTCACTTCAAGAAAGACAGTAGCCTTTTATAATACATACAAATATGAAAAGAGCAATTAAGGAGATTCAAGTCTAGCACAAAGAGACTTTTTGATAACATTTTTTAATAAAAAAAATTTTTTTAAGTTTATTTATTTAAAGAGACAGAGCCAGGGACGGGCAGAGAGAGGGAGAGACAGCATCCCAAGCAGGCTCCACGCTGCCAGCGTCCAGCCCAGGGCGGGACTCCAACTCACAAACCGTGAGTCTGTGACCTGAGCCAAAATCCAGAGTCAGATGCTTAACCAACTGAGACACCCAGGCGCCCTGCGGTGGAGAATTCGAATGGCTTGGGACCAGGAGAGGAACATTGTGGAAGTAGATTCATTGAAATATCAGCAGGTTCATAGTAGAATTGAGCCAGGACAGGCCTGGAGCTCTGTGGCCAGTGTAGAGGCTGTCAGTATGAGGTGGGACGGCCAGGAATAGTGTGGAGGCAGCAGGACTGAGACTCAGGTGTCATGCTTGGGGTATGCCATGCCTGTTCTGTGTGCTTTGTGTTATTTAACTCATTTAATCTTCATAGGAACCCTATCAAGTGTGCATTCTTCTCCCCCAGTGTATAGATGAGGAAACGGGCTCAGAGTGGCCTCACGTAAGAGAAACTTGCACAGCTACTACTATGGCCTAGGTCCAAACCCAGGCAGGTGAACCCAGAGCTACCACAGTTTTAATTATGATGCAGAGATCAAGGCAAGAGATTTTCAGAAGCCCCTTCACTAACTTGTCAGGTTGAGGAGGGGGAAACTGGAGGGAGGGAACTAGAGTCAGAGTGAGGACATTTCCCCCTGAGTAACCGGGAGCCGATACAGGTCTTCTCAGGTGGATCTTCCAAGGAGTGGCTGGCTGGCTGGCCGACCGGCCTGTGCACTGGAGCCCAAGGCTAGAGGAGGCCAGCAGACGACTCTCCAAAGGGGAGGAGAGCCAGGAAAAGTAGAGTGTCCAATTCTAGGTCAGCCCTCTTTGCCACCTGCCCCACGCTGTCCACCCTGCTGCCCCTCTCCCGCACCTGCCTTGTGTCCTGCTAGAAACTCCTGGCTACACCCAGAAGCATCTTGAATCGCCAGGCAGTTAGCCCCCGTCACGAAGCCATAGGTCCTTGCCTCTGTAGCCACAGCAGTGGCTCTTCCCCACAGTGGCCCGGGGGGCTATGTGGGAAGGGGCTGATCACGGACTTGCCACCTTCATGCTGATTTCTAACATTTGAGATAAAAACCTGAATGATGTCCCTTGTCTGAGATCCTAGGAAGGGGACCTGGGGAAAACTCCAGTAACTCTGTTCTCCCTTGCTTCTGGTTTCCACATACCCAGCATTGCTTCGTTTAAATTATAAAACACGCCCTAAAGGGCTGTGATGAAAAGCTGTTCTCTATTGAAGCTTCCAGTTTTGGGGGGAAATTAAGGCAATAAAGTCCAAAAAAGTGTAAAGTCTAATTATTATTGTAGCTAATATTTCACTGGCCCCCTCCGCTTTCCCCTCCAGTCTGCTGTATACGGTATTGGGATGTTAGACTTTGGGAAGCCTTGTCAGTAAAACACTGAGGCCCAGAGCCTGACTGTAGTATCACAGCTCAGCCTGCTCTGGGAGCCAGTGTGACTCTTCCCCCCCAGCCTGGCTGCCACCAAACCAGTCCCCAACTCTGTGCCCTGCCTTCGAGGGCCTATGCGCTTTGTCCCAGCTGCTGCCTCTCCCTGACCTGCTCTCTCTCGTCCCACGTGGCCAGGTGCTGCCTGGCCTTCAGGACTCAGCTCGTGTGCTTTTACATACACTACCTCTCTTATTTTTTAAAATTTATTTTTATTCTTTTTTAAATGTTTATTTTTGAGAGAGACAGAGTACGAGCAGGGGAGGGGCAGAGAGAGAGGGAGACAGAATCTGAAGCAGGCTCCAGGCTCCGAGCTGTCAGCACAGAGCCCAACGCGGGGCTCAAACCCATGAGCTGTGAGATCATGAGCTGAGCTGAAGTTGGACACTTAACTGACTGAGCCACCCAGGCACCCCTATATACTACCTCTCTTAATCCTCACCAGTACCCTGGGAGGCAGACGCTGTACCCGTTTTGCAGACACACAAATGTGTGTGTGTGTGTGTGTGTGTGTGTGTGTGTGTGTGTGTGTGTGTGTCTGGGTATAAAGTGTGCCCGCTTCACAGATACATGGATAGAGCACACAAAAGCACAGAGACAGGTTAAGAATTCGCCTGTGATCACACAAGCTGTAAATCGAGCTACTGAGTTCGGAGTACTGATTTGCACTCTGGTTCACCCCTTTGTCTGACTGACACACGTCATTAAGCTGTATCGTAAAGTCTCAAAGAAAGAAACATGAGGAAGCTTTGCTAAACAGTTTTTCCTGTCTTTCCTCTTTGGGTCCAGGTGGAAGTGAAGCCATATGTGCTGGATGATCAGATGTGTGATGAGTGCCAGGGCACGCGCTGTGGTGGGAAGTTTGCCCCGTTCTTCTGTGCCAACGTCACCTGTCTGCAGTATTACTGCGAATACTGCTGGGCGAGCATACACTCCCGCGCCGGGCGGGAGTTCCACAAACCGCTGGTGAAGGAGGGAGGCGACCGCCCTCGGCACGTCCCGTTCCGCTGGAGCTGAGCCCAGGGCAGACCCAGCCACAAGTACTGGAGTAGATAACAAGGAGGGAAAAGAGAGGGCACTGCCTCAGGGCTTACAGTGTTCTGGAAATCTGTGCATTCGTTCTCGATTTTTAAAGAAGAAATGGGTCTTTTTATTATTACTATTATTTACAGTCATATTACTGAACTCAGTGTCCAGTATAATGCAGAATTGCAGAGTGTATAACGGTACTGATTTGCACTTTGATTCACACCTTTGTCTGCTTGGTACCTTAATTTCTCACCCCTGATTTGTCACTCGTAGACTGCCATTCTCATCAGCGGCCATCAGGTTGATGTCTGTGATTTTTTTTTTTTTTTTTTTTTTTTTGCTGTTGTACGTTGTTGTTGTTGTGTTGTTGTTGTTGTTGTTGTTGTTGTTGTTCCAATTGTTTTTGAACTGGAGCATGCACTTATTTTCAGAAACTTAGAGAGTCGCCCCTAGGAGAAGACTTACCAAAGGCAATACTCGTGAGTAGGTGGCAGATGTAGCAAAAACTTCACAACAATTCAGCAATCATTAGTTGGGGTCATTTAGAGTAAGGGTAACCCTTCATGAAAATAGGCCTTTAGTTTTCTATTTTGACATGTAAGGATACCTCATAAGCTGAATCTTTATTTTTCCTTCATGTTTGATTTTGTTTTGCTGAGGATTTTGGTTAGATCTTTTAGTGTTATGTAAATTTATGCTGCAATAGCTTTTGCTGCTATTAAGATGGTATTATTAATACCATAATACTCTCTTCAGGCTAAGGTATCAATTTAAAAAAAACCCAACAACACACTTCTGTGATTTAGGGATAGAATCAGCTGCCGAAAGGAGATCAGAATAGACTACAGAAAGCTTCAACGGAAGGTCACTATTTCTGAATGCATGTTTACTTAATCAGGTTGCTGCATGCAATAAATTTTATATCCAATGTCTAGTATAAAACCTTCCCACAATGCACAAATTAAGAATCTATATAAGCTATAAAATACTGATTTTTTTAAAAGTTTTTTTTCACTCAAAGAATTGGTAATTGACTGGAGGAAGGCATGCCTCAATAAATGGAATGCTTCTGAACTAGGAAGAGCCCATAACAGAATGACCTATATTACAACCAATATAAAACCTAGGTGTAGGATATCTTAAAGCAAATTTGTGGACGGTAGATGAAGTACTTTGCGGTGCTCTGTTATATATTGTGCAATTTATTTTATATAGTAAAGTGATTATGTCTAACTGTGATCAAACTTAACTGTTTAAAGCCTCTGTGTCAGACATTAACGAACTTGACAGTTCATAACTGGTATATTATTAACTAACACATGAGCTCTTAGTTACAACCTCCTAGTGCTTGCACCATTTTACATAGCTTCAGACCTTGTCCAGAAAACCAAAGAGCTCATCTTAGCTTACAAACACTAGGAATATATACAGTATATAGAGATAAGTTGTCAGATTGACAAGCTAGGCACATTTTAAGAAAGTTGCGTGATGGCGATGCTAAAGAAATGTCTATCCACAATAAGACGGCCTGGGCAGGGCTGGTTGTCTGGGTGAGAAAGTAACTACTTAATTCCCTGGATTTATCCTGTAAAGCTTGAATAGAACTAAGGCCTGCTAGTACTACCGTGGACATTTTTTTAGCCTTCACTCTTGGGCTGCAGATAGTAATATATAAACACACACAATGATTGTGAGACTATGTAAAATCTTTTTTCTTTTTTCTTTTTTCTTTTTTTTTTTTTTTATCTTCTTCCTATGTTTTAGAGTTCTGGGGACAATCTGACTGGATATGACACTGCAGAATAGATTTAAGTCGCTGTGTTTTTATGTGCTGTGATGTCCTTGTCCTGTCTCTTAAGTTAATATGGCTTGTTTTTGTTTTGTTGTGTTTCTCCAGTGTTTAGTTGCAATTACCAGCTTTCAAGCTATAGTTTGTTTTCAAAAAGGAAAAACAAAATAGTTTTTTACTGGATTAAAAATGCTTATTAGAATTCTCCCCTTTTGAAGTTACCTCTGGGCTTTTTGGTAATAATTGCTTTTTTCCAGCCCAGCTGTGGTTTTCTGTTTGTTTGTTTTGTTGTTGTTTTTTTTTCTATGTTGGTGGTTTTTTTTCATCTGTACAAGAAATTTTGTTATGCACTACTACTTTTTGTATTCTAGACAGTTTTCAAAAGTTGGCTGAAGATTTTTTTGTTTGTTTGTTTTTAAGGAAAAAGGCATGCTTTCTGACTGACATGATCTTTTGCAATACCTCAATTTTGAAATATAGGAAAGAAAATGATATTTTCTAAGTAAGTTTATTCAGAAAAATATATATTAATTTAATTCTGCAAGAAAAATGATTTAACAGATGGTAACTTTATTTTTTTCATGCTTATTTGTGTTTTTTGAAAATGAAGAAGTTAGAGCTTTATAACTATAATATTAAAGATCATATCTAACCTACAGAAATCTACCTAATTATGTGGAAGAAGCAAAACTTTTTGAAGAAGCACCCCTCTTTCATGTACTAAAACAACACTGAGATTTAAAAAAAAAAAAAAAAAAAAGCTGGAAGCTTGTACAGCGGGAAGCTGACGGGAAGGTGAGAACCATGGTCACCAAGAATAGGTTACAAAGAATAAACTCCCTTTGGTGCTGAAAGTTTGTGGATAGATGGTGGAAACTACTTTCCCTTCATTTGTATATTTATAATCAAGCGTTGATTGTGCACGACTGACCAGGATTGTGAAAGAGTTCTTCTGTTTGTATTTTTTTAAAGAGAACTTTTTTAGTTTATTAAATTATAACATGTTCCCTTTTGTTTTGTAAATAAATGTGCCCCCCAAGTTGTTAATGTTATATTAAAAGAGAGGGTCCTTCAAAAAAAATTATTTTTTAAAACACAGAGGTGTTCTGACCTGCAACTTGACTGGGAAGCCCCTGGGTATCACAGGTCCTGTTGTGGCCTTTCCTTGACGTGACACTTGAACTAGTCGATTTTTTGAAGGCTATAACCTAACCTCGACTATTTGTTGTTATGTGCAATACTGTTTGTACTGTTTGTATAAAAAATAGAAAAAAAAAGAAAAGAAAAAAGGCATAAATCTTTATTGCAGATTTATTTTCATTGCAAACTTTAGACATTGTGATTCACTGAAATCATTTTTCTACTGTCAAATATGTACCTTTTCTTCATGCTGGTATTTTTTCAATAGTAATGTAGCCTTTGTACTGAGACAAATTTTCATTGTTATTTTTAGAAAGATTTTTTGCTAAGAAAAAAATTAAACATATTTACATATTTTTCATTTTATTTCGTATTTTCTTTAAGGAGTGCTTTCTCAATCATTAATAGAGTTGTTTCTGGGAGGGACTTTCATATCTGGTCAATGTCATAATATTATTTTGTATTTTTACTTGGAATAAATTAATTTTATGATGCTAATTCTTTAAAAGTTTATTTTTTTCATTTTCAGTTATTTTTGAAGCTAAAACCTTTGTAATATTGTTACTAAAGTGTCTAGTTTTTTGAAATGCAAAGCTTTATGTATTAACTTGCTGATGTGGTTTACAATAGTGTGACAACGATGAACATGGTTGGTTATGTAAAGTGATTGGAAAATGTAATGGATAATTGGGTAATAAAATGACAGAATGAGCAGAACATGTGAGATTTTGACAAGCCTTTTCCTTTATTCCAGTGGTTTAGTGTAAGACTAGGGATGTCACAGTACAGTTCTCTAGGGATGTCACAGTGGATTTATACAACACCAGGTGCAGTCAGATCCGGGGCCCTGATAATGGAGTCACCCCCACCGAAACACCACCAGGTTGAAAACCCGGCTAGGTCAACAGAATGATTCATTGTTTTTCCCCTCTAACTCTTCATTGTGTCCTGTGTGCGTGCGTGCATGCGTGTGTGTGAGAGAGAGAGGGAGAGATCGGCCACCAACTGCTGTCCCTGTGTGAGACGGTGCCTTCTGCCCAGGCATTTACAGTGGTGACGACTGAAGGGGGAAGGAAGCCGCAGAGAGGGCGCCACCTTCTGTGTAGTTAGACTTGGGTGGCGGGGTCTTCCCTGACCTCCCTCCCTGGCCGGTGCCGGCAGCGTGCTGAGGAGGCACACTCGGACGTCACCACTGTCTATGGCCAGTCTCAGACTTCGTCTTCCTCCACCACCCCACCTGCCCCCTGTGATGGTGCCCCTTGTTTGTCCCTTACCATGGCAACATCCGGCCATTCCAAGCATGATCTCTCTGCCCTCCCGCTTCTTTTCCGCCACCCACCTCACCTTGAAGCTGTGCTGCTGAGGCAGCGTGTCATTGTCACGGCACCTAAAATTAAAACATGCTAAAAAAGTTCTACAACTGCAAAACTGGTGTTGCGTAAACAGAACATTCAATGACTTGCTCTAGACGGATGGTGTGTTTCTACTAGTCCTTGATGGCCTCTTCGGGCTCCGTTGCCACGGAGGCGAGGTTATCAAGAACTTGGAGAAACGTGTGTCCAGAGTTGGCTCTTGGGTATGCTCTATGTATTCAGTTTTGTAAATAATATATAGATTAGATCAAGTTGTGATGTTAAATTTTAACTCAAATTGGGTACTACTGGTCGGAATTTTACATTAACTACAAATAAGTGATTAGGAACAGAAGAAAATTGGAAAATTCTTGCTTAGTGGTATAAAGATTATGCTTAGATTTCTGCCTATTTCTTGTGTTTTATAGCTTGTTAGTGAGGCATGGGCTAATGCAGAGTGTACTGCATTTATGCAATTAGCAAATAACTGCTAGTTTTCATTTTATCTATTATATTAGCAACAAAATGGTATTTAACTGGGTAAAGCTCCTACCTAAATATTGAGTATTGTGACATCTCTACTTGCAAGGTTTGAATGAAAGATTAGTCACAGATTAGTGAAAAAAAAAAGTATCCTTTTGTTAAAACTGGCTTATTTGTATGGATTGTTGCCTTTTCACCACCGGTTTGTATGGTATGTCAGCTAACATTTTCTGTTGTTTTTTTTTTTTTTTTTTATAATAACCAAACTTCTCTATCTCAGCTGCAATAGTGTTCCATTTTACCACAGAGTATTTTATAATTAATGCTGTTGACTTTATACCCCAAAATGGGTCAAGAAGTGGATATGTGATTTGGGGACGTTTAAATTTGTATGATGGAATTAATGGCAACAAGTAGAAAACTCGGGTGCTAATACAGGATAACTTCTGCTCTTTTTTCTTTTCTGGATATAGTTCTGTTGGGGTATAAAGTATTAGGTATTTGTATTTTTGCTGTCAAAACAATGGACATAACTTTTAGAGTGTTCACAGCTAAGATCTCTGTATTTGTTTTTCAACTAACAACTAATTTTAAATGTATTGTATCTTTTATTACCTGTTCTCTTAGATTGTTTTTGCTAGTAACCCTTACTCAGCTTCCGCCTTTGGGGCTTGGACTAATATTGCTTGTATGGAACTGCAGTACTGTGACTACACACGGAGCTCAATGCAGCTATTGCTTACAACTGCTTAAACTTTGTAGTTTGGACTTCATTTTTTTCTGTAATAACAACTTATTAAATATAGTTGTATGAAGTACTGACGCTTGTCATCCTTTGCATTTGCTAAGGAATAGCCTGGAGTAAATGGATTGCATCTGGGAACATTTGCGCATTCGAATGTGCTTGATTGGCCTTGGCGGGGGGGGGGGGGGGGGGGGGGGGGGGGGGACGAATTACAGCAGATTAATGCAAAATTCGCCTTTTCTCTGACCCACTTTTTTTTAAAATTTTTTTTTTTTTTCAACGTTTATTTACTTTTGGGACAGAGAGACAGAGCATGAACGGGGGAGGGGCAGAGAGAGAGGGAGACACAGAATGGGAAACAGGCTCCAGGCTCTGAGCCATCAGCCCAGAGCCTGACGCGGGGCTCGAACTCACGGACCGCGAGATCGTGACCTGGCTGAAGTCGGACGCTTAACCGACTGCGCCACCCAGGCGCCCCTCTGACCCACTTTTTTTTAAGCACATTTGAAACAGGAAGGTATTTGTTAACACAATGCACGTGTATTTAAGGCAAGGTTTTTAGAGGGGCAGTTGGGTTTTTATGCCAGCACTTGAAATCAATTTTCCGCAAAATCAGAATCAAGAAAAGGCAATGAAAACGTAAGTACGCCCCTTTTGTCTTAATTTTTACACTAGACTCTCTCTGATCATTTCAGAAAAGTGGGTCTTTAAAATCCCGTATCTCCTTTGGACGCGCTAGAAGCTCTCTCGTAGGCACTAAATTTAATCTTGTTAGAAAATGGATCACAAGTGGCTGCACGAAAGAATCCCTTGGAGAGCTTTTAGAAACTGCGGGTGCAGGCGTCGTCCCACCCCCGAGATTGGTTTCACTGGTCTGGGGTGGGGTCTGGCGCGGTGTTTTTAAGCTCCCCGGGTGTCCGCCACGACCCAGGGCCGTACGGGGACGCCCGGAGGCGCCGGTGGGACTTACGGCGGCGCAGCGCTCGGACCCCTAGGGGATCCCAGCAGCGGCTCGGAGCCGGCACGCCGAGCCACCCCGACGGGAGCGCGCAGAGCCGCGCGGGGCGTTCGGCTCCCGGAAGGGGCGGGGGGCCGCTGAGGGCGTCCGCAGGCTACCTCCGTCCCCGCTGGGACCGCGGCCTCGGGGCGCCCGGTCGCGCACACGCGCTGCGGGTAAGCTAAACCGAGCCGGTGCGCGGTTGCCCCCGGCGCCCGGAGGGGCGGCTCGGGTCGCCGGGCCCCGCGTGCGCCGCCAACAGAGCGCCCCAGAGCCCGGCACCGGCGCGGGAGGCCGGAGTCGGAGCTTGGCCGTCAGGCCGCACTTGACCTTTGGACCTCAGGATCCCTCTTGCAGCCCCCTCCAAAACAGGCAGAAGAATATTAGGTTTCAGGTCCCTTTTATATTTGATTTCCTAAAAATATATCCTCCGACACTACCAAATGGAACACGACTTTCAGACTCCTGGGCTGACTCGGACCCCACCTTCGTCCCCTGGCAAAAAAGGTTCTGCTGCCCTGACTCTTGGGAGTGGAGGGGGGAGAAGGGAAGGTAATGGCGCCTTTGTGAGCGGGAGCCTATTACTTCTAGGGGTAGAAATCGGGAGCCCCCCACCCCCGCGCCTGTTTGACGGTCGCCGGAAGCAGCCTCCTGGCTCGATAGTAACCCCGCTGAGCACGTGTGCGGGACGGGCCCTGGCTGCCAAAAGCTGGGGGACTCCTCATCCGCAAACACAGATGAGCACTCAGCTTTAAAATTGGACTAGAGTGGCTTCGCACCTGACCCTTGGCACAGCCCTGGGTCACTTGGGCACTCTCAAATTGGAAGACTTAAAAATTCTATTTTAACTGGAACAGCTGTGCTAAAATAGGTTAATGATCCCGAAAGCGGGTGAGGGGAGTCCGGTTGATGGGTCCCACCTGCTATTCACCGGGCTGTTGAGAAGAAAACCGTTTCCTCTACCCGTTTAGGTTCAGTGATGAGGAGCCTTGGAATCCACTGACGACAGGCAGATTAACAGGAGAGAGGACAGCTTATTCGTATGATGTGGGTTACGGTATTCAATACATTTAGACTACTCCCAGGTGTATGAATTGGGGGCGGGGTTTCTAACCGAACTTAATGGAAGAAAGGGAGGGGGAGAAAAGCGCTTCAAATGGTGGCTTTAGGAAAGAGCGGGTTTGCAGGAGAAGAAATGAGGAAGTTTGTGATGAGGTGTGTTGATGCAGGTGTGAGCGCTTCCCGCCTTCTTTCCCACCAGCGAAACCTTCCTCGGAGAGGCCGGTGAGGGCAGCCTCGCTCTCCGGAGTTGGTGCCTTTAGTCAGGTAAGGGAAGCTCTGACAGAGCTGCGTTTTCTTCTTTTGAATCTCACATGCCTTCAGTTTGAAATCCTCTTCAGATCAACTCTGGGGGACCCAGGGGGTCCCCACAGATAGCTGGAATGAAGCCACTAGAACAGATAACTGGAAGTCACCCTGAGTCTGTCCGGTACCCGATGTTGCGGACCGTGGAATGAAATCCTGAGTTGGGCGTTGTTTGGATATAGGTAAAGAGGGCTTGGCCGGAACCGCGTGTGCGCTCTCCTCCGCGTTTCATTCTGGCCCCGCAAGGGGCAGCCCAGGTCTCCTTTTCTTCTTTGTTGTCACGGGTCAAATCTTTAAGGCGGTTCGAACTGTCATTTCGCTTCTACGTGGAATCTACAACACAAAGCAAAACAAAACCCAGACTCACAGATACGAGAACAGATTGGTGGTTGCCAGGGGAGAGGGGAACGAAATGGATGAAGGAGATCAAAAGTACAGACCTCCAGCTACAAAATAAGTTATAAGGGTGTCACACACACCATGGGGAATATAGTCAGCAATGTTGGATTGACCCCGTAAGGTGAGGAGGGTAACTAACTAATATGACCATTGCACGCCTGAAACTAATGCGCCGTGTCAATAGTATCCCTCAGTAATGAGGGGCACCTGGGTGGCTCAGTCGGTTGAGCGTCGGACTCTTGATTTTGGTTCAGATCTGATCCAAGGGTCATGGGATCAAGCCCAGAGTCCAGCTCCATGCTAACAGTGCAAAGCCTGCTTCAGACTCTCTCTCTCTCTCTCTCTTTCCTTCTCTGTCCTTCCTCCCACACATGCGCTCACACTCTCGCTCTCAAAAAAAAAAAAAAAGTTCCAGCTGAATTGTTAAGTATATTGGAAACATTCCAACTTCTCACCTTCAGTGCAGGCCTAAACCAATGAGACTCTTCCTAAATGGAAGAAAAACTCCCAAGGCAGTTTGGATCCCTAAGGCGAGGAGTCGTTTTGGGTGCTAGGCCTCCCCTTTCGAACACACGGCCCTTTTGCTCAGTTTCATCACTTATGAAAACCAAAACACAGGGGTGCCTGGGTGACTCAGTCACTTGGGTGTCTGACTTAAGCTCTGGTCATGATCTTGCAGTTCGTGGCTTCAAGCCCCATGTGCTAACAGCTGTGTAACAGCTCAGAGCCTGGAATCTGCTTCGGATTCTGTGTCTCCCTCTTTTTCTGCCCCTCCCCTGCTCACGCTCTCTGTCTCTCAAAAATAAATGAACATTGAAAATATTTTCAAAAAAAAAAAAAACCACCACAGTTTGGGGGACCTGGGTGGCTCAATTGAATGTCCAAGTTCGGCTCAGGTCATGATCTCACGATTAATGAGTTTGAGCCCCACTGTCAGCACAGAGCCCACTTGGGATCCTCTGTCCCCCCTCTCTCCCTGCCCCTCCCCTGCTCATGCTGTCTCAAAAATAATAAACATTAAAAAAAACACTACCGGGGGCGCCTGGGTGGCTCAGTCGGTTGAGCGTCAGACTTCGGCTCAGGTCATGATCTCACAGTTCGTGAGTTTGAGTCCTGCATCGGGCTCTGTGCTGACAGCTCAGAACAGCTGGATCCTGCTTTAGATTTGTGTCTCCCTCTCTCTCTGCCCCTTACCCACTCGCATTCTGTCTCTGTCTCTCTCAAAAGTAAATAAACATTAAAAAAAAAAAAAAACCCAAATAGTACCATTCCAATCAATACCCATACAAATAAATAAGAATGAAAATACTACATGTTAGGGAGGCTCTAGATAAGCCCTGGTAGGAATGTAAAGTGGTGCAGCCATTTGAGAAAACTGTTTTACAAGAGCTAAATGTGTGTATAACCTATGACTCAGGTTTTTCACTCCTATGCCCAACAGAAATATGTAGCATGTTTTCAAAAGACAGGTACAGGAATGATCCTAGCATTGCTCACATAGCCCCAAACTGGAAGCTGTCCACATGGCCTGCAACATTAGAATGGATGATTGCATCATATCCACAAATGGAATGCTCTAGAGCAATAGGAGGATGAAGATCTTTAAGTTTGTACAGCATCACAGAAGGATCTCACAAACTGAATGTTGATCAAAATAAGCCAGACACAAAAAGTATATAACAGAGGACTCCCATTTATATAAATGGGCACAGGAGTTACTGAAAGGGGGCACGAAGGCAGCTTTTGGGGTGCTGGTGACTTTTAGTTTGTGAGAACTCATTGACCTCTGCACTGCCAATCTGTGCATTTTTCTGTTCAACGGCGCGTTTTTTAAAAAACAGCTCTGCGAAAGGTAAAACTGATGCTTGGGCAACTTGGAATTCTTTACAGGCAACCTCCGTAGAATCCACTTTTCAGACTCCCGAATAATCAGATTAGATTTCCAGTGGTCTTTGCCAGCAGTTGCCCCTCTGGACTGGCCTGCTTTCCCAGTCCCCCAGACCTCAATTTCCCTGTTCCCAATCACCCTCTTCCCACCTCCAGGCTCCTTTCTGCCCTTCTTTAAGCCTACCAACATCTGGGAGGGGATTGACTTTTTTAAAAATTTTATTTAGTCAATTTGCAGGAAGAGGTAGAGAAATAAAGTTAAAAAAAACTCCACCCACTGATCTCTGCAGCTGACGGCTGAGCATCACACATTGAAAGCCAGTTACTGTCTCGGTGCCTGTGTTGCGTGACTTCTACAAAGTCTTGTTTGGGGCGCCTGGGTGGCTCAGTCAGTTAAGCTTCCGACTTGAGCTCAGGTCATGATCTCATGGCTGGTGACTTCTAGCGCCATGTCGGGCTCTGTGCTGACAGCTCAAAGCCAGAGTCTGCTTCTGATTCTGTGTCTCCCTCTCTCTCTGCCTCTCCCCACTCTCAAAAATAATAAATAAATGTTTAAAAATTAAAAAGAAAAAGGAGTAGTCAGAGGAGTGCACAGGCAGGGAGACAAAGCCTAAGCAGCCATATAAATAACAGAACCATCTTGTGCTCTGTCACAAACAGTATCTGTTGTGCCAAGTCCAGGCAGAGGTGCTATGAAAGGGGTGGGGTGCACGGGGAGATGCTTGTTGAGCTCAGAGAAGCCAAAAACACCCCTGATGAGAACTTTGTTTGGAAGAGAGTAGCTCTCAGGAACTGAAATGGAAGGCACGAAGTTGACAGGCTGAGGCTGAGTGAATGTTTTAGCAAAGGGTGTAGATTGGGACAGAACTTGTTGACAGGAATTGGATGAGCAAGTGAGACCAAGAGAGGATAGGTTAGTTGAAAAGGTTTGGAGGGGCGCCTGGGTGGCTCCATTGGTTAAGCATCGAACTTGGGCTCAGGTCATGATCTCACAGTTCCTGGGTTCAAACCCCACATTGGGCTCGGTGCTGACAGCTCAGAGCATGGATCCTGCTTCAGATTCTGTGTCTCCCTCTCTCTCTGCCCCTCCCTGCCCTCAAAAATAAATATTAAAAAAAAAAAAAGTCTTGGGGCACCTGGGTGACTCAGTTGGTTATGTGTCCCCAGTCTTGATTTTGGCTCAGGTCATGATCTCACGGTTCGTAAGTTCAAGCCCCAAATCAGGCTCTGGGCTTACAGTGCAGAGCCGGCTTGGGATTCTCTCTCTCCTGATCTCTCTGCCCCTTCCCTGCTCATGGCCTGCCTCTCTCTTTCTCTCTCGCTCTCAAAATGAAGAAATAAACTTAAAAAAAAAAAAAAGTTTAGCATTCAAGATCTGTTGGCCCTACTTCCAAATAGTCTAATTTTTTTAAGTTGGGTTGATATTTTTTTAACATTAAAACTTCATTTTGTTTTTTTTTAATATGATATTTATTGTCAAATTGGTTTCCATACAACACCCAGTGCTCATCCCAACAGGTGCCCTCCTCAGTGCCCATCACCCACTTTCCCCTCCCCGCCACCCCCCCATCAACCCTCAGTTTATTCTTAGTTTTTAAGAGTCTCTTATGGTTTGGCTCCCTCCCTCTCTAACTTTTTTTTTTCCTTCCCCTCCCCCATGGTCTTCTGTTAAGTTTCTCAGCATCCACATAAGACTGAAAACATATGGTATCTGTCTTTCTCTGTAGGACTTATTTCACTTAGCATAACACTCTCCAGTTCCATCCACGTTGCTACAAAAGGCCATATTTCATTCTTTGTCATTGCCATGTAGTATTCCATTGTGTATATAAACCACAATTTCTTTAAAAAAATTTTTTTTAATGTTTATTTATTTTTGAGACAGAGTGTGAACAGGGGAGGGGCAGAGAGAGAGGGAGACACAGAATCTGAAACAGGCTCCAGGCTCTGAGCTGTCAGCACAGAGCCTGACACGGAGCTCGAACCCACGAACTATGAGATCATGACCTGAGCTGAAGTCGGACGCTTAACCGACTGAGCCACCCAGGCACCCCTAAACCACAATTTCTTTATCCATTCATCAATTGATGGACATTTAGGCTCTTTCCATAATTTGGCTATTGTTGAAAGTGCTGCTATAAACATTGGGGTACAAGTGCCCCTATGCATCAGCACTTCTGTATCCCTTGGGTCAATTCCTAGGAGTGCTATTGCTGGGTCATAGGGTAGATCTATTTTTAATTTTTTGAGGAACCTCCACACTGTTTTCCAGAGTAGCTGCACCAGTTTGCATTCCCACCAACAGTTCAAGAGGGTTCCTGTTTCTTCACATCCTCTCCAGCATCTATAGTAAAACTTCATTTTGAAATACCTATAGATTCAGATACTGCTGTAAGAAATGACCGAGACCCCATGTATTCTTTACCCAGTTTTCTCTTAACATCTTGCAAAACTAGATTAAATATTACAACCAGAATATTGACATTGATGCAAAGAGCATTTCCATCACCACAAGGAATAACACTCATGTTGCACCCACTTTTCTCCCATTCCCACCTCCCCCCCCCCCTTAATCCAAGCAATGACTCACCTGTTCTCCAGTTCTAGGACTTTCTCATTTCAAGAATGGTATATAGATGGGAGCATACAATTTATAACCTGGTTGGCTTTTTTCAATCAGCATAATTCTCTAGAGATTCATCTTGGTTGTTGTATCAGTAGTTGTTTCCTTTTGATTGCCAGGTGCTATTCCATGGTATGGATGTACAGACATTGTTTCACCATTTGTTGAAGAACATCTGGATTGTCTCTAGCTCGGGGCCATTACAAATGAAGCTGCTATACGAACATTCATGTCCAGGTTTTTGTGTGAATATGTCTTCAGTTTCCCTGGGATAAACGCCCAAGTGTGCAATTGCAAGGTCATATGGTAGTATCATGTTTAGTTTTTAAAGAAACTACCAAATTGTCTTCTAGAGTGGGTGTACCTTTTTACATACCAACCGAAATGTGTAAGTGATCCAGTTTGTGTCTCCTCCAGCATTTGGTTTTGTCACTCCTTTCTAGGCTGGCCATTCTGTTGGGTGTGCAGTAATACCTCATTGTGCTTTTAATGTGCATTTCCCTGATGGCCAGGAATGTTGGACATCTCTTCATGTGCATTTGGATCTTTGCCATCTCTACATCCTCTTCAGTGAAATGTCTCTGTTTTTGCCCATTTTCTAATTGGATTTTTTTGGTGGTGTTTTTTTTTTTTTTTTTTTTTTGGTCATGTGCCTATTTTTTAAATTCATTTTATAGAGCCATTTTAAGTTCACAGAAAACTGAACAAATAAGACAGAGTTCCCATGGACCCCATTCAGACCCCCTCCCAAGTTTCCCCTATTATTTTTTTTTTAAATTTTTTTTTTCAACGTTTATTTATTTTTGGGACAGAGAGAGATAGAGCATGAACGGGGGAGGGTCAGAGAGAGGGAGACACAGAATCGGAAGCAGGCTCCAGGCTCTGAGCTGCCAGCACAGAGCCCGACGCGGGGCTCGAACTCACGGACCGCGAGATCGTGACCTGGCTGAAGTCGGACGCTTAACCGACTGCGCCAACCAGGCGCCCCAAGTTTCCCCTATTAAAATCTTGCATTAGTGTCATACGTGTGTTGTAAGTGATCAATTTTGACAAATTAACTGAAGTCCATAGTTTACATTAGGGTTCGTTCTTTGTATTGTACATTTCTGTGGGTTTTGATGAATGCATCTTGTCATGTATCCATCATTATAGCATCATCCAGAATAGTTTAACTGTCCTAAATATCCCTTATGTTCCAGCTATTCATCCCTGCCCCACCCCCACCCCCACCCCTGGCAACAACTGATCTTTACCATCTCTGTAGTGTGAGCCGTTTGCAAACTGTCATATAGTTGGAATCACATAGTATGTAGCCTTTTCAGACTGGCTGATTTCACTAAGTTGTATGCATTTAAGATTTTTCCCATGTCTTTTCACGGCTTTGAGCTCATTACTTTTTTAGTGCTGAATAATTATCCATTGTCTAGATGGACCACAGTTTACCCACTCACCAACTGAAGGACATCTTGATTGCTTCTTGTTTTTGGCAACTATGAATAATGCTGCTATAAACATCTATGTGCAGCTTTTTTGGTGAACATAAGTCTTCAACTCATCTGGGTAAACACCTATGAGCATGATTGCTGGATCATAGGATAAGACTATGTTTAGCTTTGTAAGAGGATGCCAAACTGTCTTTCAGAGTGGTGGTATCATTTTGCATTCCTACCAGCAATGAATGAGGCTTCCTGTTCCTTCACAATCTTGTCAGCATTTGGTGTCTTTGGTATTTGGGATTTGCTATTCTAATAGGTGTGTAGTGGCATCTGATTGTTTTAATTTGCAATCCCCTAATGATGTATGATGTTGAACATCTTTTAATATGCTTATTTGTTATCTGTATTATCTTTGGGAGAAGTATGCTCAGATCTTTGCCCATATCTTACATTGGGTTGATTGTTTTCTTATTGTTGAGTTTTAAGAGTTCTTTGTATATTTTGGATACAGGTCTTCTGTGCATTTTGCAGATATCTTCTCCCAGTCTGTGGCTTGTCTTCTCCTTCTTTTAACAGTGTCTTTTGTCTTGGTGCCTGGCTGGTTCAGTCGGTTAAGTGTCTGACACAATCTTGGGTCAGGACCTGATCTCACAGTTTATGAGATGGAGCCCCACGTTGTGTTCTGTGCTGACAGCCAGATCCTGCTTGGGATTCTCTCTCTCTGCTCCTCAAAATAAACATTAAAAAAAAACAAACAAAACCAGTGTCTTTTGCAGGGCAGAAGTTTTTAAGTTTAATGAAGTTCAACTTAATCATTTTCTTCTCTCATGGACCATGCTATTCATGTTGTATCTAAAAACTCACCACCAAACCCAAGGTCATCTAGATTTTCTTCTTTGTTATCTCAGAAGTATTATAGGCTGGCATTTAACATTTAGGTCTAAGATGTATTTTGAGTTAATTTTTGTAAAAGGTGTAAAGTATCTGTCTAGATTCACTTCTTTTGCATGTGGATGTCCAATTGCAGCATTATTTTTTGAGAAAACTGTCTTCTCTCCATGGTATGGTCTTTGTTCCTTTGTTGAAGATCAGTTGACTGTATTTGTGAGAGTCTCTTTCTGAGCTTTATATTTTGCTGTGTTGATTTGTCTGTTCTTTTGCCAGTACCACCCCATCTTGTTTTTTTTTTTAATGTTTCTTTACTTTGAGAAAGAGTGCATGTGTGAGAGAGTGCACACAAGCAGGGGAGGGGCAGAGAGAGAAGGAGAGAGAATCCCAAGCAGGTTCCACACTAACGGCACAGAGCTTGATGTTGGGTTCGAACTCACGAATGGTGAGATATGACCTGAGCCAAAACCAAGAGTTGGACACTGAACCGACTGAGCCACCCAGGTGTCCCAAGTACCACCCTGTCTTGATTACTGTAGCTTTTTATTGTCATAAAGTCAGGTAGTATCAATCCCACAATTTTGTTCTTTTTTAGTATTGTTAGCTATTTTAAGTTTTTCTTTCATATAGAAACTTTAGAATTGGTTTGTTAATATCTACAAAATAACTTGCTGGGATTGGGATTGCATTGACTCTATAGGTCAGATTGGGAAGAACTGACATCTTAACAATATTGAGTCTTTTTTCATGAATATATGACATATCTGTTTATTATTTCATTAGAATTTTATAGTTTTCCTCATGCAGATTTTGCACATATTTTTTAGATTTATAACTAAGCATTTCATTTTGGAGGTGCTAATACTGGTAGATACAAGAGCAATGAACTTTTTAGCCTTATATCCTGCAACCTTGCTATAATCACTTCCAAGAGGGTTTGTCGATTCCTTGTCTACAAACAACCCTATATCATCCACAAATGAAGAGTTTGTCTTCCTTCCGATCTGTATATCTTCTATGTCCTTTTCTTAGTGTATTAGCTAGACCTCCAGTATAATACTGAATAGGAGTGAATGGTGAGAGGAAAGACATCCTTGCCTTATTTTTTTTAATTTTATTTATTTATTATTAAATATAATTTATTGCCAAACTGGTTTCCATACAGCCCCCAGTGCTCATCCCAACAGGTGCCCTCCCCAATGCCCATCACCCACTTTCCCCCCTCCCCCACCCTCCTTATTTCTAAGCTTAGAAAACATCTAGATCATTGGCATTAAGTATGATATTAGCTGTAGGTTTTTGGTAGTTGTTCTTTATCAGGTTGAAGTTCCTGTCTAGTCCTGGTTTGCTAGTTTTTATAATGAATGGGGGTTTTATCTAATGCTTTCCTACATCTGTTGGTCATATGATTTTTCTTCTTTGGCCTGTTGATGTAATGGATTCTATTAATTGATTTTTAAAAATTTATTTATTTAAATTCAAGCTAGTTAACATACAGTGTAGTATTGGTTTCAGGAGCAGAACCCAGTGATTCATCACTTACATATAACACCCAGTGCTCATCCCAACAAGTGCCCTCCTTAATGCCCATCACCCATTTAGCCCATCCACCTACTCACCTCCCTCCAGCAGCCCTCAGTTCTCTTTATTTGAGAGTCTCTTATGGTTGGCCTCCCCCTCTGTTTTTATCTTATTTTTCCTTCCCTTCCTCTATGTTCAATTGTTTTGTTTCTTAAATTCCACATATGAATGAAATCATGTATTTGTGTTTCTCTGACTTACTTCACTTAGCATAATACACTCTAGTTCCATCCACATTGTTGCAAATGGCAAGATTTTATTCTTTTTGATTGCCAAGTAATATTCCATTGTATTTATATATTCCACACCTTCTTTATCCATTCATCATATCCGTTGATGGACATTTGGGCTCTTTCCATAATTTAGCTATTGTTGATAGTGCTGCTATAAACATTGGGGTGAATCAGCATTTTTGTGTATTAATTGATTTTTGAACGTTTTCTCAGCATCTATTGAGAGGATCATATGGTTCTTGTCCTTTCTTTTACTGATGTGATGAATCACACTGATTGTTTTGCAGATATTGAACCAGCCCTGCATCCCAGGTATAAATCCCGCTTGGTCGTAGTGAATAATTTTTTTAATGTATTGTTGGATCCAGTTGGCTAATATCTTGTTGAGGATTTTTGGACCCATGTTCATCAGGGAGATTGGTCTATAGTTCTCTTTTTTAGTGGGGTCTCTGGTTTTGGAATCAAGGTAATGGTGGCTTCATAGAAAGAGTTTGGAAGTTTTCCTTCCATTTCTATTCTTTGGAACAGCTTCAAGAGAATAGGTGTTAACTCTTCCTTAAATGTTTGGTAGAATTCTCCTGGAAAGCCATCTGGCCCCGCACTCTTGTTTTTTGGGAGATTTTTGATTACCAATTTGATTTCTTTACTGGTTATGGGTTGAGTTTTGAATGTTGAATCAGCCCTTTATGCCTGCAATAAAGCCCACCCACTTGGTCATAGTGTATAATTCTATATATACATTGTTAGATTTGATTTGCTAATATTTTGAGGATTTTTGCATCTGCATTTTGCATCTGTGAGAGATATTGGTCTGTAGTTTTGTTTTTTTATAATATCTTTATCTGATTTGTCATGAGCATAATGCTCTCCTCACAGAATGAGTTGGAATGTGTTCACTCTACTTTTATTTTCATTGTAGAAAATTGGTATCTTTTTTTCTTTCAATGTTTGGTAGAATTCATCAGTGAAACCATCTGAGTCTGGTGCTTGCTGTTTTGGAAAGTTATTGATTGATTCCATTTCTTTAATATATTTGAATCTATTTAGAGTATCTTTCTCTTTGAGTTTTGGTGGATTATACCTTTCAAAGAATTTATCTGTTTCATGTAAATTATCAAATCTGTGGGGATAGAACTGTTTATAATCCTTTATTATCGTTTTGATGTCCATGGGCTCAGTAGTGGTAGCCTCTACTGCCTCTCAGTATTTTTTTTTTCTTTCGTTTCTTTCTTTTTTTCTAGCTAGACAGAGGTTTATCAATTTTATTGATCTTTTCAAAGAACCAACATTTTTGGCTTCATTGACTTTTTTCTCATTTTCCTGTTTTCAGTGTCACTGATTTTTGCTCGAATTTTTATTTTTCTGCTTGTGCTAGTCTTATATTACTCTTCTGTCTATAGTTTACTGAAGGGGAAGCTTAGGTTTTGATTTTAAATCTTTCTTCATTTATAATGTACACATTCAATGCTATTAAGTTCCCTCTGTGTGCTGCTTTCATTGCATCCAACAAATTGATGTCATATTTTCATTTAATTCAAAATATGATTTTAATTTTTCTTGAGATTTTTTCTTTGACCCCTGTTATTTAAAAATGTGTTGTTCAGGAGTGCCTGGCTGGCTCAGTCAAGTGGAGCATGTCAGCACAGAGCCTGACACGGGGTTTGGTCTCATGAACTGTCAGATTATGAACTGAGCCAAAATCAAGAAAGAGTTGGTTGGATGCTTAGCCAACTGAGCCACCTGGGCAACTCTGAATTTCCTTCCTTTTTAAAGGTAATATTTCATTGTTGGTCTGTACCACATTTTGTTATCCATTCATCCATTGATGTACTTTGGTTGCTTCTGTCTCTTGGGTTTTGTGAATTATGCTGCTATGAAAATGGGTTTGGCAAATATCTCTTCAAGATCCTGCTTTCAATTCTGTTGGATACTCAGAAATAGAACTCCCAGATCATATTGTAATTATATGTCTAATTTTTTTGAGGAACCACCATACTGTTTTCCATGGTGGCGATACCATTTTATATTCCCACCAGCAGTGCACAAGGGTTCCAATTTCTTCACATTCTTCCCAACACTTGTTATT
This sequence comes from Leopardus geoffroyi, assembly GCF_018350155.1. NCBI lineage: Eukaryota > Metazoa > Chordata > Mammalia > Carnivora > Felidae > Leopardus > Leopardus geoffroyi. The sequence continues at coordinate 52,837,870 of NC_059334.1, read as the reverse complement.
TTCTGTTTGTTTTGATAGTAGCCATCCTAGTTGGTATGAAGTGATTCCATGCCTTTACTTTTAATCTGTATCTTTATATTTAAAGTGGGTTGTGAAAACAAAGAAACAAACAATAAAGTGGATTTCTTGTAGATAACATGTAGTTGGGTCTTATTTTTTAAATCTATTCTCTCAGTCTCTGCCTTGGTGTATTTAGATAATTTATACTTAAAGTGATTATTGGTACAGTTGGATTAATATCTACCACATTTTAGCTGTTTTTTATTCATTGTTTTAATTTTTTGTTTCTTTAAAAATTTCCCAAACTCCTTTTCTACCTTCTCTGGATTCTTTTGAGCAAATTATAAATTCCATTTTCTTTCAGTCTGACTTATTTTACAAAATTTTTACTGGTGGCCCTAAGGTATGCAGTTTACATTCATACTACTCTAAGTCCACTTTGAAATAACACTGTACTGTGCTTCCCGAGTAGTGCCATATACCTTATAAGAGAGTATTTCCAATTCCTTCCTCTTGTCCCTTATTACCTGGCTGTCACTCATGTTACTTATGTTCTCTATAGTTAAAAGTCTGTTTCTTGGTTTGCCTCTCTTTTTTTTTTTCCTCCTTTCGTTGTTTCTTTTATTCCACATATGAGTGATATCATATGGTATTTGTCTTTCTCTGACTGACTTATTTCACTTAACATTATAGTCTCTAGGTCCATCCATGTCATTGCAGATGGCAATATTTCATTTTTTTATGGCTGAATATTTCATTGTGTGTATACACATCACATCTTCTTTATCCATTCATCTATTGATGGACACTTGGGTTCCTTCCATACTTAGGCTATTGTAAATAATGCTGCAATAAGCATAGGGGTGCATGTGTCCCTTTGACTTAGCTTTTGTATTGTTACTATTATTTTGAAAAGTTTCCTATTAGATCAATTAAGCACACAAAAAGTTAAAGGTGTTATTTTACCTTTATTTATTCCTTCTCGTGTTCTTCCTTTCTTTACAGAGATTTAAATTTTTGTCTGAGAACTAGTTTTTATCTTTATTTCTCCTTCACTTTTTATTTTAATGTTTATTTTTGAGAGAGAGAGAGAGAGAGAAAGAGCACAAGCTGGGGAGGGGCAGAGAGAGGGAGAAAGAAGATCCGAAGCAGGCTCTGTCAGCACAGAGCCCGATGCAGAGCTCAGACACATCAACAGTGAGATGATGACCTGAGCTGGTCAGACACTAAATCAACTGAGCCACCTAGGTGTCCCTATTTCTCCTTCACTTAAAAAAAATTTTTTTTAATGTTCATTCAATTTTTGAGAGACAGAGACAGAGCACAAGTGGGGGAGGAGCACAGAGAGAGAGACAGACAGACAGAGAATCTGAAGCAGTCTCCAGGCTCTGAGCTGTCAGCACAGAGCCTGACACAGGGCTCGAACCCACGAACTGCAAGATCATGACCTGAGCAAGTCGGCCATTTAACCGACTGAGCCACCCCAGTGCCCCTCTCCTTCACTTTTAAAGGTTAATTTTGCTTGTTACAGAATTGTAGGTTGGTGGGGTTTATTTACTTTCACCACTTTACATATTTCACTCCACACGTTTCTTGCTTGCATGGTTTGTGAAGAAAAGTCTGATGAATTTTTATCATTTTCCTGTATAAGGAGTTTTCCCACTTGGACTTGTTTCAAAAATTTTTGCCTTTGGCTTTCTGCAGTTTAAATATGATAGGCTTAGGTATAAATTTTTTTGGTATTTGTTCTGCCTGCTGTTCTCTGAGCTTCCTGGATCTGTTGTTTGCTTCCTGGCATCAATTTTAAAACATTCTCAGTCATTATTACTTAAAATATTTCTTTTGCTTTCTCTCTCTTCTCCTGACATGGCATTATGCATATGGTACACTGTTTGTAATTGTCCTTTGATTCTTGAGTGTTGCTTTTTTTTCTCTTTGCATTTCTGTTTGTGAAGTTTCTACGGACATATCTTCGTTTACTGACTCAGTGTTAAGTCTGTTGATGAGCCCATCAAAGGTATTTTCATTTCTGCTAGTGCTTTGAGTTTTAGCATTTCCTTTTAATTCTTGTTTTAGTTTCTTGGTTTTGTATTATTCATCTATTCTTGTATGTTTTTCACTTGTTCCATTAAAGCTGGTGGCACGTTAATCATAGTCATTTTAAATTTCTGATGATTCCAAAATCTTCATCATATGAGTTTGGTAGTGTTGTTTGCTTTGTCTCTTCCTGTTGTGTCTTTCTTGCCTTAGCATGTTTCGTAATTTTTTTTTTGTTAAAAGTTGGACATGATGTATTGTTGGTGGGCCTTTAGTGTAGATTTTATGTTTTAGGCTGAGTTAGGTTCTAATGTTTGCTGTAGTGTGGATGTTGGGGCCTTCAATTTCCTCTAGTGTCTTTTTGTCTTTCCTCTTTGGATTTCCCTAGAAACTCTTTTTTTGTTCAACAGATAATTATTGAGATATAATTCATATACCATACAGTTCACCCTTGTTTAAGTGTATAATTCACTATTTTTATTATATATTCAGATAAATGCAACCATCACTACAGCCAGTTTTAGAACATTTTCATCACCTCAAATTACCTATCACCCACCTATACCACCCTCCTAACCTTAAGTAATCATTAGTTTTCTATCTCTACAGATTTCATATGAATAGAATCATATAATATGTGGTCTTCTGTGATGTCTTTGATGCAGCATAATGTTTTCAAGGTTCATGCATGTTGTAGCATGAATCAGTACTCCATTAATTTTTGTGGCCAAATAGTCCATTATATGGATATACCACATTTTGTTTGTCAGTTAACGCATGTTTGGGTTGTTTGTATTGTTTGCCTATTATGAATAATGTTGCTATAAACATTTGTATACAGGTTTTTATGTGAACGTGTTTTTATTACACTTGTGTAAATTCTGGAGAATGGGATTGGTGGGTCATCTGATAAGTGTACACTTAACTTTATAAGAAACTGCCAAACTGTATTACAAAGTGGCTGTACCATTTTGCATGCCAAACAGCAGTTTACAAGAGTTCCAGCTGCTCTGCCTCTTTGTCAACAGTTTGAATTGTCAGTTTTAAAATTTTTGACCCATTCTCATAGGTGTGTAATGGTGGTGACATATACCACTACACTACTGGAAAAGGTGCCGCCTGTCTTTTCAGGTGCTTATTGCCTTCCATAGATCTTCTTTGGTGATGTTCTGTTCCAATCTTTGCTTGTTTTTAAATTGGATTGTTTAGGGGTGCCTGGCTGGCTTAGTTGTTAGAGCCTGTGACTCTTGATTTTGGGGTAATGAGTTCAAGCCCTAAGTTAGGTGCAGGGATTACTTAAAAAAAACAAAAACAGGGGCGCCTGGGTGGCTCAGTCGGTTAAGCGTTTGACTCTTGGTTTCAGCTCAGGTCATGATCTCCTAGTTTCGTGAGTTCGAGCCCTCCACGATGGGCTCTGTGCTGGCAGCATGGAGCCTGCTTGAAATTCTCTCCCTCTCTCTCTCTGCCCCACCGCCACTCATGCTCAAGACAAACAAAAAAAATAAAAACAGCAAAAACTTGGGTTGCTTACTGAGTTTGGGGAGCTCATTATATATTCTTGATACATTCAAGATATAAGCCTTTTATAGGGTGTGATTTGGAAATATTTTCTCTTTGCCTCTTCTTTCTAAAGTGTTTGTCAAATAGTGGAAGTTCTTGATTTTTTTAAAAAGTGTAATTTACAATTTTTTCTTCAATGAGTCATGTTTTTGGTATCATATCTATAAAATCTGTTGCCCAATGCAACATCAGAGAAATTTTCTGATGTTTCCTCTTAAGAATTATAGTTTTTGGTTTATCCATGTACATGATTAATTTTGAATTAAATTTTTCATAAGATATAAGGTATGTATGGGGTTGTTGGGTCTTCTTTTTTTAAGCATAGGGATATCCACTTTTTGAAAAGATGGATCTTTCTCCATTGAATTGCCTTGGCACATTTGTAGAAAATCAATTGACTGTATAAAGTGTGAGTATATTTCTAGGCAATCAATTCTGTTCCATTGATCTATCTTTAATGCCAATACTACACTCTCTTGATTACTACACATTTATAATAAGCTTTAAAATCTGGCAATGTAAGTGTTCAACTGTTCTTTTTATAGTTTTTTATTACTCTGGTTCTTTTGCCTTTCCATAGAATTTTAAAATCTGTTTATTGATTTCTACAAAATATCCTGCAAATATCTACAAAATATCCTCAACAATATTGAGTTTTCAATCCATGTAAATGGTGTATCTCTCCAATTTTCAAGGTCTTTTTGTTTTTTTTATCAGCATTTTGTAGTTTTCAGCACACAGATTATTTTTTTTACAAATTTTTTAAGACAGATCTATTTTATGGGTTTTGGTGCTATTATATAAAATCTGTTTACAATTTTTAATTTTATATGGCTAGCATATAAATTTTTGTATATTGACCTTGTATCCTGTGAACTTGGTAAAGTCTTTTACTTCTAGTAGTTTTTGTTTGTTTTTTTAGATTCTCTGGAATTTTATTAATAGATGATGATTGTAAATAGTTTTAGTTTCTAATCTGTATGCTTTCCTTTTATGGCCTCATTGCACTAGTATATCTTTGATCTACCTTTATGCCACTCTCGTGGAGGAAGTAGATACAATGTGTGATTTCTTGAAACTGGCCAGGACTTGCATTATGGTTCAGCATATGGTCAGTTTGGTAAATGTTCCTCATAAGCTTCCAAACAATGTATTCTGCCATTGTTGGGTAGATACCTTTCTGTATGTGTCAATCAAGTCACGTTTGTTAATTGTATTAAATCTGCTTGCTCTACTGAAGGAGGGTGTTAAAATCCTACTGTGACCTTGGAGTTGTCCATATTTTTTTTAGTTTTGTCTGTTTTTGCATTATGGATTTTGAGGTTATCAGTTTGGAGTTGTTCTAACAGGTTAGCTGAATCTCATCATTATGAGCTACTCCTTTATTGCAAATAATATCATTTGCTTTGAAGGCTACCTTTTTTTTAACAAAAAAATTTTTTATTTATTTTGAGTGAGACAGCACAAGCAAGGGGGTGGGAGAGAGGGAAAGAGAGAGAATCTGAAGCAGACTCTTTGCCATCAGTGCAGGGCCTGATGTGGGGCTCAAACTCATTAACTGTGAGATCATGACCTGAGCCAAAATCAGTTGGTGGATTAACTGACTGAGCCACCCTGGTGCCCCCCAAAGGCTATGTTTTCTGAAATTAATGTAGCTATACTGGCTGCTGACTTTGGTATCCTCCCTCCTCAATGGTCTTTGAGCTTCTCCCATTGTGTATGGTACAGAGTAGAAAATAACAAATGATGTGCAGATGACTGCCATTTAATTTTCTATTTTAAAATAAAGTTTATTTTGAGAGCAAAAGAGAATCCCAAGCAGGCTCCATGCCATCAACCCAGAGACTGACGCAGGCCTCGAACTCATGAACAGTGAGATCATGACCCGACTGAGCCACACAGGCACCTCAAATTTTCTGTTTTTCAAATGTGAGATAACCATATAGGGGATTTGTATTTCCCCAGTGTTTAATTTTTGCCTGTTTTGAGTCTTTATATAAATGGATTCAAACTACACATTTTATCACTCTCTTGGAGACTTATCCATGTTTTCTTACATTGATTTTTCAGTGCTGTATAGTATTTCATTATATAAATAACCTCCTCATACCTTCAAATATTATCTTCCAAATTTGTTTCTAGTCTTGACCTTTCTTTTGAGCTCTAGACTCCTATAATTACCTGCTTACTCAACATCTCTACTTTGATACATAATAAATCTCAAATTTAATGATCAAAAGACAATTCTTGATTTCCTACTCTTGTTCTCTCCCAAATTTCCTCCCTTTTTAGTCTTCTAGATCTTCCCATTACATCACTGCTGTGCAAGAACCAAATCGAGATGGAAACAAATTGGGTTTTATGTTGAGGTACAGGCAGAAGGACAGATTTACTGGACTGGGGTAAAAGATGGTGGGATACAACTAGAGAAAGAGATGGGTAGGGGCCAGAACCTGTAAGGCTGGTAGACTGTGATAAGGAGTTCATAGTCTGAGTGGTCAAGAAGCTGCTGGAGAATTTGGCAAGCTGGGAAGACTAATTAAAATACAGTCATTCAAGAGTCAAAATGATGGGAACCACAGGAGTAGTAGTAGAGAAAGGTGAACAGATTTGGAATATATCTTAGAGCTAGAAATGGTAAAACTTGCTAATGGATTAGATGCATCAATCCATTAGTGCAAGAAACAGACATAGGTCAAAGGTGACTTGTTTCTCATAATGTCCCTTTCCTTCTAGACCTATTGTGTATGAGATGCTTTTATTCCATCTCCCAGGATGCTTTTTCATATTTTCTATTCATTTCAGTATCGCATTGTATGTGATTTTGTAAGATCAATCTCCCAGTTCAGTCTCTCTCCAGTTGTGTCATATCTGCTTTGAAAACTATCAAAAAATTTTTTAAAGATTTGATTTTGGGGTGCCTGGGTGGCTCAGTCAGTTAAGTGTTCGACTTCAGCTCAGGTCATGATCTTACAGTTCATGAGTCTGAGCCCTGCATCAGGCTCTGTGCTGACACCTTGGAGCCTGAACCCTGCTTTGGATTCTGTGTCTCCCTCTCTGCCCTGCTCATGCTCTTTCTCAAAAATAAACACTAAAAACAAAATATTAAGTAATCTCTACACCCAACGTGGGGTTCGAACTCTCAACCTTAAAGTCAAGAGTTATATGTGCTTCCGACTGAGCCATCCAGGTGCCGCAATAACTATTTTTCATTTATTGGATCTTTTTCAAATTTGCCCTTTTTATATTAATCATATTACTTTATGGTTGTTAAGATTAGTCTTTTTTTTTTTTTTTTTTTTTTTTTGGAGAGCCAGAGCATGAGCTGGGAAGGGTCAGAGAGAGGGAGACACAGAACATGAAGCAAGCTCTAGGCTCCAAGCTGTCAGCACAGAGCCCGACATGGGGCTTGAACCCACGGACCACGAGATCATGACCTGAGCTGAAGTCAGACACCTAACCAACTGAGCCACCCAGGTGCCCCAAGATTAGTCTCAAAAAAAAAAAATTGGGGGTGGGGGAGCACCTGAGTGGCCATTTAAGCATTCGACTTCGGCTCAGGTCATGGTCTCATGGTTCCTGAGTTTGAGCCCCATGTTGGGCTCTATACTATCAGCACAGAGGCCGCTCTGGATCCTGTGTCCCCTCTCTGCTCCTCTCTCGTGCATGGAATGATTAAAATTTTTTTTCAGGCTTATTTTTTTGAAAGCATGAGTGGGGAAGGGGCAGACAGACGGAGAGACAGAGAATCCAAAGCAGGCTCCACACTGCCAGCACAGAGCCCATCATGGAGCTCGAACCCACAAACCATGAGATTATGAGCCAAAGTTGGATGCTCAACAAAGTGAGCCACTTAGGTGCCCATATATTTTAATTGGCCTTAATTGAAATTGTTTCCAGAATTTTACATTTCTTAACTTTAGATATGCCACATAGCAGTAATTCTCAAACTTTTCAGTCTGAGGATCTCATTACATATTTTTTTAAATATTTTAAAAAATCTGCATTTTTGAGAGACAGTATGAGTGGGGGGAGGGAGAGAGAGGGAGGGAGGGAGGGAGGCACAGAATCTGAAGCAGGCTCTAGGCTCTGAGCTGTCACCAGCAACCCTCAGTTTATTCTCTGTATTTAAGAGTCTCTTCTGTTTGTCCCCCTCCTTGTTTTTATTATTTTTGCTTCCCTTCCCTTATGTTCATCTGTTTTGTATCTTAAATTCCTCATATGTGTGAAGTCATATGACATTTGTCTTTCTCTGGCTAATTTCACTTAGCATAATACCCTCTAGTTCCATCCACGGAGTTGCGAATGGCAATGTGTATATATACACATACACACACACACACACCACATCTTCTTTATCCATTCATCCATCAGAGGACATTTGGGCTCTTTCCATACTCTGGCTATTGTTGATAGTGCTGCTATAAACATGGGGGTGCATGTGCCCCTTCGAAACAGCATACCTGTATCCCTTGGATTAAATACCCAGTAGTACAATTGCAGGGTTGTAGGGTAGTTGTATTTTTAGTTTTTTGAGGAACCTGCATACTGTTTTCCAGATTGGCTGCACCAGCTTGCATTCCCACCAACAATGCAAAAGAGATCCTCTTTCTCCGCATCCTCTCCAGCATCTATTGTTGCCGGAGTTGTTAATGTTAGTCATTCTGACTGGTGTGAGGTGGTATCTTATTGTGGTTTTAATTTCTATAGGAAGTCTTTCTTGAAGTAGGAGGCAATTTTTGTCATCTTAGAGATGAGGACTAACACTGATTTGTGTGAATAGCAAACATTTTGTATTAACTGGCAGAACTCAACTTTTTGCTTTATAGATTGACATGGAGTGCTTGGGCACTTGATAATAGATGTTCCTGCAATCAGTTTCACTTTAGATTACACCAATGCCAGTGTGTATTCTAGGAAATTGAGGCCTATCCTTAATTAGGACATATACAATTAGGATTAAATATCTGTAACCGATATGTAATGGAACAGTAGCTGCTTTTCTATAATTTCTATTACACTCTTATAGTTACACCACTTTTGCGTCTAAGTGGTTGTGTTCTCAAACAGCTTCACTTTTTAGAATATTTTATAAAACTTTATATATATATATGTGGTGTTATTAGAAGTGTTTACTTTTGAATAAGCTTATATGACAATCCAGAAGGAATAAGGCTAAACTTTACTGGTTCATTCAGTCTCAACATCAGAGACTTTCACTCTTGTTACATTATAGGCTCTTGTTGAAAGACTAGAATAATTTTTGGAGAAATTTTTGTGGATACATAAACAAAAATTATATCCAGAACCCCAAATTTTAATGTTTCTTTAGTGCTAAAAATGTAAGCTTTTCATAAAGGAAAAACTGATGACTGATAATTATCGAAAATTTCAAGTTAAAAATAGACACACAAAAAGGGAACTAGTACAATGGCTATCCATGAACCCATTACTCAGCTTAAAATATTATCAACATTCTTTTATGCTTTTGTTCCCACATGCACACTTTTTAAAAAATGTTAACTACCACATCCTTATAACTCCACAAAATTAACAGCTGTAAAAATCTTTAATCGCTCACTACTCAGTTCAGTTTTCCCTATGTATCCATTACTCTTCAGCTATACTACTGTGACTGTAAATGGATCACTTGATTGAAAACACTTCTTACCTGTTTGTGTTTTTATTTGGAAAACTGGAATGTATGATTTAATTTTAATCCAAATGGTTATTTTTTTAATGTTATAGTCACACTAAGTCTTACTCTGACCTCCGACCCTTCTTTTTCCACTAAGAGACAATCATTTATCATTTTCCTGCCTGGGCTTCTAGAAACATTTTACTCTTGGGGTACCTGGGTGGCTTAGTCGGTTAATCATCTGACTCTTGATCTTGGCTTGGGTCATGATCTCACGGTTCCTGAGATGGAGCCCTGCATTGGGCTCTGCACTGACAGTGTGGAGCCTCTTTGGGATCCTCTCTCTCTCTGCCCCTCTTCCACTCACACCTTGCTCTCTCAAATAAACTTAAAAAAACTCTGAGAAGAAAATGACCAAAACAAAACAAAATATAATTCTAACTTCCAGCCTATCTGACCTTTCAAACTGGAAAAAGACCTTTAACTTTTATGGTGTGCCCCTTCCTGTCTATATATTGCTGCCTATGTAGTCTTAGAAAACATCAGTTACTATGAGCTATGTTAAATAGCTGGCTTATGGAAACGGCAAATAATAATAAAAATTAAACTCAGGTAGACTTGTTCAAGCTACCCAGTGCTAGGTACAATGGATGTTCTAGATAAGAGTTTCCTCTTGCTCTTCTACAATCTGAATTTAAATCCTAAACAATGGAGAAATAACCATTTAGTAAGGGAAGTGTTGAGCTTTTTAAAACTTTTATATGTGAACTAGTAATTTCTTTTTCTTCTTCTAGTGATATTTCCTACAAATAACACACAGTGCATATATTTTACAGTTTCAATCTTATTTTTTATTCTCCATGGAATGCTAGATTTAATGTTATAGTATGGTTGTCAAAGCTACTGAAATGTGACAAATGTCCATGTCTAAATGCTGCAGAACAGTATAACTTTAATGATTTTAAACAAAAAAGTTGTTATTTTACAGCTGAGGTCTGATGGTTTATAAACCGGTGCCTATGTGTATGGCCAGCCACAAACCTTGGGGATGTTTATTACCTGTACATGTATATACAAATATATCCCATACATATATATGCACACAGGCATGTATTAATTTATGTGTGAAATTTATAAAATTATATACATACACATACATGCATATCTATACACATATACCCACCCTCACCATTGAGGCTCACTTTTCTAACACTAATCAGCTTCATGCCCAATTATTACTGCTGCCCATTATATCTACATGATTTTAGTGCCAATACCAAGCACCTTGTAGGATGCAGGATAGGTACATCTGTGCATATAGATATGTGTATTTATGTATGTTTGTGTATATAAAGGATTTATTTCTCCCTTTTATGCTTCAGTCATGCATTACTACAATAAACAGTCTTTTCACCATAGGTTTGGAATTCTAAACAGTGTAAAATCTACTTCTGGAAAACTGTATATGTTCATAGTTACAAAAAATATATTATATATATATATATGATTGAAACCTATTGAGTACATATGTTCTCTGAATCGGGCTATATCCTAGCCATTAGATAAATTAAAAAACACCCTCTTAATAGGATGTTATGATAGCCTTAAATAGACCATTACCTGTATTTAGAATAGTTGATATATTTTAAAAGTTGACAAAATGATGTTAAAGATTTGAAAAACACTATGCATCTGCATTAAATATATAAAGGTTTCCACCAAGGGCCAGGTTCTAATTCATTGTCTAAGATTTTCATTTTCCAAGAGTGACCAATATTGTAGTCATTATTCTTAAAATTATGGCTCATTAAGGCTTTTATACAAAAAAAAAGCCCTATTTTTAATCATTTATAAAAACAAGTTCTATTTAAAAGAAAAAATGTACATGAACACTAAAGTACTCATGGATATTATCCTGCACAAAGGGACTATGTAAAGACAGGAGGCTCGTTCCCAGTAAGAACACCTCATGGTAGCACATGTAAACCTGGTTTGGTTCCTCTGCTCTGCAGCTATTCAGCACATAAGATTTAAACCATTTCACATTAACATTTAAATTTAATACAGTGCAAATATTTGAGAATAACTTGTTCCCCCCAGTGAAACAAGAACCAGCGTTATGCTGAATATTCTTCAGATCTATTTACACATTGAGCTAAAAGTTCACCATAAACTTTGAAATTTGCTGAATATCAGCAGAAATGTAACTGAACTAGCAGCAATTGCATTTACAATATTTGATAGTTACTTGAGAGAATGCATAAAATTTTCCAGGCTGTACTCTGAATCATATTGCTCTTGATCCCAAAGATCACTCAGGTTTTCAAGGACTGATTTCATACTTGCTTTTCCAGAAGTAGAGGTGTCGGCCTTTTCTGCTTTGCCATCCTTAAAAAAAGTTGGCAGAAAGATAAAGTGAAAGATTATTAACTTCAGAAATTATAGTTCCTAACATTGCACTCATTCATTAGAATTAAACACTTCAATCAATGTGCAAGTTCATGATCTCCTAACAATTTTATTTTAAGCTTTTTATTTAGGAAGAATTTCAAGATTATAGAAGAATTATAAGAACATTCCAAAGACCTCATTAATTGTATATGTATATATTAAATATATAAATTATCAGCATTTAAGTTGTGGATATTATGCCTTTTTATCCCTAGATAGGATTTTGCCTGTATTCTTTTTTTTTTTTTTTTTTTTAATGTTTATTTATTTTTGAGAGAGAGAGGGAGACACAGAATCTGAAGCTGGCTCCAGACTCTGAGCTGTCAGCACAGAGCCTGACGTGGCGCTCAAACTCAAGAACTGCAAGATCATGACCTGAGCCAAAGTCAGATACTTAACCAACTGAGCCACCCAGGTGCCCCAAAATCAACCTGTATTTTTAAGAATAAGGATGTTCTCTGACATAACCAAAGTATAATGATCAAATTAAGGGAACTTAACACCTATGTGATATAGTCCATGTTCAAATTTTGCCAAATGTCACAATAGGATCCTTTATGGTAATAGCTTTTGCTTCCCTAGAACATCCGCTAAGCACAGTTCTGCTCGCTGAAAGTCACCCATAAGAATATTCTTTCAAACAGAATAAAAACTATTTGAAAACAGCAATCCAGGGGCACCCGGGGGACTCAGTCTGTTAACTGTCTGACTTGGGCTCAGGTCATAATCTCACTGTTGGTGAGTTCGAGCCCTGCATTGATAGCACAGAGACTGCTTTGGATCCTCTGTCTCCCTTTCTCTCTGACCCTCTCCAACTCTCTCAAAAATAAGCAAACGTTAAAAAAAAATAGCAATCTAGGTTTCTTTGAGCCTTCTCTTTTCTAGGTTATACATATCTTGTTCAACCTTACTTATATGACATGACTGAAGAACCTGCCTCCATCTGGCTATCTCTTGAGGACTTAATTAATTATTGTTTAAAATGTAGCACCCAGCACCAGACATAATATTCTAAATGTGAGCTGTAATGGAACTACTTTCTTTCATATTTGAACATTACAATTCTGTTATTAAAGCTAGTTTGATTATATAAGGCCACTTCTCACCATAATTTATACTGTGTGTACATTTGACTTCCTGAACCTATGCAGGACTTTAAATCCAATCCTATTAAGTTCTACATTATTAGACTGAATAATACTTCTGGCTGCTGCATCCTTTGATTATGGATTGTTATCCAATGTATTAGTTCCATCATCCACAGTAACAATAATGGCTATCTATGATTTTTGAGAATCTCTACTAGGTACCCTAAGTGCTTACATATACCATTTCATTTTCCCTTCACAACCATGCAATGATACAGACGTTTTTATCCTCCCAAGAGCAAAGATGTCTCTGAGGGAAGAAGTTAATTTGCCTAAGGTCACTAGTTAATCGGAGGCAGGGCAAAAAACACAGACCCAGGTCTAGCTGACTCCAGTGATAGTTGTCTTTTAGCAGGAAAGGGCTAAAAAAAACCTTAAGGCAAAACACTAAAGATGGCCATCAGGAAGTCCAAACTTCAAACATCCCTTAGTATCCTGAAGAATTTTATCTGGACATCAAAAATCCCCTCAAAGGGTTGCCTACTTAATACTAAAGTGAATGCCTTTTGCCACTCACTCTAATACATTCACCAGGCAGTCCCAGAAGTTTGTGAACACCTTAAAGATAAAGCAAATTGTGTAAGTTTGTATAAGTTCTTTACCTTATCAAGAGTAAACAGATCAAGAAGTTGATCTGTCCCCATACTCTGCAAACTAGAATTCTCCTGGCTAATCACAGTATTCGCGATGTTCATCTTAAATTTTTGCAAACCCATTATCTTCTCTTCCAACGTTCCTCTGGTTATCAATCGGTATACGTTAACCACACGTTTCTGAATGAAAAAAGAAGTTAAGCAGCTGCAGCACAAATAAACTGATAAACTTTGAGGTTCACCAAGTCAGGGGGCTTGCATACCTTAACTAAGTGCTTGTATCTAATCAGGGTTGGGTTTTCTTTCTTTACCTGGCTTAATGAGCTTCAAATCTTATCATTTTGCAGAGAATATCAGGAATGGACAGTATGCAAGGTTTCCTCAGCACAAGTACCTTATTTAATGCATGAGGAAGTGGTGGCACAGTATTAGGTGACTTGCCTAAGGTCACAACACTCAGCATCAGAGAAGGAACTTAAACCAAGGCTCCCTGTCTTTTTTGGGATGGGTTATTTTTCCCAGTGCAGAAATGAACCCTGGTCAGTGATGACTTTTTACCTGCCCAATGCGATGGGCCCGGTCCATGGCTTGTAGATCACGCATAGGATTCCAGTCGTGCTCCACAAATACTACCGTGTCAGCGCCAGTTAAGTTAAGCCCTAGGCCACCAACATGAGTTGTAAGTAAAAGAACATCTATGGATGGATCATTGTTAAACCTAAAAGTATAGATATTAAAAAATAAAATTAATACATTTCCAAGGTTTCTATAACAAACTGGACTGTTAAATAACAATTAAATAGCACAAATGAGAACACTGCTTTAAAAATCTATGATAAAGGTGCACCTGCCTGGCTCAGTTGGCAGAGCATGCAACTCTTGATCTCAGGGTTTTGAGTTCAAACCCCACACTGGGCATAAAGCTTACTTAAAAATATATGATGTGGACATTTTTTAAAAATATACATAACACCTTCAACAGTAGAAAGAATATATTCTAGAACATTTCAGATATTTCACAAACAGAAATAAGTCTGGGTTGTGTTTTAGGATGCCAGATAAAGAGTAAATTGCAAAAATGTAAACACTAATGAAGACAAAACCCAACTATGAACCTTTAACATGTGGAGACAGAAGAGAAGAATTGGGGAAAAGGCTAGATCAGTCAGGAAAATTAGAGAATGAGGTGCTTGCTACAATTGTGTTTTGACATCTAATAGCTTCTAGAAACATTATTACCTAACATTATTGCCAAGCTACCACTTATTACCTTCTCACTATGAATCAAAAGGTGGGGCTTTAGACTTTATATACATTATGGTATTTGTTTAAAAAGCTGTATAAAGATATTATTACTGTCCTTATTTTTGATAAATAGGACCAACAGAACATGTCTAGAGTCAGGAGTCAAAGCTGAGTCTGCCTACCTCCAAAGCCCCTTTGTAGGTTTCTAATACTACTGTGCCTAACAATCTCTCAAGGATGCTTATGAAAAAATGCTCACTCTTAGAAGTCAGCAGGTCTGGGACAGAACCTAGGAATCTGCATTTAAAAACCCAACCCCTGAGGTTTCTAAAGCACAGAATGCAAACCACACTTAAACACCACACTGGAGGTGACTGAGTGTCTCAGGTGGCTAAGTGTCTGACTCCTGATCTCAGCTCAGGTCTTGATCTCAGGGTTGTTGAGCTTGAAACCCGTGTTGGGCTCCACGCTGGATGTGGAGCCTACTTAAAAAAATAAAAGAAATACCACACTCACCAATTCGGCTTCCTACCTGGGCCAGCTTCCAACTTGTTCTCAGCAGAGACACACACAGGGATCAGTCAGAGATCTTAGCTAAGCCATCTGTTTGCTTCTTCCTACCCTAACTCCCGAAAAAAGGTGAGGGGGGAAAGTAGTTGTCTCTACTTTTTGTTGATGCCTTAAATTTCTTCCAAGCCCTTCATAGTGCCTCCCTAACACTGTCACACTTTTTTTTTTTAAAAACTAAAACTATTCAATTATATTTTTGGAGTTCTAAATTTTAAAAATGATTTAGTTGGGCTGAATTCTACAGTAACAAAACACATGTGCAGATATTTAGCCAAACAATATTTCATGAGGCAAACTTCTCTATCAGTGATAACTGACTACAGCTTGATTTCTAAGAGTTTTAGAAGCCACTTACCGTGAAACAATGGAATGCCTCTGACCAGGAGGTATGCTGCCATCTAATCTCAGATAAGTGACAGAGGGTAAGTGAGGTTTGAGAAGATCATGTTCTACTATATCAAGCATGCTTTTAAGCTGACAGAAGATCAGTATCCTGTGCTGGGCCACAACAGACTCTGTGCCACTCTCTGAAGTGCTGCCATTTCCCAAACCACAGTCCAACAGCAACTTGAAAAAAAGAATCAGTTGTTATATAGGTGTTTAATAAAGTATAATCAATCTCACTGTGACAAATACTTCCCCTTATGCTAAGAAAAGGTTAAACTTATCTGTCACCTGGAAAGCACATTAGCACTCTGAGCTGTAATCTGTCATCCTGAAGCCTCTGGAACTAGTTTTGAGGTGCTCAGGCCTAGAATCTCCTGGTTACCTCTTCAGGAGATTCTCTAACAGGTCCTTCTCCCCCTTCCTGAGTTACTTGAGGCTCACTAGAGTCTCAATAAATGTTTACTGAAAAAGATGATCCTTAAGCAAAACAGTTCATGAAAAGTTATAAAAGAACAGAGTATAAAGAAAACAATGCAGCTAAATCAGGCCGAAATCAAAATTACAAAAAAGAAAGAATTATCAACCAAGATCTTTAACAGCAAGAACCATGCTGCTATAGATCTTTTGTACTTCCTGCCTACTTAAATTGTTCAGTGCCTGGCACACAGCAGCTACAATAAATAAATGTGCCTGGGTGGCTCAGCCGGTTAAGCATCTGACCCGGGAATATGGCTCAGGTCTTGATCTCACTGTTTGTGAGTCTGAGCCCTGCATTGGGCTCTGTGCTGGCAGCTTTGGATTCTCTCTCCTTGCCCCTCCCCCACTCATGTGCACTCTCTCAAAAATAAACTTAAAAAAAAAAAAAAAAAAGAACTAAATGAACAAAATCCAAGAGAACAATGTTTGTATCTGTTTGTGAAACTAAAATGCCTAGTATTAATCTTCATCCCTAAGGACCTTAAGATAGTGAATTCTGCCCAAAATGTAAGACCTCAACGCAGGATGCTTTCTCCTTTCTACTAATGAAGGTTACTTAGAAAACCAAAAGCTCAAACGGGAAAGATAACCAAAATCCAAGCAAACTCCCAAGTTCCAGGTAAAACTCTCAGAATATTATGCAGAAAAAAAGTTATAACAGACTGGAAAGCTTTTCTTAGAAAGCCCGGCTTGCAAGGCCTGTCCTTGGCTGAAAGAAGTCTTGAAACTTGGGTTTTGAGAGTCTGCCCATTGTTTTCTACCTGATAAGGGTGGCTACTGTGCTTAAACTGTTATGCAAACAATAGGATTATGCTGAGACCTGCTTTCTTTCTGGGAGTCTAGAATTTTGGTACATACTAGGCAGAGGGAGTCTACAGGATCAGACCCAATAAAAGCTTTGGGCGTTGAGT
The DNA here is from genome assembly GCF_018350155.1 of Leopardus geoffroyi. Taxonomy (NCBI): domain Eukaryota; kingdom Metazoa; phylum Chordata; class Mammalia; order Carnivora; family Felidae; genus Leopardus; species Leopardus geoffroyi. The sequence goes on along the minus strand of NC_059334.1, from coordinate 52,820,853 downwards.
TTCTAATGAGCTTAACTGGTACGCAACACTTCCTATGTACCGTCATCATTGTTTTAAGTGTTGTCATAATTTGATCCTAGGGGAAGAACAAATGTTCTTTCTCTTCTACCTTTGCAGCCCTTAAATTGTAAATTTTAATTAGACTGCCCTAAGCTTTTCCTCCCTCCTTGATAGAGAGTATACATATGGTATACTACCAAGGAATTCCTCTAGATGGAATAAAGAAATCTGATAAATGTAATTACCTCTATCTCTTGCCCCTAAGTCTGTAATCAGATTACTATTTAAGCTAAGTTGATTTTTAAAAATCTGAGGTGTTTTAGGAGAGTATACTAGGTGGTGCCCAGTATAAAGAAATGTGATATCATCAGTGGAACATTCTATATAGTTTCTATAAAAGAGGAGTTCTGAAGAGAATTTATCAGAATGTCTGTGTCACACACATTCAATTATCTTTAGTCCCTTAGGCAGCAACATCAAACCTCACAACCAGTCACTTGTAAGAACGTCCACCTAAGACTTTGTCTCCAAGTCCACACTTACCATACAATCTTCCTAGTATCTTCTTCCAGGTAGCTATCCTACTGGATGTATGGATATATCATTTGGCATATATATTTTTGTCTGGCAGCAGAAATGGCATTCTGGCTTTCCCAATAATTTCTTATAACCTGAGTTTGCCCTGAGAAGACTGATGAACTCCAAGTATTCTGACAAAATCTAGTTTGCAGCCTTGAAGAGTTGATTACTATTCTCTAGAAAATGGTTACCAGAGCCACTTGATATGGGTATCTGAGAGGCCAGCTGCCTCCCTAGAGAGCAATTTAATTTTATCTTGCCCTAACTTCAGCACAGGCTAAATTATGTGAGGAATAGCTTGAAAACCCTGGGGTAAAACAGTTTCTGGATTCTTTTTTGATCTTCCACTTATAGTGCCCAGAACTCTAAATGATACTCAAAATTTGGTGTGACTGGTATAAAAGACAGTGAATCTATGATGCCCTCATTTTGGCCATTATTCCACTGTTATTAATCCAACCCAAGACCATACAAGATTTATTTACCGGCAACTAATTCATACAGTAGGTTTACAGTGAACCTACCATCAAACTCAACTTTATTCTGTGAAATGTTCGCCAATTAATGTTTTTATTTATTATTTTTGCATGTGCATGTGCAGCAGGGAAGGGGCAGAGAGAGAGGGAGACAGAGGATCCCAAGCGGGCTCTGCTGCTGGGGCTTGAACTCACAAACCGTGAGACCATGTCCTGAGCCACAGTCAGATGCTGAACTGACTGAGCCACCCAGGCGCCCCTGTATCTAAGTCTTTTAAAATTGACTTTGCTTATCTCCGTTAAATTTCACCTACAGTTTGAGTTCATCATTTCAGTATCCTGAAATTTAAAAATTCTGGCATTATTAGATAATTCTGGGTACTTGCTGATATACAGGTTTCTATATTTCTAGTGCCAGATTTTTAAAAAGCAAATAAGACTTCTCCCCTAATTCAGAGAACAGACATATTTTAGATGAAAGCAAGCTTGTTTTCTCTCCCCTAAGATAGAACTTTTGTTCCGAATGGCTGAAAAGAACTGAGAAAATGGAAAAGATGGATTCTACAAAAGTCTTAGAAGTATGGCCAGAAACAATCTGGGCCTAAGTTGTACAGTTCCTAAGCATCTTAATTCCAGACACTTCAGCTTCAGAGTGACAATAAGCTTCTAAAATGAGAGATCAGTTTAAGTAATAACTGCAGAGAAAAATGTGCAAAAAGATAAACTAAAAATAATTTAAAGCCTATAATATAACTAAAGTGTGGATGAAATGCAAATGATTTTGGAAATCTAATTAGCTGATTCCTTGACTAAGTATATCTTATAACTTTATCAGCTATGTTAAGAAAATCATGAACATTTTATGTACAAAATTAGTTTGGCCAAATAAGAAAACGATTCCATTTACAGACAAGCTAAAAGCAATACTCATTCTATCATTTTATGATAAAAATCCAGTGTTTTACATTTAGTGATATAAAGATACATACCTGGATGTCATATATGTCATTATATAACATTTTCTATACTAACCCATGTGAAACCTAAAATCTTCATTTATTAGTTATTCTTCATGAAATTTAGGCCAGAATAACTACAGAAAGCAAAAACAATGACTAAAGTCCACATTTTACAGTAAGCTCTTAATTTTTTTTTTTTTTTTTTTAGTAAGCTCTTAATTTTTAAGACTAGTTAGAACTAGTTTAACATTTGGTGCTTGCAATTGGTTCTTTTAAAAACCAATTATTTCTGATATATTTATTTCTGAAATCTTAGAATTTTCAAAAATTCTGTTTTTGAAAGCTACACTAAGACAGCGACATGAAGAAAATGGCAGAGTAGGCAGCTCCCAAAAAAACTCAGAGATACACATTGACAAATATTATAATCAAACTATTGAAAGAGAATCTGAAAAGCAGCAAGAAAAAAAGTGAATTCATCATGTAAAGGGGATCCTCTATAAGATCAACATTGGATTTCTCATCAGAAACCATGGAACACATTACTAAAGAAAGTCAAATAACAATCTACAGAATGGGGGAAAAAATTTGCAAAATTATGTATCTGATAAGGGCTTAATACCTAGAATATAAAAGAACTCTTAGGGGCACCTGGGTGGCTCAGTCAGTTGAGTGTCCAACTCTTGATTTTGGCCCAGGTCATGACCTCATGGTTCATGAGATTGAGCCCCACGTGGGGCTTCATGCTGACAGCATGGAGCCTGCTTATTAGGGTTCTCTCCCTTTCTCTCTGTCCCTACCCTGCTCATGCACCCTCTCTCAAAATAATTAAATAAACTTAAAAAAAAAAAGAAAAAAAGTCGTCTTAAAATTCAACCAAAAGACAATTTAAAAATGATCCAAAGTTGAACGGCATTTTCAACAATGAGCTAGCATTTCATACCTACTGGGATGGCTGCAATAAAAAAAATAGTAAAGTACGCATTGGCTAGGATGTGGAGAAATTGGAATCATGGCACATTGCTGATGGAAATGTAAATGGAACAGCCATTGTGGAAAACATTCTGGCAGTTCCTGAAAAAGTTAAACACTGAATTGGTAGATGATCCAGCAATTCCACTCCTAGGTTTAGTTCATCCAAAAGACCTAAAAAGAGGGGCTTAAACTGACACTTACAAGCCAAAGTTCGCTGCAGTATTATTCACAATAGCCAAAAAGGTGGAAACAACCATTGTGTCCATCAACACATGACAAGATTTGGGACGCCTGGGTGGCTCAGTTGGTTAAGTGTCCAACTCTTGATCTGGGTTCAGGTCATGATTTCACAGTTCATGATTTGAAGCCCCGCACTGGACTCTGCCACTTGGGATTGTTTCTCTTTCTCTCCATCCCTCCCCCACTTGTGTTCTCTCTCTCAAAACAAACTAAAAAAAAAAAAAAAAAAAAAAAAGACTAAACAAATGTGGTATATACATAATAATAATAATAATAATAATAATAATAATGGAATGTTATTCAACTATAAAAATGAAGTACTAATACATGGTACAACACAAATGAACCTTGAAAACCAATTGAGGGGTGCCTGGGTGGCTCAGTTAGCTAAGCGTCTAACTCTTGATTTCTGCTCAGGTCATGATCTCATGGTTTATGAGAATGAGCCCTGCATCAGGCTCTACGCTGATAGTGTGGATCTTGTTTGGGATTCTCTACTTCTCTCTCTGCCCCTCCCCTGTTCATGCATGTACAGGCACGCACTCTCAAAAAAAAAAAAAAAAATAAACTAAAAAAAGAAAACCAAGTGAAATAAGCCAGTCACAAAAGTACAAATATTGTATGATTCCACTTACATTAAATATTTAGAACAGGTAAATTCATACAGATATAAAGTGGACTAGAGGTTACCAGGGGTTAGAAGAAAGTAATGGTATATATTATACTATACATATTTACCACAGTTTCTAAAAAAGCTGTACCAAAAATTAAACCAAATTAAAAAATAAAAGAAATGGCATACACATCAGTACTATTTTGGAAAAGTATATTTATACAGTGTTACAGATCAAGAATGTGTAACACACATCGAACATTCATGAAACCTACTTACTTGTTTCAAAGCTGAGAGTTTAGGGGCATGTTGAATATCATGAAGAGAAGAATTCTGAATTGCCAGTTTTTCAGTAGTACTCTTGAACTCTGGATGTTGAGGTGTCAAGACTAATGCTGGATGGTTGCACAGTTTACGTAAGTACTGTAATGCCTTTAAGGGGGGAAAAAGTATATGCAAGTCCATACATACCACAAATGTCTACATCTTAGTAACTTTTCCTATTTCTACTCTAACCATAGAAAATGCCCTTTGTCCTCTTCTTGCTCCTCCTACTCATTCTTCATGAATCAGTTCAATGTCTCATCTGTGACGCCTTCATCTGTGCTTCTTGTGTGAAGTGTATGAGAGCATTTATTGCATCAATTGTACAGTTTGTGTCTCTCTCCCTCACTAGACAATGACTTCTCATGGCAGAAAGACCTCTTTCCTGCCCAAAGTGGGATAATGCTTACAGATGCTTCTGGAATAAGGCAACATTTCCTAAAGATTTCCTAAGGGTTTCTCAAACTTCAGTGGGTATAAAAATTTCTTGAGGACCTTATAAATCTGCATATCTCTCCCCTACACAGTATTCTAATTCAGCAAGTCAAGGAAACGAGAAGGCAGAGCAAGGTGGTTATTTCAAGTGGTTGTGTTTAAGAATCAGAACCCTATAGGGTCCTTCTTTCTTTTCTCTAATTTTGCCACATTCTTTCTCTCTTGCCTTTTACTTGGCTTATGATTTGGGTTTTGAATTTTGTATTGGAAAGCTCTAGGGGCACTGGGTGGCTCAGTCACTTGAGTGCCCGACTTCAGCTCAGGTCATGATCTTACAGTTCGTGAGTTCGAGCCCTGCATTGGGCTCTGTGCTGACAGCTCAGAGCCTGGAGCCTGCTTTGGATTCTGTGTCTCCCTCTCTCTGCCCCTCCCCTGCTTGCTCGCTCTTGCTCTCTCTCTCTCTCTCAAAAATAAATAAACATTAAAAAAAATGAAAAACAAAAAGCTCCACTGACAAGGCTCAAGAAACGGCTGGACACGATAATAGAAACTGGGAGAGGTATAAGCCCTTTACCCCTCTTCTGTCTTAAAAATGTTACAGTATTTAATTTATTGGTGGCAAGGGAAGTGGGGGGGGGGTTCTATTGTGGAATATTTCAAAAGGGACAGAAAGTCTAAGCTGACACTTTATCTTTTTGATTTGCAATTCCCTTGAGCACATGAGGCAGCACCTGTCTCATGACTTCTGTACTTTTGGTATCCTCTGTCTGGAATCGCTTCCCCTCCACATATCTGCATGCCTCAATCCTCCTTCAGATCTCTGCTTAGGTGTCACCTTCTCAGTGAGGCTGCCCCTGATCTCTCTACTAGAAACCAATCTACCCAACTCTTATACTGCATAACCCCATACTCTAGGGAAGGAGTCTGTTTTTTCCATTGCTTTAGTTAACCCCTGAGCTTACAAAAGTTATTGCCCTATAGCAGGCATTCCAATATTTTTTTTTAATGTAAAGCAAAATATTCTCTAAAACTCTTTACTGGCAATATACAAAAAATACTGCATTTTGTATATTTTAGTATTAAATTACTTATTAATTATAACTATGGAAATAAATTAGTACTCTTCTTTATTTTCAAGAATGTATACACAATACTGAAAAAAATTTAAATAAACCCACATTTCAGTATTCCATGTAAAAATTGCTGCACTGAAGAACATGATTCTTGAAGAATTAAAAAAGAGATTATAATCTATACCTGGAATACATGGCCTGTGGCTTTAAGCTTTGGTTTTTCAGTTTCTTCAGAGAGTGCAGCTGAAGAAACTGTTTCATCAACGTCACACTTAGCACGAGACTTAGCAAAATCCTCATAGAGCTGAACCTGTAAAATTGCCCCCGCAAAAGAAGTATATTTATTTTCAATTGTTCAAAAACATAGCTAGCAAATGACAGTAAGAGCAATAATTTAAACCAGCCCTCATTAAAGAAATTATAATACCTATGCTTCACTAATGATTACAAATTATCCACTGCATCTTGGTAAATTCCTTTAAAATTACATTTAGAAAACAAGTGTAGCACATTAAGCTTAGATGCTAAAATATTAAAAACTAGTCAAATAGTCCTAGACTCAATTTTTCCACTCTGTTGAGGAAGATAAATACATTACCAATAAAAGAGAACCTGAATCCTTACAAGTAAATGAGAAAATCTTCTCTAAGTGAAGTTTTGTGGTACCCTATAGGTACATTCCAAGAGACCAAGTTTTAAAAAATACTTCTGCTGAGGTGCCTGGTGGGCTCAGTCAGTAGAGCATGCAACTCTTGATCTCAGGGTCATGAGTTCAAGCCCCAAATTGGGTATATAGATTACTTATGTAAATAAAACTAAAAAAAAAAAAAAAAAAAAAAGTACAGAGAAGTAAAAGAATACTACTGCTACCTAAAAGGAGAACTCATAAAAGTTAAAACATTACCTAAGGGTCCTGGTTCCTGCCTTGTACATGCTAAAATGTACAATATGAAAGAAAAGAAAATCTAGAGTGCTAAAGAACAGAAGTCAGAATATAAAAACCTGTGGATGCTAAGTAAAGCCAAATGTCACTTCCCTCCCAGCTCCTCCTCCAGGCCACTTAAATGTTTTATACCACTGGCATATACCATGGATTTTCTTTTTTAAAGATTTCATTTTAATCTGTATACCCAACATGGGGTGTGAACTCACAACCCTGAGATCAAGAGTTGCATGCTCTACTGATTGAGCCAACCACGCACCCCTACCATGGATTTTTTTTCATATGGCACCTTTTCTTTATTGTATTTACTTCAAAAAGTCTTCAGCTTATTGCTCCTAAAATATTCCTTTCAAAAATACTAGTCCAATTTTTATACATGAGAAATGGAGGCCCAGATATATGACATAGATAATATAAGTGATCACATAGCTCTCAGCATCTAGATTAGTGTGCTGCTAAGCTCTAAACTCAAGTTATAGAGGGAGGAGAAGAAAGAAGTTTCTGGGTGTACCTGTTTATCTTTTATTCATTTTACCATACTAAATCAAAATACTGAAATGGACTGGTGCATACTAACCCAGAACGTAAGGTTTAAAGAAAATTCTGATTATATAGGCCATGTCTCCCTAATATAAGGGATGGTTTCCCCTTACAAAATACTATATAAGGAAAGGCATACAATAAATTCCTTTGATAATAGTCTCTGTACAAAATTAGATCTGTGCAAAAGCTCAGTCTTATTTCAAAAATTTACTGGCAATGCAGTTAATACTTTTAGAGGGGTGAGGTCCCACTTCCCAGGTTTGAAACTCAGTCCTGATATATATTAGCTATATAATCTTGAGCAACTTACTTAATTTTTCTGAACTTTCCTTTCTTTGTTTGCAAAAATGGGGACTGACAATACCTATAATGCTGTTGTGAAGATATGACATTACAGGCAGATTTCTGGCCCTTATAAACACTGGCTCATTTCATCATCAGATTAACCTTGCAACTTTTCCGATTAATTTGACATATAAGAAAGCAACTATGATACTTGCTTTTGTTTTAATGCCATATTCAAATGCATTTATCCAAATGTATATCCACATGTCCAAAGAGATTCATTCAGGTCCTAGCTCTCTCTCTTTGGAACAGAATAATCCTAAAGTCTATCAAAGTAGAAGCTAGATTGGAGTGATAAAAGCCAAAGTCTAATCCCCTTTATTCAATATTTTTGTGGCTTATTCAAAGCACTCTCCTAATAAACATACCACCAACAACCACAATCACTGGATTTCTAACCTGGAGAGGACTAAGAGTACAATAGTAGTCTTGAATAATTTTGGGTGGAAGATCCTGCAAAACATCTTCTTTCATTCTTCTCAAAAGAAACGGCAGGACTTGGCGGTGGAGTGCATCCATTGCAAGAACACCTGTTAAAGAGTAAGAGAAAACAGCTTCAAAAAAGATAGGAATAAGTTATATTCACTTGTATAGTATATAATTATATAGTTTTCATACCTGCTTCTTGTTCTCGACTAGAGCTTCGAGCATCCCTACTTGCTAATATAGGTTTACCATATCGAGCAGCAAACTGGCGTTCAGTCCCCAAAAATCCTGGCATGAGGAAATCAAATAATGACCACAGCTCCAAAACGTTATTCTGAATATAAAAAAGGAACACTAGTTAATCTTTTGTACTGGGATATTTCCTTACACTTGGAATATTAATGAAAGCCCATTATGAGGACATACATGAGGGGTAATCAACTACATTTTTATACATATGGTCTGTGTTTTAATTTGATAACATTCTTATCAGTATCCCTGAAGGAAATATTCTATCCTATCTGGAGAGAATTTTGAAGTCTCCTCCACCAGAATAAGCCTTGGTCCATAGTGTGTAAATCCTATTGGTGGCATCTATCAAGCAATAAATAGAAAAGCAGAAAGATGAATATGCTTCTGATTCTTTTACCTTTGACACTAAACGTAACATCAAGATTTAAAGAATTTGTCCAACATCACCATTTCTTTTTTTATTTAAAAAAATTATTTTTTTAATGCTTATTTATTTTTGAGAGAGAGACAGAGTGAGAGTGGGGGAGGGGCAAAGAGAGAGGGAGACACAGAATCCAAAGCAGGCTCCAGGCTCCGAGCTGTCAGCACAGAGCCCGACGCGGGGCTCGAACTCACAAATCATGAGATCATGACCTAAGCCGAAGTCGGAGGCTTAACCAACTGAGCCACCCAGGTGCCCCCAACATCACCGTTTCTTAAGGAAACCTAGAAGAGTTTGGTTATAGGTCAAATCTATCCAGTATTCAAAGTAATAAGGAACAGGCAAAGGTTCTTTCCAATTCTACTATTGAAGTTTCATTTGTAAAAAAAAGAAATCAGCACTTTTTCATTTTGGATGCATTCTCAATATGTTTGGATCCTAAGGTACCAACCCACCACCTTACCCACTTCCAGAAGCCCTCTTCACCCTGCTCAGGCTATGATTCATTATGGTGGGCTGCCCTGCCATATGGATACCCTTCTAATCCCACTTAGGCTCTGCCTCCTAACTCCAGGCTACCATGGGTCTTCAGTGCAGAAACCCTTATAGCTTCAGAGCTAAAATGTTCAGGATGGGAGGGCAGAAAGAAAGAGGGCCTTTAAGGAAACAAAAAAACCAAATTTGGTGTGAAAGTAATATTGTGAACAATTAAGTGTTCACTTAATGATCAAAACCCTAATACTTATATCAGTCCATTAACAAAAATAAATTTAAAAGAAAAGTAACAAAGATGTAAGCTAAGAACTGTTGATTTTTTTTAGCGTCAGAAGGAATCTTAGAGGTCACTTGGTGTTCACCATTCCACTAACTGGAGAATGATGAAGGGTATTTTCCCACCAGAGTTGGCTATCCAAGTTAGGTGTGAACATTTGCAGCCAGTTCCCCTGGAAGATAACAGAATCTCTCAAAAGTATCAGAAGACTTCTATAAATTTACCCATCTCTTTCCTTTTCCAATACAACCTTCTACAATCTTTTCCAATTTTCTCTTAACTCCAGGTATTCACACCTCTACTATATGATGATTCCCCTATGAATCAGCTCTAAGTTTTCAACATTAAATCAGACTGTGGTGTAATACCACAGAAGTAGAATGGCCAGTGTGGAATAAAGTCTGACTAGTTTCCCATATTTTGGACACAAGACTTCTATTTACATACTATTTTAATTCTAGTATAGTTAACTATTTTACTATTTTAATTCTAGTATAGTTAACATGCGGTGTTGTATAAGTTGTACAATATAGTGATTCAGAAATTCCATACACCATCCAGTGCTCTTCATATTGCTTTTAAAACCTGGTTTGCTCAGATGCTATTACATACCAAATGAACCATTATGAACCAAATGAACTACTGGAATTTATTCCTATAAATGGAAGGAAGGAAAGACGGAAGGAAGGAAGGAAGGAAGGAAGGAAGGAAGGAAGGAAGGGAGGGAGGAAGGAGGGAGGGAGGAAGGAAGGGAGGGAGGGAGGGAGGGAGGAAGGAAGGAAGGGGGGGAGGAAGGAAGGAAATAAGGAAGAGAGGAAGGAAGAGAAGGAGGGAGGAAGGAAGGAAGGTGGGGAGGAAGGAAGGAAATAAGGAAGAGAGGAAGGAAGGGAAGGAGGGAGGGAGGGAGCAGGCAGGCGGAAAAACGTGTCTTTAATTCACTGCCAAATGTCAAACCTTCTTTCCACATGGCAAACAGTGGGCGAGAACAGTAAATAATTACCTGGATTGGTGTTCCAGAAAGAATAATCCTATAATTAGCAGTCAGTTGTTTTACAGCTTTTGACAATTTTGTTTTTCCATTTTTGATGACATGGCCTTCATCAAGAATACAGTAGTTAAATTTAATATTTCTAAGGGAGAATAAACAAAAAAATTTAGCACCTTTTAATATATTGCAGGAACTATATAAAGTCTTTCAGACAGGAAAATATTAACACTCTTCGTAAGTTTTTCTAAAGAAAAAAATTTTAATTCTTACCTAAAGAAATCTATGTCATTCCTCACAACATCATATGAAGCCACTATCAGATTGTGCCTTTTTACTTGATGCTGTAACCTGCATTTAAAAATAAGTAAGATTGAGGGGCGCCTGGGTGGCGCAGTCGGTTAAGTGTCCGACTTCAGCCAGGTCACGATCTCGCGGTCCGGGAGTTCGAGCCCCGCGTCAGGCTCTGGGCTGATGGCTCAGAGCCTGGAGCCTGTTTCCGATTCTGTGTCTCCCTCTCTCTCTGCCCCTCCCCCGTTCATGCTCTGTCTCTCTCTGTCCCAAAAATAAATAAACGTTGAAAAAAAAAAATTTAAAATAAAAATAAGTAAGACTGGGAAATGAGGAACCTGCAAAGTCTGTAATAGAGTTTCAAAGAGGGAAACTACAGCTGCCGTCTTACAAGGTGTTTTCAATGTGCCTACTAAGCCCAGCATTCTTTTCTGCTTATTCTACATCCATGACCCTGATACCTGAAGACCGTTCTTCTTTTGATTTGGCCTTGTTAGCCTAACTCAGTCTGATTAGAAAAGAGATGGGTACCTGATTCAAAATGTAGTGGACATTGTAACTTTATGTGCTCACACCTCTTCTTTGAAGGCACTATTTTGTGCTGGGGGTTGAGGGGAAGCCATCAATCACATGTCCCCATAATCACCAAAGAGATGAAACACTGAATCAGGTTGGGCCATTCACAATATTTTACCCCCTGACCATAAAGACTGGTTTGGGAGCATGACCCAAAGCAGTTAGTCATTTCTAGTATTGATATATTCGTGATGGGAGAGGGAAGATCTCTGTTCACGACAGTTGCCAAGTTAGGTGAATGTGGGCCTCAGACTGTTTATCGTCATCTTATTTACTGAATGCACAGACCAATGAAACAAGTTATGTATCAAGAGGAAGAGCAAATGAGAGCAATTTAGATGTACCTGAAGCAAGAATTCACCCCTGAAATTCTCAAAGTTAGTGAATAAATGGACTTCCTGTTTGCTTAAGTTTGTAAATGAATAAATTCTAACGAAAGACACTATAGTAAATTCTTTATAAGAGTGTAAGCTGTTGCCTATTTAATTAGCTGAGTGACCTTAGACCCAGGCCCCATGTTTTATTAGACTTCTATCTGCCAACAGAGAACAAAATTAATAACCATACCTCATGTGGTGACTGTGAGAATACACAATACACAATTTTACATAAATGTAAAACTACTAAGAATAATGCCTGGCTAATAAATGCTGAATATGTGTTAGCTATTATAAATACAGAGGGGTGGCAAATTTATGGACTAATCAGCAACCTATGACTATCCATGCTTTAAAAGATGAACTGAAGGACTAGAGTTAAGATGGTGGAAAAGTAGGGGGCCCTAAGCTTGCCTTGTCCCTCAAAGACAGCTAGATAAATATCAAATCATTCTGAACACCCAAGAAATTGATCCTAGGGCAGAGAGAACAAATTGCACATCTACAGGTAGAAAAATGGCCATATCGTGGAAGGTAGGAGCTACAGAGAATTGATCTGGGGGAGAAAAGAGCAGCAGGTGCTGCAGAGGGGAGGGAGCCCTGAACACTGGAAAAGGAGAGAAAGAGAGGATGCAATAGTGCAGAGAGGATTGCACAAAAAAATTCTTTCCCCACATCACTGACTGGGAAAAGGAGAGGGGCTGACCACTTTTAGAAGTCCCCACCATCGCTGGGGTCGTGGCCTTAGCAGTGCTCTGGTGGGGAGGGAGGGTGGAGGCCTGGGAGTGGGCAGTGTAGTCTGAGGATGCCCTGGGTCACACAGGGAGAAACAGTTGCCCTTCCTGAAGTGCATTTGAGAATGATGGCACAGCCTCTTAGGGTACAAGAACTGGCTGTGCCAATGTGCTGCCCTAGCATAGCTGTTCACTAGCATAGAAATAGAGACACCTGCTGAAGGCAGCAAACCTTGGTGCCAGCTTTTTGCTGTGCTTTATCATACACCACAAACCACTGTGCAGTCATGCAACTGCTTTACTGAGACAAACCACTGGCCACAGCATGGTGAGACCCTCCCCCAGAGGATTGGTGCAGGTCTCTAAAATTTGGAGTTTTGAAACTCAGCCACACATCTGAGATAAATAAAACACAGGAGTACTGTGCCACTGACAGGCAGACAGCATGGACACAGAGTGAAGGCAGGGATCTGACAGAAGTTGGGGACATAAGAGGGGTGATTGTTTGCTCTTTTGTGAGGGCTTCCTGAAGAATGGCAGGCACGAACTCCCTGCTGTGAAGACGAGAGAGCAGGATGACGCCACTTCACCCCTGTCCATCAGCATGACCCACTTCAGTGAGCTATACAGCACTCCCCAACAGAGACTGCTTACACCAAGTACTGCCCCCCTGCACCCTGCAGGTGCATCTCCATTTGGGCAAGGTGCCTCAGAATCAGTGCAGCAGGTCCCTCACCCAGAAGACCAGCACAAACCTCTCACACACACCAACTCTACTGATCACAGAATGCTGCAAAGCCTCAGCTCTAGGGGAAAGAGGTACAGTTCTTTTAACAGGGAGACCAAAACACACCTAGTTAAAACTTGCCACACAGTGGACAAGGTCCAAACATCCCTCCACTGCAGGCAAGGAGAAACTCTGTAAAGAAGTGACTTGAGGAAAGGAGGAGCCAAAATACAACAGTAGACTGCACACTCTGAAACACCTCCTGAAGCACCAGGCCCAAAACACTATAGGATCTTTTCTGAACATTCCCATTACTCTCAGGAGGAGGCTATAGCAGGCTTTCCTAACAATCACACACACACACACACACACACACACACACACACACACACACACAAAAACAGTAACCGAGACAAGATGACAAGACTGAGGAATTAACACCAAAAGAAAGAAGAGAAAGAACAGGGAATTAATCAAAAGAGATATAGGTAAAATGCCTGAACCAGAATTTAAAATAATAACATTAAGGATACTAGTTGGGCTTGAGAAAATCATAGAAGATACTAGATAATTCCTTAACGCAGAGATAAAAGAACAAAAAGCTAGTCAGGCTGAAAATAAAAATGCTATAACTGAGGGACACCTGGGTGGCTCAGTCGGTTGAGCGTCCGACTTCGGTTCAGGTCATAATCTCATGGTTCGTGAGTTCGAACCCCATGTTGGGCTCTGTACTCACAGCTCAGAGCCTGGAGCCTACTTTGCATTCTGTGTTTCCCTCCCTGTGACCCTCCCCTGCTCGTGCTCTGTCTCCCTCTCTCTCAAGAATAAACAAACATTATATTTATTTATTTTTTAACATTTATTTATTTTTGAGACAGAGACAGAGCATGAACGGGGGAGAGGCAGAGAGAGAGGGAGACACAGAATTGGAAGCAGGCTCCAGGCTCTGAGCCCTCAGCCCAGAGCCCGACGCGGGGCTCGAACTCACGGACCGTGAGATTGTGACCTGAGCTGAAGTCAGAGGCTTAACCGACTGAGCCACCCAGGCGCCCCTAAACAAACATTTTAAAAAAATAAGGAAGAAAGAAAAAAAAAAAGCTAGAACTAAGATGCAAAACAGACTGGCTGCAATGACAACAAGGACAGATGAAGCAAGGGAATGAATCAGTAATATAAAAGAAAACATTATGGAAAATAATGAAGCTGAAAAGAAGAGGAAAAGAAAAATATTGGATCATGGATGTAGAATTCAGGCAATGCCTTAAGGCAAAATAATATTCCTATCATAGGAGTCCCAGAAGAAGAGAGGGGAAAAGAGAGAAGGTTTATCTGAACAAATTATAACTGAAAACTTCCCTTATCTGGGGAAGGACACAGACATCACAATTCAAGAGGTACAACAATTCAACAAAAGCAGGACCATAATAAAAAATATCATAGTCAAATTCACAAAATACACAGAAAAGGAAAGAATCCTGAAAGCAACAAGGGGAAAAAAGCCATTAACCTACAAGTGAAGACAGATTAGGTTCACAGCAGATCTCTTCTGTCAGGCCAGAAGGAATGTGGCTTGATATACTCAACATGCTAAATAGGAAAAATATGCAGCTAGGAACACTATCCAGCAAGGCTGTCATTCATAAAAGAGAGAGCTTCAAACACAAAAATTAGAGTTCATGACCACTAAACTAGCCCTGCAAGAAGTATCAAACGGGACTCTTTGAGTGGGAGACCGAAAGCAACAAAGATTAGAAAGGAACAGAGAACATCACCAGAAACACCAACTTTATAGGTAACACAATGGCACTAAATTCTTATCTACCAATAATCACTCTGAATGTAAATGGACTAAATGTTCCAATCAAAAGGCACAGGGTATCAAAATGTATATATAAAAAAAAACCCATAATCCATCTATATGCTCTCTGCAAGACACTCATTTTAGACCTAAAGACACGTGCAGACTGAAAGTGAGGGGATGGAGGATCATCTATCATGCTAATGGAAGTCAAAAGAAAGCCAGAGTAGCCACACTTATATCAGACAAATAGATTTTAAAACAAAGATTGTAACAAGAGATAAAGAAAGGCACTATATCAGAATTAAGGAGTCTATGCATCAAGAATATCTAACAATTATGAATATTTATGCTCCCAACTTGGAGGTACCCAATCAATTGTAACAAACATAAACTCACTGATAATACAATTATAGTAGGGAATTTTAACACCCCACTTACAGCAATGGACAGATCATCCAAGCAGAAAATCAACAAGGAAATAATGGCTTTGAATGACTCACTGGACCAGATGGACTTAACAAATATATTCAGAACATTTCATCCTAAAGCAAAATACACATTCTTCTTGAATGAACATGGAACATTCTCCAGAACAGATCACATACTGCATCACAAATCAATCCTCAACAAGTACAAAAAAATCGAGATCACAGCATGCATATTTTCAGACCACAGCATTATGGAACTTGAAATCAACCACAAGAAAAAATTTGCAAAGCCCTCAAATACAGGGAGGTTAACGGACATCCTACTAAAGAATGAATGGGTTATATAAGAAATTAGAGAAAAAATTAAAAAATACATGGAAGCAAATGAAAATGAAAACATGACGGTCCAAAACCTTTGGGATGCAGCAAAGGCAATTCGAACAGGGAAGTATACTATAATACAAGCTCACCTCAAGAAATAAGAAATGTCACAAATATACAACCTAACCTTACACCTAAAGGAGCTAGAAAAGGAATAGCAAATAAAGCCTAAAGCCACCAGAATGAACAACAGAGAAACAAACAAAATCTGGGGTGCCTGGGTGGCTCAATCAGTTGAGCATCCAACTTCAGTCAGGTCATGATCTCACAGTTTGTGGAATTGAGCCCACGTCTGGTTCTGTGCTGACAGCTTGGAGCCTGGAGCCTGCTTCAGATTCTATGTCTCCCTCTCTCTGTCCTTCCCCTGTTCCTGCTCTTTCTTTCAAAAGTAAATAAACATTAAAAAAAAAAAAAAAAAAAAAGACCAAGAGAACAGATCAGTGAAACTAAGAGCTGGTTCTTTGAAAAAATTAATAAAATTGATAACCCCCTAGCCAGACTTATCAGAAAGAAAAAAGAAAGGACTCAAAATCACAAATGAAACAAGAGAGATCACTACCACCACCACAGAAATACAAATAATTATAAGAGAATATTATGAAAAATTACATGCCAACAAACTGGGCAATCTGGAAAATAGACAAATTCCTAGAAATTCACACACACTACCAAAACCAAAACAGGAAGAAACAGAAAATTAGACCAGACCCATAACCAGCAAAGAAACTGAATCAGCCATCAAAAATCTCCCAACAAGAGAGCCCAACAAGAGAGCCTGGGTGGCTTGATCGTTAAGCATCCAACTTTTCATCTCATCTCAGGTTGTGTTCTCATGGCTTATGAGATCACTTGCATCAGCCTCTGAACTGAGTGTGGAACCTGCTTGGGATTCTCTTTCTCCTTCTCTCCCTGTCCCTCCCTAGCTGGCACTGCCTTTCTCTCTCTCTCTCTCAAAAAATAAAGAAGCTTAAAAAAAAAAATCTCCCAACAAACAAGAGTTCTGGGCCAGACAGCTTCCCAGGGGAATTCTAGCAGACATTTAAAGAAGAGTTGGGGCGCCTGGGTGGCTCAGTTGGTTAAATGTCCAACTTCGGCTTTCACGGTTCATGGGTTCAAGCTCACGTCAGCCTCTGTACTGACAGCTCAGAGCCTGGAGCCTGCTTTGGATTCTGTATCTCCCTCTTTCTCTGTGACCCTCCCCTGCTCACACCCTAACTCCCTCTCTCACAAAAATAAACATAAAATAAATTAAAAATAAATAAATAAATAAATAAGAATTAATACCTATTCTTCTCAAACTATTCAAAAGAATAGAAATGGAAGGCAAACTTGCAAACTCATTCTACAAGGCCAGCATTACCTTGATTCCAAAACCAGACAAAGACTCCACTAAGAGAAGAATTACAGGCCAATACTGCTGATGAGCATGGATGCAAAAATTCTCAAGATACTAGCATATCAAATCCAACAGCACATTAAAAGAATTATTTACCATGATCAAGTGAGATTTATTCCTGGGCTGCAGGGCTAGTTCAATATTTGCAAATCAATCAGCGTGATACACAATAATAAAAGAAAGGATAAGAACCATGTGATCCTGTCAAAAGATGCAGAAAAGGCATCTGACAAAATACTGCATCCATTCTTGATAAAGCCCTCAACAAAGCAGGGATAGAGAGAACATGTCTCAACATCATAAAGGCCATACACGAAAGACCCACAGCTAATACGACCCTCAGTGATACGGTCAGGAACAAGTCAGGGATTTCCACTCTCATTACTATTTAACGTAGTACCGGAAGTCTTAGCCTCAGCAATCAGAGACAAAAAGAAAAGGCATCCATCCAAATCAGCAAAGAAAAAGTCAAACTTTCACTATTTGCAGACGACATCATGATACTTTACATATAAAACCCAAAAGACTTCACCAAAAAATTGCTAGAATACATGAATTCAGCAGTCGCATGATGTAAAATCAATACATAGAAATCTGTTGCATTTCTATACACCAATAATGAAGGAGCAGAAAAAGAAACCAAGGAACCAACCCCATTTACAATTGCACCAAAAACTGTAACATACCTAATAATAATAAACCAAATAAAGAGGTAAAAGATCTGTACTCTGAAAACTATAGAACACTTGAAATTGAAGAGGACACAAAGAAATGGAAAAGCATTCCATGCTCATGGATTGGAAGAACAAACATTGTTAAAATGTCTATACTATCCAAAGCAATCTACACATTTAATGCAATCCCTATCAAAATACCAACAGCATTCTTTGCAGAACTATCATCACAAACAATCATAAAATTGGTTATGGAACCACAGAAGACCCCAAACAGCCAAAGCAATCTTAAAAAAGAAAAGCAAAGCTGGAGGCAACACAATTCCGGAATTTGAGGCTACATTACAAAGCTGTAGTCATCAAGACAGTATGGTACTGCATAAACATAAGCATACAGATCAATGGAATAGAACAGGAAACCCAGAAATGGGCCCACAACTATATGGTCAACTAATCTTTAGCTAAAGAGGAAAGAATATCCAACGGAAAAAGTCTCTTCGACAAATGGTGTTGGGAAAACTGGACAGCAACATGCAGAAGAATGAAACTGGACCACTTGCTTATACCACACACAAAAATAAATTCAAAATGAATGCCAGACCTAAATGTGAGTCAGGAAACCACCAAAATCCTACAGGAATAAAACACGCAGCAACCTCTTTGACCTCGCCAGAGCAGCTTCTTACTAGACCCATCACCAAAGGCAAGGGAGACAAAAGCAAACATGAACTACTAGGGCTTCATCAAGATAAGAAGCTTCTGCACAGCAAAAGAAATTATCAACAAAACTAAAAGGCAGCCTACAGAATAGAAGAAGATATTTGCGAATGACATATCTGCTAAAGGGTTAGTATCCAAGATCTGTACATAACTTATCAAACTCAATACCCAAAAAACAATCCAGTTAAGAAATGGGCAGAAGATATGAATATACATTTTTTCAAAGAAGATACGGATGGCTAACAGACATATGAAAACTGCTCAACATCACTCATCATGAGGGAAATACAAAGCAGAACTAGGATGAGACACCACCTCACACCTGTCAGAACAACTAAAACTAACAACACAGGAAACAACAGATGTTGGCAAGGATGCGGAGAAAGGGCAACTCTCTTACACTGCTGGTGAGAATGCAAACTGGTGCAGCCACTCTGGAAAAGAGTACACACACAGGTTGTTCAAAAAGCTAAAAATAGAACTTCCCTATGACCTGGCAATTGCACTATTAGGTATTTACCCAAAGAATACAAAAATACATATTCGAAAGGGTACATGGACCCCAGTGTTTACAGCAGCATTATCAACAACAGCCAAATGATGGGGAGAGCCCAAGTATCCATCAATTGATGAATGGATAAAGAAGATGTGGTGTATACATACAATGGAATATTACTGAGCCATCAAAAAGAATGAAATCTTGCCGTTTTCAATGACATGGATGTAGCTAGAATGTATTATGCTAAGCAAAATAAGTCATAGAAAAATACATGATTTCATTCACATGTGGAATTTAAGAAACAAACAGATGAACACATGGGAAGGGGGAACAAAAAAAAAGAGAGGGAAGCAAACCATAAGAGACTCTTAAAGATTGAAAACAGAGCTGCTGGAGGGATGTGGGTGGGGGATGTGCTAAATGGGTGATGGATATTAAGGAAGGCACTTGTTATGACAGCACTGGGTGTTATATGTAACTGATAAATCACTAAATTCTGCTCCTGAAGCCAATATTACACTGTTAACTAACTAGAATGTAAATAAAAATTTGCACACACACAAAAAGGTAAACTGAGATCAATGGAAATTCTGCTCTTCAAAATTTGTATTAGGGGGGCGCCTGGGTGGCTCAGTCAGTTAAGCGTCCAACTTTGGCTCAGGTCAGATCTCATGGTTCATGAGTTTGAGACCCACGTCAGGCTCTGTGCTGACAGCTCATGGCTGGAGCCTGCTTCAGATTCTGTGTCTCCCTCTCTCTCTCTGCCCCTCCTCCAATTGTGCTCTCTCTCTAAAAAATAAACATTTTTTTAAAAATTGTATTTAGGGGGCGCCTGGGTGGCGCAGTCGGTTAAGCGCCCGACTTCAGCCAGGTCACGATCTCGCGGTCCGTGAGTTCGAGCCCCGCGTCAGGCTCTGGGCTGATGGCTCAGAGCCTGGAGCCTGCTTCCGATTCTGTGTCTCCCTCTCTCTCTGCCCCTCCCCCGTTCATGCTCTGTCTCTCTCTGTCCCAAAAATAAATAAACGTTGAAAAAAAAAATTAAAAAAAAAAAAATTGTATTTAGGAACATAAGGGATGTACCAGTTTAAGAGAGAAAGGGTAAAGCTAATTGAACTCTAACACTGCTATGGTCTCAGGACAGTCAGAGCAGCCCTTATGGAGCAAAAGCATTTTGGGGATGAGGGAGCTCTTAGAGAAAGAGATGCTGTGATTACAAGGCTCCCAAGAAGGGCATAGAGAATGGCTTTGGTTCCTAGGTCCAATACTTAGAAAATCCAATTGACTGTTAACAATGGCTAAAGTCTCTAAACTCTGAAGTATCTCACTGATTTTATCTTTATAACATACACTCATCTTTCTTAAATAAGTTGAGGTTCTGACAACCAAAAAGACTAACTAGAAGTCATTTTTAATAAATTGTATTCTTCTAAAGTGATTCTCAAAACAGAAGATTAAATATTTTTGTTGTAGAGTTCTTACCTTATTCTTTCAGTAGGAGGTCCAGTATAGTGTAATGGATTGAGATATTCTTTGGAGCAAAATTTACCTACTTCATCCACCCAGTGACCTGTTAATGTTGGCGGACAAACCACCAAGGAAGGAAGTGGCATACATTCTGCCAATTTTGATCTTGCATATTCTTGGGCCCTTTACAACAATAAAACACAATAAATTAACCAGTGTTTGTTTGTTTGGTTTTTACATTTCTCAGCATCTAAAACCCCTTTTCCAAAAAAAATAACATTTTAAATTACCGGTGACAGTGATCTCCCGCTAGAATGCAGATGGACTGTAAAGTTTTTCCTAAACCCATGTCATCACACAGAATTCCATGAAGTTTATACTTATTAAGAAATGCTAACCAGTTCACACCATCCTGAAAGGTTAGGAGAAAGAGGAAAATTATAAATGTGAACAGATCATAAAAATTTTTTTCTTATAAAACACATTTGCACAGACCAAAAATCAGTGTTTTTATAGGCAAAGGAGTAATAAACGGGTAAAAGACACTAAACACAAGAGTTTACTAAATAAAATTTTAAAAACTCTTCAGGGTACATTGAAAGGAATAGTCACTATTCATTATATAAGTATAAAACTTTACCTGCTGATATTTTCTGAGTTCAGCATTAATTGGTACTGGTATTTTGTAATTTTCTAATTTTTTCCCATCTAATAACTGCTCCAAAAAGTGTCGTTCCTTGGCTTTCAATTGGATTAGTTCTTCTGACATATTTGGAGGGTCTGGAATGCCTGCCTGAAGTGATTTTTTAAAGTGTATTAAAACTATTTACCACAGTTAATTTGTTCATACTCAGATTATGAAATAACTGCAAGTCTTATCAAAATGTAAATACAGAGAAAAATAATTCAGAAATAGTAATAGTTAAAATAATAGTAATAAGTAATAATAAATAATTTTAAAGACTGGACAACAAATAGAGTTTAAATTTGACAGGTATTAAAAGTGTTATCAGACTACTAAATAAGCACATGAGGTATTTTAAAGAATACACCTACAACTTATGTTCCCCACACCAGGCATTACTTGATAAAGAGGCAAACAAGATTGTATAACTTATTTTAAATAAAAGGCTGTTACAGGAGCTTCTCAATTTCAATGTTATGATGCCTTAGGGTATCAGTTCTCAAAATGTAGTCTGCAGACCCGTCAGGATACCCAAGATTTTTTCAAAGGATCACTGAGGTCAAAACCATTTCATAATAAAGGAAAGACATTGTTTGCTTTTTTCACTTGGCTGACATTTGCACTGAGGCTCCAAAAGTAATGGTGGGCAAAACTGCTTATGCCTCAAAAAGAATCAAGGCAACATCACTAAATGTACCAGTAGTCACTGTGTTACAGCCATGTATCAGCATTTTTTTAAAAGCCAATTTCAGTTAAGAATGTCCTTATTAAAGCAGTAGGGGCACCTGGGTAGTGCGTCAGGTGAATGTCCAACTTTGGCTCAAGGTCATGATCTCATAGTTTGTGAGTTCAAGCCCCCATCAGCCTCACGGCTGTCAGTGCAGAGACCACTTCGGATCCTCTGTCCTCCTCATTCTGCCCCTCCCGCTTGAGTTTTTCCTCTCTCCCAAAATTAAACATTAAAAAAACAATGTCCTTAAAGTAGTAAAAATAACTTTATTAGACCTTAACCCTTGAATGCACATCTTTTTAACATTCTGTGCAAAAAACAAATGTGAACTACACATAAAGCACTTTTGTTGCATATCAAAATATAATTATGTTGAGAACAAAGCACTTATGAGATTGTTTACATTGTGACCTGAGTGAGCCATTTTTCACAGAACAACATTTTACTTGAATGGACTGACAAACTGTTATTCTGACTTGGCTGTCTGGCCGACATTTTCTTAAATATAAATTTGTCACTTCAAAGAAAACAACTGACATAAAATTGTTGCCAATGATAAAATTCAATCTTCCAAGAGAAATAGCACTGTGAGCTTGAGCTTAAGTATAAGCTTTCCAATACTTAAGAAGAATTTTCTGTTAGTGATCTAACGAATCTGATTTTTTTGCTAATTTATGACAAAATATTATCAACCTTTAAAAGATTTACATAACTCATTGAATCAGTATTTTCCAAGTGACCAATGCTGATGTTAAAAAACATGTATGGGTGTAAGTTCTATTCATAAGTGTAAGATAAACCAATAAATCTGAATGTAGAGAGATTTTATATTCAGTGATAGGATTTTTAGATTCCACACTGCACATAAATGTAATAACCTTTCTCTTTTTGAGTTTTGGTATGTTATCAGATAAAAGAATGTCCACAATTATTTAAAAAGCTGTCAAAAGGGGCGCCTGGGTGGCGCAGTCGGTTAAGCGTCCGACTTCAGCCAGGTCACGATCTCGCGGTCCGTGAGTTCGAGCCCTGCGTCGGGCTCTGGGCTGAGGGCTCAGAGCCTGGAGCCTGTTTCCGATTCTGTGTCTCCCTCTCTCTCTCTGCCCCTCCCCCGTTCATGCTCTGTCTCTCTCTGTCCCAAAAATAAATAAACGTTGAAAAAATAAATAAATAAAAAATAAAAAAATTAAAAGCTGTCAAAATACTGCTCACTTTTCCAACTACCTATCTCTATGAGGCTTGACTTTCTTCATATACCTCAGCCCAAGAAACATATTGCAAGAGCCTGAATGCCTAAGTAAATATAA
The DNA here is from genome assembly GCF_018350155.1 of Leopardus geoffroyi. Lineage (NCBI taxonomy): Eukaryota > Metazoa > Chordata > Mammalia > Carnivora > Felidae > Leopardus > Leopardus geoffroyi. Next base: position 52,797,705 of record NC_059334.1, on the reverse strand, counting down.
CAATCCAGCTATCTACTATTAGACCAGGCATAAAAGAGATGTGCAAACATGCCAAACAATGTCACTTTTCTCACTAGCTTGTTTTTTAGAAAAAAAGTTATTTTTCATTTAAAGATGTTATTTATGGCAACATCTAATGGGTTTATTAAATGAAATAATAAATCTTTTTTACATTTCTTAGTTTTAATTTCTATTACAGAAAATATGATAGAAGCTCTAGGGTTTTCAAGTTTTAAGAATATAATGAGGAGCACCTGGGTAGCTCAGTCAGTTAAGCATCTGACTTCAGCTCAGGTCATGATCTTGCGGTTTGTGAATTCAAGCCCCACATCAGGCTCTGTGCTGACAGCTGAGCGCCTGGAGCCTGCTTTGGATTTTGTGTCTCCCTCTGTCTCTGTTCCTCCCCCACTAGCACTCACTCTCTCTCTCCCCCCTCTCAAAAATAAATAAAGATTATAAAAATATATTTTAAAAATTTCATATTAAAAAATTAAAAAAGCTAAAAATATATAAAGAATAAAAAAATAAAAAATATATATTAAAAAAAAAAAGAATGTAATGAGACACTCAGACCAAAAAGCTTGAGAACTACTGCCATATGGCATATCTTAAGTTAGGAAATGTAAAATTCTGGAAACAGAGTATCAATTAAGGTCAATTAAAATATAGGGGTGCCTAGGTGGCTCAACTGAGCAGCTGACTTTGGCTTAGGTCACGATCTCATAATTCATGAGTTCAATCCCTATGTTGGGCTTGCTGCTATCAGTGTGGAGCTTGCTTTGGATCCTCTGTCCCTTTCTCTCTCTGCCCCTCCCCCGCTCATGCTCTCTTTGTCTCAAAAATAAACATTTAAAAAAAGGTCATTTAAAATATATATTCCACATCACATGAGAAATATATCGGAGGAATAAGGTATGCACACTGAGTCTTAAAAATGACTACCTGTTATATTTTCAGAAAGTTTAGGAATTAACAACTGTATCTAATAAAATAGAATCTAACACTTTAGAACATCTAATAGTATAATGATGGTCATCAAAATGAGGCCTCTCATTTTGTAAGCACAAATGCTTTACAAAATTGTCAAACATCTATCTTCATGGAATTTTTAATGACAACCAGCCATAAGGCCATATAAGTAGATACATTTCCTAACAATGAAACTCTAAGCTGGGAAGTCATAAATATTATTCAGTGCCAGGAACTCTTCCTATGTATATATTCCTCATTCCAATTCCTATTAAATCACCAACAGTTACTAACAGTGCAAGGAATTAGAGCTTCTGTCAAAATTACTTGAATCCTTCTCAGTATATATTTCAGAAAAGTACATGTTCTTCCTGTGAAGATGTAATAGAGGAAATCAAGACAGTGCAGAACAGGAATATACTTGCATGATATTCTTGTTTCTATTGCTACATCTTCAAACTCAGTAATCTTTTCTTTTGTAGCATCCATTCTCCCATTAATCCCAACCAGTGTGTTTTTATTTGTAATTGTATTTTTCATCTCAAGAAGTTCAATTTGGTTTGTTCTTCCTTCTTCCACTTTACTCACTATATTTATGCTTTCCTCTACCTTCTTGAACATATAGAATGTATTTTAATATCCTTATCTACTAATTCTATTATCTGGGCCATTTCAGGGTCTGTTTCTACTGACTGACTTTTCTGCTGGTTATTGGATATATTTTCATACCTGGCCATTTTTTGGTGGGTGTTAAACATCATTTATGTTGTTGGGTGCTGGATTTCTTGGTGTTTTGGGTTTTTTTTTTTTTAATATTTTTATTTATTTTTGAGAGAGCATGCACACACAAGTGGGGGAGGGACAGAGGATTCAAAACAGACTCTGTGCATGATGCAGGGTTCGAACTCACAAACCGTGAGATCATGACCTGAGCTGAAGTCCAAAACTCAATCAACTGAGCCACCCAGGTACCCCTTCTTTGGTTTTAATATTTTAGAGTTATTTTCTGGGATGTGGTTTAAAGTTACTTGAAATCAATTTGATCCTCCTTTTAGGGCTTATTTTTAAGCTTTGTGAAGGTAGATCCAAATCAGCCTTCTGTCAAGGGCTAGTTTGATCTCACTACTTGGGCAATATACTTCTAAGAATTGTGCTTAATGCTCTAAATGGGAGGAAGTCTTCTGATTCAGTTTTGTGGAAACACAAATTATTCCTGACCATGTGTGAGCTCTGGGAATTGTTCCACCTACTCCTTTCAATCATTTTTTCTCCCAGTCTCAAACATACATTCTCACACATATGCCCAGATGAATACTCAGCCCTGGTGTGGACATCTGGAGCTTCTTCTCTGCAACTACTTCTTGGGTCCTTGCAAATTCTAGCAATCTTGTCCTACCTACACTCTGAACTCTTGACTATTCAAATTGGTGAAACTGTGAGGTTCTGTTTAGGTTTCACTTCCCTGTCCGATGGCCTGGAAACTTACTTTAGGCAGTAAGCTAGGGCACTTCATTTGTTTCTTTTCTCTCATGATTTCTATCCTGTGTTGCCTGCTCTTCAGTATCGAAAACCACTGTTTGATTCATTTTGTCTAGTTTTCTACTTATGGTGGGAGGATATATCTGGTCCTGTTTTATTTTTTAAAGGCTTTACTTTTAAGTAATCTCTACATTCAAGATGGGGCTTGAATTTACAACCCTGAGATCAAGAGTCATATGCTGTACCAACTGAGCCAGCCAGGCACCCCTGATACCTGTTTTTCTATCATCGTGAGAGTATAATACAGATCACATCAAAGAGAGTTTGACTAATCTTTTCTCAACCTCTAATGGTCAGAGTCTCTTTTCTTTGCCAATCTGATTATCTAATATTATTAGTATCCCCTTAAAAACAATTGAATATCTCCTCACAGTGGACTGGGCTGTGTTTTGGGTCACTTCCATTCTAATCCATAAACAGCTATTAAACTGATTTCCTAACAGCTATTAAATTGCTTTCAGCTGTTAGATTAATGTTCCTAAAACATTTGTTCATCATCTACTCCTTTGCTCAAAGAACACATGGTGGTTTCCTATCACTCACTGATTCCAAAGTGGAAAAGGGCCAAAGGGACTAACAATTTAGTTTACAAATAAGATGATGCAAGGTCCAAGAATTAAAAAATATGAGTAAGACCTAGGAAGCAAAAATGGAAACTATTCTGGAAATGACTTGTGTCTTTCAATATAGTAGTGTAGTATTTCATTTTTTTGGTCATGGTACTTATTTTAATACTTTTTATTGTGGGATAAACTATTCATATAGACAAATATATAAATAAATGTACAGTTTTATAAATAAACAACTTTATAACCATTACCAGATCAATAAAAATAGCCCTGCCATAATCCTAGAAGACCCCATATGTTCCCTCCCAGTGATAACCAACTCTCCTTTCCCCAAGAGATAATCACTTTACTGACTTTCATGGCAACCTCTTTCTTTTCTTCATACCTTTACCACCTAAGTATGCATCCCATGTACTTTTACTTATTTTTGAACTTCATAAAAATGGAATCTTATGTTAAAGATTAGTACTGTTGTGCCTTTACTTTGTTCATTCTTTTGCAGTATCATCGTCACCATCACCATCCAGTTAACATATCTACTCCACTGATGATGAACATTTGAGTGGTCTTAGACTACTATAAATAATACTATGATAAATATTCTTAAAGCTATGTCTTGGTACATGTGTATGAATTTCTCTAGGCTATATATCTGGGATGAATTTGCTGGTTATTGGATGGGAATCTTCAACTTTAGCAGATATAGCCAAACTTTTTTCACAGAGGTTACCCAACTTATGCTCATACTTCGCTGGTAGGAACACAAAATGGTACAGTTACTCTGGAAAAACAGTCTGGCAATTTCTTAAGAATTTCAATATCATATGACCCTAGTAATCCCATTTTTAGATATCTGCTCAAAAAAACTAAAACATATAGGTGCACCTGGGTGGCTCGGTCAGTTAAGCATCTGAATCTTGATTTTGGCTCAGGTCATGATCTCATGGTTAGTGAGACGGAGCCCAGGGCCTGCTTCGGATTCTCTCTCTCCCTCTCTCTCTACCCCTCCTCCACTTACATGTGCGCATGCTCTCTCTCACTCTGTCAAAATAAATAAATAAACATTTAAAATGGGCGCCTGGGTGTCTGAGCTGGTTAAGCACCCAACTCTTGACCTCAGCTCAGGTCATGATCTCATATGAGATCAAGCCCCGCGTCAAGCTTTGCACTGACAGTACAGAGCCTGCTTGGAATTCTCTTTCTCCCTGTCCCGCCCCCAACTTAAGTACTTTGTCTCTCTCTCTCAAAATAAATAACAAAACATTTAAAATAATTTATAAAAATAAACAAAAGTATATACCCACACAACGACTTGCAAGTGCATGTTCAGTTAACTTTACTTGTAATAGTCAAAAGATGGAGGCGCCTGGGTGGCTCAGTCGGTTAAGTGTCCGACTTTGGCTCAGATCATGATCTCGTGGTTCGTGGGTTTGAGCCCTGCATGGGACTCTGTGCTAACGGCTCAGAGCCTGGAACTTGCTTCGGATTCTGTGTCTCCCTCTCTCTCTGCCCCTCCCTGTTCTCTCTCTCTCTCTCTCTCAAAATAAACATTAAAAAATTAAAAAAAAAAAAAGTCAGAAGATGGTTAATAATCCAAAAGTCCATCAACTGCCATCAACTGGTGAACAGATAAACAAAGCATGGTATATCCATACAACAGAATACTATTTGACCATAAAACAGAAGTAGTGATACATATTACAACATGGATGAACTATGTATCTACTTATTCCCTCAATTATAAAAATCCCATCAAAATGTTTTTTTTTTTTTTTTTAAAGTTTATTTATCTTTGGGACAGAGAGAGACAGAGCATGAACGGGGGAGGTGCAGAGAGAGAGGGAGACACAGAATCGGAAACAGGCTCCAGGCTCTGAGCCATCAGCCCAGAGCCCGACGCGGGGCTCGAACTCACGGACCGCGAGATCGTGACCTGGCTGAAGTCGGACGCTTAACCAACTGCGCCACCCAGGCGCCCCCCATCAAAATGTTTTAAGCAGCTTGGCAACAAGGTCTTGCCCCTTCCCTTCTTTCAAGTCACTTCTTTTTCCTGCCTTGGCTATATATATTATTTCCAGCCTAGGAGTATACTCCAAAATTCTCCAACCGACCTTCTAATCTGCTTTCTCCACACCCCCACAGAGACTTCACTTGCTTTTTAAGCTTTCAGTTATCATCTCTCAATTTACCTTTCATGTAAACTTCAGCACAGAATCTTTACCTAGCTGTTACCAGGGATACTTAGGAACAATTCTATTTCTAGAATTGCATCAATGAGTAAACATTCTTTTAGAAACCACAGTTTTACTTAAAACCCTGTGTTAAAAAAATACCCATTAAGGTAAAAAATTTTTAATGCTTGTAATGTGAACATACTCCAGAGGTCTGTTTTTAACCTGACATTGTTTTAAGAGAGTTACAATTATTACAAATGAAAATATAGAAAACACGAAGTCCATAAACTGAGTATCTTCAACTTACCTCAAGTGGCATGAGTCTAATTAGTGTTGCAAAGCACTGTGTAGCCATGAATCTTACACTGTCTGTCTGATCACTCATTCTTCCCAACACAGGCACAACTAAAAGGACAATATACGGAACAATACCAACATCCAGCTGTTCCATTACACCTGAATAAGTTATTAAGGAAATTTTCAAGCTGTTCTGAGGTAATTATTTTCAAGTTGATACACCAAGATTGTAACTTGTAACATGCTTCCTCACTTTCTCATCTATATCATGAGGGAATAGACTCCCTCAAGATCCTTGATTCAATTATAACAGCATTTGTACACTGTTGCTCTTTTGTAAACATCATTTAACTTTCTCTTAGGACTATAAAATTGTTTATCATCTGAGAAATGCTAGAGGTTTCAATCAGGTTTTTCTCATAGAAAAATTCTTTCAAGTTTCTAAAATTCCAACACCAAAATAAAGTGAGTTACACTGCCAGCAAGGGAGCACAATTCAATGTCACTCAAAGATTAATTCCAAATTTCCCACCAGGATCTTGACAATCATAACTGGACATAGCAGGGCCCAGTAAGTTCAGTCCTCCTGCAATCTTCAGCATTTCTGAACCAGAGTTTCTATTGATTTGATCTCCATCCATCTTTCTTGCTCTTAGAAATATCTTTCAGATACTTCGAGTTAAAGAACATCAATGGATGCTGTACCAATAGCAAAAAGCTTGCTTATATATTTCTAGTTATTTAGTAGTCATTTTCCACCCACATAATGAACTTTGAAAACATATTTATAATATACAGACTACATACACAGTACCTAATTAGTATTAATAAGACACTAATTATAAACCAATAGATCGGTTACTAGAAATATGTTTCATAAGTATATACAATTATTTTTGCCTATTAAAAAGATCTCTTAAAATAGTAACTCTTCAAACATTCTGTGTGAAAATTTTCATAATAAAATGTAAATGTATTTGTAATGTATTTATAATATAATATAAAGATACTTTCATATGAAATGTAACAAAGCAGTTTTCTTTTGGGAACAACACAGGTTATTTATGAACATACTTTAATAAGTCAATTTTATTTCAGTCATCCTTAAATAAAATGAATATAATTTCTAACATTTGTCAAATTAAAAAAGGATACATGCAAGTGCTTCAATTGCACCCTCTTGTTTGATATTGTCATCAATTGCCCCCAGCCATGGAAGAACCTTCTCCAAAAAAATATTCATGGTTTCCATGGTAGCTATTTTGCTCATAACGCCTACACAACGAGCAGCCATGTGCCTCACTGCAGTGCTGGGGTATTGAAGGCACATATAAAGATGAGGCAAATGCTGTACCAACTAAAAACAAAAAGTTTAAGACAATCAGAATATTCATTAGGGGGTGTTTAAAATATACCTATAATAGCCCATACTCAGAGGTTCTCAATATTCTAAATGGCTCTAAATCCAAGAGTATCTCCAATTACCTCAAACATTATTGTCAAAACATCTTCCATAAAAAATTAATCTAAATCTAAATTAATATATTAAAACTCTTCTTAAAAGACAGGTGCAGGGGGCGTCTGGGTGGCTCAGTCAGTTGAGCGTCTGACTCCACCTCAGGTCATGATCTCACGGTTCATGAGTTCGAACCCCACATGGGGCTCTCTGCTGTCGGCATGGAGCCTGCTTCAGATCCTATCTCCCTCTCTCCCTCTGTCCCTCTCCCACTCACACTCTCTCTCTTTCTCAAAAATAAACATTAAAAAAAAAAAAGATTCTCTTTCTCTCTCCCTCTGCCTCTCTCCCCCGCTCGCACTTGCTCTCCCTCTCTCTAAAAAAAGAAAAGGTGCAGAACTTCACTCTTCATTTTCTTCCCTTAAGGCAGGAGGGTTCACATCAAAAGGCACTAAGATTCTCCCCTTGGGAGGGGAAATGATACCACACATCACCAGTCCCCTCCCAATTTGGTAGCTCTGGCTTAGGTTTAAGTACTTACTTTTTTGTTTGTTTGTTTTAAGTAAGCTTCATGCCCAATATTGGGCTTGAACTCATGACCCTGAGATCAAGAGTCACATGCTCTACCAACTGAGCTAGCCTGGCACCCCTAAATACGTACTTCCTATTCACTGGGTTGAGTGATCCTGAACTCGTTCTAGGCACCATCCTTTGGTAAGTACTTTCCACTTTAACTTCCTGGCTTACCACAGGCATTATGATCACAGTAGCATGACATATCTCATTAATGAAAGCTTACTGCATGGAACACCAGGATTTATGTTGATTAAGAGCCAGGTACAGGCTCAACAGACTAGCCTTACAGCTCTGATGACTGTTAAGCTGATCATAGAAGGGTGAGAGCATACAGATTCTGCCCTTCTCTACTAATGATAAATCAACAAAATTTAACATGAAAAAGACAGAAGTTCATTACTATACAAATAGAAAAGATTCGTTCTCTCTCTCTCCTAGATTCTCCCTTTTCTGTTAACATGAATAAAGAACAGGAGCTAGCGCACTTAACAATGCTGTATACTGCAGAGCTTCCCACTGCAGTTACGTGGAAAGAATACGGTTTTCTTCTATGGAAAAAAGATATTTAATTCTCTATTCTATTTTTCTCCTGCCACAATTTTTTTTTGTAAGAAATATTCATTTTAATATACAATAGTCTACAAACCAGTGTTCTTTCTTTGTCACTGACTAGCTTTATCTCAGGCAGGTAACTTCCTTCTACCCTTATACTTAGAAAGAATTTTTATCACCTGTTAATTAGAGTTATATTATTAACATGGCATAAATTAATAGGGCCATGACTTCCTTTCTGTTTACACCTGGCTTCTGTGTCATCAGAGCCCTATTCCCACTGCTCTGTATTCAAAGCTCCCAAAGTGGGTTTTCTTTAACGTCTGTGCACCCAGATCTGAATCGAAGCCCTTAAGAAATGTGCTGTCCTCTTATGTGGATCCTGAGAAACTTAACAGAAACCCATGGGGGAGGAGAAGGAAAAAAAAGAGGTTAGAGTGGGAGAGAGAGCCAAAGCGTAAGAGACTCTTAAAAACTGAGAACTGAGGGTTGAGGGGGGGTGGGAGGGAGGGAAGGGTGGGTGATGGGCATTGAAGAGGGAATCTTTTGGGATGAGCACTGGGTGTTGTATGGAAACTAATTTGACAATAAATTTCATATAAAAAAAAAAGAAATGTGCTGTCAATAAAGAAGGAATCAAGTTATAACACATAAAAGAAAATGCAATCACTAGGGATGACATCAAAGTTACATTTTTTAAGCCTTAAGACTTTTTAATAAAACCATCTGTTTTATTAGAAAAAAACTACACTTGCAGTAGTTAGTTACCAAGGGATGAAGCTCAGAATCCATTGATGCTGCTGCGGTTTCAAAAACTTGCAGAGAATTCACCAATTCTTGGGCAGGACCATCTCCCTTTTCCAAGAGGGACTTTCCATCTATTAAAATATATTGATTTAAGTGTGTATCACCTTGCAAATAATTTTACAAAGTCCAACTCAGAAAAACGTACACACCAAAATTATTTATGTTGATTGTATTCCTCAATGGTCCAACCATAGCATCCCAGAGATGTGGCAACTTCACTGCCATTTGACCACCAAAATGCTTCACTATAGTTGTCAAGGCAAATTCAGCTCCTCTCCGCTGAACCAGGTAAGGCTTCTGGGCCTAATATGAAATGTTAGTTGAAAAGAGAATTTTGGAAAAAACTATAATGCATTTGAAATTCTATTAAGAGAATTTAACCAATTAAGCAACTAAACATATTTATCATTATAAACATATTTATCACTATAAACACCTTTCAACAATTAAATTTACATGAACATAAAACCCCAAACTAGAGTTTTATATCCAAAGTAAAATAATTCTTTGGAGCTGGAAATAAAGAATATGTGCTGTTTCTAGAGATAGTCCTAAGTGACATGTTCTTTAGTTCTTCTCCCTTCCCAAAGAAACTTAGCAGTTAGAAGATAAGGAGAGAAGATGATCTGTCCTTATATTTATATTCACTTAAGGGATCCTATAAGAGCATCTGTTTTATCTAATCACAAGATTAGTTGCCTCTTACTCAGCAATAATTTCAATATAATACAAAAAAAAAAAAAAAAAAAAACCCTGCCTCCCCAAAAGAGGCATATATTTTTACAATTATTTTTAACTAAAGGAAGAACTATGCAAGCCATAGAGATATAAATATCAAAGTCACAGTAAATTTTTTATTAAAATTATGTAATGAATAGAATAGGTGAAAAATCACTGATAGAAGATTTTAAAACAAATACAGGTAATAAGATTTTAATTTAAAAAGGAAACTTAAAATAGGTCTATATGTTACAGAAATATATTAAACACATGTCTTTTAGCTTTGATAATTTATTGCTGAACTCAGGTAAGTTTCTAGGTCATGCAACCTAAAGAGCTACCTAGAACATTCATTTCACTGTTAATAATGGAACTGCAAAAATTTCAAAAACCAAACACTTTTTAAGTTATCTTTAAAGAAGATAATACTGTAGAACAAGTAGACCAAACAGAAAAGAAAGCCAAATAGATATTCACATATATGAAGCATGAGCTACAACAAAGGTGCCATTATAAATCAGGGAGGGAAGGATTCAATAATGTGATAACTGGCTGTTCATGTGGAAAAATAAATTTAGATCCCTACCTCACATCACACACTGTAAATTCCAGGCTGACTAAAAGTCAAGCAGGCAATAATTATTTGACACTTATAAATTAAGTATCAACAGAAATTTGTAAAGAAGCTTGCCGTTTTTCTGGATCATGTTGTGAAACTACTATGAAAGATTATTAATTCCAGTTCTTTCACTTTAAAAAATATAAAAATACAATACTGGAGGCTCATATGACAATTTAGCTCTCAATCTGTAAGATATCTGTTTAAAAATCAGAGTAGTCAAAAACAAAACACCTATTTACCTCATCAAGTTCAACAAGGATGTTTCCACTACTTCCTGCAGGAAGATCAGCTATTTGAGCTTTTACTGCTTTGGGGGTAGGACCTCGCCTACTTGTGATAGCAAAAGCAGCTTTCTGATGCCTGTAGAGTGTAATTATACCTCGGTGCTTGGTGACCGTATGGTGCATCCCATCTTTTTCAGAGTTGGATCCTAAAAGGAAAAAAGTTAAATAACTTTTTAAGGATAATATAGGTGACCAAATGCTTCCTGCTCCAAAAGAGATACAACATATTTTTAAAACTATGTCTTTTAAGCCTCAATTTCTAAAAGCCAATGACATTTTCTTTAGACAATGAAATGGTAGAACAGTCAATAATTTGTAACATTAATTGTTTTGATATTTGCATAAGACTATACTTAATACAAAGTTGTAGAATCATGTTAACAAGAAATAGAACACACAAGAATGATTTGGGGCCTTCAGTTAAAGTATATTAATTTTTAAAAAATCAACGACTGCTTCTAGGCATAAAAAGAAAATTAAAAACATTGCAAGAAATGTCTGTTCTCTCCAAAAGAAATGTCCATAGTCACCATAAATTCAGAGACATCGACCACTGCAAAATATTACTGGCTCAAATAGCATAAGGGGTGACAGGAGTGGGGCTGGGGAAAGACTGTCACCCTATTATAGTTTTAAGATGTTAATATTCAAAATGCAACTTTCCTCTTCCAGTTTGTTCACATATTTTTCAATACATATACCATACTAAAGTTGTAAATTTATTACATTTTGAATAACTTGCTTTTCCAAAATCCTACTAACAAAAATAAATAAGTAAATCATATTGGACTAAGGCATGGAAAGAAACATTGGTCCTTGATACTAGCCTATAGAAAGCAATTCTTATTTTCCAGATGAAATCAGAATGGCTACACATTATTTACTAAAGGTAACAGAGTTCACTTATCTTACAAAGCATGCACTAAAATAGAGAAACAAGAGTTTTATAGAAGAATTTGTATTCAACATTTGATACAATTAAGTTTCTAGCCTCATTAATAGTAAAATCCTATAATGATGTTCTTGAAAGAGAGGTTAAGGGTTAACACCTGTCTCACAGATTTCAGTCATCTTATATGAAATATCAGGGGTTTTTTCAGGTCTTTTATGAATACCTTATTTGAGTTTAGAGGAATATATATATATATATTTATTTTTTTTTTTATATATATTATATATTTATATTTATTACCAATATATACAAAATGGGAAAAAGCTCTCACATAAACTGGATTTGTGCTTAAATGATACCTACAAGTCAATGAAAACAGATGTAAATGGTTAATTCTCTATCCCAAATGAAGGTTCAGACATATATACCTTTAGAATTGTCTTGGCCACTCTGTGTTGGTACTGGACATGTGACACAAGGAGTTAGATATGGGTCCACACAAAGTGAGCTACAGAGGTTTTTAATAATTTTTGAATTGGGGCAGGGTGTCCTTGTTGTGCACTGCTGAAGGAGTTTTGCTATGCACTGAGCTGCATAGTTTTGCACTAGTGTATTCTCTTCTTTTTTAATTGTTTCCATTAATGGTTTTATGATAGGATTTAACTTCTCCGGAAGCTGCTGCAAACTCACAACTGCACACGCAGCAAAAGTATGCACTCTCAATTGCAACACTTGCCACTCCTGGTTGGTCTCTGTAACTGTCATTTGGACCTGCTGTCGTTTACTATCTAACTGCTGTAACACTTGAGGATTTAAATCGAAAGATGATGTGACTTCATTAAAAACAGTAGTGACCTATTAGAAAAAGAGAAATTAAAAATCATTAATGACATCAACCCCAAATACTCTGTAAACCAAAGGGCAACAGCAAGCTGTTTCAATTTTAAGTTTCACAAAATTTAGTATTGCTGGTATTCAGTAAACTAAAAAAAATGTCCAAACCTCCCAACTTTAAACTTGATTAATTTAACATTAGCACTGTATTCTCTAGGACAGTCTCCATGTAACACTATTACAATACCATTGACTATACTGCTTATGCTACACTATAAACCTGAAACTAACGGATCATTGTGTGTCAGCTATGGACACACAAAGTCTACTGAGATCAACAAAATTACCTATCCTTTACACATATCTGATAAATCTAGGAGAACATTACACAGAAGGCCAACACAGTAGTTTGGTGAAATGAGAAAACTATCAACAAATACAAACTAACCTAATTAACAAATATCAAAACTCACAAATGTCCTTTCAGGGAAAAACTCTTCTTCTCAACTTAAAAACTTTGGGGGCAGCTACTGATAATTGGCTAAGTATTGCTAACTGGATTATTTTCATTCTTTCTTTGACCTCCCTTCCAGTAAAAATGCCCAAGTAGGAGGGGGCAAAAAAGGGAAAGAAATTGGTACAATATTCACGAATATTTTACTTACCAGGAGCTGCCTAAAGCTATAACCCTGTGACATCAGACTACTTTACAAGCCACATTAAAAGACTGCTCAATACATCTTTAACAACTCTGAGATATAACTCACATACAAAAGACCCAACTGAAAAGAAATAAAGTGTACAATTAAAATGATTTTTATTTTGTTAGAGTTGTACAACCATCACAATTTTAGAACATTTTCATCATACCCAAAATAAAATTCATACCTGTTAACAATCATTCTTCATTGCCTTCCAGCCCTATGCAACCATTTATCTATTTTCTATCTTTGTATGTGTGCCTATTCTAGATATTTCATATGAATGGACTAATCCAGTACATAATCTTTTGTGACTGGTTTCTTTCATTTAGCACAATGCTTTCAAGATTCATCAGTACTGTAGTAATGAATGTAGTATTCTTTCCCGTTTCTTGCCAATTAATATCCTGCACTATATGGAAATATACCACATTGTATTTATCCATTCATTAGTTGATGGATATCTGGGTTGTTTCTACCCATTAGCTATTATGAAGTTATTTCATGAAGGTTAATGTACAAATTTTTGTGGGGACATGTTTTCTTTTTTTTAAATGTTTATTTGAGAGAGAGAGAGAGAGAGAGCGAGAGCGTGAACGCACGAGCAGGGAAGGGGTGGGGGCAGGGGAACAGAGGATCCGAAGCGGGCTACACTGACAACAGAGAGCCCTACACACAGGGAGCCCTACATGGGGTTCGAACTCATGAACTGTGAGATCATGACTTGAGCTGAAGTCAGACGCTCAACCGACTGAGCCATAGAGGAGCCCCATGTGGGGCCATGTTTTTTAAATTACCATCTAAAGACTGTGTGAGGGCTTGCATAACAAAAATAGTCTTCTTGTTTGACAGGTAACTGTAATCACAGAGAGGCCCTATAAATAGGTCCAGTCTAAAGACTATTGGTCAGAGAAGCCTCCTCCATCAGGAGAACCTAATTTTTCAGACTTAGAAATGATCAATTCTGGGACTCCTAGGTGGCTCAGTCAGTTAAGTGTCTGACTCTTGATTTCAGCTCAAGTCATGATCTCATGGTTTGTGAGTTCAAACCCCACGTTGGGCTCTATGCTGACAGTGCAGAGCCTGCTTGGGATTCTCACTCTCCCTCTCTCTCTCTCTCTCTGCCCCTCCCCTGCTCGCTCACTCTCTCTCTCAAAATAAATAAATAAACTTTAAAAGAGAAAGAAATTATCAATTCTAGTATGGGCAAGACTGATAACGCTGGCCTCTTATAAAAAACAAAACAGGCACACAAGTAAGATTTTATCATTATAAAATATGGAATTTTTTAAATTGAGCTCTATCTGCTTGACCTTGTCAGTTTCCTCACTACACAGAAACACAATCACATACCACTTCTAGCTTATACTTTCCACTTTGTATTATCTGTTTTATTTATTCAACTTCTGCATAAGATTTACTGGAAATAGGACCTCACTGCTAAAAGTTTGAAAACACTGTCCTAAATGTAATATGCTTTTGTCAATTTTTAGTGATTCTAAGCAGCTAAGGAAAAGCTTTCCAATCAGACCAAGTTCATTGATTCATTCACTCAGTACTCAAGTGTTTATTGAGAAATACTGAAAGATGAGTAAGACCTAATGTCTTCATAACCTCAAAACAATGTAGAGACTAATATGGGAGACAGACATATAAGTAAATAAGAAAACATAACATATAACTGAGGTAAGTGCAGGCTGCCGTGAGACACACTGGATGCTTAACTCTTCTCAGGTGATAAGATAAGTGGAGGCTTGTCCCACCGAAGTTAACACTTGTGATGGGTTTTTAAAGAATGGGGTAAGTCAGGAGTTGTAGGGTCATATTGGCAAACAGACTGAGGTGAGGATGGTAAGTGAGGCATTGTCCAGGGACCTAAAAACAGCTAATCATGGCCTGAGTACAAGGTATAAATGGAAGAATGTCAAGAGATGAATTCTGGATAAGCATAGGGTGGAGGGTAGGGAATTCCTGACGAAAGAAACGGGAGCTCAGACTCAGAAGGGAGAATGAGTGAGGCACAGAAAGTGAGTGAGCATATAGTATACGTCTGCAAGAAAGCTAACTACACTTAAGTGGAGGAAGTTTGAGAAATAGTAAGAGATGAGGAATTTATCTTTAATTATTTTTTTTATGAAATGTATTGTCAAATTGGTTTCCATACAACACCCAGTGCTAAGAGATGAGGAATTTAAAGGTGTGAAAAGAAAAACAAAAAATAAAATAAAGGAAAATAAAGGAAAACAAAAATAATGTTTTTAAGCAGGGGAGGGATGCCTTCAGAGTGGCACTAAAGGACTTTACAAGTCTAGCACAACATGCAGGATGAAATGGACCAGAGACCACCTAGAGCCTTAAAGATGAGTCAGGACCTAGTCATGAAGTACTATGGCCCTTGACTGGGTTGTCGCAATGAAAACAGGGAAAGGATGAACATATGAGGCTTTTTGGAAGAAAATGGTAACAAGATTTGCAACTGTGGATTTAAAAAGGAATTTTGCTGTTAAAAAAATTCCAGTTTTTGGGGCGCCTGGGTGGCTCAGTCAGTTGAGCTCTGACTTCGGCTCAGGTCATGATCTCACGGTTTGTGAGTTCAAGCCCCGCGTTGGGCTCTGTGCTAACAGCTCAGAGCCTGGAGCCTGCTTCTGATTCTGTGTCTCCCTCTCTCTCTGTCCCTCCCCCGCTCATGCTCTGTCTCTCTCTGTCTCAGAAATAAACATTACAAAAAAATTTTTTTTTTAATTCCAGTTTTGGTTATGTTAAGCTGAAGTGACAGTGAGATATCCAACTAAAAATGCCTAAAAGAACAACATCAAGAGATCAAGAGAAGATAGCAAAGCACATGGGTAAGAACTAACTTGTGAGAATGATAAGAGATAAAATCTTAGGGAAACGCTCATAATCGGAAGGTAAGAGAAAAAACAGGATTCAGTGAAAAATTTAAAAACAGTGGCTCTTAGCCAAGGCTAAGACTAACCTTTTAAAATTGCCCTTCTCCCAAAAAATATAAATAAAAAAATAAAATTGCCCTTCCTGGGTGGGGAGATGGATGAAATAGGTGATGGGGATTTTGAGAAAAACACCTGTCATGATGAGCACTGGGTGTTGTATGGAATTGTTGAACCACTATATTTTACAACTGAAATTAATGTAACACTGTATGTTAACTAACTGGAATTAAAATAAAAACTTAAGCAATCCCTATCAAAATAACACCAGCACTCTTCACAGCTAGAACAAACAATCCTAAAATTTGTATGAAACCAGAAAAGACCCCAAGTAGCCACAGCAATCTTGAAAAAGAAAACCAAAGCTGGAGGCATCACAATCCCGGACTTCAAGCTGAATTACAAAGCTGTAATCATTAAGATAATACAGTGGCTTAAGACATCAAGACAATACAGTGCCAGTAGGCACAAAAACAGACACTCCGATCAATGGAACAGAATAGAGAACCCAGAAATGGACCCACAAACGTATGGCCAAGTAACCTTTGACAAAGCAGGAAAGAATATCCAAGGGAATAAAGACAGTCTCTTCAGCAAATGGTGCTGGGAAAACTGGACAGCAACACACAGAAAAATGAACCTGGACCACTCTCTTACACCATACACAAAAAGAAACTCAAAATGGATGAAAGACCTAAACACAAGACAGGAAGCCATCAAAATCCTAGAGGAGATGGGGCGCCTGGGTGGCGCAGTCGGTTAAGCGTCCGATTTCAGCCAGGTCACGATCTTGCGGTCCGGGAGTTCGAGCCCCCGTCAGGCTCTGGGCTGATGGCTCAGAGCCTGGAGCCTGTTTCCGATTCTGTGTCTCCCTCTCTCTCTGCCCCTCCCCCATTCATGCTCTGTCTCTCTCTGTCCCAAAAATAAATAAACGTTGAAAAAAAATCCTAGAGGAGAAAGCAGGCTAAATCCTCTATGATGTCAGCCGTACCAACTTCTTACTCAACATGTCTCCGGAGGCAAGGGAAACAAAAGCAAAAATGAACTTCTGGGACCTCATCAAGATAAAAAGCTTCTGCACAGCAAAGGAAACAATCAGCAAAACTAAAAGACAACCGACAGAATGGGAGAAGATATTTGCAAATGACCTTATCAGATAAAGGGTTAGTATCCAAAATTTGTAAGAACTTATCAAACTCAACACCCAAAAGACAAAGAATCCAGTGAAGAAATGGGCAAAAGACATAAATAGACACTTCTCCAAAGAAGACATCCAGATGGCAAACCAACACATGAAAAAATGCTCAATATTACTCATCATCAGGGAAATACAAATCAAAACCACAATGAGATACTACCTCACACCAGCCAGAATGGCTAACATTAACAACTCAGGCAACAAAAGATGTTGGGGAGGATGCAGAGAAAGAGGATCTCTTTTGCACTGCTGATGGGAATGCAAACTGGTACAGCCACTCTGGAAAACAGTATGGAGGTTCCTCAAAAAATTAAAAATAGAACTACCCTATGACCCAGCAATTGCATTACTAGGTACTCATCCAAGGGATACAGGTGTGCTGTTTCGAAGGGGCACATGCACCCCAATGTTTATAGCAGCGCTATCAACAGCCAAAGTATGAAAAGAGCCCAAATGTCCATCAGTGGATGAATGGATAAAGAAGATGCGGTGTGTATGTGTGTGTGTGTATGTATATACACACACACACATACACACACAGTGGAGTATTACTTGGTAATCAAAAAGCATGACATCTTGCCATTTGCAACTATGTGGATGGAACTACAGGGTATTATGCTAAGCAAAATTAGTAAGAGAAAGATATCATATGACTTCACTCATATGAAGAATTTAAGATACGAGACAGATGAACATAAGAGAAGGGAAGCAAAAATATAAAAACAGGGAGGGGGACAAAACATAAGAGACTCTTAAATACAGAGAACAAACAGAGGGTTGATGGCGAAGGGATGGGCTAAATGGGTAAGGGGCATTAGGGAATCTACTCCTGAAATCATTGTTGCACTACATGCTAACTTGGATGTAAATTAAATCACTTCATTAATTAAAACATTTAAAAAATAATAAATAAAATAATTTTTTAAAAAATGGGCAGAGGTTCTGAACAATATTTTTTCAGAAGGCATACAGATAGCCAATAGTACACGAAAAGATGCTCATTATCACGAGGGAAATGCAAATAAAACCACAATGAGATATCATTTCATGCCTACCAAATGACAATTATCAAAGAGACAAGAAATAACAAGTGTTGGCAAGGATGTGGAAAAAGGGAACCCTTGTGCACTGTTAGTGGGGATGTAAATTGGTGCAACCACTATGGAAAACAGTATGAAGTTCCTCAAAAAATGAAAAATAGAACTACCAGATTATCCAGCACTTCCACTTCTGGATATTTATCTGAAGAAAATGAAACAGTAATTTGAAAAGACACATGCACGCTTATGTTCACTATAGCATCATTCACAATAGCCAAGATACACAAACAACCTAAGTGTCCATGGATGGATGAATGGATAAAGATGCAGTATGTATCTACAATGGGACACTACTTTGCCATAAAAGAGAATGAAATTTCCCAACTACAACAACATGGATGGACCTTTAGGGCATTATGCTAAGTGAAATACATCAGAGAAAGACAAATACTTTATGATTTCACCTACTGTGGAATCTGAAAAACAAAGGAACAAACAAAACTAATAGAGAGCAGACTGGTAGTTGCCAGAGGGGAAAGGGATAAGGAGGAGGTGGAATGGGTAAAGGAGGTCAAGAAGTACAAACTCCCAGTTCTATAATAAATAAGTTATGGGAATGTAATGTACAGCAGGATGACTACAGTCAGTAATATTGAACTGCATATTTGGAAGTTGCTAAGATAGTAAACCTTAAAAGTTTTCATCATAATGGGGCGCCTGCGTAGCTCAGTAGGTTGAGCACCTGACTTCGGCTCAGGTTATGATCTCACAGTCCGTGAGCTCAAGCCCCGCATAGGGCACTGTGCTGACAGCTCAGAGCCTGGAGCCTGCTTCGGATTCTGTGTCTCCCTCTCTATCTACCCTTCCAATCCCTCCCTCCCTCCCTCCCTCCCCCCCCCACCGTCTCTCAAAAATAAATAAACATTAAAAAATTTTTTTTTAAGTTTTCAGCATAAGAAAAAAAAGTTGTCAGAAATAGTAGGGAGGGAAGAAGGGAAGCAGAGGCAAAATGGATAAAGAACTACAACAATCAGAAAAACAACTTTATAAAATAACAATTCAGGAAAAAAATAGCAATTTTAGCCTTCTCTCACAGGTGAAAACAAATTCCAGTATATAATTTTTTCTAATTAGAAAAGAGGATAAGAAATGAAGACTGCTGTTTCACAGGAATCAACACAAGTGCCTCAGGTCCTGATCCTATAACTCAAAAAGGAAGAACTCATTTACACCACCTAACTTTAAGAACTTAGTAAGTACAAAGTTAGAAAAATCAAGACACTGGTGATGGCATGAGAGACAAAACGACTGAACAGAATACAGATATAGATCTACACCTATACTTGAACAAATTTTTGACACAGGTGCCAGAGAATTCCAATTGGGACTGGGAACAGAAAATCTTTTCAATAAAAGATGCTTGAAAAACTGGTTATCTTTGGGGCACCTGGGTGGCTGTTGGTTAAGTAGTGCTGGCAGTGCAGAGCCTGCTTGGGATTCTCTCTCTCCATCTCTCTGCCCCTCCCCCACTCAGGCTGTCTCTCAAAATAAATTTTTAAAAATGTTTCAAATGGTTCTTTTTGAAAAACAAACAGAATTCAATTTGTACTTCATAGTAAACATAAACATTAATTCAATATGGATAAATCTAAATACAAAAGCTAAAACTGCAAAACTTTAGAAGAAAATATACGTAACTATCTTCACAAATTAGAGATAAGAAAAGGTACTTTAGGTCACAGAACACAATAACCATAAAAGAAAACAACTATTAAACTAGACTTCATCAAAATTAAAAATATCTGCTCATCTAAAGACAATTAAGAAAAAGAAAAGGCAAGCCACACACTGGGAGAAAATATGCAGGAAGCATCTATCTAACAAAGGATTGGTATTTCAGGATATATATAAAAACTTCTACAACTCAGTAATAAAAAGACAACCTAATTAAAAACAGGCAAATGATTTCTACAGACATTTCAGACAGGAAGGTCTTCAAATGGCCACTAAGACATAAAAAAGTGTTGAACATATTAGCCATCAAGGAAACACAAAGTAAAAACCACAATGACACTATCATACAATGACCAGAATGGCTTCAGTGAAAAGGAGCAACCACACCAAATGTTGATGGTGATGTGGAACAACCAGAACTCACACATATTGCTGGTAAGAAGATAAAATGATATAGCCGCTTTGGGAAAAGGTCTGCAGTTTTTTATAAAAGTAAATAAACAACCACCCTAAAATCCAGCAATTCTACTCACACATATTTACCTACGAGAAATGAAAATATATGTCTACAAAGACACTTGTACAAGAATGTTTATAACAGCTATTTCATAATAGCCAAAACCTTGGAATAGCCCAAGTGTTCATTAACAGGAGAAGGGCTTAACTGTGGTGTATTTATACAGTGGAATAAAACTAAATAATAAAAAATGAATTATTGATATATATAACAATATGGATGAATTTTAAAAAAATCATGCTGGAAAAAAAACCTTAAAACCAAACAGCACAGAGTTTATGATTCCAATTATACAAATTTCTAGAATTGGCAAAAGTAACCTATGATGGAGGAAAAATCAGAACGATGGTTACTTGAGGGCAGGGACAGGCAGGGATTGACTACAAAGTGGTGACAGTACTGTCTGTATCTTGATAGGGATTTGGTTTTCATAGGTATCGTCATCTGTTAAAATTCATCAAATAGTTTAAGATTTGTGGACTTCATAGTATTTTACCTCACAAAAGAGCAAAAACCATAAATACTGAATTTTATTGATACAGGTACATATATAGATATATCAGTTTACTGATATCTGTAACTAATTTATAAATGCATTAAAAAAGACAGACTGATGAGTTGACAGTGCAAATATATGCGATAAAGCAAATTTAGTAAAATGTTAACTCTGCAATCTAGTTGGGGAGTATATGAATGTTCATTGTGTAATTCTCTTACCTTCTCTCTCTTTCTTGTTTTAAGTTTTCGTTATTTAAGTTATCTGTCCACCGAACATGAGGGCTGAACTCATGACTCAGGAGTCACATGCTGCTCCAACTGACCCAGCCCGGTGTCCCTCCCTTACTTTTATGTTTAAATATTTGCATTATAAGTTGAGAGAGGGCTTGAGAAATACTCAGGAACTTATACAGAAGCAGTTTATTCTATACTCTGCCAGTATTAAGCAAAACTGAGAAATGACCAAAAAAAATGGAACAGGTTTTTCTAATAAAGGTACATTGGTTTGTTAGAACCTGAGATTTTTTTTTTTTTAAATTTTTTTTTCAACGTTTATTTATTTTTTTGGGACAGAGAGAGACAGAGCATAAACGGGGGAGGGGCAGAGAGAGAGGGAGACACAGAATCGGAAACAGGCTCCAGGCTCTGAGCCATCAGCCCAGAGCCCGACGCGGGGCTCGAACTCACGGACCGCGAGATCGTGACCTGGCTGAAGTCGGACGCTTAACCGACTGCGCCACCCAGGCGCCCCAGAACCTGAGATTTAAAGAAAATTCCTTCCCCCTCCTCTAATTTCAAAAAAAAAAAAAAAAAAAAAATGAAGGGGCGCCTGGGTGGCTCAGTCGGTTGAGTGTCCGACTTCGGATCAGGTCATGATCTCATGGTTTGTGAGTTCGAGCCCCGTGTTGGGCTCTGTGCTGACAGCTTAGAGCCTGGAGCCTGCTTCGGATTCTGTATCTCCTTCTCCCACCCCCACTTGTGCTCTGTCTCTGTCTCTCAAAAATAAATAAATGTAAAAAAAATTAAAAAAAAAAAAGTCAATGCAATGAAAACTTTTCTGAAGGGCAGGAGTGACAGGCTATCAAGCCATGGATAGATTCAACAAATAAGTGTTTTTGTGGTAAATATCACATGACAAATTTCTAATCTTTATTTCATGCTCTATCTAAAATTAAGAAAGTTACTTCTTTACTCACCAAGTCATTAGCTTGATCTATTGTAAAAACATTGTTGTTTACTCTACTACCAACTTCAATATGTGCATCAGTTAATGATGAAATAAGCTGTTTACATTCATTCTGCATTCGTGTGAATGGAACGGCAATTTCATCATAATATAAATGTTCTGAAAGGATATCAAGTAAACGTGGCTGCACAGCTAGGGTAACAGCTTTACACTCCTAAAATATAACAGACAAGAAATATTCAGGACAAATATATAAACATAATTCCAGAGATGCATACATTTTCACTTGCAAACTACAAAGTTCTAAATTCCTATTCATCTTGAATCTATGTTCTGTTACCTCCCAGAACATCGTTAGTTGCAGAGAAAAGGTATCACACCCAAACTACTATAATTTTAATATGAATCACTATAGAACATGCACATGGAACTATTATAATTCCATTAAATTTTGCACCTAATTACTCCTACTTTACTCTGAATTTATACCAAGTTTTTATATATATAGCACGGACTTAAAAATATAACTGTAAAAAGAAATCAGTCAGAAAAGAACACTTAGCATGCACTAAAAATGTTATTTAAAAACGCATTATTAGATTTCTTAACAGTTGAACCCATAGCTTCACATGCCATACTGTAGAAATGGATATATATAATTTAAAAGCTACTTACCTGCCCCCAAATTTAACTAACCCTTCCCACTCTCTCTGGTTGTTGCCTGCCCCAACCAGAGGGGGAATGGCCTCAGTGGTGAGCCATGAGGGGTTCTGTGGGATCTGGGTGGTCAGCCTGGGCTTCACAGAGTAAGTCCAGAGAAGCTCTGTGAGGGTCCAGAAACCGAACTGTCAACACTTGCTGCTGAGTCTGAGAGGCACAAAAACACAGCATCACTGCCTCTCCAGCACACCGAGTCCTGCCTAAAAACAGATGAGCCTTGCTTCTTTCCAGAGGCAAAGCTGGGGTCTCAGATGCAACAGAGCATGGCTCAATTACTTTTAGACATAGCTTTGACAAACTGCTAAGAGGCAGTAACAAGAAACTCTCACAGCAAGTGCAGACAGTTAAATTTCCAGAATTCCAGTTAATGGAATAAACAAAGCCAGCAGGAAGTTTCTTTGATTTACAGACGTAAGTCTTACACAAAATCACATATCTTATTAGAAGTTAAAGGTTAAAAGGGCTGCAAGAGAATAGCTTACTTGGAAACATGAAGACTTAGCTTAAAGATGGAGGTTTTATTCTTCCTGTGACCAAAAATTCTGCCCTTGCTACTACTCATACAAATCAATCTCAAAGCCTCTTATCTTTTGTAGTGTTCAGATATTAAGGAATGAATGACCAACAGTTTCTGGACTGCTTCCACACATACACATGACTGTTTTGGAGGGACATTTCTTAACAGATTGTAGTATCAAGAGCAAACATTAAGTATGGTCATAGCTAGTAGTCTCAGGTACGAAACTGGGGGTTCTAAGAAAAAAGTCTAAGGTTAAAAGCAACTGGAAGAGAAATAATGTTTCACTACAATTTAGAATACTTTTCTAGAACTGTCGGATTTCTATACAGAGAAAATTTTGTTCTGTTTATAAAATATAATGAAAATAATCTTAACAGCTAATGGAAATTGGTTTACTTAACTTGTCTTCATTACTTTTGGGGAAAAATCTTACCTTTTGTAAAGCAGCCCATTCACAGATTACCAATGCAACACTAATTCTCTGCAAGGCAGATTTGGAGTTCAAATAGAAGAGTAGTAACTGGCCAAGGGATTCAGCTGGCTTAATTTCTTGGGTTACCACATTTACACCTGGATCACAAATACAGCAACAAAGTGCTCCTAACAACCTAGGAGGGAGAAAAAAGAAGTTACTATAGAACTTACTTGAAGTAAAGTTTCCCCTATTGAAGCTATAACTTTTCACAACAAAGATATAACTCCTCTTTCATCTTCATAAAAAGATATAAATCTTATTTAAAACTTCAAAAAAAAAAAAGAAAAACATTTAATTACACTTTTTCTTACTCTGTAACTAGTGTGATGGAGGAAGTATTGACAAACACATCAGAAGAATATTTTGGTTCTTTTAAAAGCCTTCTCAATTTTTGTATACTCACTTGGCTGCCATCATTCTGGCCCGCATAACCACAAAATCCCTAGTAGAGGGATCTTCCATGATGGTCTCTGCACCTGCAATGTACTCCTGAAGGACTTCTTTAGTTTGGCTTTGGCCTTGGCGTACCTTACCACATGTTTTTTCCTAGAAAGAAAGGTGGGGGGAGGAGGGAAACTATAATTAAAGATTAATCATTAAAATTTAATAGGCAACTCTCCTCTATACGCAAAAATACTCTCACTTGTTATCCCAGTAAAATACATTTCTTTTCCCAAAATTTTAATGGATAAAAATTACTATGCATTTTGTCAAGGTCCTCATAAAACAGTAATTTGTCCTTACATTAAATTAATTAAATTACACTTAAGATAAAGCAATACAAATTTCTTACATAGTTTACTATATTAATATTTAGACCTAAATATACAAATACATTATGTCCCTTTACACTCACCTTGGCTCTGGCTTTTACTTCTAGCAACATATTTAAGTCAATAGGTAAATGAGAAGGCTGCATCATCAAGCAAAGCCAAGCACCCATCCAGGGACAAGCAGCTGCTACCACATAATGAACTGAAGCTTTGCTCAACAGTTCCATCCAAACCTACAAAGTGAAAGAGAAACATGAAAAGTGAAATTTTTCTAGTATGGGGTAATAAAATCTAATACTTATTTTTAGGGATACTGAGTTAAAAAAAAAAAAAAAAGGTTGGAAATAGCACAGAGATCAATTTTAAAAGTCAATAGAAAAGCTTATTTTTAAATGCTTTTTGGGGCGCCTGGGTGGCGCAGTCGGTTAAGCGTCCGACTTCAGCCAGGTCACGATCTCGCGGTCCGTGAGTTCGAGCCCCGCATCGGGCTCTGGGCTGATGGCTCAGAGCCTGTTTCTGATTCTGTGTCTCCCTCTCTCTCTGCCCCTCCCCCGTTCATGCTCTGTCTCTCTCTGTCCCAAAAATAAATAAACGTTGGAAAAAAAAAAAAAATTTAAATGCTGCTTTTTGATAGTTTGGTATACTAAAAAACACAAAAGAAAGTTTTAAGGAGAGGAACACAATCATTTAAAATGTAAGATACCCATAACAATAAGAGTTGTCAAAATCTCAGCTGTTGAAATCCTTTGCATGTATCATAAAGCTCAATACTAATGCAGTCCTATATTCAACATACACTCTTCAACATCTAACAGTTCCTGATAGATGTCCTCTGCTAAAGTTAGAGGTGGTAATGTCCTAGCATAAATTAAGAACAATGTAAGTCTTGATTCATGATCTTACTTAATAAGGTACCTTTCTTGATGCGTAACATTAAATGTAATTAAAAGCCTGTAGAAATAACACCACTGTTAATCCAAGGCTGTTAACAATGAGCCACCTCAGAGGCAATAATTCGAGACTCAAATAACAGATTTGAAAGGTCAAACAGTACCATTTCCCTTTATAAACAGTTAAATATATCAAATGGCTCATCTTAAAAGATCCCAATACACCTTGCAAATAAGGGGGAAAAGTACAAATCTAAACTAAAACGATCAGACTCTGTGTATTACCAATGAATTCCAAAAGATACTTCACAGGATCAATAAGCATACTTATAAACAGCAAAATAAGTGATAAAGAAAAGTCTTTCCTTCATTTTACTTTCTGTACTGAGGCTATCAGAAAGTGCTTAAAACACTTGCCTAGTAGATTTAACTATTATATTCCATAAGAAGACTATTTTCTTGTCATATCTTGCCTGGCCTGAGGATACCCATGTCAGACTTCTGAGCTATAGAACTGTGAAGTAATACATTTATGTTGTTTTAAGCCACTAATTTGTGGTCATTTGATATGGCAGTAATAGAAAACTAACAGTAAGCAATCTCTGACTTTTCAAATATTTTGATTTCTAATTTCTTAAAATTCCTGACCAACAAGAGTATAGCGATTGTGAAAAATTTTTTAAATCTACCAAATCACTGGGGAAAAGAGTACAGATATATTCACTGTGTACCTTGTGAATGAGGTCCAGAATTTCCTGGCTGCTTTCTAATACACAAAACTGAAAAATGTGTCGCAGCATATCAGGCAGAATAGGTATAAGCCAAGATGAAGAGTTCTGAAAACAAAAACAGCAAATCTATAGTATACAATTCTCAGGTGTTAGCTTATTTAAAGAGTTATAAGTCAAGTAATACAACTGTTATATGGCTTTATCAAAAAGGTTCAACTGGGTGATAAATTTTTACAAGATTTTGGAGCAAGAGAATCCTATTTCTTATTCCAAAGATTTAGAGAAATTAAATATCATCAGAGGAACTAGTATTTTAAAAATGCAGATTCTGTAGTAGCACAGCATAAAGTCTGCTTAGTAGAAAATATAAGATAAAGCTGGGAAAATATTTGGAGACCGAATTCACTTCACCTGACAAGTGTGCAATCATCTCCTTTTCAATATGGTTGCAAAATGTAATATGGTTTTAGCTCACTATTAGTATGATCTTAAAAAAATCACAAGGGGCGCCTGGGTGGCGCAGTCGGTTAAGCGTCCGACTTCAGCCAGGTCACGATCTCGCGGTCCATGAGTTCGAGCCCCGAACTCTGGGCTGATGGCTCAGAGCCTGGAGCCTGTTTCCGATTCTGTGTCTCCCTCTCTCTCTGCCCCTACCCCATTCATGCTCTGTCTCTCTCTGTCCCAAAAATAAACGTTGAAAAAAAAAAATTTTTTTTTTTTTAAAGACCACAAGGTATGACTTAGCCCATCCAGGGCCAATCTGTCTATTGCAGATCTGAAACCTGGCTGACCTATTTTCATTAATTTTTCACCTGTCTTCTAGCAGGCAATGATTTAGGCAGGAAATCTAATGCTGTTACTTTGTATTTACAGGTCTCTTTAATTAGATTGGTGGGGGAACGGGGTGCAATGAGGAGCTCATTATTATTTTCACTCCTTTAGAGATTATCCTCCTCGGAATTCCTCTCCCGCAACTTTTTTTTTTAAGTAGTTAATGGACCTGTAGTATGCTACTAACTAGGACTCTACTAATCAAAAATTTCCCCCCTAATCTTAGGGAAAGTCTGCAAAGTTTGATGACCATTTAGCATTAATCCAGTACAGTGTAAACTAATATACAGAAAAATTCTTGCCACAGTCTGTTTACTTCACCAAGTTTAAATTAACTATAACCTGGAACACTATTACGAAAGTTATATGTGAATTCAAGCTTAAGAATGGCTTTTGAAAAAAATGTTTTGGTCTGTGTTAAATAATTAACATAACAATTATCACTTTATGTTAGTGTTACATGTAGTCCCCAACATTTTTGTAGTGAGCATCAGACAGAGGGGAGTGCATCTGTGGGCATTACTGAGAAAAATAAATGGTGGTTATTTAGTGTGACACAGATGGGGTAGTTTCTTCCCAGTTGCTTTATTCAGATTGATGTTCCCTGCTATGTACTCCTTCCTAGAACTCAGAATAAAGAGAATTGATGACATACAGAAATCAGATTATAATACAGTCCACTGTACCTGAAAATCAAGGTGAGACTTCTAGCCATCTATACTCCCTCACACTCTATCCTCCAGCCAATTTCCTTTCACCTCCTCTTTACTGCCATCATGTTCTCTCCAGCTTCCAGAGTTTCACCTGCTGCTCCTTCCTTTTACCCTGCTCTTCACTGGTTAAATTCTACTCATCCTTCAGATCTCAGCTTAGACTTCACTTTTAGCAGGACCTTCCCTGACCTTCAGTCACCTCACTAGCTAGGATCCAGCAGCATCATCTACTTCCTCTACCAGACACTCACCTCATTATGTTATTAGAGCTTGTCTAGTTGTCTGGGAGTTTCTCCTGTCTTGTTTAGTTTCCTATTTTAAGCTCTATAAAAGGGTAGAGACCTGTCTCTTTCTGGTCAGTATCTAAAGAATTGTAAACACATATTAGGCACTAAAATATTTGTTGAATAAATCCATATTGCTTAGAGGAAATGGTCCAACGTCACAGACAGTAATGTGTGAAATTTCCCACAATTAATAGTTGGTAACAAATCCCTAACTGGCAAAACTGACAGAGTAAGATCTTGCCTTTTTTCTTTTGCTACACCCCTTCTGTCTTCCCACAAGCATGCCCACAAAATGAGTAGATGTGGAAAAAAAGCAACAATCTGATCACCACCACCAGGAACACCTGATTTGATTTCCTGCCTGGAGGCAAATTCATCATCATTTATATCCATATCAAATGATTTGGGGTTGCAGGGAAGGAGATTTGAAAAGAAGTTACAACAAAGTGATGAATCACACTGAGTTCTTCCACAAATTTGGTCTGAAATCCTATTTTGGCTCACCACAAGAGAAACACACACACAAACGCGCGCATGCGCGCCGAACTCTTACACAATTTATAATGCTCTATTCTATTCATTTGTCCAATCAATATTTATTGAAAGTCAGCTAAATATTTAACCTCTGCTCTTGCTTTTTAACATCTTTGTAATATCTGGCCCATGCCTAATTATGCAAATATTCTCTAATGTCAATCTTATTTAAGTGTATTCTTTTGGTCTTCTACATATGACTATGTGAAATTTCTTATATCTTGAATCCCCACATTCCAACTCAATTTCATATATACCTTCATGCTAAATATAAGCTTCTTGCTAAAGTTTGCCTTTCAAACAAGTCAATGCTGTATGTAACTGAGATTTTGGAATGACTCATAAAGTGGCTGTGATGCAAGTGGAATGGAAAAGTTGACCCAGTCAGCAGAACAAAAGATTAATGTCTGGCATATTTTTCTAGATTGATGAGTCAAGTTCCAGCTATAACTCTTAGTGGTTACAACACTAGTTACTCTAGATATTCCAGTAAAGTAGTTCACTGAGAGACATAGAGATCCATAGACAGCACTCTTGTATGTACACACGCAGTCATAAGCTAATGAGACAAAACATAAAGGAAAATGACATGGTAAATTCCTTCACTTTCATTGCCAAACTACTAGTTTAACAAAAAAAGTTACACTTTGATGTTAAGTCCTTACCAAATGAAACTAGTTTGGTATGCTTAAAAGTTATTCTTTCATGCTCCCTAAGAAGCCAGGCTTGCCAATACTTCCAAATGTTAACATCACAAACGGTATGGTATGTCACAGAGAAGTCTAATGGTAATAAGATTTCATAAATAACTGTATTAACTGTCGTTTTATTTAAGGGTATTTTAGAGACGTGTATGCCTGCATACACAGTCATAATGGGATAAACCTTAAGATTAAGGGCATCTTTGTCATAAAGTCTTCTGGTTTCATAAAGTAAAACATAACAAAAAATTACTAAAGATAATCAGAATCCTTTCAAGGAAATAGAGGCATCAGTCTTTAAGAGGTACAGTGCAGATTTAGCCTCAACACTGCAGTTATTGAGAGGAATGGATTGAGAAGTTAGAAAATGAAACCAGTTTCAGCAATAGAGTTACCAGCAATTTAAAGAAGAGTTCATGTTTTCACTTTGTACTTAAGATGACTTAATATACAAAAGTGAGAAAGCAATTCAATAGGCACTTAAATCCATTTTGTCTCCATGTAAAATTTATAAATTTTTTTTTTACATTTTTATTTATTTTTGAGAGAGAGAGACAGAGCACAAGTTGGGGAGGGGCAGAGAGAGAGGGAGACACAGAATCTGAAGCAGGCTCCAGCCTCCAAGCTGTCAGCACAGAGCCTGACATGGGGCTGGAACTCACAGACCATGAGATCATGACCTGAGCTGAAGGCAGACACTTAACCAACCGAGCCACCCAGGCGCCCCTCCATGTAAAATTTAAAACTGAAAGTCAGCCAGAATTGGACCAGATTCTGAGCCTGAAATCAGTAACTGTGAGTGGTGCAGCTACAAGAGCTTGGGAAAGTTTAATTTTTGGTCATCAGTTCCTTCATCGGCAACACAGAATGGCAGTAGCCACCCATGTTACATGCTTACCAGCATTCACAGCATAAAGGCCTCAATAATAACTTGGATTATTACTATAATCAAATATCATTCTTTTTTTTTTTTTTTTTTTAAACATTTATTTATTTTTGAGAGACAGAGCAGGAGCAGGGGAGGGGCAGAGAGAGAGAGGGAGACACAGAATCTGAAGAAGGCTCCAGGCTCTGAGCTGTCAGCACAGAGCCCGATGCGGGGCTTGAACTCACGAACCGTGGGATCATGACCTGAGCCGAAGTCAGATGCTTAACCAAGTGAGCCACCCAGGTGCCCCTAATCAAATATCATTCTTACACCTCAGTATACAAATAAGATTGCAAATTATTAGAAAAGAATTCCCAGAACTTGAAGTATTATCGTTCTTACTATCTGTACTATTAATTATTTGTACAGCATTAACATTTTAATAAAGCACTTTCATTTACATTATCTTACTTAGCCCATATAAGTCTAAGGAACACTGGGTGAAGATTATCACCAGAATAGTTAAATCAACTTGACCAAGATCATAAATTTAACAAACAGTAGAGCCAAGGTTAGAATCCAGATTTTTTATTTAGTTAAGGCATCTTTTCATTAAGCCACTGAAGTAATAATAGTCATAGAAAGCAGCTCAGAAAAAGGGAAGTTCAAGTGAGAACAGATTTTTTTTTTTAATGTTTATCGATGTCACAAATAGTGAGATTATGACCTGAGCCAAAATCAGCAGTCAGGCACCTAACCAAATGAGCCACCAGGTACCCCAATGAGAATAGATCTTTATCATCACCATATGTCTATCATCTCTCACCCAAATTCCTGGAGCCAAATATATTTTGAAATTCATAATTTTTCAAATTTTATAACAATACTGAGGTTGTATATACTGCATGCTATGTAATATCCTCAACAGGGCCTGTGGTGGCACCCAAATATGTTATTATTTCTGAAGCAAAATTTGTGAATGGGCGTATTTACTAGGATAAAGACTTAAAGTTTCTCTTCAAGATGAGCAGGCTTTTCACCAAATGAGTAGTTTGAGAAGTTGGTTCACTTTACAAAAAAAAAAACTTCGGATTTCAAAACTGCAAATAAGAGATCATGAACTTGTATTATAAGACAGTTCGCAGGTAGCTATGAAGCAGTCAATAGCAACCATCAGGTAATGCTGTAGAGAAGAATAACAGATACAACCATCGGACATAGTTTACTCTGATATTTTCTCAGCAAATAATGTTGCTGAGATCATAAAAGTAATAATAACCATTAAGTTTTCACTGCATCGTGACGTTAGGTAATAACAACAAAAAAATCACAGTGAGTTGTAGAAGCTGGAATTGTTTTGTGGCACTAGAGAACTGCCCTATTCCCTGAAGGAAAGATACAGAAAGAAAGGGAGATAATATTTTGGAAGGACAGTGTATATGTGGGGGGGAGGGGACAAGTGATGAGCCATGTGCCAAAATACTCTCATGAAAGGAATCAAAGGCATCCAAATTGGTGAGCAAGAAGTAAAACTGTCACTATTTGCAGATGACACGATACTATATATAGAGAACCCTAAAGACTTCACCAAAATCCTACTAGAAATGACAGATGAATTCACTAAGCTTGCAGGGTATAAAATTAATATACAGAAATCTGCTGCATTTCTCTGCACCAATAATGAAGCAACAGAAAGAGAAGAAAATAATCCCATTTACAACTGTACCAAAAATAATAACTAGGAATACAGTTAACCAAGGAAGTGAGAGACCTGTACCCTGAAAAATAAAACTGATGAAAAAACTGAAGATAACACAAATGGAAAGATATTCCATGCTTAACAAATATTGCTAAAATGCCCATAACACCCACACCAATCTACAGATTTAATACAATCCCTAAAAAAATACCAACAGGGATAGGGGATGGGGGAGAGGGGAAAGTAGGTGATGGGCAATGAGGAGGGCACTTGTTGGGATGAGGACTGGGTGTTGTATGGAAGCCAATTTGACAATAAATTATATTAAAAAAAGAAAGAAAACTGAAATTAAAAAAGAAAAAAAAATACCAACAGGGAGTGCCTGGGTGGCTCAGTCAGTTAAGCACCTGACTCGATTTTGGCTCCGGTCATGATCTCACAGTTCATGAGATCAAGTCCTATGCCGAGTCTGCACTGTCAGCACTGTCAGAATAAATAAATGTCAACATAAATATTTTTAAAAAATATACCAACAGCACTTTTCACAGAACTAGAACAAACATTCCAGAACTAGAACATTCCTAAAATTTGTATGGAGCCACAAAAGACCCTGAATGGCCAAAGTAATTTTGAAAACAGAACAAAACTGGAGGTATCACATTCCTAGATTTCAAGTTATACTACAAAGCTGTAGTAATCAAAACAGTATGGTGCTGGAACACAGACACATAGATCAATGAAACAGAATAGAGAGCCAGAAATAAACCCATGATTATATATTATATGGTCAATTGATCATTGATAAAGGAGGCAAAAATATGCAATGAGAAAAAGTCTCTTCAACAAATGCTGTTGGGAAAACTGGACAGCTACATGCAAAAGAATGAAACTGGACTACCACCTTCTTACACCATACACAAAAATAAAACTCAAAATGGATTAAGGACCTAAATGTGAACCTAAAACCATAAAAATCTTAGAAGAGAGCACAGGCAGTAATTTCTCTGACACTGGCCATAGGAACATTTTTTTTTTTTAGATAGGTCTCCTCAGGCAAGGGAAACAAAAGCAAAAAATAAACTAAAAGCTTTTGCACAGCAAAGGAAACAATCAACAAAACCAGAAGGCAACCTTCAGAATGGGAGCAGATATTTACAAATGACATACCTGATAAAGGGTTAGTATCCAAAATATATAAAGAACTTCTAAAACTCAACACCAAAAAAAAAAAAAAAAAAAAAAAAATACAATTGAAAAATGGGCAGAAGACATGAATGGACATTTCTCCAAAGAAGACATACACATGGCCAACACACACATGAAAAGATGCTGAATATCACTCATCATCAGGGAAATGTAAATCAAAGCTACAGTGAAATATCACACTTGGCAGAATGGGGGGAGGGGGGGTCACAGAAGGAATGACTGGTCGTGTGTCTGTGAGGGTGCAAACTTCCTGTTCTGTAGACCAGAGACACCATTTTCATCATTAGGCCACCAACACTGATCAACCCCAGTGAGCCAAACAGTGCCACCAAGTGGAGAATGAAGCCATTACACCAAGCTCCACCTCCCTGAGCCCTCCAGGCACCTCTACTCTAAGGCATGTGGGCCAGAGAATCAGAGTAGCAGGTCCTTATCCCAGAAGATCAGCACAAATCCCTTCCGCTATCTTAGTCAATTGACCATAGACTGCTGCAAAGTTCCAACTGCAGGGCAAAGGAGATCTAGCTTCATTTGGGTTTTTTGTTTGTTCATTTTTGTTGTTGTTGTTGTTGTTGTTGTTGTTGCTTCTGTTTTGGTTTTGCTACTTTTGTTTTCTTGGATACAGAAGGAGCAAAGCTTATTTTATTTTACTACTTAAAAAATGTTCTCTCTCTTCTTTTTTTCTATCAAGCTTCTCTTAATAAGCAGACCAAAACACACCTAGGATCTAACTTCCTTTATTTGATTTTTTTAATTCTTTAATTTTTATTTCATTCTAATATTACTTTTTTCTTCCTCCAAAATGACAAGACAGAGAAATTCACCTCAAAAGAAAGAACAGGAAGAAATGATGGCCAGGGATTTAACTAATGCAGATATGAATAAGATGTCTGAACTAGAATTTAAAGCAACAATTATAAAGATACTAGCTGGGCTTGAAAAAAGCATAGAAGACACCAGAGAATCCCTTTCTACAAAGATAAAAGAA
The DNA here is from genome assembly GCF_018350155.1 of Leopardus geoffroyi. Taxonomy (NCBI): domain Eukaryota; kingdom Metazoa; phylum Chordata; class Mammalia; order Carnivora; family Felidae; genus Leopardus; species Leopardus geoffroyi. The sequence continues at coordinate 52,763,656 of NC_059334.1, read as the reverse complement.
CTAAAATCTAGTAAGGTCAAAATTTAAAATGCTATACATGAGAGGCAATCCCAAATGTAGGCCATAAAAACGAAGATGGACAAGCCAGAAGAGCAAATTACCAGTACAGAAGATAAACAATGAAGCTGAAAGAAGAGGGAAACAAAGGTCAGGGATCATGAAGGCAGAATTAGGGAACTCAGTGATTTATTAAAACATAACAACATTCAGGGGCGACTGAGGGGCTCAGCTGGTTAAGTGTCAGGCTCTTGATTTCAGCTCAGGTCATGATCTCACAGTTCATGGGATCGAGCCCCACGTCAGGCTCTGTGCTAACAAGGAGCCTGCTTGGGATTCTCTCTCACCTTCTCTCTCTGGCCTTCCCCGGCTTGTGTGCTCTCTCTCTCTCAAAACAAATAGACATTTAAAAAAGTAATAACATTCATATTATATGAATCCCAGAAGACGAAGGGAGAGAAAAAGGGGCAGAAGGTTTATGTGAGCAAATTATAGCTGAAAACTTCCCTAATCTGGGGAAGGGAACAGACATCAAAATCCAAGTAGCACAGAGAGCTCCATTAAATTCAACAAAAGCCAGGCATCACCAATATACCATAGTGAAATTCACAAAATACACAAAGAAAGAATCCTGAAAGCAGCAAGGGGAAAAAAGTCATTAACCTAACACTGAGAGACAAATCAGGTTTGCAGGAGACCTGTCCACAGAAGCTTGGCAGGACAGAAAGAAGAGGCAAGATAAATTCAACGTGCTGAATGGGAAAAATATGGAACCAAGAATACTCTATGCAGCAGGGCTGTCATTCAAAATAGAGTAAGAGAGGGGCGCCTGGGTGGCCAACTTCAGCTCAGGTCATGATCTCACCGTCCATGAGTTCAAGCCCCATGTCGGGCTCCGTGCTGACAGCTCGGAGCCTGGAGCCCGCTTCAGATTCTGTTTCCCTCTCTCTCTGCCCCCCTCGCCCCCGCTCATGCTCTGTCTCTGTCTCAAAAATAAATAAAAATACTAAAAAAAAAAAAAAAAAAATAGAGTAAGAGATAGAGTTTCTCAGACAAAAACTAAAGGAGTTTGTGACCACTAAACCAGCCCTGCAAGAAATTTCAAGGGGAATTCTTTGAGTTGGGAGAGGAGGGGAGGGAAACTAAAAGCAACAAAGACTTAAAAGTACCAGAGCATCACCAGAAACACCAACTCTACAGGTAACACGATGGCCCTATTTCATATCTTTTAATAATCACTCTGAATGTAAATGGATGAAATACTCTAGTACAGGGTATTAGAACAGATTTAAAAACAAGGTCCATCTATATGCTGCCTACAAGAGACTCATTTTAGACCTAAAGACAACTGCAGACTGAAGGTGAGGGGATGGAGGACCATCTATCATGCTAATGGACATCAATGAAAGCTGAAGTAGCCATACTAATACAAGACAATCTAGATTTTAAAACAAAAGCTATAACAAGAGATAAAGAACAGTATTATATCATAATTAAGGGGTCTATCCATCAAAAATATCTAATAATTGTAAATATTCATGCCAACTTGGAAGCACCCAAATATATAAATCAATTAATAACATAAAGAAACTCATTGATAATAATACAATTATGGTAGGGGGCTTTAACACCCCACTTACAGCAATGGACAGATCATCTAAGCAGAAAATCGACAAGGAAACAATGGCTTTGAACACACTGGACCAGATGGAATTTATTTCACCCTAACACAGAATACACATTCTTCTCGAGTACACACGGAACATTCTCCAGAAGAGATCACATACTGGATCACAAATCAACCCTCAACAAGTACACAAAGATCGGGATCATAGCATGCATATTTTCAAATCACAGTGTTATGAAACTTAAAGTGTACCACAAGAAAAAAATTTGGAAAGCCCTTAAATACATGAAGGTTACAGAACATCCTACTAAAGAATGAACAGATTAACCAGGAAATCAAAGAAGAAATTTAAAAAATACATGGAAGCACATGAAAATGAAAACATGACAGTCCAAAATCTTTGGGATGCAGCAAAGCCAGTTATAACAAGGAAGTATATTACAATTCAGGCCTATCTTGAGAAGCAAGAAAGGTCCCTACACAACTTAATCTTACACCTAAAGGAGCTAGAAAAGAGCATATAAAGTCTAAACCAGCAGAAGAAGGGAAATAATAAAGATTAGAGCAGAAATAATTGATAAACAAAAATAGAACAGATCAACAAAACTAAGAGCTGGTTCTTCGAAAAAATTAACAAAATTGATAAATTCTTAGCGAAACTTACCAAAAAGAAAAGAGAAAGGATCCAAATAAAATCACTAATGAAAGAGGAGAGATCACAACCACCAACAGAGAAATATAAACAATTATAACAAAATATTATCAAAATTACATGCCAACAAACAGGGCAATGTGGAAGACATGGACAAATTCATAGAAACTGACAAACTACCAAAACTGAAACAGGAAGAAATAGAAAATTTGCACAGACCCATAACCAGCAAAGAAACTGAATAAAAATCTCCCAACTAATAAGAGTCCTGTGCCAGATGGCTTCCCAGGGGAATTCTACCAAATATTTATAGAAGAGTTAATAAATATTCTTCTCAAACTGTTCCAAAAAAAAATAGAAAGAAAACTCCCAAACTCATCCTATCGATAAGGGTTTAGTATCCAAAATCTATAAAGAACTTATCGGGGTGCCTGAGCGGCTGAGTCAGTTAAGCATCCAACTTCGACTCAGGTCACGATCTCACAGTTCCTGGGTTCGAGCCTGGCATCAGGCTCTGTGCTGACAGCTCAGAGCCTGAAGCCTGCTTCAGATTCTGTGTCTCCCTCTCTCTCTGCTCCTCCCCTGCTTGTACTCTCTCTCTCAAAAATAAACAAACATTAAAAAAAAAAAAAAAAAAAGACCTTATCAAACATCTAAAAAACAAATAACCCAGTTAAGAAACTGGCAGAAACATGAATAGACACTTTTACACAGAAGACATCCACATGCCTAACAGACACATGAAAAGATTTGCTCAACATCACTCATCATCCAGGAAATGCAAATCAGAACCACAATGAGGTACCACCTCACACTTTGTCAGACTGGATAAAATAAACAACACAAGAAACAACAGGTATTGAAGAGGATGCAGAGAAACCCTCTTGCACTGTTGATGGTTATGCAAAATGGTGCGGCAACTTTGGAGAACAGTATAGAGGTTCTTCAACAAACTAAAAATACACTACCCTACAATCCAGCAATTGCACTGTTAGGTATTTACCCAAAAAACACAAAAATACAGATTCAAAGGGGTACATTCACCCCAATGTTTATAGCAGCATTATCAACAAGGCCAAACTGTGGAGAGAGTCCAAATGTCCATCAACTAATAAATGGATAAAGAAGATGTGGTTGGGGTACCTGGATGGCTCAGTCAGTTCAGCATCCGACTCTTGGTTTTGGCTCAGGTCATGATCTCACAGTGGTTCGTGAGTTCAAGCCCCACATCGGGCTGTGTGTGGAGCCTGGTTGGGATTCTCTCCCGCTCTCTCTCTGCCCCCTGCCCCTGCTCTTGCATGCGCGTTCTCTCTCCCAAAATAAACTTAAAAAAAAAAATTTTATTTATGCACATGGAATGTCCTCCAGAATAGATCACATACTGGGACACAAATCAGTCCTCAAGTACAAAAAGATTGAGATCGGGGCGCCTGGGTGGCGCAGTCGGTTAAGCGTCCGACTTCAGCCAGGTCACGATCTCGCGGTCCGTGAGTTCGAGCCCCGCGTCAGGCTCTGGGCTGATGGCTCAGAGCCTGGAGCCTGTTTCCGATTCTGTGTCTCCCTCTCTCTCTGCCCCTCCCCCGTTCATGCTCTGTCTCTCTCTGTCCCAAAAATAAACGTTGAAAAAAAAAAAAAAATTTTAAAAAGATTGAGATCATACCATGCATATTTTTAGACCACAATATGGTGAAACTCTAAATCAATCACAAGAAAAAATTTGGAAAGGTAAACAAATACTTGGAGACTAAAGAACATCTTACTAAAGAATGAATGGGCCAACCAAGAAGTTAAAGAGGAAATTAAAAAGTACATGGAAGCCAATGAAAATGATCATACCACATCCCAAAACCTCAGGGACACAGCAAAGGCGGTTGTAAGAGGGAAGTATATAGCAATCCAGGCCTTCCGAAAGAAGGAAGAAAGGTCTCAGATACATAACCAAATTTACACCTTCAAGAGCTGGAAAAAGAGCAGTAAATAAAACCCAAAACCAGCAGAAGACAGGAAATAAAGATTAGAGCAGAAATCAATGCTACCAAAACCAAAAAAACAGTAGAACAAATCAATGAAACCAGAAGCTGGTTCTTTGAAAGAATTAATAAAATTGATAAACCACTAGCCAGTTTGATCAAAAAGAAAAAGGACCCAAATAAATAAAATCAAGAATGAAAGAGCAGAGTTCACAACCAAGACAGCAGAAATAAAAACAATAATAAGAGAATATTATGAGCAATTATACACCAATAAAATGGGCAATCTGGAAGAAACGGACAAATTCCTAGAAACATATAAACTACCACAACTGAAACAGGAAGAAATAGAAAATTTGAACAGACCCATAACCAGTAAAGAAATCGAATTACTAATAAAAAAACATCTCCCCAAAAACAAGAGCCCAGGGCCAAATGGCTTTCCAGGGGAATTTTACCAAACATTTAAGGAGAGTTAACACCTATTCTCTTGAAGCTGTTCCAAAAAATAGAAATGGAAGGAAAACTTCCAAACTCTATGAAGCCAGCATTACCTTGATTCCACAATCAGACAGAGACTCCACTAAAAAGCACTAGTGACCAATTTCCCTGATGAATATGGATGCAAAAACCCTCAACTAGGTATTAGCCAACTGGATCCAACAATACATTAAAAAAAATTATTCACCACGACCAAGTGGGATTTATACCTGGGATGCAGGGCTGGTTCAACATCTGCAAATCAATGTGATTCATCACATCAATAAAACAAAGGACAAGAACCACACGATCCTCTCACTAGATGCAGAGAAAGCATCTGACAAAATACAGCATCCTTTCTTCATAAAAACCCTCAAGAAAGTAGGGGTAGAAGGATCATCCCTCAAGATCATAAAAGCCATATACGAAAAACCCAATGCTAATATCCTCAGTGGGGAAAAACTGAGAGATTTCCCCCTAAGGTCAGGAACAAGACAAGGATGTCCACTCTTGCCACTGTTATTCAACACAGTACTGGAAGTCTCAGCCTCAGCAATCAGACAACACAAAGAAATAAAAGGCATCCAAATCAGCCAGGAGGAGGTCAAACTTTCACTCTTCACAGATGACATGATACTCTATGGAAAACCCAAAAGATTACACCAAAAAACTGCTAGAACTGATCCATGAATTCAGCAAAGTTGCAGGATGTAAAATCAATGCACAGAAATCAGTTGTATTCCTACACACTAATAATGAAGCAACAGAAAGAGAAACCAAGGAATCAATCCCATTTACAATTGCACCAAAACCCATAAAATACCTAGGAATAAATCTAACCAAAGAGGTGAAAAATCTATACACTGAAAACTATAGATAGCTTATGAAAGAAAATAGAGACAAAAAAATGGGAAAATATTTCATGGTCCTGGATAAGAAGAACAAATATCGTTAAAAATGTCAATACCACCCAAAGCAATATACATATTCATTGCAATACCTATCAAAATAACGCCAGCATTCTTCACAGAGCTAGAACAAACTATTCTAAAATTTGCATGAAACCAGAAAAGAACTCAAATAGCCAAAACAATCTTGAAAAAGAAAACCAAAGCTGGAGGCATCACAATCCCAGACTTCAAGCTGAATTACAAAGCTGTAATCATCAAGACAGTATGGTACTGACACAAGAACACTCAGATCAAAGGAACAGAATAGAGAACCCAGAAATGGACCCACAAACGTATGGCCAACTAAACTTTGACAAAGAAGGAAAGAATATCCAATGGAATAAAGGCAGTCTCTTCAGCAAGTGGTGCTGGGAAAACTGGACAGCGACATGCAGAAAAATGAACCTGGACCATTTACACCATACACAAAAATAAACTCAAAATGGATGAAAGACCTAAATGTAAGACAGGAAGCCATCAAAATCCTCAAAGAGAAAGCAGGCAAAATCCTCTTTGATGTCAGCGGTAGCAACTTCTTACTCAACATGTCTCCAGAGGCACAGGAAACAAAAGCAGAAGTGAACTATTGGGATCTCATCAAGATAAAAAGCTTCTGCACAGCAAAGGAAACAATCAGCAAAACTAAAAGGCAACTGACTGAATGGGAGAAGATATTTGCAAATGACATATCAGATGAAGGGTTGGTATCCAAAATCTATAAAGAACTTATCAAACTCAACATGCAAAAGACAAAGAACCCAGTGAAGAAATGGACAAAAGACATAGACACTTCTCCAAAGAAGACATCCAGATGGCAAACCAACACATGAAAAAATGCTCAATATTACTCATCATCAGGGAAATACAAATCAAAACCACAATGAGATACTACCTCACACCAGCCAGAATGGCTAACATTAACAACTCAGGCAACAAAAGATGTTGGGGAGGATGCAGAGAAAGAGGATCTCTTTTGCACTGCTGATGGGAATGCAAACTGGTACAGCCACTCTGGAAAACAGTATGGAGGTTCCTCAAAAAATTAAAAATAGAACTACCCTACAATCCAGCAACTGCACTACTAGGCATTTATCCAAGGGATACAGGTGTGCTGTTTCGAAGGGGCACATGCACCCCAATGTTTATAGCAGCGCTATCAACAACAGCCAAAGTATGGAAAGAGCCCAAATGTCCATCAGATGAATGGATAAAGAAGATGTGGTGTGTGTGTGTGTGTGTACATATATATATGTATGTGTGTGTGTGCGTGTGTGTGTGTGTGTGTGTGTGTGTATATATATATATATATATATATATATATATATATATCCTCGAGGAGAAAGGAGACACACACACACACGCACACACACACACACACACACACACACACACAGTGGAGTATTACTCTGCAATCAAGAATGAAATATTCCCATTTGCAACTACGTGGATGGAACTAGAGGGTATTATGCTAAGCAAAATTAGTCAGAGAAAGATATCGTATGACTTCACTCATATGAGGAATTTAAGATACAAAACAGATGAACATAAGAGAAGGAAAGCAAAAATACAAAAACAGGGAGGGGGACAAAACATAAGAGACTCTTAAATATAGAGAACAAACAGAGGGTTACTGGAGGGGTTGTGGGAGATGGGATGGGCTAAGTGGGTAAGGGGCATTAAGGAATCTACTCCTGAAATCACTGTTGCACTATATGCTAAGTAACTGGGATGTAAATTTAAAAAATAAATTAAAAAAATAAAAAAAATTTATTTAAAGATGTGTTATATACATATACTTTACAATAGAATATTACTCAGCCAACAAAAAGAATGAAATCTTGCCATTTGCAACAACGTGAATAGGCTAGAATATATTATGCTAAGTGAAATAAGTCAATCAGAGAAAGACAAATACCATATGATTTCACTCATATGTCAAATTTAAGAAACGTAACAGAGGAACAATGGGGGGCACAGAGAAGAGAGGAAAACAAACTACAAGGGACTCTTAATGACAGAGAACAAACCATGGTTTGACAGAGGGAGATGGTGGGAGATGGGCTAGATGCGTGACGGGTACTAAGGAAGACACTTATGATGAGCACTGGGTGTTGTATGTAAGTGATGAATCACTGAATTCTACTCCTGAAATCAAAATTGCAATGTATTTTAACTAAAATTTACATTTAAAAATGCAAAAATACATACACACATACATACATACGTAAATAAATAAGGGAGGATTAGGGGTCTTTTGTTTTTTGTGGGGTTTTTTTGGGAAGACTAGTTTTTAGTCCTATCACCCAAATCCTCCTGGTCCTTCAGCACCTAGTCTAACCTTCAATGTTGCTTCCTGACATCTCTCATTTTCTGCTCTTCCATTATTTAACTCTTTTATTAAACTTATCATGGAAGGGGCAGCTGGGTGGCTCAGTCAGTTAAGCTTCTGACTTTGGCTCAGGTCCTGATCTCATGGTTCATGGGTTCAAGCCCCACATCAGGATCTCTGCTGTCAGCATACAGCCCGCTTCAGATCCTCCGTCCCCCTTTCTCTACCCCTCCCCTGCTCACATTTTCTCTCTCAAAAATAAATAAATGTTTAAGAAAAAAATTTATCATGTAAGAGTCTTGTCACAATCACACTGTAAATTTTTACAAGGTAAAAATAAGAACCATGTTGGATTTTTAAAAAAATTTCTCTGAATAACCTGCATAGAATTTTATACAAATTTATTTAACAAATATTGGAGACCTCTGCATAAGTGGTGACTGACATACTACAAATCACAAATAAAGAACAGTAAGAGTTCTGGTATATGATCAAGAGTCATCATCATCAATTTTTTACATATGCTAGGGCCAAAGTTTCATTTACAAGCCAGTAAAGGCAAATTCAAAAGACAAAAATAGTTCAGTCCTAGATAAGAAAATCAACACCACAGAACACAGAGATGTTTTCACAACCATGTAATTTTAATAACCAGTATCAACAATCATTTAGGGGCTAAAAAATAGAGAAGAGGATTTAGAACAACCTTGGTATCTTACCTAAACTGTAAAAATTTTGAAATATAAGAGGAAACACCACATTTTAAGACTAACAAGAGAAGTCAGATTGAGATTGACAGATTAGAGAGAGAAAAAAAAATAGGAAAGAACAATTGAAAAAGAACAGTTCAGTCACTGACAGCAGCACCTCTCATGTATCACAATATTCCCACACTATACCATGGTAAGCACCATATAAAAACTAATAACCAATAAACAATATTGGTGGGCTGATTGATCAAAAAATACTACCTTATGTTTAATACAGTTGAAGATCATGATCAGGTGTGTCAATCATTTTAATGTTAACTATTTTTGGTTAAAAGTATGTTTCAGTTATTTAGAAAATCCATTTATATATAATACTATAAATAAATTACTAAAATACCTAACTTAAGTAAATATATTACCAAATAATTAAAAACCACTAAAGTTAAAAAGAGGCTGCAAGTAGTTTAATCACCTTAATAAAAAACAGAAAGACTTAAAAGAACAATGTTGGATGTGTATCCAAAATACACAAAAAAATCTTAAAATTCAAGAGTAAGAAAACTCAATCCAAAAAAAAAAAGGAAAAAACCTGAATAGACATTTCAGCAAAGAAGAGATACAGATGGCAAATAAGCACATGAAGCTATGCCCAACATCACATATCACTGGAAAATTGCAATTTTAAGTAAGATACCGCTATACATTTATTAGAAGGGCTAAAATCTGCAACACGGACAATATCCAGTATTGGTGAGGATGCGCAGCAACAAGAACTCTCATTCACTGCTGATGGAAATACAAAATGGTATAGCCGCTTTGAAAGACACTTTCTTATAAAATTAAACATCTCCTTATGCTCTTTGGTGTTTACCCTAAGCACACTGAAAATTTGTGCCCATACGAAAACCTGCACATGAATGTTTACAACTTTATTCATAATTGTCCAAAACAGGAAGCAATCAAGAATCCTCAATAAGTGAGTAAATCAACTGTGGTATGCCCATACAATGGAACATTATTCAGTGATAAAAAGGAATGATCTATCGAGTCACAAAAAGACATAAAGAAACCTAATTTCACATTGCTAAGTGAAAGAAGCCAATCTGAAAAGGCTACATATTGCATGACTCTCAACTATTTGACATTCTGGAAAAGGTAAAACTATGGAGACTTAAAAAAGGTAAGTGACTGTTAAGAATCCGGAAGGAGGAAAAGAGGGGTACTTAAGTGGAGCACAGGCATTTTTTTTTAAGGCAGTGAAACTAGTTTATTTGATACTGTAATGGTAGATACATACCACTGTGCATTTGCCAAAACCCATACAAAACAGTATGAAGAGTGAACCCTAATATAAACTATGGACTTTACTTAATAATGGATGAATATTGGTTACCAAGCATAAGAAATGTACTACACTAATGCAAGATGTTAACTATAGGGAAAAGTGTGGGTGGGGGAATATGGAGGCATATGCGAACTACATACTTTTCACTCAATATTTTGGTCAACCTAAAACTGCTCTTAAAAGTAAATCTGTTAGAAAAACAATAACATGAAATAAGGAAATCTGTTAACTTTAAGAGGATTAACCAAAGCAAATTTAACCTTACACCAAAAACATTTAGACAAAAACCACAAAACAAAAATGAAGTGAAAATTCAAAACAACCCATGCCAGTGTGTCTTATCAGCCCATGCCTCATCAAATGAGGATTATAAGACACCTGATAGATAGACCTCAGAAGATTCTGATTAGATCAAATAAAAAAATATAGCAAAACAAAATTTATAGACACTGATTCAAAGAAGTACAATACAATCCCATGCTGCAGATTAAAGCAAGTCTACATGGAATATTTCTAATTCACAAAGAAATGTGTGGTTAGTGAACATAAGAGAGACATTTACCCATCCTAGAATCTACTGTCTTAAAAAAACAAAACAAACAGAAAAACCCACTGCTTTTTAAAGATCCCTGGCTCAAACTGTAGTGCCAACAAATAACAGCATGTCCTAAGAATGGATTATGATACTTCCCTACGTTCTAGTATTTCGTTTGACCTATAGTTACTTTAAAAATAGAAATGTTAAGTCTTTTATAGGCAGGGCAAAGATTCCTTAGGTCAGCACAGACTCCATTCACATACTGATATTACCTGAATGATCTCTCTAGGCACTTCATGTTGTGACTTCTGATGTTTACTATCCTTGGAAATACCATGTGCTTAAGATTAATTCTTAAGCAAGGCAAGTGCCTAGTAATTTCATCATCACTCTTTAGAAGTCATACTGTAGAGCTCCAAATGTAGCCTCCTAACCTGGGATATGTTCTGCCAACCACCTATCTGACAACCACATGAAGCAAGCTAAGACAGAATAATAGACCTCTGAGACAAAGAGATTATTCGATTGATCCTTCACTCAACAAATATTTGCTGAAGGCCTCCTATGTGTTAAGCACTAGTCCAAGTGCTGGGAATATGACCTAGAACAAAATATTAAAATATTTCTGCTCTCATGGTGATTATAATTTTATATGTCTACATGGTCACCATTACCATTTCTACTAGGCCCAGCATCCTCCTGATCTTTGGATATGTAGCAAAGGTAACCAGATTGATTGAGTTTATAAAATTATTCTATGTAATTTCAGCATCACTACACATAGTTATTAGTTCTTACCTGGTCCTGTGTTGATAATAACGTAAATAGAGTTTCCAATGCTGCTCTTCGAACTGATGATATAGTGTGATGCAAAAAAGGCCAGACACGTGGAACTAGAACTGTGAGTGACTGCTGAATACTAATAAACAAGACACAAATTAGGCTTACTCATTTTCAGTTGAAATTCTATTGATTCATTTTCTAAATATGTCCTGTAGACCTCATACCTTTTTTGATGAATAAATTCTAAAAAGGTAGTATTTTCATATGAACGTTCATTTAACATCCTCATTCAAAACTGTTATAGCACCAGAATACCCAGAGCAAATGCAATCATAAATATCAACATTAAGTTCTATGGTACTAATGCCACGAATTACCTTTGTCAAAGTAGAACTTTCCAATATAGCTGCCCTTTTTTCAATCTGTTCTTAGGAAAATGGAACATGTGTCTTAACTGGTAGGCTACACAAAATCAAGATTAATTTTTTCTTCTTTCCCATGGCTAACCCCAATCAGTAACCATTAGATGCACATAACTTATATTCCCCATTGGGGTCATCTCTGCCACATTATCAAATGAGCAAGAGGTGGCATGGTAGTAGCTTCGAAATCTGTCATCCTGATTCAGCATTACTAAAGTTAGGAAAACTCAGATTATCTTCCTTCTCACAATTAGAATTTAAATGGAAAAGCAAGCAAAGCCACTTCTAGGCTAACAACTTGGACCATAGAATTCCTGTCATATCCATGAGTCATTTATAAAAACTACCTTGAATTAGGAAATGATTTAGAAATAGCATTTGAAATATATAACTCTAGAAAAAGGCATGAATAAAAAAGAATATGGCAGGTGTTAACTACACGTTCTTTTGTGTTACCCTCAGGTCTATATTTTAGCATTATTTTCATCACTTGCAGGTTTGTATGAACATCTCTTCTCACATTTATTTACATGTTTAGTAAATTTACTTACAAAATTATTAAACACATGAACAGAGACAAAAAACAGACTCAAACTATATAAAAGCATTATAACAAGGTCTTGTTAACAGAGTAACTTTTAACTGTTCATGCTCCAAATGACATGCTGCATTTCTTCTCACATAGCTGGAAAGTATCTGCCAAATATCATAACATGTGAAGCAAATTTCCTAACGGGGCAATTTTGAAAAATAAATACATAAAAGCTACATTATTTCACACATTATTGTATTTCATACATTATTTCTGAATTAACAGAATTTTTACTACTTCTTTCATTTCCTTACATTATCTAGCTTTCCTGACACTACTCAGAGTATTTTTTTTTTTTTTTTTTTTTTTAAGTCCTAAACCCTTTATTTAGGACAGTGGTTAACACAGGCTCACAATCCAAACCCACATCACCCTGTTTTTAAATAAAGGTTTACTGGAACACAGCCATATTCATTCCTTATGCGTTGTCTATGGCTACTATTGAGCTACAATGGCAAAGTTGAGTAGTTTTGACAATGACCATATAACCCACAAAACCAAAAATACCACTATCTGGGCTTTCACAGAAAAAGTTTACCAACTTCTGATTTAGGGTAATTAAAAACTCTTGCATTCTGCAGCTTGAGAAGGGCTTTCACACAGATGAACACATTTAATCCCTATAGCTTTCACTACTAATTGAAATACCTGAATATTAGGAAATCCCATAAATGCACTACCAATTTTTCTCTTCGTTTGCTTTTACAGGCATTTATTTTGCAATTCCAACTTGTAGGTTGTCCTACTGCCCTAAATTTACCCCTGAAGTACTCTCAGCAGGGCCAGTATTACTTGAAACGTTCTGAACATGTTTTTAATACACCTATGATTTTCATTAGAAAATAGACTTACAGAGCCAGAAATCATTTATAATCATGAGCATATGCACATTCACTAAACATCCTCTCTAGGCTAAGAACAGCAATTAATTTTCTCATCTGTGATTTTTAAAGTTGCATGTGAATTTTTTCTTCTGTATCTCCAAAGAAACTATTAATAGAAATAGTATTATTCAGGAGGCAATCTAAAAGGTAGGGAATACATTAATCAGCTAAACTTTATTTCAAGTATCAGGACAGGAAAATAGGTGACACTTTTTGATTTATGTTTTTGGCTTCACTCAACCTCTGTCTTTGGACATTATACTGCATTATTATGTATTATTCCCTTCCTGATAATTACTGAAATCAAGACCAAGAGTTGAAATGAACATTACAAAGAAAAAGTTCACTGAGGAGCAAATTTTGGAAAATGTAATGCTGATGTTCAATGATAATTTTATTAGCTAAATGTCTCTAAAGCTAATGTTCTGTATTCGGACTGGATATGAAAATAATATGCAATGATTAAATTCTTGAAGTTAACTATCACAGGATGAACAAAATGAAGAATTATATAACCAAAGTACCCCAAGGATAAACATGACCTTTTTAAGCTCCTGCCCCAACTATGCTGGTGGCTAGAGAGTAAAGAAAAGGCCAATTTGAAAACAGTAGTCTTTGGCATTGCCAACTCACTTTAAGTGCTGTACTTAAAGATGCCAAACTATTTTATTTTTAGGATTATCTGGAAATGTACGTAAACATTTTTTACTTTACTAACTACAAATAATTACCTGCATTGTTGGACCTGAGGATAAGTTAATAAGGATGAAAGAAGAGTCATAATACTATTTGTTGAAGCAGTAAGATCATCTAGTTCCAGAAGAGCATCCCATAGTGTATTTATAATGAATGGTACCTACAGGATCAGTTATTAAGAAAACAGTTATTTTACACAATATACTCACAAAGTCATGCAAAACTGTAGTCACTACTGATTCAAAAACATATACAATCCCCATGCCCTTGGATAGTGTCAGTTTTGAGCAAAATTAAAGAGGAGACATTATTTGCCTTTAGTAATTCTCTACCCCTCTTTAAATGCCACTCAACTCTACTTTGGCACTTCCCTTCATACCCAGGCTTATAACGGGAGGGAGAATTCAGGAAATAAGATAGCCAATACTCTTATTTTATGTAAAAAACTAAAATTGGAAAACAATATAGTGTACATACACCAGACATGACCTTCTCTGTAAACTAATATACTTAAAACGACACTAGTCATCATGAAAAGATAAATTTAGTTTTTGAGTTTTTAAATAAATACTGCTTGCTGCACTTCCAAATGCTGTATACATGTTATGGTTTTGATAATAAAAAAGAAAGACCTTAAAAGAGGCATTTCAAAAAATGAGACCAGATTAAAACAACTTAAAGCCAAAACCAAAATCAAAACAAACACAAATCCCGTATGTCTAAAAACCAGGAGTAAAATAAAGAAGAAATGGTTGCTTTCTTCTCAAGTAAGTTCCTTATATACTCTGTACACAAAGGGGAAGTAGATTAATAGACAAAATTCACTATTCCAAGGATAATATATAATTAAGATTGTATATGTCAGAGGACTATCTGTTATATGAAAAATGGAAGGACAGGATGTCTGGCTGGCTGAGCATGTGACTCTCAATCTTGAGGTTCTAAGTTCAAGCTCCACATTGAATGCAGAGATTACTTAAAAATAAAATCTTCAGTATGGAAACCAATTTGACAATAAATTTCATATTAAAAAAATAAATACATAAATAAATAAAATCTTTTAAAAAACTGGAGAATGAAGGAGAAAAAAATACTGAATGTTTTTCCTAATACTCTATACCCAAGTGTAAACAAGCTCTATAGAAGAAAATGCAAAAATATTTAATTTACCTTCTGTGTCTGAAGGTCTACAAGGCTTTCTACCACAGGTACTAGTGATGCTGCAGCAACAGCTCTGACATCATCATCAAAGTCCTGAAGTCCTTCAATTATTCTAGTTAAAACTTTAGGCAATAAAGTATTAATTACATCCTGTAAAACAGTACATCAAAACAGATTAATTTTCTGTAATGCAATTATTGTGCTTAAAATTTGTTTTATTAAATTTACCATATGAAAGCACAAGTCCCAATCTTTTTTTAAGTTTACGTATTTATTTAAGTAATCTCCATACCCAACGTGGGGCTCAAACTCATGACCCCAGGATCAAGAGTCACATGTTCTTCAACTGAACCAGCCCCGTGCCCCAAAAATCCCAACCTTTAGGGGCACCTGGGTGGTTCAGTCAGTTAAGCATCTGACTTCGGCTCAGGTCATGATCTCGCGGTTCTTGAGTTTGAGCCCCGCATCGGGCTCCATGCTGACAGCTCAGAAGTTGGAGCCTGCTTCAGATTCTGTGTCTCCCTTACTCTCTGCCTCTTCCCCGCTCACACTCACTCTCTCTCTCTCGCTCTCTTTCTCTCTCAAAAATAAATAAAACATTTTTTTAAAAAGTCCCAATCTTTATTAAAAAAGAATCACATAAACAAAAAAGAAAAATAACAACAGAAGTCTATTTGTAACTAATCCCATTTGAAAAACCACAACAGTATCAAGTATCTATTAAATGTGACTTAAAACATCAGATGTTTTCGAGGTAAAACTATGAACTCCCTGCGTGAACACATACAGATACATACCGCTATGCTGGACCCTCAATTTCTATTTCTTATTCAACACTAATGACAACCAAAAGGGGTGTGAGAGAAAAGGGCAGGAAAAGCTCTCCTTACTTCCTGCTCTCCATACTTCAATCTATTCTCCTTTCAACCTCCCTAAATAGAGCCAGCCCCAGAGTCTATTTCTGGGATCATACACAAGGAATCACCCTGAGAATCGGTCTTCCTATGAAACAGGAACAAGTATTCAAACCTAATGAACCATCTTTTGATTTGTACTTAAATTCTTACAGTACCACCTATCTCTAAGATACTACCTCAAGAAGGCAAATCTTGAAATGCTGGCTCATCTGTAACACTAAGAATCTAAGGTCATTTCATACAATAAAAATAAGAGGGAAAAAACCTCTCCCATACATGCTTCAAAACCTGAAGTGTTTACCTGACGAACTGCCAAAGCATACTTTATTCCTAGCAGACCACCATGTCTAACTTCCCATTGTTCTTGAGTAAGTAATTTAAGAAGCACATCCACAGTCTTATGAACTCCTGTTTCATTCATGTGTTTTAACACCACACCTAATGTCTGAGCACAAGTTTCACGAACTGGTGCCACAACCTATGAATAAGAAAGGAAGAAAACTCATTTACAAAAAAACGTATTTTGTTGAATTTGAAATTTGATCGGACAAAGCCTCCCTTAGGTGATACTTACTTCATCAGAAACAAAGTCTCCAAATCTGTCTAATGCAAAAACACAAAGGAGTCTAATAACTAAGTCTTCCAACCACTCTTGATGCTGCTGAATCATCTGTTAAAACAATCATTTTTAATTACCAAAATCATACTTCGTATTGGGGGTTGGGGACACATTAAGTCCAAAATCAAAACTAAAATATTGGGACAGACGGGTTTTGCTGTAGGAACAACAACCAAAATACAGAAAAGTTCCAATTACTACCTTTAATATTAACCACATCGTGTTTATTGATTAATTAGGTTCAAATATACTACACCAAGATCTTTAAGATTCATGAATTCTATTATGTTACTTGCACTCTAAGAGAAATTAAGAAACTACTAAAGGTTGCTCTAATTTCAATTATATCTGTCATGTATCTATTATCTATCCTATTACCTGTGTCTCATGCTACACCAGTCATATTGCTCAATGACCTCTAAACTATCTTCTTACACCTCCTACTCTACTTTCCAATCTTTTGTATCTTGCTCTTATATATTTTTCCAATGTTTCTGAACAAATCTTTCCCATGAACTCATTCTTTCTGTTAGTAAATAGACTTCCTCCTGACCTTTAAACATTTTTCCTCATATTTACCTTTCTATATTTATTTATTTCTCATTTCTATGTCATGGCACAACTCTGTAACTTCCCTGTCTTGAGAAAAGAAGCAAACTACTAAAATCTGTTGATAACTGATCCTTTACTACACTTACCTCTTCTAAAGTGCTATCTCCCATTTTACCACCACTTTTTCCATGAGCTTTAAGGATTTCCCGAAGTCCAGTGCCTGCACCATGCCGAACCTAAAAACAAACAAGACGCAAATGCCAAAGGTTAAATGCTTAAGAAACTGAGTTTAACTTTTCTTCAATATGAAAAAGGGATTCTAGATTTTTAAGAAATCAGAATAAACTAAAGTGGCACTTCAAAAAAACGTGTTCTTCTGCTATCCAAGAAAAATTACATGCATTAGTTTCACAATTTTGGTTATGTCGAATTTTTCTAACATCAAGCTAAGAAAATAACTACCCTAACATCCTTCTGAGATATTAATCTATTTGGCTATGATTTCCCTACCTTTTACCTGCAGTTAGCATTATCCCCAGCAAAAGTGAGGAAAGAATCATGTTGTTCCCTATAGCTCCAACATCAATATTTTAGAAATATATATATTAAAACTAAGTTCCAAAGATACCAGTATAAATGTGAAAGGAAGACAATTCAACTGTCTCATGACTAATGCTTCACTGTCACCCTATAGCATTCTGAAGCATCATCTGGAAGGGAGGAAACAGACCACTGGCACCTCACCCACCCACTTACTTATTCAAGACCCAATTTAAGTTAACACTTGAATAACTTTAAACAGATGTACATCAAGGAGCAGAAAGACCACTAAAAGGTATTCCACAGCAGTGGTTTTAAATTACCCAGCAGCCAACCGAAGTAGGACAGAATGCTTTGAGACCACCAACCCTCAACTTCAATCAGAGGAACCTCACTTTCATCTCTTTTAACATGCTGGGAGATGATCAAGATTTTCTCTGAAGAAATATTTCTGAGACTAAAAAGCTGGTTTGGAAACTATTACTCTTAATCAAATTGTCCTCTTAAAAAGGAAGTTTTTACTATTTGGTAGAGATACACAAGTCTTTATACCACAGCTAAAAAAATGAAAAGAAACTAATAGTTCTCTAAAGATATATGATCAAAAAGGGTATGAAAGGTGAAAATCAGTCTAAAGTTTTCCACTTAGAAGGTGAGTGATATGAAGTGCCCAGATCAGTGGGAAGAATAGGGACCCTAAAAAAAAAATGATGTTTCACATGGTTCCCTTCATTAGCAAAAAAAAAAGAAAAAAAAAAAAAATAGAGCTGAGAGAAGCTGTAATGAAGAAATCTTACCTCCCAGGAAGGATTAAAAAGGTCATTGCAAAGTTCTTCACAAAAGCTTTCTAAAGGCCATTCATTTGTCTGAATAAGAAAAACGGAATTACTACTAATTCAAAAGGTCTGTTTTATGCTAACAATTTAAGTAACTTAATAAAAGTGTATTTATTTGTAGGTCTAATAAAAATATGCTTTAAAAATTTTAATAATTAAAATTTTTACTAATGAAGTAAAGATACAATAAAATTTCTCTCAATGGATAGATTATTACCTACTGACACATCAGTATGAAAAAATTATAAACAATTTCAAAAGACACTTTAGGGTATTTCAATAGTACCTCTTCAAGTAAGGAAGAACTGTCTGGAATATTATCAATCAAAACTTTGGAATCATTTGTAGACTGATTAATAACAACATTTGCTATTTTTCGTCTCTTTTCTTCTGGTTCCCCATCAGTGCTATCATTGCTAAAAAATAAAAGTCACCATTTTAAAAAGTGAATAAAGAATAATGTGAACCACAGTGAATGTAAAAGAATACATTATATGAACACTTGTTTTGCCACATTCATGGTTTACTTAAAACTTCGTATATCAAATAAGTAAGATCAACCATGTAAAAAGTTTTGAGCAGAATATATTCCCCTACTCTCACTAATGAATGTAAAATAGGTTCATGAATTCTTGCTTTCAAACTCAATCACAAATTTAACAGTCTTTCTTTCTTCCTCTCTTCAACCAGCTCTTCTCCTTTTCATTTTAAACTCCCTTGGCCTAACGACCTAAATCTGGCCCAGCTTAACTTTTCTAGGCTTTTCTACCCTAGAGGAAACTAATACACTGAGTAACACACTATAGTCCTACTAGCTCTTTAAAAAAAAGAGATAAATGACCAATGAAAAATGTGTCCAGAAAATCTGAAGAAATGTTACTTTATGACTAGAAAAAAAATATTGAGGCTAGCGTAATAATAAAACATAACAAATGAGAAGACAAAACCACTTTATTCAGTATTAACAGAAAGGACAATCAGCACAGTTGAGGTACATACAGCACTATTTTCTAAAATATGCCCCGTATCTTAATAATGTGACTTATTTGGCCAACCATTTTTTCTAAAGGTGATGAAAGAGGGGCACGTAGGTGGCTCAGTTGGTTAAGTGTCCAATTCTTGGTTTCAGCTCAGGTCATGATCTTGTGGTTCATGAGTCTGAGCCCCACATCAGGCTCTTCGGCTTTTCGCTGATAGTGCGGAGCCTGCTTGGGATTCCCTCTCCCCCTCTCTCTGCCTCTCCTCCACTTGTGCTATCTCTTAAAACAGACTTATATAAACAAACAAACAAACAAAAAAATAAATGTGATGAAAGAAATCTAACCTTCCTCAGTCTCATTCTCTATTACTCTTCCCCTAATTCTCTCCAATCTAGAAACACTGGTTGGCCACCTTACTCTCCTTGAACTTGTTAAGCATTTTTCTCCTTCCAGACATTTGCCCTTATGTTCCCTCTATTTGGAATGTCTTTTCCAAATATTCACAGGACTCGTATCCTCAACTCCTTTCAGATCTTTAAAGAAAAGTCACTTCTGTGAATCCCTCCCTGACTATCCTTATCTAAAATTTCAAATTTTCTCCCCACAACACATTTCACATGTTCCTTCCTTGTTTTATCTTTTTCCTACTTAACTCTTATCATTAACATGATATATGCATATATACATATATGTGTGTGTGTATACATACATATATATATTTACTTATCTTTTAATTTTTTTTAATGTTTATTTATTTTTGCGAGAAAGAGACAGAGCACAAGATGGGGAGGGGTAGAGAAAGAGGGAGACACAGAATCTGAAGTAGGCTCCAGGCTCTGACCTGTCAGCACAGAGCCTGATGTGGGGCTTGAACTTACGAACCACGAGATCATGACCTGAGCCAAAGTGAAACTCTTAACCAACTAAGACACCCAGGTGCTCCTATCTTTTTTTTTTAAATGTTTATTTATTTTGAGAAAGAGGGAGAGAGAGAGAGAGACAGAGTGTGAGCAGGGGGTGAGGTAGAGAGAGAAGGAGATACAGAATCTGAAGCGGGCTCAGGCTCTGAGCTATCAGCACAGAGTCCAAGGTGGGGTTTGAACTCATGAACTGTGAAATCATGACCTGAGCTGAAGTCAGATGCTTAACCAACTGAGCCACCCAGGCACTCCTACTTATCCTCTTTAAAAAAAAAAAAAAAAGATTTTATGTTTAAGTAATCTCTACACCCAACATGGAGCTTGAATTTATAACCCTAAGATTAAGAGTTGCATGCTCTACCAACTGAGCCAGCCAGATGCCTCTACTTATTTATCTTCTCCCTTATTAATTTTTTCTCCAGAATGTAAGCTCCGTGAAGGCAGAATTATCTATTTTATTCACCAATGCATCGTAAGGGCTTAGAACAGTATCTAGCACTCAGAAGGTATTCAGTAAATATTTGTGTAATGAATGAATCATAAACTCTGAAAAATAAAGTCTACTATTTCTATATTCAAATATTTGGGTAAAAGTGCTTATACAAATAAAGCCAACAGAAACCTATTAGGTTACTATACACAATCCTAATAAGTTGTTTACTTAAAAAACCCTGTAGTTTAATGAAGTTCAATTAAAATTTCATACTGAACAAGTAAAAATTTATACCAAGTAAATGTTTATTATTTACTCCCTTTGCACCTAGTTTTTAAATAAATACTATAAAACACTTACATTTTAGCTTTATATTTATAAACGGAAAAAACAAAAGGTCCTGTCATCTGCAAAAAAAACTTTGTAAGTTTTCATGTGTTTAATTACTCAAACATTTCTAGAACACCATAAAAGATTCTGATTTAACAGAGCTGAATGGGGCATTTTAATGAATGCCCCATTCAGCTCTGTTAAATGAAAATGAAAATCTGCATTTTAACACACCCCTCAAAGTGCTTCTGAACAAGGTCGTTTTGAACCACTCTTTTAGAAATGCTGTTCCAGACCATACACAGATACCACTTTTATTAATTCATTAAAAAAATGTGGACAGTGATTTTATCCAGAGTTCTTTCCTACAAGATTAAGTAAATAAACTTGGATTACTACCTCCTATTTGGTCTAGCCACCAGGCTAGAAGACAGATGATGTAACACTGTGACAGTTCTATACTAATCAATATTCTTAACTTGTGGCCCTTAGGGGCGCCTGGGTGGCTCAGTTGGTTAAGCGTCCGACTTCGGCTCAAGTCATGATCTCGCAGTTCGTAGGTTCGAGTCCCATGTCAGGCTCTGTGCTGACAGGACAGAACTTGGAGCCTGCTTCGGATTCTGTGTCTTCCTCTCTCTGCCCCTTCTCCCCTTACACTGTCTGTCTGTCTCTCTCTCTCTCTCTCTCTCTCTCTCCCTCAAACATAAATATTAAAACAAAAACAAAAACAAACTTGTGGCCCTTAGACCACCTCTCTGACTTCACTCGGTCCTACCCTCACCTCCGTCTACTCATCCTAGATATACTGCCTTTCTTTCTGTTTCTTGAATAGTCTATGATTAAGGCATTTACATTTGTTCCCTCTGCCTGGAATTTACTTCCCTCGGAAGATCTTCAGCCCCCATTCAAAGGTCATAATTGGTAAGGAAAAATAAATCTGCATATGTGGATTATTCTGGGGAAGCTGTCCTAGTCCCTAGTAATAATAAATAATCTCTGACAATTGAGCAAAACAATCCAAATGGTACTCCACAGCTAAAGACAATGTCAGCAAATGTTTTTAAAAATCAGGCAGACACAAATTTAATCTATAAAGCATCACTGTTTTAAATGAATAAGCAAAAAAAAAAAAAAAAAATTACTACCTCTTTTCATTAGTTTCCACTGCATCTCTGGATCTCTGTTTTGCAAATAACTTGGCCATTCTTTTAGCTTTGTTCTTTTGTCTACTGCTCATTCCTGCTCGAAATTCTGAGTCAATCAATTCAGCTGCCTGGAGAGTCTAAAAGAATAAAAGAATGCTGAGTTTGAACTTTTGAAGTTAAAATAAATACCCACAGCCTCAGAACAGTACTAAGTCTATAAATTTCACTATATCCAAACTGACCACAGTTTGACAGCTTCATGCTATTCTGTTATATGGTTATTACCATAATTTCACTCTTTTATTCCTTATTTCCTATTCTTCC
Source organism: Leopardus geoffroyi (assembly GCF_018350155.1). Taxonomy (NCBI): domain Eukaryota; kingdom Metazoa; phylum Chordata; class Mammalia; order Carnivora; family Felidae; genus Leopardus; species Leopardus geoffroyi. The sequence goes on along the minus strand of NC_059334.1, from coordinate 52,740,924 downwards.
AATTCTCAGCAGATGTTTGTATGTTTCTTAACTTTTTTTGTCACCGATGTAGCACAAATGTATGATCATAACCCACAGATAGGGTTTTGAAAAGGTGATACTTCAAAATGACCACAGTAATAAAGATGTGGTGGTACACAGATACAATGGAATATTACTCAGCCATAAAAAAGAACAAAATCTTGCGATTTGCAACAACTGGATAGATCTAGAGTATAACACTACGCAAAATAAGTCAGAGAAAGACAATCACCATGATTTCACTCATATGTGGACTTTAAGAAACAAAACAAAAAAAAGAAAAAGAAAAACCAAAAAACAGACTCTTAATCATAGAGAACAAATTGATGGTACCAGAGGGGAGGTGGGTGGAGGAATGGGTGAAACAGGTGAAAAAGATTAAGAGTACACTTACCTTAACTCCAAGTAACATAGAATTGTTGAATCAATACATTGTACACCCAAAACTAATAACACTATATATTAATTATACTGGATTTAAAAAAAAAAACAAAACAAAAAAACTGTAATACCACCCTAAAGTTGTAGGAATAAAGAATATTAATTAATATTAATAAATAAATAATTAATATTAATTAATTTCAATATCACCTATTGAAAAAAAATTATAGGCATAAGTGATCCAGCATCCTATAGTCAACTTAACTCATATTGCTCCTTTTCTCTTAAGCCATCACTATCTACTGTCTCTGCTGTCTTTTCCATTCATGGGAGACATTATAAAGGCTGTGAGACAGAAATGCTTTCAGCTCAAGCCTAAAAATCCTTTCTGCCCTTAACTGATTTAAGATTCAACTAAAATTCACTTTGACCACTAATCTGGGTCACTGGTATGGATACCCCGCTATGGTCTTAGTCCAGAGACCAACGGCGCATATACAAGCAATGATAAACCTATGGCAACAAGTAACAAGCACCTCCTCCCAAAGGTCCATGACATATAAGGCCAACCCAACTTGGATCTCACAAACCTCAAAGTCTCTGCTGCCCATCCTACATACAACTATTCTGTCCATACCCTATCTTCTCTAATATACTTGGCTCATCTTTTTTCTTATACCATACACAATAACCACACTATAATCACATTACTACATTTTTGTTCTCCTTTATTCTATTTTTATTTTTTATTTACACCTCATGCTTCTCTTTGCACCTCATTTCTTTCTGTTTCTTTATAGTTGTCATATTTTCTGCCTCTTTATACTCTTCTTTTTTCCTCAGGAATGTTCTTTTGTTTTTTGTCTGCAAAAGTTATTCATCAACACATACTCTATTAACCCTAAAGAAAGGTTCGAAAATTCTGATGGTTTAGAGAACCAGTATAAAGGAAAAGGCCAAAAGAAAGACAAGATAAGGGTTTCATGACTGCAAAGCAGGAATTCTTAATAAGGACCAGGAAACTCTAAAAAGATACTGCAGTGGCAAGAGGAAAGAATACCAACCCCCTTGAATGTTAATATTTCAGTTGCATGTGAATTTTTCTTAGGAGAGAGCCACAGCTTTACTGGAGCTTAAGCAGTTTGGGACGTTAAAAAAGCAGCAGCAGCTTGCGAGCATCCAATGGGAATTTGAAGAATAGAGAAAAGGGAGAAATACAGAGCAAAATTATGGTACATCCATAGAACAAAAGAGAATGAAGCTATCAAAAAAATACATGATCAATCTGTATATACTGACATATTCAGCTACATGAAATGTGAAAAGATAAATATGGCTTAAAATACAAATACTTGTGTCTGCATGTACAAGTAATTCATGAAGGGTTCCTTTGGGGCATGGGGACATGCATGTCCATCAATTATTAAAAACTTTTTACTTCATATTGTATACCTTTTTCATTGTTTGAAAATTTTCTTATCATATCTGTTACTTTGCCAAATAGAATAATAAATCACTGCTCTAAAGATTTCTAATATCATACTAGCCCTTACTATCCTCTACTCTCTCAAACATTTACTTTTTTTTTTTTTTTTTTCCACTGAAGAACAAAGGAAAAAGCAATTGGTGCAACTGGGATCTCTCAATAGCAGTGGCTCCAAAAGGCCCACCACAGCGTTTATCTAACAGTCAATCCAGAGTTTATAAGGTAGGCTGAACTTCTATCTCTTTAGGATCTGTTACCAGAAATCCAATTTATGAAGACACTAAATACTAAATTATGGTGGAACAAGCCACAATGAGCAACAGCATTTTTTTTTCATTGCAATAACATGGCAAGATGAAGCAAAACGCTTGTATTACTTGCAGTCAAATAACCAAAGATTTTACCTACAGGTTGTTTGTTTACAAGGGCTGTTGAAGTTGGAGTATAATCCAGATCTTCATCATTGAAGAGTTCTTCAGTACTCATTCCAATGGCTTCTCCCATATTAAGACCAAGTTTCTTTTGTAATAGTTTCCGTTGGCGTGCTATCCTCTCTTTAGGATCCACTTCACCTTTAAACAGAAAAGAAATACGTTTCCTCCAAATCAGGTAAGAAGTTTTCTAATCAATGAAGATCAAACTTGATTAAAAGTAAAAAAATCTTAACTATTAAAACACCCCTCTCAGGAGGTGGCTCAGTCAGTTAAAGTCCAACTCTTAATTTCGGCTCAGGTAACGATCTCACGGTTCATGGGACCGAGCCCCACGTCAGGCTCTGTGCTGACAGTGCCGAGTCTGCTTGGGATGCTCTCCCTACCTCTCTCTGCCCCTCCCCTGCTAACACATGCACTTTCTCTCAAAATAAATAAACATTTAAAAACAAACAAAAACCATCCCTCCTGACAATAAAACAAATCATACTCACAATCTGAACATGTCATAAACTCTATTATCTAACTATGATTGAAAAATAGTGTTCTAGGGGCACCTGGGTGGCTCAATCGGTGAAGTATCCAACTTCGGCTCACGTCATAATCTCACAGCTCGTGAATTCGAGCCCTGCGTCAGGTCTGTGCTGACAGATGAGAGCCTCGAACCTGTTTCAGATTCTCTTTCTGTCTCTCTCTGCCCCTCCCCATTCACGTACTATCTCTCTCAAATATAAATAAACATTAAAAAGAAAAATAGTGTTCTCGCTAACAAAACATTGTAGGAATTTTCACTGAGATCCCACCATTGCCCCACTATCAATTATCAAGTATATATAAAAGGAGATTCATGCTTATGGAAATAAACCAATCTTATTTATTTATTCATTCATCCATTCTCCACACCCATCATGGAGCTTGAACTCACGACCTTGAGATCAAGAGTTGCATACTTGAGGGGCGCCTGGGTGGCGCAGTCGGTTAAGCGTCCGATTTCAGCCAGGTCACGGTCTTGCGGTCCGTGAGTTCGAGCCCCGCGTCAGGCTCTGGGCTGATGGCTCAGAGCCTGGAGCCTGTTTCCGATTCTGTGTCTCCCTCTCTCTCTGCCCCTCCCCCATTCATGCTCTGTCTCTCTCTGTCCCAAAAATAAATAAACGTTGGAAAAAAAAAAAAAAAGAGTTGCATACTTGGGGCACCTGGATGGCTCAGTTGGTTAAGTGTCTGACTCTTGATTTTAGCTTAGGTCATGATCTCATGGCTTGTGAGTTCCAGTCCTGCACTGGGCTCTGCGCTGGCAGTGCAGAACCTGCTTGGAATTCTGTCTCTCTCTCTCTCTCTCTCTCTCTCTATTTCTCTCTCTCTGCCACCTCTCCCCTGCTCATGTTCTTCCTCTAACATTAAAAAAAAAAAAAAAAAAAAGAGCCTCCAGTCTTTCTAGTTTGAGGAACTAGAGGAAAAAGAGTTAAAGTTCACTATAGCCACTGAAAGGTAAAGAAAACCCAAAAAAGAGAGAGCCAGAGAGAAGACCCAAATTCTGTAAAACCTCAGCCAAAACTCTAGCTTAATTATAAACTATGTGAGCACATGGCAGACTCCAAACAGTCCAGCTAAAGCTAAAAAGTGAATTGAGATTTGAGCTGTTGCCCATCTCAGAGGAATTGCAATTTGAGTTTCACATAATTAAATGCCTGCTAAAACAAGCAAAAAAAGAAAAAAATCAAACTAAAATCTTTTTTCGAAGAATATAACAGAATCCAGCCTAAACAATATATATAGCATTTATCACGTGAGGGGCAGAATTCAAAATTAAGCAACATACAAAGAACCAAAAAATGTATCCCACTCTCAAAAGAAAATTAAGGAAGACCAACTCTGAGATGACCCAGATGTTAGAATTAGAACACATGATTTTTAAACAGCGAGTTTAACAATGGTTAATAAGGAAGATACTGTCACAATGAGAATATAGAATACCTCAATAAAGAAACAAACCATAGGGACACCTGGGTGGCTCATTTGGTTAAGTGTCAGACTCTTTTAAGTTTTTTTTTTCTTAATGTTTCTTTTTAAGAGAGAGACAGACAGAGTGTGTGAGCAGGGGAGGGGCAGAGAGAGAGGGAGACACAGAATCCAGAGCAGGCTCCAGGCTCCAAACCGTCAGCACAGAGCCCAACGCGGGGCTCAAACTCACAGACCGCCAGAGTTGGACACCTTGAACGACTGAGTCACCCAGGTGCCCCAGCATCTGACTCTTGGCTTTGGCTCAGGTCATGATCTTGTGCTTTGTGGGTTTGAGTCCTACATACGACTCCAAACTGACCATAGGGAGCCTGCTTGGGATTCTCTCTCCCTCTCTCTCTGCCCCTCCCCTGCTCATGCTCGCTCTCAAAATAAAAAAAAAAAAAATAAATTAAAGTTAAAAAAAAAAGAAAGAAACAGAAACTATAAAAAAGAAGCTGAAAGAACTATATACTTGTAAAGGGTGAATTATATGATGTGCAAAATATGCCAATAAAGGCATTTAAAAAAAAAGAAAAGTAGATCTGGACTGAACTATAAGAATCTGAAATTTTAAAAATCAGAGTGGGCCTAACGTCTGAGTGGAAATATCAGACAAAGCACAAGTGAATTTAAAGATGAGAGGAATAAAAGTACCCAATCTGAAGAACAGGGAGGGGGAAAAAAAAGACCTAAAGAAATAAAACCTGAAAATGAGATTAAAAAAACAATTCTACTTACAATATCATTAAAAGCAAAACTTAAAACTTATACTCTGAAAACTACAAAAATCCTGGTGAAAGAAATTAAAGATCTAAGTAAATGAAAAAACATTCCATGTTCATGGATCATTACACAATTACTATCGTTAAGACTGTAATACTTCCCAAACTGATACAGAGTCACAATTCCTATCAAAATGCCAGCTGACTTTTCTGGAGACACCGAAAAACTGATCCCAAAATTCATATGGAACCAGAAACATCCATAACAATCCTGAAAAAGAAAACAAAACAAAACAAACTGGAGGTGGGGCGCCTGGGTGGCGCAGTTGGTTAAGCGTCCGACTTCAGCCAGGTCACGATCTCACGGTCTGTGAGTTCTAGCCCCATGTCGGGCTCTGGGCTGATGGCTCAGAGCCTGGAGCCTGTTTCCGATTCTGTGTCTCCCTCTCTCTCTGCCCCTCCCCCGTTCATGCTCTGTCTCTCTCTGTCCCAAAAATAAACAAACATTGGAAAAAAAAAAACAAAAAACAAACTGGAAGTTCAAGCTTCTTGATTTTAACACTTATCACAAAGCCAAAGTAACCAGGACAATGAGATACTGGCATAAAGATAGACATCAGTGGAACAGAACTGAGAGTCCAGAAATAAAACTATAGTTCTATGGCCAATTGGTTTTCAACAATGGTGCCAACATCATTAAGTTCTTTTCAAAAAAGGTGTTGACACAACAGGTTAACTACATGCAAAATAATGAAGTTAAACCCTTAACCTCACAACACCACAAAAATTAACTCAAAATGGGTCAAATACATGATAATATAAGAGCTAAAGCTCTAAAACTCTTAGAAAAAACACAGGAGTAAATAACCTTAGATTTGGCAATAGCTTCTTAGACATGACATCAAAAATTTGAAAAAGAAAAGAAAAAGATAAGATGCACTTCATCAAAATTATTAACTTTTGTGCTTCAAAGACTATCATCTAGAAAGTAAAAAGAGAACTCGGAATGGGAGGATATGTTTGTAAGTCACCAATAGGAGATTTGTACTTAGAATATATAAAGAACTCTTACAACTCAATAATAAAAGACAAGTATCTCATTTAAAAAATAGGCAAAGGATGTGAATAGACAGTTCAAAGAAGATACACAAACGGTCAATAAACACATGAAAAGATGTTCAATGTCATGAATCATCAGGAACATGCAAGTCAAAACTATAAGATATCACTTCACATTCACTAACTAGTATGGTTATAATCAGTCAGTTAAGAACAAGTGTTGGCAAGGACACGGAGAAATCAAAATCCTCATATACTGCTGATGGAATCTAAAGTGGTAGAGCAAGTTTAGAAAACAGTCTGGCATTTCCTCATATGGTAAAACATAGTTTCCACATGATCAAGCAATTTCACTCTTGGGTAGCCATACAGGAGAAAGGAAAACACGTCCATACAAAAACTTTTACAGTAAACCCCCGGATTGCGAGTAACTTGTTCTGTGAGTATTCTGCAAGACAAGCAAACATTTCTAATAAATTTTAACTTGATAAATGAGCAATGTCTTGCAATGCTAGTACTACATGACACTGAACATCACATGATCACAAATGAGCGAAAGGTGTTCTCTGTTCTCTCTCTCTCTGCAGGATTGTGGGTGATGGCCTCCCACGCTTGGATGCTCAGTCTCAGGCTGCGGTGTTTGGCAGAAATCAGCGGGTGCAAGCCCTATGTCAGGCTCTGTGCTGACAGTTCGGAGCCTGGAGCCTGCTTGGGATTCTGTATCTCCCTCTCTCTCTGCCCCTCCCCCACTCATGCTCTGTCTGTCTCTAAAAATAAACATTGAAAAAAAAATAAAAAAGAAATAAAGAAGAGAGTAGCTTAACACTACATCACAATGCCTATGTCATTCACCTTACTTCATCTCATCAAACAGGCATTTTATCATCTCATATCATCACAAGAAGGTGAAGTACAATACAGTAAGATATTCCAAGAGAGATTTCTATAACTTTTATTAAAGTATATTGTTATAATACTTCTATTATTAGATATTGTTGTCAACCTCTTACTATGCCTAATTCATAAACTAAACTTTATCATAGCTTTGTATGTAGAAGAAAAAATGGTATATATAGAGTTTGGTAATATCTACGTTTTCAGGCATCCACTGGAGTCTTGGAATGTATCCTTTATGGATAAGACTACTGTATAAAGTTTCAGTTTTGAAACACAGAGTTCTGAAGATCTGCACAACAGTGTAAATGTACTTAATATTATTGAATTATACATTTAAAAATAGTTAACATGTAAATTTTGTTATCTATAGTCTACCACAATTAAAAAACTGACACATCCTATAACAGGAATAAAAACTATAGAGAGAATCAAAATGAAGTACTTATACTACAAAATGGATAAGCCTTGGAAACATTTTGCTAAGAAGCCAGTTGCAAAAGACCATATTTTAGATGATTCCATTGATAAGAACTGTCCAGGATAGGCAAATCTAGAGAGACAGCAAGATGCTTAGGGCCCAGAAAGAGAGGGAGGAAAGAAGGGTGTAGGAGGTTGATAGCCAAAGGATACAGGGTTTCTTCTTGAGATAAGGAAAATACTCTAAAACTGACTGCACATATCTATGAATATACTAAATACCACTGAACTGTATGCTTTAAAAATGAGTGAATTGTATGGTATGTGAATTATATCTCTACAAAGCTATTTTTTTTTAAATTTAAGTCTGCTCTACCTGGAGAGAAAAACACTAGGCATCCAAAAGCGAAGACTGCTGGATCACAAGTCCATGATACACAGAAGTCCAAAATCAGTCTTCTCATTTCAGGCAAAGTCCTACTGCGGAAAGTAACCCACACAACCGCAAAGGAAAATCAGACTAGCGCCTATACAAATCATGTATGTGTCCTTCATATATGAGGAAACAAACAGATGAGATATTTAAAGAAAATCTAATTAGAGGATTTTAAATGAGCACTGTTGAGCATACTGTGACTTATCATCATTAAAATCCAAGTTCCCCCAAAACTGGGGTTTCCAATCCTGGTTACATATCAGAGTCACCTGTGTAGTTTTTTCTTTTAAATACAAAGACCTAGAACTCTCCACAGACCTATTAAATCAGAATTTCTAAGGTAAGACCAAACACGTATTTTTTTAAGTGACAGGGGGGACACTGACTTTTACTCCTGGATAAGGACCAATGATCTCTGATATGATGACAATAGTAAAATTAGTAAGCTTACTGTTGAGAGAGAACTTTTTTCAAATTGGAAAGTTTTTGAAATGACTTCTACCTCCCACATTAGAAAAACTATACTTTTCTGGAACTTAACCAAATTCTCCTTTTAATTCTCTCCAAAAATAATTAAACTACAATTGACCCTTGAATAACACACAAGGGTTAGGGACACCAATCCCCCAAGCAGTTAAAAATCTGTGTAACTTCTGAGTCCCCAAAAACTTAACTACTAATAGTCTCCTGTTGATCAGAAACCTCACCAATAACATAAACAATCGATGAACATGTATTTATATATTATACACTACATATTCTTACAATAAGCTAGAGAAAAGAAAAGTATTATTAAGAAAATCATAAGGAGGGGTGCATGGGTGGCTCAGTAGGTTGGGCCTCTGACTTTGGCTCAGGTCATGATCTAGCCATTCCACAGTTTGAGCCCTGCGTCAGGCTCCTGAGAGCTGGAAGCCTAGAATCTGTTTCAGATTCTGTGTCCCCCTCTCTCCCTCTGCCCCTCCCCAATTCATGCTCTCTCTCTCTCTCTCTCTCTCAAAAATAAAAATAATAAAACCTTAAAAAAAATTAAAAGTTATAAGGAAAACATAATTACAGTACTGTACTATATTTATCAAAGAAAAAAACAGATATAAGTGGACCCACACATTTCAAAAACCTATGTTGTTCTAAGGTCAACCAAAGATCTTTCAACAGAAACCATACTGGGGTGCCTTGGTGACTCAGTTGAGTGTCTGACTCTTGACTTTGGCTCAGGTCATGATCTCGCAGTCTGTGGGATTGAGCCCCCAGTCAAATCCCTGCTTGGGATTCTCTCTCTCCTCTCTGCCCCTTTCCTGCTCCTTCTCTCAAAATAAATAAACTTAAAAAAAAAAAAAAAAAAAAAGGAAGAAAGAAACCATATTAAGAGTTAATAGGTATTTGTCTTTTTTTTTTAATGTTTATTTATTTTTGAGAGACAGAGCAGGGGAGGAGCAGAGAGAGAGGTAGACACAGAATCTTAAGCAGGCTCCAGGCTCTGAGGTGTCAGCACAGAGCCTGATGTGGGGCTTAAACTCAAGGACCACGAGATCATGACCTGAGCTGAAGTTGGACGCTTAACCGACTGAGCCACCCAGGCGCCCTGTTTGCCTTTTTTTTTTTTAAGAGGAACAAGTGAAGATCACTTCATTAACTTAGCTAGACAGATATGCTTTGAGTAATAACTAATTTTATTAGCAACAAAAACTGTTCTCTTTTGGTCTTAGGCAAAAGAGCAACTTATTTACTTACAGAAATCCATCAAAAACATCAAGGTTTTTTCCACTCAAAGCATGAATCCTGAATGGCCAAAACATTATTTTATATCCAGATGGATTCTATAAGTTTAAAGATAATGGGACAAGTACCTACCCAACATTTATTTTTCATTTTTAGTGTTTGCTTTGGTCACCAGCATGAGTAGATCCAATTATTTAAAATTTAAAACACATGATAAAAAAGAAAACTGTCATACAGTCTCCCAAATGTCCCGAATTGTGAAAACAGTATCACAATCTGTACTAATCCAGGCTTTTAAAATCTACTCAACTGGGAGAACCTGGGTGGCTCAGTCGGTTTTAACCATCTTGAGTTCGGCTCTGGTCATGATCTCATGGTTCATGAATGTGAGCCCCATGTTGGGGTCTGCGCTGACAGCACGGGGCCTGCTAGAGACTCTCTCTCTCTTCTTCCCTCTCTCCTTCTCTCAAAATAAATAAACTTGAAAGAAAAAAATCTATTCAACTGAGGCTCTTGGGTCACACTTTATAATTTCGCTAATACATAATAAAATGCTTGTTCAAATACTAGTATGTATATATTAACAACGCACAGATATAGTACAAAGTCACTTAAAAGAAAATATTCATATGGTACATTAGATCCAAATATTTTTGGTTATCTTCTCCACCCACAGGGCCTCCACCTCCCCAACTGCAAACTTCAGTCAATTTACATTTTGTAACATCTATGTTGATTTTGCATGGCTGATATATAGCATGCCAAGTAATAAATTAGTCTGTACACACACATTTCAGATTTTCTTCTATCCGACTACTACATACCTGATTTTTCATCTTGTACTTCAAATTCTGCACCAGCAGATCCCAAAAGTGATGCCCCATGCTGTAACAATCTACATATATCAAATCTGTCAAAATTCAAGCGATCTGTAGCAGGTGAATCTTCCATAGCACTTTCTGAAGTAGATTCTAAATGAGGTTGAAAAATATTTAATTTGATTATAAAGTCAAAGTATAGAATGAAAGAAAACAGCATCGTGTGGGGTGGTTGGGTAACATTTTAAGACAAGTAAAAGGGAGAATTAAGTAGAAAAGCTACTGTGGATTTACTTATGATCAGCTCTTATTTACGAATAAACTATTTAGTTGGAGCCCCCCCACTTCTACAAACTATCATAATGCCAGTGGGTGTAGGTATAGCTGTTTTTGACTACAAAAGCACATTATATGAAGAAATGCATCCCATATTGAAAAACGTATGCTAAATGCCATACTGTCTCCATTTACTGTTTAACAGTTTGAAAATACCAACGTAATAGCCTGAGTTCAGTATAGTGCAAAATTGGAAGACAAACATATTCACATACTATATTCATATATAATAAGCTAATAAGCATCATTCCTCCCTATACCTGAGGAATATCTATGACACAAAGCAAACTATTCATTCAATAGGTCTCCTCATAATATGAGCAAATTATAATCTCCTGGTAAATTGCGAAAATCATACATCCATCTGAGGCCTAAAAGTATCCGTAAAATGTTTTGTATTCCTCCCAAAAAAGGTTATGCCATGATGAATTTGAAAATCTATTGTAACTGTTCACTGACTTAATAATTTACCTAGCAGGTATTTGCATATAATTCATCTATTAAACAAAGCATAATTGCTTTAAATTTTCCAGTGATGATAAGCAACCTTACCATAAATTTTAATGCTGGTGTAACTAATTTATTATTTTACAAAAAGAATCTGAGTTCTAATATCTCTATATACCAAAATAAGCATGGAAATAAGCTGAAAAAGAGGAAGCTCTTTTCTAGAACAAGTTATAACTTCTGGTCATGTATTTCATTTGATGAGGGAAGACAAATTAATATAATCATTCAAAATAACAGGTGCTAGATAATTAAAGCAAAAATTTTAGACAAGCTAAAATGTATAATAAAAGTGAAGTTATCAAAGTGACTTGAAAATTAAAACAGGTTGCACCATATTCTCAATTAAAATGTACACCTTTACAATTTTTTTTTTTTATGAAATTTATTGTCAAATTGGTTTCCATACCACCCAGTGCTCATCCTAACAGATGCCCTCGTCAATACCCATCACCCACCCTCCATTCCCTCCCACCCCCATCAACCCTCAGATTGTTCTGTTTTTTAAGAGTCTCTTATGGTTTGGCTCCCTCCCTCTCTAACCCTTTTTTTTTTCCTTCCCCACCGCCACGGTCTTCTGGTAAGTTTCTCAGGATCCACATAAGAGTGAAAACATATGGTATCTGTCTCTGTATGATTTATTTCACTTAGCATAACACTCTCCAGTTCCATCCATGTTGCTACAAAGGGCCATATTTCATTCTTCTCATTGCCAAGTAGTATTCCATTGTATATATAAACCACATCTTCTTTATCCATTTGTTAGTTGATGGACATTGAGGCTCTTTCCATAATTTGGCTATTGTTAAAAGTGGTGCTATAAACATTGGGGTACAAGTGCCCCTATGCATCAGTACTCCTGTATCCCTTGGGTAAATTCCTAGCAGTGCTATTGCTGGGTCATAGAGTAGATCTATTTTAATTTTTTGAGGAACCTCCACACTGTTTTCAGAGTGTCTGCACCAGTTTGTATTCCCACCAACAGTGCAAGAGGGTTCCCGTTTCTCCACATCCTCTCCAGCATCTATAGTCTCCTGATTTGTTCATTTTGGCCACTCTGACTGGCGTGAGGTGATATCTTAGTGTGGTTTTATTTTGTATTTTTCTGATGAGGAGCGATGTTGAGCATCTTTTCATGTGCCTATTGGCCATCCGGATGTCTTCTTTAGAGAAGTGTCTATTCATGTTTTCTGCCCATTTCTTCACTGGGTTATTTGTTTTTCGGGTGTGGAGTTTGGTGAGTTCTTTATAGATTTTGGATACTAGCCCTTTGTCCAACATGTCATTTGCAAATATCTTTTCCTATTCCGTTGGTTGCCTTTTAGTTTTGTTGATTGTTTCCTTTGAAGTGCAGAAGCTTTTTATCTTCATGAGGTCTCAACAGTTCATTTTTGCTTTTAATTCCCTTGCCTGTGGAGATGTGTCAAGTAACAAATTTCTGTGGCTGAGGTCAGAGAGGTCTTTTCCTGCTTTCTCCTCTAGGGTCTTGATGGTTTCCTGTCTCACATTCAGGTCCTTTATCCATTTTGAGTTTATTTTTGTGAATGGTGTAAGAAAGTGGTCTAGTTTCAATCTTCTGCATGTTGCTGTCCAGTTCTCCCAGCACCATTTGTTAAAGAGACGGTATTTTTTCCATTGGATGTTCTTTCCTGCTTTGTCAAAGATTAGTTGGCCATACTTTTGTGGGTCCAATTCTGGAGTTTCTATTCTATTCCATTGGTCTATGTGTCTATTTTTGTGCCATACAAATTTTTAAAAGCATACATTCATTTTTAACTATCATTGCAGGCAGTCAGAAAAATAATTTCCACTACAAGATATCTAAAGGACACATAAGAAATTAAAGACCCCTCCAAATATCCATATATAACTGTGCTTAAATTTAAAAAATAATTACACTAGTCTCCCAGTAACAAGAGAAAACACTTTCAAATATTTACACTGCACTAATTTAGTTTCCTTTTTTTTTTTAAGGACATAAATTCCTTGAGGGAAGCAATAATCTCCATAAATCAAGCATAGAATTAATAATTTAAAAAATATATATGAAAATATAATTTATCTAATATCTTAAAACATGGTGAAAATCACCTTATTCGATGTCATTTCCCGACAAAGCTGTACCTGAAAATTAAGGCTTTAAATTAAAACTGTAATTTTTAAAATATAAAATGTATAGTATAATTAATTCTACAGTTAGATTTTTATTGCAAACTACTTTTACCACTTAAAAGCACCTTGTCTGGTTCTTGGTATTGGATTCCACTCAGGTACATTTTTCACTATAGCTTCAACAGCCTGTCCTGCTGCAATGCGGGTATCCCAATTTGTACTCCTTAAATATATCAACACCTTAAAAAATTAAAAGATACAATAGTTACTCCAAAAAATATTGTTTGTTCAAGGTAGTCAGAACAGAGAAATACAAATTTATTTGTTGTTAATTTATAGTTTAGTACTTGGGCTTTATATATAAATTATAGATATATATGTGAATACATATAAATACATACACCTTGGAATTACTGTTTACAAGATTCTATCATTCACGGGAAATATCACTACACCTTAAAAAAGGGAAACAGGAAACTCTTATTTAAAAAATACTTAAGTGTTGGGGCGCCTGGGTGGCTCAGTCGGTTAAGCATCCGACTTCAGCTCAAGTCATGATCTTGCAGTTTGTGAGTGCAAGCCCCGCACTGGGCTCTGAGCTGGAAGCTCAGAGCCTGGAGCCGGCTTCGGATTCTGTGTCTCCCTCCCTCTCTGCCCCTCCCCCGCTCACAATCCGTGTCTCTCTCAAAAATAAATAAACATTAAAAAAAATACTTAAGTGCATTTAAAAAATAACCTAGCTTTTAACATACTAAAAAGTACAATGTGCATTTTCATGACGTCCCATTACTTATTGCAAAGAGTTAAAAAACTAGTATAAAGAATAAGGGCGCCTGGGTAGCTCAGTCAATTAAGCATCTGACTCGATTTCAGCTCAGGTCATGATCTCACTGTTTGTAGGATGGAGCCCCATGTCAGGCTCTGCTCTGACAGAGCCTCCTTGAGATTCTCTCCCTCTCTCTCTGACCCTCCCCTGCTCATGCTCTCTGCCTCTCTCTCACAATAAACATTTTTTAAAAACTAGCAGAAAGAATAAACGAGTTAAGCAAGATTGGAAGTTATAAAATCAATATACAAAAATTAATTGTGGGATGCCAGCGTAGCTCAGTCAGTTGAGCTTCCAACGTTTGATTTTGGCTCCTCAGGTCATGATCTCATACAGGTCACAATGTCACACTTCCTAGATCAAGCCCAGGGTCTGAGGTGTCTGGCTCTGGGGTGACAGCTCCAAGCCTGCTTGGGATTCTCTAGCTCCTTATCTTTCTGCCCCTCCCCCACTAGCGAGGGCATACACTCTGTCTCTCAAAGTAAATAAACATTAAAAAAATGAATTGCATTGCAATACACTTTCAAAAAACAACTTGAAAATAAAATTTTTTAAATCACATTGTGTTTTTTTTAATTTTTTTTTTAAAGTTTATTTATTTTTGAGACAGAGAGAGACAGAACATGAACGAGGGAGGGTCAGAGAGAGAGAGGGAGACACAGGGAGGGTCAGAGAGAGAGAATCCGAAACAGGCTCCAGGCTCTGAGCTGTCAGCACAGAGCCCAACGCGGGGCTTGAACTCACGAACTGCGAAATCATGACCTGAGCCGAAGTCGGACGCTTAACCGACTGAGCCACCCAGACGCCCGTTTTGTTTTTTTGTTTTTTTTTTTAAAAAGAGAGAGTCTACACGCATGAACTGGGGAGGGGCAGAGGAAGAGAGAAACTTAAGCAGGCTTCATACTGAGCACGGAGCCCTATTGGGGCTGTAGAGATCCCACAACCGTGAGATCATGCATGACCTGAGCCAAAATCAACAGTTGGACACTCAACTGACTGAGCCACCCAGGCCCCTAAAAATCTCATTAATAATAGCATCAAAAAGTATAAAATACTTAAAAATAAACTTAATCCTTAGATCAGTTTTCTAGGTGTACAGGATGGTTTAGTGTTGGTCTGGCTGTATTTCATGGACACGAGACACACAAAAAACTTCCATGCTGTTCCGCCATCTTGGCTCCCTCCTTAAAAATAAACTTAAAATGCAAGACTCATATACCGAACATTACCAAAAAATTCAAAATAGCATCAAAAGAAATCAAATAAAATCTAAATACAGTAAACAGAAAGACACCTCATGTTCATGGATATAAAGATTTAATACTGTTGGGGCGCATGGGTGGCTCAGCTGGTTAAGCATCTGGCTCTTGATTTCAGTTCAGGTCATGATCTCATGGTTCATGAGTTCGAGCCCCACATCAAGGTTGACAACGCAGAGCCTGCTTGGGATTCTCTTCCTCGTTCTCTGCCCCTACCTGGCTCATGAACACACATGCTCTCTCAAAATAAATAAACTTTAAAACAAAGAAAAAGATTTAATATTGTTAAGATAGTAACACTCCCTAAATTGATCTGCTTATTCAACAAAATTCCTATCAAAATCCCAGCTGATATTTTTGCAGAAATGGGCAAGTTGATCCTAAAATTTATATGGAAATGCAAGGGACCCAGAATCACCAAAACAATCTTGAAAAAGAATAATAAAGTTGGTATATTCACACTTCTTGATCTCAAAACTTGCTACAAAGTGGTAGTAATCAAGACAGTGTGGTACTGGCAAAAGAACAGGTATACAGATCAATGGAAAAGAACTGAGAGTCTAAAAATAAAATTGTGTCTATGGTCAACTGACTTTTAAGAAGAATGCCAAGACAATACAATGGAGAAAGAATAGTTTTTTCCACAAATGGTGCTGGGGCAATAAAATGATGACTGAACACCTACCTTATCCCATACACAAAAATTAACTCAAAATTAGCCATAAATCTAAAAATAACAGCTAAAACTATATAATTCTTAGAAGAAAATACAGAGGTAAACCTTTGGGACCTTGGATCAGGCAAGATTTCTTAGATTGATCCCCAAAGCACAGAGATATGGAAAAAAAAAAGGATAAATATGACTTCATCAATATTAATAACTTTTGTACTTCAAAGGATACATTTAAGAAAGTTAAAACACAACAAAAAAAAAAAAAAAGAAAAGAAAGTGAAAAGACAACCACAGACTGGAAGAACATATTTGCAAATCAAATACCTGGTAAGGAGCTTGTATCCAAAATATATAAGGAACTCTTACAACTCAATATTAAAAGAACAAATATCCCACTTAAAAATGGGCAAAGGATCTAGACAGTTCAGTCAGTTTATGGTCAATAAACACATAAAACAACATCACTGTCACCAGGAAAATGCAAGTCAAAACTATAATGACATATCATTTCACACTCACTAGTATGGAAATAATCAAAGTCAGTTAATAACAAGCACTGACCAGGATATAGAAAAATTATATCTCTCATAAACTGCTGTTAGGAATGTAAAACTATGGAGCCAGTTTGGAAAACAGTCTGGCAGGTCCCCAGAAAGTTAAACATAGTTACTGTATGATCCAGCAATTCTATTTGCAGGTATATACCCAAGAGAAACGAAAACATACACCCACACAAAAACTTGTATGTGAATTTTCACAGTAGCATTATTCATCAAAGGCCAAAAAATGGAAACAACCCAAATGTCCATCAACTGATGGACAGATAAATAAGATGTGATAGATATATCACATCCATACAATGGAATATTATTTGACAATAAAAATGGGGAAAAAAGGAATGAAGTAATGAGACACACTTCAATATGAAAGAATCTTAAAAATATTATCTTAAATGAAAGAAACCAGTCATGTTTATATAAAATATTCAGAATAGGCAAATCTATAGGCAGAAAGCATATTAGGTTGCCTAGGGATGGGTATGGGAGGAGTACTAGAGAATGACTGCTAATGGGCATGAGGTTTCTTTTGGGGGAAATAAAAATATTTTAAAATTAGATTGTGGTGATGATTGCACATATCTAAAATCATTGAGAGGGAACCTGGCTGGCTCAGTCAGTGGATCTTGTAGGTCTTGGAGTTGTAAGTTCAACCCCTACATTGAGTATAGAGATTGCTTAAAAATAAAATCTTTTTTTTTTTTAACGTTTATTTATTTTTGAGACAGAGAGAGACACAGTGTGAACGGGAGAGGGGCGGAGAGAGAGGGAGACACAGAATGGAAGCAGGCTCCAGGCTCCGAGCCATCAGCCCAGAGCCCAACGCGGGGCTCGAACTCGCAGACCTCGAGATCGTGACCTGAGCCGAAGTCGGACGCCTAACCGACCGAGCCACCCAGGCGCCCCAAAAATAAAATCTTAAAAAAAGGTGAAATAATTGAATTGTGCACTTTACATGGGCAAATTGTATGGTATGTACGTTATATCTCAATAAGTTTAAAAAACAAAACCAAAAGGCAACAGGAAAACAATGAAGGGAGAAAAAAGAGGATAGGAGGTGAGAAGGTACTAAAGACAAACTTTGCCTCTTTCGGAATTATTTGATGACAGCCAGCAAGCCGGGACCTAAGTTAAGAAGACCAGAACTCACCTGGAAGGCTGGAAACCTTTTCTCAGTTCAGCACAAATTAGTTTTGCTCACTGTTTCCAGTTTCAGCTCATTCAGTCCTCAATCTCTTCCCTTGGGATGAGAAGAAATGGGTATACCTCTCTATCCCCCTACCTTACACATGAGCATAATGCATCTAATATGCATTCTTCTCCAGGGACACCTGGATGGCTCAGTCAGTTAAGCGTCTGACTCCTGATTTCAGCCTAGATCATGATCTTGTGGTTTGTAAGATTGAGCCCTACATTGGGCTCTGTGATGATGGTGCAGAGCCTGCTTGGGATTCTCTCTTTCCCTCTATCTGCCCCTCCCCTGCTTGCATACACACTCTCTCGCAAAATAAACAAACATTTTAGAAATTAAAAAAACAAAACAAAACATGCATCCTTCTCCATTCTGAGAACATGGAGCCTGTGGATGTCAAACCACTGTCTCTTCGTCTACATATTGTTTAGAAAGTACTGATAATATCTAACTGGGAAATATACTGGAAAAGACAGTCACTGTCAGCCCTCATGATAGGAACTATATAGTACAGATTTGTACATTCACAACAGCTTAGAACTCCTACTCATATGAATCAAAGAGAGACAGATGAGAACGAAAGGAGGGGGTAATACCAGCAGGAAGAGAGTTATCTTGGGATTTCTAATGTCTGGGCTATTATATTGCTCTCCCACCCTCCTCCCTACCCAAGCTCCCCAACACACAAAGCGCTCCTGTTTTTATTCTGCATGCCAGAGAATTATTAAGCACGTGGAATGTATTGCTTACTATCATACAGGCACACTTCTACAAGTCAACAGAGTTCAATAAATACACAGCCATTGCTTAGGGAAAGAATATGGGCTAGGATTATGAAAACATTGATCCATCAAAGCAGAAAGCCTCCACTTTCAAAACAGGTGATAACGAAAAATGTAATGACAGAGGCTCCTGGATGGCTCAGTCGGTTAAACATCTGACTTCCGCTCAGGTCATGATCTCACAGTTTGCGAGTTCAAACCCCGCGTCGGGCTCTGTGCTATTGGTTCGGAGCCTGGAGCCTGCTTCAAATTGTGTCTCTTTCTCTCTCTGCCCCTCCCCTGCTCACACTCTGTCTCTGTCTTCCAAAAAATGAATAAACGTTAAAAAAAAATTTTTTTTAATGTAATGACAACTTGCTTCTCATATATTTCAATCATTTCCCATGAGTACTCAATCATCTGAAGACCAACAACTATAATTACTAGCTGTTAAAAACAGGTTAGACCACTAATGAACTAGATTAACAACTTAGCTCATTACCAAACTGGGTCAGATTAAAATTTGTGCCACAGGCAAAAGGTTCTATGTTGTCAAATCCCTTAGACAATTAAACCTGATACAAAAAAAAAAGCCAAAATATTTTAAATCTTGTGACAAAAAGATGAAATTTAAAAAAATATTTGGAGACACAGTAAGATATTTAATGGACTCTGAAGACCACAACTGTGACTAAAATAAAACAATTTCTGGGGCACCTGGATGGCTCAGTCGGTTAAGCATCCGACTTTGGCTCAGGTCATGATCTCACAGTTTGTGAGTTCGAGCCCTGCGATGGGCTCTGTGCTGACAGCTTGGAGCCTGGAGCTGCTTCGGATTCTGTGTCTCCCTCTCTCTCTGCTCCTCCCCTGTGCCTACTCTGGGTCTCTCTCTCTGTCTCTCAAAAATAAACATTAAAATTTTAAATAAATAAGTAAAGAAATAAAAATAAGACAATTTCTATCATTATATTCCTACCCACAGATAAACTTCTACAATAGCATTATACTAAATGGAAAAAAAAAAGGGGGGGGGGGTTCTTACTTTAGATAAAAGATTATTTAGTTCATGGGGATGAAGCTTTACCACTTCTCCAAGTTGCTGTGCAGCAGCTTTTCTTGTAACTGGAGTAGTGCCAGTATCCAGTAAGATAAAAAGACGGTCAAGCCTAAAATAACAAAAATATAATGATTATTCTGAAACATGTTTCCTTATAGGTGTAAGCTTGAGTCAACAAATGTATTGAGCATCTATGAAAGAAGACCTATTCTAGGGTTGCAGGAGAAATCTCTACACTCAAGGAACTTGCAATTGGGGGTAGGGTGAGAAGGAAGGCAAGTACACAAATAATTAGAATACAGTGTACACTAACACATATTCCAAAAAAGAAATGCAAAGTGCTCTGAGGAGTGGGAACAGAGGAAGTAAATACTATATATCCCCAACTGTGTAATATTGAAAAGGCTTCATAAAAGAAATAGTATATGGGATGGACTTTCATAGGTCAGCCATGAAGGTCTTGGTTCAAGAAAGAGATGGGACTAGAGCTCTATTTTAGGAAGATTAATCTGGCAGCAGTGTGAAGCATGAAATGTAATGGAAGAAAACTTTTAGAGAATTTTAGTCTAAAAGTGCAGACCTAAACTACCATCATGACTAGAAGCCTAGAAAGAAGTTGGGAGAGACACTGCAGAGGCAAAACACAGTGTAATAAGAAATGTCAAGGAAATGAAAGATTTCTCAGACTCTGGATCTTAGAAAATGAAGAGGTCACTTAAAAAAATGGGAACTAGTAGAGGAAATATTGTGGGAAATGATGACAAGCTTACTAGTGGCGGGGACAGGATAGCTACAAGAAACCAAAAAAGATAGTTGGAGTAGAGATGTGAAGTTCAGGAAAAATTGAGACTGCAGGTATATAGGTATATGAAGTCATGTGTGTAGAAGTGACAAATGTGGCAATAAATAAAATCTCTGAGGAAAGAGTTTCCAAAGGCATACAGCATACTGGCACAAATTCTAGAGTCACAACATCACAGTTCAAACTCCAGTTCTACCATTTAACCAATGACTAAAGCTTGGAATATCACAATGCCTTATACCTGGAACAGGTGAGGAGAAGTGGAACACTATGTTCTTGTGGTTTTGGGATACAGGAAAATCCTAAGGTTTTATTTAGAAAGGAGAAAGGCCAAGTCACAAGTAATTACCACCAGTTGTCCACCTATCATATCTAGGTCTAGCTTTCCTATCACACTACTCATCAGGCTCAGTAATGCAAAGTGAATGCCAGAAGTAATGAAAAGAGCCTCATAGTTCATATAGGGAATAAATGGGTACTTTAAAAAATACAGAGGATGGTAAAGTTATATCAACTGCCTAATCCTACACAAAGGGAAATTTAAAGAATACATTTTCAAATTTTATCTAATGAGAAAGAGAAAGCAAGTAAGGTCCCAAAGCTAACCATGAGCATTAAGCATCAATAAACTACAGTGAAGCTTGTATTTTACTTCTGGGATTACAGGTATTTTTCTTTCACAAAGAGCTAAAAAATTACACAACAAAGCTCTAAACGTCTTTTGTAAGATAAATCTATAAGGGGCAAATGAAATGGGCTGGATTGTTCTTTTCTTTTCTCTGGTAGTATTTATCAAACTAGCCAGTCACTAATAAGCACAGAATCATTATAACTAGTAAGAAATAGAACTAAAATCTTTTTCAGTCAAGAACAGTAAGGGTACTTTGAAAAGTTTTCAACTGCTTCAGAACAAAACACTAAGAGGTAAGGTTCAAATTTATAGTTAAGGGTATATAGAAAGGACAAATTTCAAGAAAAATATGTGAGGTAATAAAAAAGCCAGTGATAACAAAGAAAAACAGAAACACAACACAGTTTTTGCTTCCGATACAATGAATGGCACACAGAGTGATTATAAAGAAACTAATTTTTGTAAGACACACAAAAATTAACTTACTTTATATATACACCATGTATGGACACAGTCCACCTGCTGAAACAATTATTCTCCTTATTAATTCAACGCTGTCTAAATACTTGCCTTTATCCATTTATTCATCAGGTTTTGCTACAGATTTGGTGAACAGTGACCCAGAAATAGTGGGACAAAAGAATAGGAGAAAAAAAATTTTTGACAACTGGTGTTATTTAAAAAATTCTATGACTGTCAGACCCAAATCCCTTCTCCATAAAATGATCTTCCCCCCATCCCATACATAACGCTCAGAATGCCCCTTGAGTTATTTTCATTTTTAAATCAAGTTGTGATATTAATGTTCATGAGAATCATCTCTGAGCCTCCACAACAAATACTTGCACGTTGCCATTACCATATGATTTTGTCAATGAAATTTGCAAAAAGAGATTTCAAACATCTATGAACAACTTTCTGTAATTATCAAGACAAAAATTCATTTTAAATATTCTATATTAAGGAGTATCTGGCTAGCTTAGTTGGTAGCGCATGCGACTCTTGATCTCAGAGTTGTGAGTTCAAGCCTCACGTTAGGTATGGAACCTACTTAAAAAAAAAATCTTTTATATTATATGGTAGGCAAAATTATCAAAAATTAAATAAGTTTTATTACAAAGAATGATTAGTCTTAGGTCAAATTTATGCTACTCTAAGTGGACTTACATTTGTATATGCTGCATGTCTTTTTTGTAACAATACCGGGCTCTCTTATATGTATACAGTTCATGTAGATTCAAGACTTTCCTGTAGAAAACTGTGGTAAAATGGAAAACAAACTAGACTGAAAGTTAGGAGACCTTTAGAAGTCTTACTGCTGTCACACGATGGAGGATTCAGGGAAATTTACTTCATTTAACCTCTTATTTTGGAGGGTAAAACTAGATAATTTAGGCATATTTTAGTTTCACATCACTGTGGGGTTTTCTCCCCCTTTTTTCTTATGTAACGTAGTATTTGTCATATCTCTGACTTATTTGATGTGAAGTTCCTTAGACCTCACCTCTGGAAAGATTTCAACTACTTCATTAATTCTTTTTCCAGGATGGAGATTCTGCTTTTTATGACCAAAAGCAAAGCTGGCTGCAAAATGAACACTGTAAGGAAGTGACAATACTACCCTGTTTATAAAGTTAAAAGAAAATGGACAGATTGCAACATTTTCCCCCATCATTTCCACCTTCCCCAAGACGCCATTACCATTCCTCATTCCTCAAAAAAGGAATGCACTACTTCACTGAGTAGATCTCTAGGCTTTGTAACAGATCTCAAGTTCTCTCCTCACTACCTCTAAAGATTGCTCGTTACCCTCATCCTATTTCAAATGGAAAGACAGTCCTCACTTCTCTTTAAGGTTTAGATACTGTCCCACTGTTTGCTTGATATCATCCTCTTCTAGCTTCATCCAATCATCCTTTCTCTAATACCTTAAATCACTGCCTTATTAATCTATTCCCTTCTACCTTTAAATATGCGAAAGTGTGTCTCTAAAGAGAAAATAAACGGCTTGCTCCTCATCTCCTAGTTTACTTTTTCTTTTTTCCTGCCAAGCATCACAAACAAGTGTTTAAAATCACTTCTTTGGGGCGCCTGGGTGGCGCAGTCGGTTAAGCATCCGACTTCAGCCAGGTCACGATCTCGCGGTCTGTGAGTTCGAGCCCCGCGTCGGGCTCTGGGCTGATGGCTCAGAGCCTGGAGCCTGTTTCCGATTCTGTGTCTCCCTCTCTCTCTGCCCCTCCCCCGTTCATGCTCTGTCTCTCTCTGTCCCAAAAATAAATAAACGTTAAAATCACTTCTTTTAGGGACACCTGGGTGGCTCAGTCGGTTAAGCGTCCAGCTCTTGATTTTGGCTCAGGTCATGATCTCGCTTCAGGCTCTGCACTGACAGCATGGAACCTGCTTGGGATTCTCTCTCTGCCTCTCCCCTGCTTGCACGTGCTCTTTCTCACGCACTCGAAATAAGTAAATAAAACATTTTAAGAAATCATTTCTTTCCTCACTATACACAATTTCATCCTTATCAGTCAAGTTTCTGTTCTTCTCTTCTACTAAAATAGCACACCTGATGGGTCACCAATAAACTTGTAAGCTCTAAATCCAATTTTTTTAAGCCCAATTTTCTTGACCTTTCTATAACATCTGATATCAGTAAGTACCCCATTTTTAAGACATTTTTCTTCCTAACTTTTCACAACTTTATATTACCTTGTTTCCATCTGAATTCTCCATTTTTCCCCTGGTTTCCCTCTTATTGCTGTCCCATATTCAATCCTTGGCTCCTTACCCCACCAGTTTCTCCCTTAGGAAACTAGGTTATTTGTTTAAACTGTAACAAGGTACAAATAATCCCCAAAACTAGTCTATCTAGGAGCTCTAGTGCCACACTTCCAACTGCCTGGTAAGCATAACCCCCTCGTAACATGATCTTATTGCTAGATTTATAGTACTCTTAAAGTACTCTTTGATCAAATTACTACCTTACCCTAGAACTGTCAATGGCTCACCCTTACCTATCAGACAGTAATCAAAATCAAAAAAAGTATCTCCCAAACATGGGCCTTTTTGGTTTCCACAATTTCATCTATATCATTTCTTCCACTTGGAATGTCTTTTTTCGGTTCAGTTCTTGAGCTAGCTACAACCCATCAAGACTTAAAATCCTTTACCCTTTTGAAACGATCTCAGACTACTGTATTACAGAGGTGAACTCCTGTAATCTACACAAATTCTCATCTTGAGTAGCCATTTTGGTATTTATTATGTTTTGTTTTATGGCACCTCTTACATTAATTTGTCACATGATGTCTTATGCTCGTTAGGCTTCACCTCCTTCAGTGATTCTTTTTGTCTCCCACAATACTTTGCATAGTGTCTCTGCAAAGTTTTTGCTTAGTATTCAAGTATTTGCTTAGTTGGTATTTACTAAAATTAAAATTATAAAGAAAAGTACACATTTCTTAGGGCCAAGTTTAGGCACCATTTTTAAGCAAAAAAAAAATTTGTGTGCTAAAAAAAAAAGGGGGGGGGGTGGTGCTATATTAGAATTTTTTCTGCTTCCTTTGAGAAATACCCTTGATCTGTAATACCTATACTATATGAAAACAAGTTGTAAAAATAACAACTGATGCTAAGGTAATGCTTCAGTAAGTGGTAAGATCAGCACAGCAGTACTTCAGCATTCTGAACATCAGGGCAGTTATGCCTGCTCCAAATAGCAAGCTGAAAGAGACCATGAAATGGGTACTGTATTCCTTCAATAATCTCCATACTTTCTAAACTTTCCTTTAGTCCCCTTTACCCAGCTTCATTGGAACCACACTCCTGCCCAAAGACCTTCAACTCCTCTCTAACTAATGCTGATCCCCTCTCACATCCACATAGTTCCTCCTGCCTCTCCTCTCTGCAAAGCCTTTTATCCTAATGCCATGTCATGTAACCTCTGCTTTTCCATCAGCCAACTGTCCAGGGGGTAGTAGATCAGCTCACTCTCTCGTTTAATCCAGGCCTATTTATTCTCACATCTTCCACCTTGGTAGTAGCAAAGCTTGCCTCCCTGAATAGAGGAATGGGGATAAAAGAATGCTTCCTTGGGTTTTGTTTGTTTGTTTGTGGAGTTCTCCCTTCCCCTATCCAAAACAGCAGAATAAACACCACACAAAAGGAAGAACAAAGGGGTGAGCAGACCAGGATCTGACAAGAGGGCAGTATGATCTCTTACCCTGGGGTAGCCAGCTATGAGCAAGCAGGGTAAGCATCAGGGTCAGGACTCAATGGAAAAGGCTGGTATAGTGAACTGGTGGGGGAAGGAGAAGGGGCATGAGCCAGGGTCAGTACCATGTTGGAGGGCAGATAGGGCCCTTGGTGAGGGAGAGATGTGATGGAAGCTAAGTGGTCAGAAGAGAAAGGAAGTTAAAAGAAGGGCTAATTGAGGAAACACAGTACTTACACCAATACTTTTTGAGAGAGAGGGAGTGTGCAAGTGGGCAAGCAGGGGGCGGGGGGCAGGGAGAGGAGGAAGGAGAGAGAGAGAGAAGCAGGGCTTGTGTTCACCAGATTCGGGACTCAAACTCACAAACTGTGAGATCATGATCTAAGCAGAAGTGGATGCTTAACCGACTGAGCCACCCAGGAGCCCCACAATATTTCTTATGGCTAAACCTTCTCTTGCAGAATAGCTAGTAGGGGGGGGAAATGCCATTCTTCATTCTTTGAAGGACAGACAGATGGAGCAGAAAGAGGTAATAGATGTCAAGCTGTATGAAAGGTACCAAAGACTGAAAAAATAAATAAAACATAAGGCAATTATATTTGACAATACCTACTGGTTATGAATTTACTGATAAGAAATCTGGCCCATTTTCAATTTGGACTTTAATTCAGAGAGAATTATACAAGACATGATTCATGTTTTGTTTACCAACCTGTGACTACAGGCAAGTGCTCTAAAGGCTGCCTAGAAAAAAGAGTATATGGAAGTTTGTAAAGGTTATTCAGGCAGGTGCAACCTAACCCCTCTTCTCTTCAGCTGTTTGCATAATGAAGTAAAGATATAAAAAGATATGGAAGAATATCATAGACATTTTGAACTACATCCTAGGTTACTACTTCATCACTCGTTTATTAAATGAGTATATGTTGGGGCGCCTGGGTGGCTCAGTCGATTAAGCAGCCAACTTTAGCTCAGGTCATGATCTCACAGTCTGTGAGTTCAAACCCTGCATTGGGCTCTGTGCTGAAAGCTCAGAGCCTGGAGCCTGCTTGCGACTCTGTGTCTCCCTCTCTCTCTGTCCCTCCCCTGCTTGCTCTCTGTCTCTGTCTCTCTCTCAAAAATAATAAACATTTAAAAAAATTATTTTAACAAATAAAAAAATAAAGAAGTATATGTTGTGTTCCCAACTCCTTGGTCATTTGAAGATTAAAGGGGGGAAGAAAAGGTTTGGCGCCTGGCTGGCTCAGTCAGTTGAGCATGCAACTCTTTTTTTTCCCCCCAATTCCGGAGGCTTTATTAAATGATTATTTCTTCAGTATGTCAGTTTTTTTGTTTATTTAGGGGCATGACATTGAGCCCAACTCAATCTTTTTTAACACTGTTTTTTACTACTGTTGTTGTTTAATTTAAATCCAAGTTAGTTAACATATAGTGTAATAAATATTTCAGGATTTCAGGATTAGAATTTAGTGATTCATCACTTACATATAACACCCAGTAGAGCATGCAACTCTTGATCTCGGCATTGTGAGTTGGAGCCCCAAGTTGGGGGTAGAGACTACTTAAAAAAAAAAAAAAAAAAAGGCAGGGGGTATAAAAATAACTTCTTCAATCTACTTCCATCCTCAATATTCTCAGAATTTAAATTAAGCATCTTTGAAAAATAGTATAAGGTCAACTAGGAGAATACCTCACCTTAAATAAGAGAATGATCAGTCAAGTCTGTCCAGTTTGTTACACATTTTCACATTTAACAAAAGTCCAGTAAAATTTAAAACAAACTGTTCGAATTTTTTACTTTCCTGTGTGACTTAGGAAATAAGAAAGTAAATACCTGATATGAACACTGTATTATAAAGTCTCACATATTATTATTAAACAAGAAAGTTATGGTCAAAAGAAACAACTTCCAAGAAATTCTCTAGACTGCTGTTTTTAAATGTATACCTTCTACATTTCTACTTCTACTTATCATAACGTGGGTAATTTGAAACTATGTTAATGGCATATTCTTTAAACAAGAAAGATTAGTTAAGACCACAGACAAAACTGAGAATCAATACGAAGATATGAAACCAAACCAAAGCCAGGTGGAAGGCCAGGTGCATGCTAGAATAAATTGCATTCCCCCACTACCACAGTAGAACATGAATTTCTTAAAATGGGGATTCCATTTTTGTTCTGTTGTATTTCTAACACCTAGAACATAGAAAGCATTCCACAAATACTCATTAAATGAATGCTGAAAAAGTACAATCAAACTGAGTTATTTTCTCCAGGACATTTTTTTCTAACCTCCATTCTTGATCCATCCATCAAGCTACAGTCTTTTGCATTACTTTATCTTAAAGATAACATCTAGGTTCAATAAAACTATTCTAGACCCAGCAATGGCACTACTAGGTATTTATCCAAGGGAGACAGGTGTGCTGTTTCAAAGGGACACATGCACCCCAATGTTTATAGCAGCACTATCAACAATAGCCAAAGTATGGAATAAGCCCAAATGTCCATCAATGGATGAATGGATAAAGAAAATGTGGTATACACACACACACACACACACACACACACACACACACACACACACTGGAGTATTACTCAGCAATCAAAAAGAATGCAATCTTGACATTTGCAACTATGTGGATGGAACTGGAGGGTATTATGCTAAGTGAAATTAGTCAGAGAAAAACAAAAATCATATGAATTCACTCATATGAGGACATCAAGAGACAAAACAGATGAACATAAGGGAAGGGAAACAAAAATAATACAAAAAACAGGGAGGGGGACAAAACATAAGAGACTCATAAATATGGAAAACAAACTGAGGGTTACTGGAAGGGTTGTGGGAGGGGGGATGGGCTAAATGAGTAAGGGGCACTAAGGAATCTACTCCTGAAATCATTGTTGCACTATATGCTAATTTGGATGTAAATTTTAATAATAATTAAAAAAATAAATGTATTTGTACCAAAAAAAAAAACAAAAACAAAAATAAAAATTCCAAGATCCACAATTCCAATGGAGAAAAAAAAAAGATAACATCTAGGTTCTTCAGAAGGAATATGTTATTTTATAAGTTCATACAAAATTGTGCACTTTAATGGCTAAAACGGTGAATTTTATGTTACGTGTATTTTATCACAATTTAACAACAACAAAACCCTCTGAGGAATAAACCAAAGGAAACTATACAGATTGAAATGTAAAAGCTTCTATATACATCTCTTCTCCCTCTCCTGGCTTTTTTGTCCCTAACTTTTTTTAAGTATGAAATATTTGACATATTGCAATTTACAATAGTTCCTTCTGTCAACCCTATAATGAATTGAAATTAGCAGTAATGGAGGAAAAGGACTAGCAAACACAAGAAACCAGTGCTGTCCTAGAGATCATGAGTATCATTTTAGCATCTTCTCTGTCAGTAGGAAGGATCCACTGGAACTTCCCCCACATTAAGAAACTTCCTTTTATTTGGCAGAACAGGACTGTTGAAACAATGTTTCTCTGAAGTATCAGCAGTACAGAGAGAATTAACAAAACTGAGCAAAGTTCTGATCAAATGTAGTAATTTGTTTCTTCCATAAGAGGGTATGATCCCTTTTTTCCAGAAACTTCTCTGAACAGTGCATCATTTTCAAATGCAAAAATATGGCACAGACTTCAGATACAAATAATGCAGAGTCTAATAATGCAGGCAAATCATAATTACTGTCTAGACATTTTAGACATGACCTTTATAGTTTAGATCAATGAGGAAAAATTCTCTAAATTGTATTTTTTAATTTATATGATCAAGGGAAAAATATGTTCATATTAGCTAGTCAAAGTACAAGGGTCAGTTCAACCAACTGTGGCATAAACTGGCAAAGGTATGATAAACAACCTTAAAAAAAAAATCCTGTAGTAACTTGTGGAAGGTAACATTAACGCCCACGGGTTCACCACCTTCTGTAATGAACATAAATCTTAATTTCTCTAAGGTTGCCTTTACTGTTGATGGCCCAACCAAGTGATAAATGTTACTGGGAGAAAGGTTCACAAGGCAAAACAGCAGCATTCAAAGATTTAACAATTATTATTTCAGCTGTTGGCAAGCAACACTGAAAGCTGTAATGTATATTAATGTCTTTTTGCTGAGGTTGGTTTTGTGGGAGCAAGTAGCTCATGAATGAGCTTAGCTGACTTTCCAGCATTCACATCTTAAGGGCAACATTGTTCTCAACTCCTACATTAAGAGTCTAAAGGAAGGGATGCCTGACTGGCTCAGTCAGAAGAGCATGCAACTCTTGACCTTGGGGTGTCAGGGTCATGAGTTCAAGCCCCACAATGGTGTAGAGATTACTTAATAAAAACGTTTAAGAAAAGAGTCTAAAGGAGTCGTACATTTTTCAGTAATACTTCTCTGCATTTTACAGAGAACTTCAAATACTACAATTGCATTTTTAGAGTATCAAAGCTTGTTTGTAAGACTTAACTCTCCCACAAATTAATAGTTGGCCATGTATTTGATAATTTTGCCACATTCTTACAATTCAATGTACAGTAAAACAAGGCCTTTATAAAACTGTAAGTACGGTCTAAAAATTTTAATCACAAAGTACAAGGTTGTATTATATTGAATTTGCATTATACAAGACCACACTATCATAGAATTGCACTATATTATAAACTTTTCTGATAACATTATGTTTTTAAAATTATAATCCTGGCTGATATTCAAAGCTATGGTGAAAGTTTGTCCTCCTGGGGAAAAACTATAGCTAAACTACAAGGACTCACTGAAAAACACTGGAAATATTCTACTATATACATAAACTATGGTAAAAGCACGACAGCTATTAAAACAAGAAACAAAATCACTCATTCATTAAAAAAAAAAGTGTATAGGACACTAAGAGCCAGGCACTCTGCTGGGAACAGAAAGATCAGACATAGTTCCTTCTCTCCAGAGTGCATGTAAATCCAAGCAGGGAGAATAATTAAACAATTACAAAATATGATATTATGACTGACGGAAGTACATATTGGTGCAAGTAACTCAGATGAAGTAAAACTAGAAAAAGCTTCCCTAAGTACATATAAGCTTAGACCCAAAAACCAAGGTTAGACTTGGGGTGGGGGGTAGGAAAGAAATGTTCCAGAAAGAAAGAATGGGAGGTGAGAACACAGATTCAAAATGAAAGGGAAAGAAGAGGAGACAGAGCAAGAGAGGGAGAGAGAGAGAGATGCAAGAGATACAGAGAACCTGATATAAGGTGATGAAGCTAAAAAGGTGAAGCAGGAACCAGATCACAAAGAATCTATTTTGTACTCATGCTAAGGCAAAAGAAAACAACTAAAAGGTTTTAAGCAGAAAAATGACAGTAAAATTTGCATATTAGCAATAATATAGCTGAAGTGAAGAATAAATTAGAAGGGCGCCTGGGTGGCTCTGTCGGTTAAGCGTCAACTTCGGTTCAGGTCATGATCTCACGGTTCATGAAATCAAGCCCTATATCCGGCTCTGCGCTGACAGCCTGGAGGCTGCTTGGGATTCACTCTCTCTCCCTCTTTCAAAAATAAATTTAAAAACTTAAAAAAAAAAGTTACAAAAAAAAATTAGAGAGGTCGTGGGAGGCAGGAAGACAAGTGGCTGCTGTTGCAGGTGTCTTGGATTAGAGATGATGGTGGTACGGAGCAGGATTGTGGTAACTGGTATGGAAAGAAAGAAGACTGGCCAGAGAAAGATTGGAAAGATAGATTAACAGGATTGGATTTGGTGACTGGTTGGATGGGGGGAGGAAGAGAGAGGGAGAAATCGTTTATTATTCCCAGATTCCTGAACCTGGCAATTAGAGGGAATGATGGTACCAGCTAATCATTTCCCTTCTCCTGGAAATATTTACAAGGTCCTAAAAATATTACAGTGCAAAAAAGTGTTTTAGATATGATTCTGGCAAATATGACTTTTACCTCTTGAGCTATCTTCCACCTATTCCGCATAAAATATCAAAATAACTCTGTATTCTACAAGCACACACCAACAGGGGAAAAAGGAAATTTAATTAGTAAAGAAACATGCTTAGTGTACAAAGAAGGCCAGCTTGAAATTAAAGTTTGCTATTCAAAGTGAATCTGCAAATTAAAAAGGCAAGGACTGATGGTATCCCAAAACACAGACACAGTGTCTCAAAAGTTTCTTCCTTGAATGATCATATTACCAAAATATACACAGGAATAGCTTTTTCATACAACTAGGACAGGCTTTTTTCTCAAAAAATTTAAAAGTAGAATTTAACAGAATTTTGGCAAAGAATCTACATTAAAAGAGAGCACCACTCTTTGAAATCCAGTATCAAGAACAAAAGACAGCAGCTTTCAAAACCCATTCATTCAGAAATTTAGGTGCCCTAAACTTCTGTAAATAGATTAGCATAGGCCAAGCAGATTAGTCTCTTTTCAAATACTTTCGTTTTGTCTCTACAAAACTACATCCAATACTGTGAAAACGTGGTCTGCTCTAAGAGAAATTTCAAGAGCTACTCATTCTCTTAAACATTGTATCACCTGTTAAACAAATCTCTTATTAAGTTGATGTATCTATGTATTTATAATGTATATATTTACATGGGAGATAACAAATTAGAAGATACACCTTCCAGTACTTGCAAAAATTTTAAATGCCATTCTATTCTTTCAAGGCAATTTTATATATCCCAAAATAAGAATTTCCTCACAATGAATGGATTCAATTAACCTATGAAATAAAAATTAGATGCTCCATACTACAGGTACCTAGCAACCCCCTTGAAGCAACTCCCAGGGACTTCTCCCACACACGATCTCATCAGTTATCTAGGGAGTCTGTGAGGGGTGGGTTATTCTCTTCACTTGCAAAACAGAGCTTGAGTATCTATGGTGTCAAGGAAGGTGTCCAATTAACTGTACAAAAATGAATGAAAACTATTTGTTTTCTGAGCTATCCTTGCTTCCTTTAGCCTAAGTGGTAGAAAGACCCAGTTCTCACGAAAACTTACTTTATCAACTCTAGTGAACGTGGTGATTCCTGACTGCTACCACAGCGACTATCCCCCTACTTACACTTCCAAAATCAAACCTCTAACAAAGTTTTCCCACCATCCTATCAGACTTTCCTCCCATAGCCTTATGTCTTATTGGTTGGTCTGCAGGTTTCCTAGTCTTTCCTGTTGATAGGCAACATTATTTTAAAATAATTTAAGATCTGTGATAACTTTCACGCCTTAGTTAAGAAAGACGGTGCTAATAGAATAACTTGCCAAAGATTCCTGACGACTGAATGTTGAACAAAAGAATTATACCGTAAGAAAAAAGCCCTCATAAAGAACATATCCCTGAAGCCACAAGTAATTTCTAACATAATTAGAAGTTCATTTAGACAACAGTAATTCAACGCTCCCAGACCTCGACAGTTATTACCAAGTTTTCCCATGAAATGGAGGTTAGGGATCTGCCTTAGAACACTAAGAGAGATAACAGGCTCTAGAACTGAAAGAAGGAAGAGAAACCAGAGAAGAGAAGCATGGTGAGGAAAGAGAAACACTAGCTCTAACGTGGCACGGGGTCTATTCAACAAGAAAAAGACATTTTGAACCGATTTACGAGGCGTAACTCGAGCCCAAACCCTCGCAGACGTTGGGGCGAACTCCGAAGTCTGTGGAAGAAGGCGCCCGAGCCCAGTGACAATGGGAACCGACCCTATCTAGGAGTGGGGCACCGAGAGGGGACCGTGCCTCGCCTGGGCCACCTTCCCGTCCGCTCGTCAGGAGCGAGACCCACCTGGAGACCGCCATGGCCGGGCGCCGGCGGTTCGGAGCTCCCCGCGAGCTACGCGCCGCGCCGCCGAGGCGCTAGTTTCCAGAGAGCAGAGCGGCGCAGGCCCAGGCCGCGGTCAGAGGGGAGCGGCCGGTGCGGCGCGGGGTGTCCCGCCGCGGGCCCTGGAGCATCTGCCCCGCCGCCTGCCCGAACTCGTCCCCGCCGCGGCCGGGGAGCAAGGGTCTGAGGCGGCGGCGGAGGCGGCAGTCCTCCGACCCGCACGACTTCAAACCGGGGGCCCCCAGCCCCGCTCTTTGCTGACGCAGGCGTCGGCACGCCGGACTGAGCGTCAGCGCGCCGGAAGTGACGTCAGCTCACCGCCAGGGCCTTTGCTACGGAGGGTGAGGCCGAGGAGTGCGAGCAGTTTTTGCTTGGCGGCATGCGCCTGGGAGAAAACGTTTGTGGTCATCTGTTTGTCATTAGCGACGCAGGAAAGATAAATAAGGGTCCCCTTATTTCCTAGAAGGGAAAAAAGGCGATTTAGCCAAGGTTCTGGAAGTTCAAAAACTTGGTTTCTAATTCCTTTACTGCCTTCACCCTCATCCCACCAGATTGCTAGAGAACGCAGGATCCGAAAGAACTTGGGCATGATGCTCTGCTCCAGGTGGCGATGCCAGTGGGAGGGGTGAAAGCAATAAAGATCTGCAGTGGCACTTAGGACACGGCTCCGGTGTTTGCCATATTTGCCAGAAGTTCTGCGTAGCTATTGTAGGGAAGGTCTTCCGCCAACCATTTTGCCAAACCAAGTTTGACTTCTTACCTGTTTATGTTGTAGGTACCATAATTTTCTCAACCAGAGGTAAAAATTTCCAGCCCTCTTTTTTTTTTTTTTTTTTCTTTTTGCTAATGTGGCTATTCAGTCCCTTAGTTCGTTTTGATTTCAAACATTCTTCTGTCACTTAGTGCAGGTCCTTACCACCTTAAACTTGACTTTTATGATAGTGGCCAAAGTATTTCTCCAGCTTCTGTAGTCGAGCCCATCTTAGAGGCCACAAGCAGATGAATATTCAAAAACACTGCTTTTATCGTGTCACTCTGTATATAAAACTTGTCCATTGGCGTCTCATTACCTGAAGACTCTATGTCTCAACCCCTGAGTCTGGTTTTCATCTATAAAATGAAGCTAGTGAGTACTGTAGAAGGTTATGGAAATAAAATGAGGTCATGTATCTAGGGGAGCTTATAAGAAATTTGTAAACCACAAATTAGTATATTAAGGGGAAAGAAACTAACAAGTGCCTGCTATGTAGTAGGCATTTGGCATGCATTATCTCATAATTCCTAGGCCAACCCTGTAAAGTAAATTTCAATCTTGAATTTAGAGGTGAAGAAACTAACATTAGAAAGTTTAAATAATTTGCCCAAGATCCAAGTTAGTAATATTTACTGTTGTTCATTTATTCAACAAATATTTACTTGGCACCTGCTCTGTGTCAGACACTTCACTAGGCACTGTTTGTACTGTTAGACAACATCTGATTAAGCTGATGTTCAAGTATCTTCACATTTCATGGTCTTTTCACACCTGCCTTCTCAATGTATCTCCCACCACTGAAACTGACAAGCAGGTACCTACTTAACTGATTATGCACTACATTCATTTATTCAGCCAAAATTTAGTATCTACCACTTGCTGACCTCTACTAGAGATTGAAGCTTCAAAAGAAACCAAAACAGACAGGGTGCCCACTCTGGTTGAACTTACACCCTAACGGAAATAAAAAGAGCAAACAGATAAACAAGAAAACATCATGTTTACGGGGCTCCTGGGTGGCTCAGTCGGTTAAGCATCCGACTTCAGCTCAGGTCATGATCTCACAGTTCGTGAGTTTGAGTCCTGCATCGGGCTCTGTGCTGACAGCTCAGAGCCTGGAGCCTGCTTCAAATTCTATGTCTCTCTCTTGCTCTGCTCCTCCCCAGCTCATACCCTGTCTCTCTCTCTCCTTCAAAAATAAATAAAAACATTAAAAAAAGAAAAAGAAAACATCATGTTTATATTCCATGTAAAACCAAATGCTGGGGTAAATTAGACTCTAGGATGATTAGACTCTAGACTGGGTAATAAAGGAAAAACTAGGAGGCACCTAACCTGAGGCATGAATGGCGGGAGGGAGCCAGCTGTGTAAAGATCCAGGGAGACTTTCAGGTAGAGGATACACCTAGTGTAAAAGCCAAGGAGAAGTCTACTGTGTTGGGAAACAAACTGGGAGAGATAGAAAGGGGCCATCGTAAGGAATTTGGATTTCACTCTAGATGCAGTAGAAAGTCATAGGAGAGTTTTAACATGTGAATAAAATGATCTGATCTATATTTTAAAAATATGACTCTGTAATAATCCAAGAGGTGAGTAGATATATAGTTCTAAATGACATTTAGAAGAGAGGAAATGACTAATATCATGGGTTTGTAAGGGATGGTGTAATAATCAAATATATTGATGTCAGACTGACTTGATTTTAAATCCTTCCTCACCACACGTAACAGCTGTGTGTCCAGGGGAGTCATGTAACCTTTCTTAGCTTCAATTCTTTCATCTGTGAAATGGGGATAATAATAGGACCTCTTAGGGTGGTAGTGAGGATTAAATGAGATAATGAATAAAATGCATTTAGCCAAGTGACTGCCACAGTAAGCATGCAAAAATATTATTAATGACATTGATTATTCTTTTTGTTAACTATGTGACCTTGAGCAAGAGACTTAACTTCTATGTCTCCATGTCATCATCTGTGAAATGGGGATGATCATTATACTGGTCCACAACACATATCTGAAATCTCTGTCAGGTGGTTTTCTGAATTTAAAGGTTTTTTTAAGATTTATATTTAGATTTTAGGTTCTGATTGGATTTAGTAATCCAATGCATATACCTTGTATTATGTCATACCCCAACAGCTCCTAGGGCAGCACCCTATAATCAAATACATTTATAGCTCTGCAGCAAAATGTATGAATAGCCATATTAACAGGAATAAATCAAAGACTGTAAATAGCTCTATGCCAGGTCAGGTCAGGTTTTGCTGCCAAATGAATTTTTTTAAGTATGGTTTTTAGATCCTTTTCAGTTTCAGAATTGTAAATAATGGATTATGAACCTGTACTCTGTAAAGTTATGGTAAGGATTAAATGAGTGATACATGATACACTTAAAAAATATTAAGTGCTAAATAAATATTAGCTCTTATTTTTTACCAGCAGAAAGGTGGTTTCAAAAATCAATGGAAAAAGAACAAACTATTGAACAAAGAATGATGGAAAATTGGCTCTCCATGTGCAGGGAAAAATCAAATCCCTACTTCATACCATATCCCAAAAGAAATCTCAGATGGATTAAAGTTTTAAAAGTGAAAAACATCTACTAAAAGTAGAAAAAGTTCTATACTAGGGGTGCCTGGCTGGCTCAGTCGGTAGAGCACGTGACTCTTGATCTCAGGGTTGTGAGTTTAAGCCCCAGGTTGGCTGTAGAACTTTACAAAAAAAAAAAAAAATAGGGGCATCTGGGTGGCTCAGTCAGTTAAGTGCTGGACTTCGGCTCAGGTCATGATCTCATGGTTCGTGGACTTGAGCCCCGTGTCAGGCTCTGTGCCGACAGCTCAGAGCCTGGAGCCTGCTTCAGTTTCTCTCTCTCTCTCTCTCTCTCTGCCCCTCCCCCACTTGTGCGCACGCTCTCTCTCTCTCTCTCTCTCTCTCTGTCTCTCTCTCAAAAATAAATAAACATTAAAAAAAATTTCTTAATAAAATAGGGTTGCCTGGGTGGCTCAGTCGGTTAAGTGTCCAACTCTGTTTTGGCTCAGGTCATGATTTCATGGTTCGTGAGTTGGAGCCCCACATCAGGCTCTGTGCTGATAGTGCAGAGCCTGCTTGGGATTCTCTCCCTCTCTCTGTGCCCCTCCCCTGCATGTATGCTCGCTCTCTCTCTCTCTCTCAAAATAAATGGATAAACTTTAAAAATTTTCAATTTCAAGATCCTCAACCTCCGTGTGCATGTTTTCCTCCATCTGTTTATCTCGACCATAGGCATGCATATGGACCTATGGTTGGAGTATTACTCTGGTTCTCCTTTTATACCTCCTTTCACAATTGCCTTTCTCTCAGTTGACTAAAGAAAGGCATAGTTATCATCTATTTCAAATCTCATTTGAGATTTTATATAATATTTACTACATGTACATTTTTATATATTTTTATTTATTCTTAATATTTTTAGTTTTTTCCATACCCAATGTGGGGATTGAACTTAACACCCTGAGATCAAGAGTCACATGCTCTACAGACTGAGCCAGCCAGGCACCCCCTAAATTTTTGTTTTTAAAATTTAAGCATGAGGCAACACTATGTAGTCCTAATAACTTCGATGTGAAAGTCTAGTTAATTTAACTGGATAATCTACACTTTTCTGTTCATATCACACTCCCTTTGATCACATGAGAAGGAAGGATAAAGTTAGTGGATGTATCATTCCACAATCTTCCCAGCATCCCCTGCAGTTATAGTGGCCACATGACATAGTTCTGGCCAATGAGATATAAGTCTGCTAAGAATTAGTGGGAAGACTTTCTTCTTTCTTGAGACAAACATTACCTCTTACTCCTTTGTTTTCCTGGATGTATGATGCCTGGAGGTGAAGCAGCCATCGTTCCAGCTCTCTCAGAAAAGGTTGTCTCAGAAGCTGACTCTATTCTCATCCTCTGGGTAGTCTAAGGATAATTCCATTCCCTTTGCCAACGGTTAGTTTAGTTATGGGTGTGTGACCTAATTCTGCACACTTTGTTGTCAAGTTTGCTGTCAGCTTCTAAGAAAGTCCTTTCCTGTTTTTAAAAAAGAGACTCATGGAAACCAATTTTCCCCCCACCCCACCCTGTCCCCTTTCCTTGTGTGTTTTGCTTTCGTAATATACAAGTTTTATGGTTTAGTGAGTTCAAGTTTACCTATTTTTTCCTCAATGGTAAATATGATAAGAGATGCATTAAGGAATCCTTTCCTATCCCAAGATCAAATATTCTTCAATATAATTTCCTGATAGTTTTAGAGTTCTGTTTTTCTTTTCTTTTTATTTAAAAACATTTTTAATGTTTATTTACTTATTTTGAGAGAGAGAGAGAGCATGAGCAGGGGAAGGGCAGAGAGAGCGGGAGAGACAGAATCCCAAGCAGGCTCCACACCATAAGCACAGAGCCTGATGTGGGGCTCAAACTCATGAACCATGAGATCATGACCCGAGTGGGAACCAAGAGCCAGAGGCTTAATCAACTGAGCCACCCAGGTGCCCTTGAAATTGCATTTTTTTTTTAAATCTACTTAAGCCTATACATTTCTTGAAAAGTTTTTAGGTATCCTCAGTGGTACATATACTCTAGTTCAAAGACCACTGCTCTAAGGAAGCATTCTTGTACACAAGAAGATCTCTACAAGGGTGTTTACTGCATCATTGTTTATCATCTAGAACCTGGAAATGATTTAAATATCCGTCAGTAGAGTGGTGGATAAACTAAATGTAATATAGCCATATAGTGACATGCCAACAGCAGCGATTAAATAAATTAACTAGATCTACATATGCCAATATGGATGAAGCTTGGGATGCCTGGGTGGCTCAGTCAGTTAAGCGTCTGACTTTCGATCTCAGCTCAAGTGAAGATTTCACAGTTTGTGAGATTGAGCCCCATGTTGGGTTCTGCTGTGACAGTGCAGAGCCTGATTGGGATTCTCTCCCTCTCTGCCGCTCCCCTGCTCTCTCTCTCTCTCTCAAAAATAGATAAATAAACATAAAAAAAAATAGATGAAGCTCAAAACCATAAGTAAAAAAAAGCAAGATATGGAACAATATGTACGATATCATAAAATTTCTATAAATTCTAAAAACTATACTTACAAAGCAATAGTATTTATGTTTTTAATTATGAATTCTTTTAAACACACAGAAAAATATAGAGAATAAAATCCACCCATGTACTTATCCTCCGGGTTTAACATGTGTTAATATTTTACCATATTTGTTTCAGATAAATTTTCAAGAAATTAAAGATGTGGGGCGCCTGGGTGGCTCAGTCATTTAAGCGTCTGACTTCAGCTCAGGTCATGACCTCACACTCTGTGAGTTCGAGCCCCGCGTCGGGCTCTGTGAGGACAGCTCAGAGCCTGGAGCCTGCTTCAGATTCTGTGTCTCCCCCTCTCTCTGCCCCTCCCCTGCTCATGCTCTGTCTCTCTCTGTCTCAAAAATAAATAAAAACATTTTAAATATTAAAAAAAAAAGATGTAATCAAGGTCTTTTACTCCTCTCTAATCCCATTCTCCTCCCTACCTTCTCAAAAATAACTGTTAGGAAGTTTGTGTGTATACTTCTTGTCCATGTTTTTATCGTTTTGCTATATATATGTGTGTATCCATAAACAATAAGAAGTGTCATTTATAAGCTCATTTTTAATTAACCGATTAATTAACATTATGTTTCTAAGATCTAGTCCATTATACAAAGAGCCATAATTTATTCATTTCTCTACTGACTGATACTTAGGTTTTTCCAATTTTGCATTATTATAAATAAAGCTGCAATGAATATATTTGACATGAACTTTACATATATGTGCATAAACATAAAAAGTTATTACAAGCGGATTGAAAGAATACACCCCAACTTACGATAAAAATTCTGGGCATAGGGTGGGAGGAAAATGGGATTCGATAGGGATAATGAAAATATAAGAGTTATGTAACATTTTCTTCTTTAAAAAACATGGAACACATATACAAGACATTAATATATGTTAATTCTTAATTGTAGGAATATAATTTTTGAATTGCTTTTTTTTTCTATTTTTACAATTGTTATAAAATATTTCAAAAATACATAAATGTTGAAAAAAAATTATGCAGTGAACACCCATATACCTACCACCTAGATTCCACAGTTAACATTTTACTATATTTCCTTTATAACATAACTATCTACTCCTCATGTCTTTCTATTCATATCATCCAGATTTTTTTTATACATTTAAAAACAAGTTGCCAGCATCAATACATTTTATCCCTAAACACAAAACATGGATATCATTAACTTAGGTGGAATAATTGCTTACAGGTTTGGCTTCTTTTTTAGGTAAAACTGACATGTAATAAAATATATAAATCTTAGGTGTTACCTACACCTCTACCAAAATATAATATGTTGCCCTAGAAATATATAACCCCTAGAAAGTTCCTTTATATCCCTTCATGGCTAACACAAGCCATCATTCATCCCCCAGAGGCAGCTCTGTTCTGATTTTTTCCCCACCATTGATTAGTTTTGTTTGCTCTTGAATTTCATATAGATGCAATCATACATTTTGTGTCTGTCTTTTGTTGTCTGGCTTCATTTGATCAACACTACGTTTTTGTTTTTGTTTTTTTAATTTTTTTTTAACGTTTATTTATTTTTGAGACAGAGAATGAACGGGGGAGGGGCAGAGAGAGAGGGAGACACAGAATCGGAAGCAGGCTCCAGGCTCTGGGCCGTCAGCCCAGAGCCCGACGCAGGGCTCCAGCTCCTGGACTGCGAGATCGTGACCTGAGCTGAAGTCGGACTCTTTACCAACTGAGCCACCCAGGCGCCCCAACACTATGGTTTTAAGATTAATCTCAAAATTGTTGCATGCTGTAGCAATTCATTCCTTTTCACAAACAGATAATAAACAGATTTCTTATTACAATTTGTTTATCCACTCACTTGTTGATGGATAATTAGTTTCCACTTTGAGTCAATTACAATGAATAAAGTACTATGAACATTCTTTTACCTGTCTTTTTGTGGTCATACGTTTTCATTTACTTTGGGTAGGTATCTAGAAGTAGAATGGTTGGATCATAAAGTATTTAACTTTATAAGAAAATGTCAAGCAGTTTTCTAACGTGATTGTACCACTTTATACTCCAACCAGCAATGTGTGAGAGTTCAAGCAATCAACTTTTTGCCTTGAACACTGTATTAGGTACAAAAGAACTAAAAAAATCATCCTTGTCTAAAAACTTTACAAAATAACTTGCAAGATTAGGCAAATACAGATAAAACAAATGAAATTTGAATATTCAACTGTGCAAAGGTGATTTTACATACAGAAAGAATTATGTGGTCTTTTTTTTTTTTCCCCTCCCAGAAATATTATGTGGTCTTAAGATGCCTGCAGCACCTGGCTGGGTCAGTTGATAGAGCATGCAACTCTTGATCTCCACTCGCAGTCATGAGTTTGAAGTTCCACGTTGGGTGTAGAGATTACTTTAAAAAGGAAAGAAAACGGGGTACCTGGGTGACTCAGTTGTCTGGGCGTCTGACTTGGGCTTGGGTCATGATCTCACAGTTTGTGAATTTGAGCCCCGCGTCGGGCTTTGTGCTGACAGTTCAGAGCCTGGAGCCTGCTTTGGATTCTGTGTCTCCCTGTCTCTCTGTTCCTCCCCCACTTGCACTCTGTCTCTCTGTCTCTCTCTCAAAAACAAAGATTTTTTTTAAAAAATTAAAAAGGAAAGAAAAAAAAAAACAAAATGCAGGAGGCCTATCACCTCAGAAATGTATTGAGTCAGGTGCTGCAGCTAACCTCTAGGAGAAGGGAAGGAGGTACCGCATAGACTGTTCCTTATGGTAATATATTTCCTTCGTACAGTTCACAGGGCAGGACTAAGCAGCTAATCACTGAAGTTATCAAGAAATTCATCCCATTCTAAACTATTAGGTAGCCTAGTAAGAATCCAAACAGCCCTGTTGGATCATTGATGCGAACAAGATCATTTTTAAAATCAATATTAAGACACATATTTCATGTTTTCTTACATATGTCACATCATGATATTTTAAATAGTGTCTTCCCTTGGACTACATCAAAATTTAAAACTTTTGTGCATCAAGAGACACTATGCACAGAGTGAAAGGCAACCTATAGAATGGGAGAAAATATTGTAAGTCATATATCCATAGGAGGTTAATATCTAGGAGCGCCCACCTGGCTCAGTTGGTGGAG
Source organism: Leopardus geoffroyi (assembly GCF_018350155.1). Lineage (NCBI taxonomy): Eukaryota > Metazoa > Chordata > Mammalia > Carnivora > Felidae > Leopardus > Leopardus geoffroyi. The sequence continues at coordinate 52,698,784 of NC_059334.1, read as the reverse complement.
TATGTAACTCTTGATCTTGAGGTTGTGGGTTTGAGCACCATGTTGGTTGTAGAGATTGCTTAAAAATAAAATCTTTAAAAATATTTTGAAAAAGAGGTTATCATCTAGATATATAAAGAACTCCTACAACTCAAAGAACAACAAAAACAACCTGATTAAAAAATGGGCAAAGGACTTCAAGAGGTCCAGGTTCTGCTGAGGTCATGATCTCACGGTTCATGGGTTCAAGCTCGTCATCCGGCTCAGTGCTGGCAGCAGGGAGTCTGCTTGGGATTCTCTCTCTCTGCCCCTCCTCTGCTCGCTCTCTCTCTCTCTCTCTCAAAAATAAATAAACTTTAAAAAAACCCACAATGAGATGTCAATTCACACCTATTAGGATGGCTATTATAATAACAAAACCAAGCAAGCAAGCAAACAATAAAATAACAAGCATTGACAAGGATTTGGAGAAATTGGAACACTTGTGCACTGTTACAGGGAATGTAAAATGGTGCACCCATTATGGGAACAGTATGGGGTTTCCTCAAAAAGTTAAAAATAAAATTACCATATGATCCATTCATTCCACTCCGGGTATATTCCCAAAAGAATTGAAGGCAGGAATTCAAACAGATATTTGTGCAGCCATGTTCAGAGAAGCATCATTCACAAGAGCCAAAGGGTGGAAGAAACTCAAGAGCCCATCAATAGACGAATGGACAAATGAGATGTGGTGTATACAAACAGCGGAGTATTACTCCGCCTTAAATAAGGACATTCTGACAAATGCTACAGCAAGGAATAACCTTGAAGACATTATTCGAAGTGAAGTAAGCCAGTCATAAAAGGACAGATACTATCTAATTCCACTTACAGGAGGTACCTAGAATAGTCAAATTCATAGAAATAGAAAGTTGAACGCCCGTTGCCAGGAGGTGAAGGAAGGCAGGCATGAGGAGTTACTGTGTAATGGGTACATTTGGAAGACAAGAAAATGTTCCGGAGATGGATGGCGCTGATGGTTGCACAACAGTGTGAATGTACTTATGCTGCTGAACTGTGCACTGAAAGATGTTTAAAATGGTAAATTTTGTGATATGTATATTTTACCACAGTTAATAAAAAGTAACTTGTAGTAAGACATTACCCCTCTCTGACGTGGCAGAGCACATCTGTGTGTCCTTTTTCCTCGGGGAACAATGTTTCTGACAATGCCTCTGGAATCTCTCTCTTAAGGATTATGACTTTTCAAATTAATCAACTTTTTCATTGTAATTAGTACAGAATGTCACAAGATGTCACTCTTTAGCTGAGAAACGATTCCAATTCCGTTCAGTAGCCAATCAGAAGTAATGCCAGAGCAACAGACAAGTCTGTAACTCTCCTTAGCAGTGCTTTACTCTACAAACATGGTTTTCTGGGAAAGAGAGAAGTTTCCATTTTTGAAGTATATTAATATGCTACTCTTGTTTATGAAACTTACATTAATATTTGTTAACTGCATAGGTACTAACTGCTTTTCATTAAACATCGAATTGATGTACAAAGACATAAATGACTTTGAAAGTGATAATGTAATACAAAACTGAAATGTAAAGGTTATTGATCGCTGAAAGCTTGTGGCTCTATCGCTAAATGATGTGTGACCTTGGGTAAGTCATTTAATCTGTCTGATCTCACCAGAGATAAAAATTTCCATTCTTAGATCAGTATAGACTACTATGTATTTAATATATACTAACATATATTTAAATTCATTCTTCTAATTCTGAAATATTTTGGTTTTTATAAGTGATCAAATTATAACTGTTCAAATACAATACCAAAAAGGAGTTCAGTCATAGAAAATACTGTCTGCAGTAAAAAACTAGGAAATATAATGAGACTTCTTGACGCCTTGGGTAATTATTTTAGGAAAATACTCACATGTATAGAACAATTATAAAGTGTTACAAACTCTTGAAATGAAAAAACACATGTGTTACTGAGAACATTTTTTTAAAAGATGGAATATTTTAAGCTTTGCTTAAATATAAAATTTTCAAGATTCAAGAATACATTAACTCTTAAAGATGACAGCATTTGAATTGGTAATATTACCTTGTAACTATAATCCAAATAAGTTATTTTTTTAAACTTCTAATTTTTGCAAGCAGTTTTATAATTGATTTATAATACTTAAAAATAATAAAAAGCCCAAATGCCCAGCCCTGGGTGAACTGCAGGACACTATGGTATATTAATAAACTAGGATACATTTTTATTAGTACATTTTATTATTTTTATTCAGATTACATTATTAGGATAAGGAACACTACGGAAGTGCTGGGTGAAAATATAGAACTCCGAATGATATGAAGAGAGTGCAATGCCTGGTTTAGAACACGGACAGTTGTTTTGTTTCTAACATGAAATTTTTTATTAACTCTTAAAATTTAGATCTGTTTAACTTTATGTTCGGATGGTTAAATATGTAAAAGAAAAGAAAGACTTGTTAAAATTTGCATGATTATTTTAAACATGGGAAGCTAAACACAAGATGTATATTTCATGCCACAGTGTCACTTCTATCATACATTTGGGGTGTGTATGTATGTGTGTGGTGGTGGGAAATCTCCCAGTGTGAGAGAAGTCTGGGAGGGGCACAGTGGGGGAGGCCCCTCCTGTCCCATTCATAACACGTTCATTCACTGGGAGCCGGCTAAGACCGACTAATCTCTCACGCAGTCATTCCCTCTACCCTAATAAAGATCCACCACCTCTCCTAGAACTCGGTAAGTCCAAAGTGCAGTCAAAATGCATGTTTCCCAGAAATAATCTGAACCGTTTTTGTAGATAGTTTACTGGAGGGTGAAGAAGGGAGGGGGTGGAAGCGGCAATTTTCAGGCATCGCTTTCTTTTCGTCTTCGCGCAGGGTTTCAAAAAGATTTAAAACGATTTTTCAGACAGTAAGCGATTTTCTCAGAGGGCCTCTCTCAGGCTGCTGTGGGAAGGGGAATTCGTAGATGCGTTTGCAGCAGCGGTCTCTGCTTCTGTGCCCAGGTCCGAGGGACGCTGCTCTCCTGGCCCTGCCACCACTGAAGCGCCCAGGCGTCCCGGAAGATCCGACCTGAGCGCAGACCCCGCGGACCATGAGTCCTCGGAGGCAGCGAGCGTCGGTCCCGCTGCTGCTGCTGCTGCCGCTGCTGCTGCTGGGCGGCTGCCTCCTCGTGGCCGCCCGGAGAGACAAGGGGGCGGCAGGCAGCGCGGCCCAGCCGGCCCCGGGTCCCGCGGGCGGCTCCTCCGGCCGCTTCGTCAGCCCCGAGCGGCACGCGTGCAGCTGGCAGCTCCTGCTGCCCGCCCCGGGGCCCGCGGCGGGCAGCGAGCTGGCGCTGCGCTGCCAGGACCCGGACGGGGCGCGTTACCAGTGCGCCTACCGCGGGGAGCCGGAGCGCTGCGCCGCCTACGCCGCCCGCGGCGCGCACTACTGGAAGCAGGTGCTGGGCGGGCTGCGCAAGAAGCGGCGGCCGTGCCAGGACCCCGCTCCGCTCAAGGCTCGCGTGTGCGCGGGCAAGAAGGGCCACGGCGCTGAGCTGCGCCTGGTGCCCCACGCGTCCTCACCCGCGCGCCCCACTGCGGCGGGCTTCCCCCCGGATCCCAAGCCCCGCGCCAGGAGCCGGGGGCGCCTCCGGGAGCCCGCGCCCGGCCCCTCCGGAGGGGCCCGACTTCCCGCCGGCGCGTCTCCCAGAGGGAAGCCCTCTGAGACCAACGGCGGCAAGAGGAAGGCGGCCTCGGACCCAGACCAGGAGCGACCCCTGGGGACCGGGCCCGATCCCGACGGGCTGGACGAGAACGCGAAGCTCACGGAGACCTACTGTGCTGAGAAGTGGCACTCCCTCTGCAACTTCTTTGTCAATTTCTGGAATGGCTGAGGCTGCCCGCCTGGGGAGGAACCTGGGTGGGGGGAGGTACGCAGCCGGGGAGGAGAAGTTAAGGGCATCTTAGGCCAGGAGATAAGGGATGGAGAGTGGGGAGGAGTCCAGGTTCTAGAATGGGGCGAGGGGGTGGGAGGGCGTGGGCCTTGGGATGAGAATGTAAGGGGTATGGAGAATCTCTGAGACAGCACAGACGTTAAACGTTTTTGAAGAGTCTCAACCCTGATTAAGAGCAGAAAAAATAGTGGAAACAGAAGTAGGCATACCTTAAATGTGCAAAAACTGTAGACTGGGGAGAGAGACAGGAGTACAGAGGGAGGCTGGAAAAAACTAAGGGGGGAAAAGTGAGGAGAGTGATGTAAATCTCATGTGGGAAGCAGGATACAACATGTACTGTTTAACACATTTGTATTAAAATGTAATCAGGATCTATTGATACCCCGAGCCAGGTTGAATTGTTTAGTGACTTCTCACCCAATCAGCTGACGAGATTCCCAACTCTTTTTTTTCTCCCCCTTTTGGAATTAGTATGAACTTGGGTACTGCTTCCTGTCATAGATGACCTCTATTGGGATAGAAGCCATTCAGAGGTCAAAATTGCCTCCAATGAAAAGATTTTCAGGATGGTTCCCCTTGAGTTCTTTTAGAAGTGTTACTTTTAAGCAGAGGGATGCCTTATGTTCTGAAATTTTCCCATTAATCTTCTAAATTCAGAGGTGGATTGTAGTGCTCCAGTAGGTTTAAAAAAAGAATCCTCTTTACATTTGACCATATATTTTTTAAAAAGCTGAAATTAAGTATATATCTCAGAGTCATTTGGGCCATTATGGAAGTTGTATCTGTTTCATGTAATTAATTGTTAACATATTTCATTTTAAGTAAGATGCGATGATAACTTTGCACATGTTAGGTGCTCAATAAAGACTGTATGGATAACTTGAAAGAGCTGGCAGGGCAATGGAAATTCTGACTGCATTTGATATAGTTCTGAGTGTAGCTTGAAGTAAGCTCCCAAACATCTCTTGAATGGTAAGGAAAAGACAAGAAGTCTGCATAAAGCAGGAGTGTCAAACTGGCAAACCTTGGGTTGTATCATTGTTCTTTTGGCCTGCATGTGGTTCTCTCAGTTTTCCTCTCTTCTTCCTCCCTCTCAATTTGGAGGTGTTGCCAGCATTTAAAAATTAAATAATTTCTGGGGCACCTGGGTGGCGCAGTCGGTTAAGCGTCCGACTTCAGCCAGGTCACGATCTCGCGGTCCGTGAGTTCGAGCCCTGCGTCAGGCTCTGGGCTGATGGCTCAGAGCCTGGAGCCTGTTTCCGATTCTGTGTCTTCCTCTCTCTCTGCCCCTCCCCTGTTCATGCTCTGTCTCTCTCTGTCCCAAAAATAAATAAACGTTGAAAAAAAATTTTTTTTAATTAAATAATTTCATATAAAAATTAAGATTTCTGAATTCTCTTGAAAAATCAGATCTATACATGTTTTGATCTACCTTCCAACAAGGCAACCATTGGCTGACACTGAATATTGGCTGCCCATTGTAGTTCAGGCATGTTGTGTAGAGTTTTCTGCTGTGTCTAGAAATCTTATCTGTAAACTTTATTCATTCATATTACAGGCCTGAGCCCATGGGACTTTTAAGCCACTGCTAGATATAAGGTTACCTTTTTCTGACCTTCTGTTCTTCTCACACCCACTCCTTTAAAACAGTGGTAAATGCAACAATCTTACAGATACCAAACATCTCCTGAACTCTTCTTTGACCAGCCTCTAAGAAATGTTAACTATGTTTCACCTTTCTGTACCTTCTTGTATTCACACAATTGGCAAAGCATTCAGACTGCACATGGTTTCAGGCCAGGTTTATGAGGCCACATTCTGAGTAACGTTGACCATTAGATAAAATTCATCTTGGCCGTGGAAAGGAAGTTCAGAGTAGTTAGAGACCACTCCCTTAAGACTGGGGCCAGCATACACTTCCTCTAAAAAGGTTGGCAAAATTTGGGTGTAATCAGAGAAGGAGATTAGAAATGAAACACCACTGTCTAGAACCATAGCGAGAATCATGGTTTTACCTCTTGAAACAAGACAAATGCCAATCCTTCCTGTGTGCCCTTTGACAGTCTGATGGATGAGCTTACCTCCGTGAAAGAAGGAAAGGCCAAACTCTAGGCCCAAGTACACAGTGCAGATTGCTCCCGCTTCTGCTCCTTTATTCTTTGAGAAAAACTATACCAGGACTTCATCTCAAGAACAGAAATCGGACGGATAGAGGCCAGTTGCTTGCAGTGAAAGGGAAATGGACAGACCCTGCCCCCAGCTTCTGGAGTGACTTTGGCTATGTACATTGAGGAGAGTTAGGCCAGGTTAAATCTGAGGTCCCTATGGCACCGCTACTCTCACTCCAGAATCCTATACATAGTTTTGCATAGTGATAACAGCATGTGAAAATCAACATGTCCTCTCTGTAGAGTACCACATGTTATATACCAAGGAAGAAGAGTTCCAGAGAAAGACAACCAAAATAGCCAGGGAAATCGAAAAGGCTTCTGTATCTGGAGCATCTAGAAAGATTTGGAAGGTTGGGCCAGAAGGACAAATCTGCACGTGGGAGAAGACAGAATCAAACGGTCTAAAATAATGAGGAGGAATGATAAGGAGAACTTGGGTATTCTCCCCCAACAGGTGCCATCAAGAGTAAAGGGAGGGGTTCCTGTCTGGCTCAGTCAGTGGAACACACGACTCTTGATCTCAGAGACGTGAATTTTGGCCCCACCTGGGGTGTAGAGATTACTTCAAAATAAAATCTTTAAAAAAAAAAAAAAAAAGTCCTCTGGTCTCTATTTCCATTTGCCCTGACATACCACCAACATTTTAATCCTTCTAAAACAACATTTTCTTCCAATGACTTAGTCTAAGTCCTAGCTTATGGTTTGTTTTTACACTTAAAAAAACCTTTTTTTTTTTAATGTTTATTTTTGAGAAAGTGTGAATGAAGGGGAGAGAAGGGGACAGAGCATCCAAAGCGGGCTCTGTGCTGACAGTAGAGAGCCCGATGCAGGGCTTGAACTCACGAACTGTGAGATAATGACCTGAGCCAAAATCAAGAGTCGGACACTTAACTGACTGAGCCACCCAGGTGCCCCTTTAAGATTTTATTTTTAACAGAGCACCTGGGTGGCTCAGTTGGTTAAGCATCTGACCAGCTCAGGTCATGATCTCATAGTTCATGAGTTTGAGCCCCTCGTCAGACTCCGTGCCAGCAGCTCAGAGCCTGGAGGCTGCTTTGGATTCTGTGTCTCCCTCTCTCTCTGCCCCTAATCCACTCGTTCATGCACTCTCTCTCTCTGTCAAATATAAATAAACCTTAAAAAAATGATTTGGCGTGCCTGGGTGGCTCAGTCGGTTAAGCAGCCAACTTCAGCTCAGGTCATGATCTCGCGGTCCGTGCATTGGAGCCCCGTGTCAGGCTCTGTGCTGACAGCTCAGAGCCTGGAACCTGTTTCAGGTTCTGTGTCTCCCTCTCTCTGATCCTCCCTCGTTCATGCTCTGTCTCTCTCTGTCTCAAAAATAAATAAACGTTAAAAAAAATTTTTTTTAATATTTAATTTTTAAGTAATCTCTACACCCAATATGGGGTTGAATTCATGACCCCTAGATTAAGAATCACATGCTCTACTGACTGAGCCAGCCAGGCCCCCCATTTATGATTTTAAATAAAAACAGGATCGGCAACAGTACTCAGGGAGGCTATATTGGAGCCTGAGGCAAAATGAAAACCAGTAAAGAATAATACTGTCTTCATTGAAAAATTTGATGTTTTGTTTATCAGGGATTGTTTTACATTAATTTGTATTTTTTTTTAAATATCGCATTAAAATATCATTTATCTTGATGATGGAGTTTGTTGGTAATCCCTTATATTTTGCACCCTAGGCAAAGCGCCCTAGGAGGCAGCTCTTGTGATGTGGGCAAGCACTGGCATTGGAGCCAGAGACAACTGGTTTGAATACTCGTTCTGCCCACCTCTTAGTCCGGGTTACTTTAAGAAGATTGCTTAATCTCTTCCTGTGTCTTTCTCTTCTCTTGTTGAATAAGGCTTACCAACTTCCAGGTTCACCGTGAAGAATAGATTCTGTGACATGTTGGATACCACCCAGCACCACGCAAAACTTGGCACATAATAGGTACCCGAGATATTACATCTTCATCCCTTACAGAACGATACATTTAAAAATCAATTTAACTAGGGGCGCCTGGGTGGCGCAGTCGGTTAAGCGTCCGACTTCAGCCAGGTCACGATCTCGCGGTCCGTGAGTTCGAGCCCCGCGTCGGGCTCTGGGCTGATGGCTCAGAGCCTGGAGCCTGTTTCCGATTCTGTGTCTCCCTCTCTCTCTGCCCCTCCCCCGTTCATGCTCTGTCTCTCTCTGTCCCAAAAATAAATAAACGTTGAAAAAAAAATTTAAAAAAAAAATCAATTTAACTAAACAATATATACTTGTTGATACTGTGCCAGATGTCCTGGACTTTGTTTGGTGCTGAGGAAGCGGGGTGGGTACACCCTGACAGAGGACTAGACTTCGACAAGCTGGAATTTAGGATTATACAGGAAACCCTTCGAGAACAATGAGAACAACAATAAAAGAAATTAGGCTTCTACACGTAAGAGATTAGGAAGATGAGCTTTAAGTGTAGGTCTGGTTATCTGGGAAGCCCACTTAGAAGGTGTTAGCTTGAGGTAAACTTGGGTGTACTGTAACTCAAAAAACAGGTGTGGGAAATGAATGAAAATCTAAATGAAATGATGAAGAGAAATGATGTAAATTTAAAATTCCTGGGCCACGTCCCAGTTCTGCCTCTAGGTCTAATTCTGGGCAAGTCATAAAAATTTTTGTGCCTCAGTATGGCATAAGGAAAAAATATATACTATGCCGCTGAAGGCTCCAGAAAACAAGAGCTCTAAGATAACATCGGTGGGGGTGTAAATTGGTGTAACCTCAATGGAAGAGAAGTTGGCAGTTTATTTTCTCAAAATTTGAAATACCCATACCCTTTAACTTGGATAGTTCTTTTCTTTCTTTCTTTCTTTCTTTCTTTCTTTCTTTCTTTCTTTCTTTCTTTTTTTAAAGAGAGAGAGGGAGGGACACACAGCATCCAAAGCAGGCTCTGTGCTGACAGCATAGAGCCCCATATGGGGCTCAAACTCACTAACCATGAGATCATGACCTGAGTCAAAGTCGGACACTTAACCAACTAAGCCACCCAGGAGTGGCTAAAGACAAATTAATACAAGGTGTGAGAAGTGAGATGATTCATTTTCAAAAATTCCAAATAAAAGCTGTGCTGTCTAGTTAACAATAGGTTTACAATCTATTGGAAATACGTACAACTCCCCATCCCCACCCCCTTCCACACACACACACACACACACACACACACACACACACACAAATGGAGTCCCAAACCCTTAGACATTTCACTTCATGGTTCTTCTTCCCCTCACCATTTCACAGGCTTATTTTTTCATGGGCTTGGCAATGAGTATGCACCAAAAAACTGAAGTATCTGAGTCACCTCAAGGAATGTACATTTGTTCCAATCAAAATACTTTTTACTTTACATGGGCATTGGCGGCTTCCAGGTAAGACTAACCTCAGTAGTCCTCAGCCAATGAGGAATTGGGGGAGGGACTTGCACACTAGGAGATAAATTGTCTGCCGTGACTGCCCTGAGTGTGCCTGTCCGTCAGTCACCCACTTTTTTTTTTTTTAATGTTTATTTATTTTTGAGAGACAGAGAGACAAAGCATGAGCGCCGAGGGACAGAGAGAGAGGGAGACACAGAATCTGAAGCAGGCTACAGACTGTGAGCTGTCAGCACAGAGCCTGACAAGGGACTTAAACTCATGAACCACAAGATCATGACCTGAGCTGAAGTCAGATGCTTAACCGACAGAGCCACCCAGGTGGCCCCAGACACCTACTCTTGCAGCAAGAACATTGATTAAAGCCTTGCTTCTCCGAGCTCCGTGTCTCCTCATCCCTCCTTTGATTGGGTCAATGGGCTTATTTCTCACACAAAGACACATAGAAACACATACATAGTTATTAATAGCAACATTGTTTATATTGGCCAAAAAACAGAAATAACTTCAATCAATGGGAAAGTAAGTTGCAACTCATTTATCTTTTTTAAAATTTTTATTTATTTGAGAGAGAGAGAGAGACAGAGAGAGACAGAGAGAGAGAGAGAGAGAGATAGCAGGGGAGGGACAGAGAGAGGGAGACAGAGGATCCGTCTCACGAACCACAAGATCATGACCTGAGCCAAAGTCTGACCTTAACAGACTGAGGCACCCAGGTGCTCCAAGCAACCCATTTATATGGGATTGAGCCATATTGTGTGAACCAAACTAAGGCCATCTTGGACAAATCCACCTTGATGACTGTGTTGTGACCAGAAACCTTCTTGTGCATCCCTGCCCTTCCCACATTCTTTCCTTTTGTTTAACCACTCTTAAGTACATCCCAGGGGCATAACATCCTTAATCTGCCCTGGAGCTATAACTGTGACACACAACTACCCTTAAACATTTCCCCTTGGGTGGTCCCCCAACAAGTACTCTCAACTTCTAGGGCTATAGGAGTAGGTTTTTTGTTTTTGTTTTTGTTTTAATGTTTATTCATTTTTGAGAGACAGAATGGGAGCAGGGGAGGGGCAGAGAGAGAGGGGGAGACACAGAATCTCAAATAGGCTCCAGGCTCTGAGCTGTCAGCACAGAGCCCGATGCAGGGCTTGAACCCAAGAACGGTGAGCTCATGACCTGAGCCAAAGTAGGATGCTCAACGACTGAGCCACCCAGTCACCTTAGATGAGGGTAGGTTTTAAGGGAGGTGGGGTCCAGGAGATCTACTGGTTTTGCGGAGCCCAAGACATGCTTCTGTCTGTAAGTCCCCTTAATGAGCCACTTCTTGTCAAGCTAGCTTTTTTCTTCCCTTTTATGGCTCCTTCAGCCTTTGGAAGTCATTTTGCATATTCTTCCCTTTCACAGAATACATGTGGACCTGTTACTTGACCATTCTGACCTACAGAAAAATGTCAATTTTATGTGGTTCAACTTAATACAATACAATGTGGCTATTTAAAAAATGAAAGATCTAACTGGGTGGCTCAGTGGGTTAAGCTTCTGACTCTTGATTTCAGCTCAGGTCATGATCTCATGGTTCATGGGATCGAGCCTGCATCAGGTTCTGCATCAGGGTCCTCACAGGTGTGGAGCCTGCTTGGTATTCTCCCTCTCTCCCTCCTCTGCCCCTCCCTCGCTCTCTCTCTGTCTCAAAATAAAATTTAAAGAAATATCTCGGGGCATTCACTTTTGAATGTCCCCTGTCTGTAAAGACAGCTTTCCTACTATTCTTCATTTCTAATCTTACCCTGGGGTAAGGTGGCGAGGGGAGGGGAGAGGATGTCAGAATACCACTTAATGATTATTAGTGAAAAAACTTCTTGGAAGAATTCAAGGAGACCATGTGACAAATACTTACTCCCAAGCTTGAAGTTCAGCCCTCATGGTCATTTTCTTCTTAGCAAGGCGGGATAGTTTTATTCTGAACATTTGGGTCCTCCATTTGGAACATATAGCTGCATATTACATTAAAACAATAAGTTGTTGGTCCTTACAACCTAAACACCTATGACTCCAAATGCTAAACAAAACAAAATCTATCTAAAAGAAATCAAAGTTGGGGCTCCTGGCTAAGATGGAAAAGCATGTGACTCTTGATCCTGGGATTGTGAGTTTGATCCACACGTTGGGTGTAGAGATTACTTAAAAAAAAAAAACCTTAAAAAATTAAAAAAAAAAAAAAAGAAATCAAAGTTAAATCCAAATTCTTCAAATAAGAGTATTGATTTTACTTTATTTTATTAACTCTATGAGTTATATACTGTGGCAGATGTATATGTGAGTATATAACTAATATAATTACTTATATTATCCTGCCTCCTAGTATTCACACCCCTGTGTAATCCCTTCTCCTTGAGTGTAGGCAGGACCAGGTAGCTTGCTTCTAACCTCAAAGGAATGCAACGAAGGAGATGAAATGTCACTTCATTAAAAAAAATTTTTTTTTTAATGTTCTTTGTTTGGGGGGGGGGGGGCTGCAGAGAGAGAGGCAGACACAGAATCTGAAGCAGCACAGAGCTCCACACGGGGCTTGAACACATGAACTTCGAGATCATGAGCTGAGCTGAAGTCAGACGCTTAACCGACTGAGCCCCTCAGGCCCTCCAGATAAAGTCTTATACATGGAGTTTGTGGCTTAAAGGGTATATGCACTTAGGACTTTAAAAGGTATTGATATACATCTTCATTAAAATTTCCTAAAACAAGTAAAATGTGAAAACCTCTATTCAGCTTCTTTCTCATCTCCTTCCTCTTCACAGAAGTAACCACTGACTGTTGGAATTTGGTGGGAACCATTAGGGTTTCGTTTTTCCCTCTGGATGTGATAGATACTTAGACCACTGAGAAGTGGCCTGAGGTTCTCAAATTTGGATATATGTAACGTTTCAGACTTTTTCAATACAAAGTGCACATGTGTATTTAATATATATGTTGTTTCTTTCATACATAAATGGAATCATGCTATACATATTAAGCTACAATTTACTTTTCACGTAATATATTTTCAAGATCCTTCTAAATTAGCATGTGAATATAAATATACCTGAGGCTTTTTCATCGATACATAGTACACAGTATGAATATAAAATAAGTAAAGTTTTGTTTAACTACTTCTCCCATTTTTCACTGAAGTATAGTTGACATACAATGTCACATTAATTTCAGATATACAACATAGTGAGTCAACAACTCTATAACGTTATGCTATGCTCACTACAAGTGTAACTACCATCTGTCACCATACAATGTTATTACAATACCACCGACTATATTCCCTATGCTGGACTTTTTATTCCTGTGACTTACTCATTCCATAACTGGAAACCTGTGTCTCCCATGCTCTTTTGCCCATTTTGCCCTTCCCACAACCCCTTCCCTCTGGCAACCACCAGTTTGTTCTCTATTTGTATGGTCTGGCTCTACTTTGTTTATTTTGCTTTTTTGATTCTACATATAAATGAAATCTTATGGTATTTGTCTTTGTCTGACTTACTCACCTAGCATCATACCCTCTAGGTCCATCCATGTTGTCACAAATGTCAAGATCTCATTCTTTTTTGGTGGCTTAGTCGGTCGAGTGTCCCACTCTTGATTTCAGCTCAGGTCATGATCCCAGAGTCGTGGGATGAAACCCCATGTTGGGCTCTGCACTGAGCGTGGAGCCTGCTTAAGATTCTCTCTCTCTTAGGTACCTGGGTGGCTCAGTCATTAAGCATCTGACTTTGGCTCAGATCATGATCTCAAAGTTTGTGAGCTCAAGCCCCGCTTCGGGTGGGCACGGGCCCTGTTTTGGGTAAAACACAAGCCCTGGGTAAGCCCCACTTCTCTCTCTGTCTCTCTTTCTCTCTCTCTCTCTGCTTCTTGTGGGATTCTTTCTCTCTGCCCTTCACTCACTTGTGTCCTCTTATAATCAGCATGTCTTTATCCACTCATCTATCGATAACTTAGGTTGCTTTCATATCTTGGCTCTTGTAAATAATGCTGCAACAAACAATGAGGTGCATTTATCTTTTTAAATTAGTGTTTTTGTCTTCTTTGGGTAAATATCTGGTGGTGGAATTACTGGACTGTATAGTATTTCTATTTTTAATTTTTGAGGCAACTCCACACCGTTTTCCACAGTAACCACTTCCCACTTGATGAACAAAAGCTAAATCTGTTGGGGCACCTCGCTGGCTCAGTCAGTGGAGTGTGCTACTCTTAATCTCGAGGATGTAGGGTCGAGCTCTACCTTGGGTGTAGAGATTACTTAAAAGAAAAATAAAATCTTTTTTTTTTATTGAGAAAGGGGGGGATGCAAGTGAGCAAAGAGCAGAAAGAGAGAGAATCCCATGAGGGACAAAGGGGGGGGGGGAAGAGAGAGAGAGACAGACAGACAAAGAAGTGGGGCTCACCTGAAGTAGGGCTCCAGGTCACCCATGCAGGACTCGAACTCATCTGACCATGAGATCATGACCTAAGCCAAAGTCAGATGCTTAACCAACTGAGCCACCCACGTGCCCAAGGAAAAATAAAATCTTAAAAAATTATTATTTAAACAAACAAACACTAAATCTCTTTAGTTGCATAGGAAATGATTACAAAGTTGATATCACCTGAGTATTTCCATAAAGTTTTATTCTCTGCTTAGATCTTTAAATAACTGTGCTAGTTTGCTAAGGCTGCTGTAACAGAATACCACAAACTGGGTGGCTTAAACAATAGAAATTTATTGTCTCATAATTCTGGAGTCTAGAAGTCCAGACTAAGGTATCAGCAAGGTTGGTTCCTTCTGAAGGCTATGAGACATGATCTGTTCCATCTCTCTGTCCAGACTTCTGGTAGTTTGTTGGCATAATATTTGACACTCCTTGGTTTTTAGAGTTCTGCCTTCTTCATATGGCATTTCCCTTGTGTGTGTCTGACTCCAAACATCCCATTCTGATAAAGATACCAGACATTACAAAAGGGCACCAGATAAGAGGCCCACCCTCCTCTAGGAGGACCTCATTTGAATGGCATCTGCTATGACTCTATTTCCAAATAAGGTCACATTCTGAGGCACTGGGGATTAGGACTTTAACTGAATTTTACGGGGGATACAATTCAACGCATTATAGTAATAAACCTCTCTGACCCCCTCAACTGCCACACACACACAAAAAAACAGTCCTTTGTTGTTATACACAAACATATTCCCTTTTCCTATGGATATTGTTTTCATTTATTTTCTCTCTCTCTCAATTTTATTTAACTACAAAGAGATATCTAAGAGACTAGTTCAATTTGACTATAAATTTGCTTGGCACTCATGGGAACTGGCTAGTCACAATATGCTTGGCATGCTGTCAGTCTGCCCTGCATTTTCAATCCAGAAAGCAAATATGTACAAGAATATTAGTAGGCTCATAAATGCCAACTTTCTACCATATCTCATTGCCTGGGCAGATTGTCACTGAAAAACGTGTCTTAATTTTCTGCATTCTGATGACTCAAAGACAATTCTAGGGGTAAACCTCAACAGGACAACGTTCAAGGCCAAAACAAGATTCCTTAAAAAGGTCAAACTAGAAGCAACGGGCAGTCAGGCCCACCTGAGAGAAAATCCACAATGGAGAATCCATTTCCTGCCCTTTCCAGTTTCTGGAGGCTGCCCACATTCCTCGGGTCATGGACGCCTTCCATCTTCAAAGACAGCAATCACCTCACTCTGACCTCTGCTTTCATTACGGCAACGCCTCTCTCCCTCTCTAGCCTCTGTCTTTTACATAAAAGGAGTCTTGTGACTATGTTGGACCCACCCAAATAATCCCGGATAGTCTCTTCATCTCAAGGTCAGTTGATTAGCAACCTCAACTCCATCTGCAGCCTTAGTTCCCAAAAGCTATCCAACATAATTTATGCGCAAATTCTGGGGATTAAGACATGGGCATCTTTGGGGGACCATTATTCTGCCTACCACAAGGGACTATGCTAATATCCAACAAAGTAAATTCCAACACAATGAAAAATGATAAAGAGTGACATTACAGGGGCGCCTGGCTGGCGCAGTTGGTAGCACGTGCTACTCTTGATCTCGGGGTTGTAAGTTTGAGCCCCATGTTGGGGAGCACCTCTGAGTCCTATGCAGGGAGAGCGGTAGGAAAGAGGATTGGATAGGAAAAGGCTTAGGTCTTGCAGCTCTGAGGAGCCCTCAGCCAGGCCGGTGGGGAGCCCCAACACTGAGGTTGGAGGAGTCCCACAGAGGACAGGAATGGCCTGGTTCTAGCACTCCGGTAGGCACAGTCATTGGCTGGGAGTGGCCTGGGAAGAACATGTTCTGGGTGTGGACGCTGTGATGGATTCTGAAGGTGTTGCAGCTGGACACGTCCCCTAACTACATTGCTCACAACAGGCTCTCGCTAGGGCAGATCCAAGCAGCGCACTGCCACTGTTATAAAATGATATTTCAGTTTGGTTGAGGCATAATTTAGGTCTCTTTTTCTTCCACTACCACAAAAAGATATTACCGCTTAAAGCTACCAACACTTTAGGTGACAGAGACCAATACTCCTGGGTTCAAACTTTGCGGTTGCTACTAACCAGCTGTGTGACCTTGGAACAACGTATTCATCTCTCTGAGCCTCAGTCTTCTCCTATGTAAAATAGGAAGGAAAAGGATGGTAATTTCCCATAGGGCTCTTGGTGGGATTCAATGAGATGCTTATGGTAAAGCACAGTTCCTGGCACATCTCAAACAAGCATTAAGTATATCCTCAGTGCTCACACATTCCTTCAGTGTGGCCACAAAAGCATCCAAAGGGAACCTACCATCTTAAAGGGCACTTACACAAAATGGTGATCAGCAATGCTGCATCTTAGCTAAGAACAGTGTGAAAAAAAAAAAAATATGCAAGAAATGTGTGGTTGTGGAAGAGAGAATGATCTGATAATGTGTACGATACACAGTGATGGCGCCCGTAATGTGGAAGCAGGGGGTACATGACACCTCCTTGGACGGGGGTGACTTGAACAGAGACAAGGATGTTTGTGGTCTCAGAAGGCTTGGGGACCACAACTGACCTCCCAGCTTCCCGGCTTTGTCACAACTTCAAAGGGCAGCTCTCCTTACTTTTCGACCAGTGCTTACAGCCGCAGGGCTTTGATGAACTTACCCTAAGTTTGTCCCTCCTGTGACCTCTAGCTCACCACATTCAAACTCTTCCCTGTTTCAGTGTTTAAAAGCAGGCCAAAGCCCTTCTCTCCCTTTTAAAGTAAGAAGGCCATTTCGGCAATATTCTTCGGTGGTCATCATATCCAGACAACAGCAGTTAGAAAAGACGATGGAAAGTGCCGTTAGTAACAGCAACACAAGGTAAAGTGTCTAAGAATACACTCAAGAAGTTTGCAAGAGCTATGTGAGGAACACAGAAATACTTCTGAGGCCAGAAAAGGAAGGCCTGAATAAATGAAAACATATATGCGCTTAATGCCATAATTAAACAAAGGTCCTAACGTTTAAAACAATGTCCGTCTGTAAATAATCTACTCATTTAAGACAATATTTACATTTACGTCACACAAAATATTTAATCATGTAGCAATGGCTACAATAAAAAACTACCAACAGGATTTTAGAGTGTGAGGCAACTGCTTCTCGAGCACTCAGGGAAAACCAAAATGAATTTGGGGGCTGGAGGGATGCAGGACTGTATGTTTCAGAAGGACAAAAAAAAAAAAAAAAAGAGAGAGAGAGAGAGAGAAAGGATGCTTTCATTAAGCAGACAACTTGAAATGGCTAAATACAGAATCTCCAAAGGATTATTAGCAGCACAGTGCAAAACAATGTCAATGACGTGAGGGGACTGTTTCTAGGTAACCATAGGGACTTTCCATGAAAGGCCAGAAGCTTCCGACCAGCACTTCAGTTGACAGTTGCCTCCTTTGAGCTGGGTGGTCATGTGATCGTGGTGGGGCTGAAGACCCTAAACCTTTGATCCATATGTTCTTTTGTTCCCACGCACAATGGTTACAATGAGAACAATTCTTCTCCAAATCGAGACAGGGATAGGGCCCTTGTGCATTGATTTGAAGACGTGGGGAGAGGGGTGAAGGGAAGATGGCTAGTGTGGGATCCCCCAGGAGGGTGAGATGTCACAGCTGATGTTTAACTGTGAACAAGTATTCCTTCACAGTGCCCCAGGGTGAAATATTTACCGGCATTCAGAGGAGTTATTTACCTTTCTCTCTTCTTATCCCTTCCAATGACTGCCCAAGTCTCTCTGGAATGCTCTCAATTAAAAAAAAAAAAAAAAAAAAAAAAAAAAAAAAGGCAAGGCAAAACAACACACAACAGCACACATACACAAGCACACACAGGATTGGAGTATTTTGAAAACGTACCAGCAGCAAGCGCCTAGCGGAAAGACATTTAGGACAGCCCTATCTTGAATTCCTTAGTTCACACCAACAGCCTCAACCTGTGGCTATGCAACCAGTTCTTAAAATGTGTTAATGTTTATTTACTTTTGAGAGAGAGAGACAGTGTGCAAGCAGGGGAGTGGCAGAGAGAGAGGGAGACACAGCATCTGAAGCTGTCTTCAGGCTCTGAGCTGTCAGCACAAACTCAGGAACCCAGGAACGGCGAGATCGTGACCCGAGCTGAAGCTGGCCGCTTAACCACCTGAGCCACCCTGGCATCCATGCACCAGTCAGTTCCTTAGATGTGTTTAGATGTTCTGCAAATCCATGTTAAACTTTGCAACATAAACCCTCCGGAAAATCTGGAGGGTGAAACCACTTTGAGTAACTGTGAATGGCTGGAGCCTACAAGTGTTCTCCAAACTCTGAGTGAGTCGCCCAGAAGGAAGGAGGACCTCACTGCAAGCATGTGTGCCTGAAAGCAAGTAGGTGCCTTAAAAAGGCTGGGGGCAGATTGAAGGCTGAGCGCTGAAGTTATTTGCCAGCAGGATAATCAGCCTTGTGGAACCAGCTGGTGGGATGTAAGAGGGGAGGGGCAAGAAGTGGCTAGTGGGGGCATTTGGCTGCAGCCTTAAGTTACCAGCAGCCTCAAATTTGACAACTGCTTAGCGGTTAATTTGTTTAAAATAGCAGAAGAGGTCGTGTCTTGTAATAGCCACCCAGTTCCATTTGCCATTAAAAAAGTAACAACTACTGTTTAATATCTAAAGTATCTTCTTTGGATTTTGAAAAGCATTTGGAAGACAATTTAGGCATGACTGGTATGTCATTTTGGTAGTGCAGTTTTACAAAATTCAATACTGATAACATGAAAGTTCCTTTGTTTGTCATTTTACTGTTTATCTCAAAGTTTGCCATGAGATCCGAATTGAAATTCATAGACTTCCCAGCACTTGCTAAATATTGAAAGAGAGCGCTCAGATCTAAGCGTGGGAGGGTACTTAATGAGCTCTGTGAGTTTGTGGATGGGCCCCGGTGGCCTGTTCTCCAGGCCTGAACCCTGCCTGTGGTTGGGGAACAATCGCTGCCTATTAACCTCCCAGGTGTAAGAGCTGGTGGGGATCAAAGGCACCCTATGCTGTGTGGTATTACTCAGATGACTGGGGTCCAACCCCCAGTAAATTGTGCCAGGTCCCCAGGGAGGGACGGGCCACACTAAACTGACAGGCACATGTCAAAGAAGCTCTGTCCCATTAGTGTTATCTTTGGAAACCCAAGAGGGAGAGGGCAAGACACCAGGAGAGTTCTTGGAAGTGAGGGTCTGAGAGCTGTGGAAATAGGGGTGGGCAATACTGAGATTATTTAGGCAGAAACCTCACACCAAATAGCAGTTGCCTCTCTAGGTCTCCCTCCGACATTTGCAGGACCTTTGGCACAAGTTCCAATGGAGGGAAATTCACTCATATGTCTAAATATTAATCTAAATATCACATAATCATAACAAGATCTTATATATTCCATCCTATCTTGACTATACCTTCAAACAACAAAATTTTAAATATTTACATACGAAAATTATGATTTTACATGGATGAAAGTTGGCAAAATGTCCAAGACAACGAAATTTAATGATTATGGTGCATGTCTGGTGTTCTGTTGATAGGGCAGTGAACATAAGATGAATAATAGCAACATATAATTCACAAATTATTATGTATTTATTTTTAATCCTCATTTCAGCAAAATGGCTAATTATGTTGTCGGGATTATAACAGCATAACCCGTGGTCTATTGCCAGAAACGCCAAATTGGAGAATAATTTTTGAGTCATTATGGTTCTTAGATGGTTTTTATTCAATTCAATTTTGAGATACTTTATTCTGCTGAGGCAGTAGCAATTTATCTGTCAATAGATTTCTTCAATTCAGAAATGAACCCGCAGTTTTACAAATTACATTCATTGTATTGGAATTGTGCATGATAAACTGACATCCCGGAAAATGTTATTAAATAATTTAATTTCATCATGTAAATTGCTGTCACTTATATTGCAATGTTTCCTTTCTTGGAATAATATCTAGAGCCATACAATATTTCTTCCTTTAAAAGTTTTTTTAAATTGAAAACTATTTCTTTTAGTAATCTCTATACCAACGTGGGGCTCAAACTCACAACTTGGGGATTAAGAGTCACATGCTCTTCCGACAGAGCCAGCCAGGTGCCTCCATACAATAGTTCTTAAGTTCTTCTTTCAAAGTTTCCTGTTTCTTCAAATGTCTTTTCAGTTGAGATTATACCATTCTATAATGACCAGAAAATAGGCTGTATGAAATTAGTGTAGGGGTGCCTGGGTGGCTCAGTCAGTTGAGCGTCCGACTTTGGCTCAGGTCATGATCTCACGGTTTGTGAGTTCGGGCCTGGCGTCGGGCTCTGTGCTGACCGCTCAGAGCCTGGAGCCTGTTTCAGATTCTGTCTCTGCCTCTCTCTGCCCATCCCATGCTCATGCTCTGTCTGTCTCTGTCTCTCAATAATAAATAAATGTTAAAAAAAAAAAAAAAGAAATTAGTATAGGGTGTTTATCAATAAATCTTTCTTTAGAGTCATGCAAACATTTTCTCCTCCTTGTTTTGAATTCCTTGTTTTATCGGAATGTTACTTTTATTTACATATCACATTGCAATTTCATGTAATTAAAAAAAACGATTTTCAGGGTCCCTGGGTGTTTTGCTCAGCCAGTTAAACTTCGACTTTGGCTCAGGTCACAAGTCCTGCATCAGGCTCTCTGCTGTCAGCACAGACCCCACTTCAGATCCTCTGTCCCCTCTTTCTCTGCCCCTCTCCCACTCCTGCTTGCTCTCTCTCTCTCTCAAAAATAAGCATTTAAATAAATAAATAACCGATTTTCTGAAAAATTAAAAAAGCATTTTTATTCCTTTTAAAAATGAAATATGCTTAGCATAATACTTTCTAGTTCCATCCACGTTGTTGCAAACGGCAAGATTTCAATCTTTTTGATTGCTGAGTAATACTCCATTGTGTGTGTGTGTGTGTGTGTGTGTATACATACATACACACACACACACACCACATCTTCTTTATCCATTCATCTGTCAATGGACATTTGGGCTCTTTCCATACTTTGGCTGTTGTCGATAGCGCTGCTATAAACATTGGGGTGCATGTGCCCCTATGATCAGCACTCCCGTATCCCTTGGATAAATTCCTAGTAGTGCTATTTTTGGGTCATAGGGTAGTCCTATTTTTAATTTTTTGAGGAACCTCCACACTGTTTTCCAGAGTGGCTGCACCAGCTTGCATTCCCACCAAAAATGCAAAAGAGATCCTCTTTCTCTGCATCCTCACCAACATCTATTGTTGCCTGAGTTGTTAATGTTAGCCATTCTGACTGGTGTGAGATGGTATCTCAATGTGGTTTTGCTTTGTATTTCCCTGATGATGAGTGATGTTGAGCGTTTTTTCATGTGTAGGTTGGCCATCTGGATGTCTTCTTTGGAGAAGTGTCTATTCATGTCTGTTACCCATTTCTTCATTGGATTATTAATTTTTGAGGTGTTGAGTTTGATAAGTTCTTTAAAGATTTTGGATACTAACCCTTTATCTGATATGTCATTTGCAAATATCTTCTCTCATTCCATCGGTTGCCTTTTAGTTTTGCTGATTGTTTCCTTTACTGTGCAGAAGTTTTTATTTTGATGAGGTCCCACTAGTTCATTTTTGCTTTGGTTTCCCTTGCCTCCAGAGACATGTTGAGTAAGAAGTTGCTGCGGTCGAGATCAAAGAGGTTTTTGCCTGCTTTCTCCTCGAGGAGTCTGATGGCTTCCTGTCTTGTGTTTAGGTCTTTTATCTATTTTGAGTTTCTTTTTGTGTCTGGTGTAAGAAAGTGGTCCAGGTTCATTTTTCTGCATGTCACAGTCCAGTTTTCCCAGCACCATTTGCTGAAGAGACTATCTTTATTCCATTGGTTATTCTTTCCTGCTTTGTCAAAGATTAGTTGGCCATATGTTTGTGGGTCCATTTCTGGGTTCCCTATTCTGTTTCATTGATCTGAGTGTCTGTTTTTGTGCCAGTACCATACTATCTTGATGATTACAGCTTTGTAATACAGCTTGAAGTCCAGGATCGTGATGCCTCTAGCTTTGGTTTTCTTTTTCAGGATTGCTTTGGCTATTCGTCGTCTTTTCTGGTTCCATACAAATTTTAGGATTGTTTGTTCTAGCTCTGTGAAGAATGCTGGTGTTATTTTGATAGGTATTGCATTGAATATGTAGATTGCTTTGAGTAGTATCAACATTTTAACAATATTTGTTCTTCCAATCCATGAGCATGGAATATTTTTCCTTTTTTTATGTGTCTTCAATTTTTTTCATAAGCTTTCTATAGTTTCCAGTGTATAGATTTTTCACCTCTTTGGTTAGGTTTATTCCTAGGTATTTTTTTTTTTTTTTATTTATTTTTTTTTTTTCAACGTTTATTTATTTTTGGGACAGAGAGAGACAGAGCATGAATGGGGGAGGGGCAGAGAGAGAGGGAGACACAGAATCGGAAACAGGCTCCAGGCTCTGAGCCATCAGCCCAGAGCCTGACGCGGGGCTCGAACTCACGGACCGCGAGATCGTGACCTGGCTGAAGTCGGACGCTTAACCGACTGCGCCACCCAGGCGCCCCTATTCCTAGGTATTTTGACAGTCATGTTCTTTTCACAGAGAATCTAAATATGTCCTTCATTGGCCAAAGCTAATCATGAAGATGGCTGTGAAAAATGTGAGGGGAGCAACAGAATACTTTGTCTTTGTTGCCTGGAATATAAAAGTTAGTTTCATAGGTTCTCCATTGGCAGCAATTTTTATGTAAAATGAAATACTAAACTTTCTGCCAATACAATGGAAAATTGGATAATCATTTATTTGAAAAAAATTTTTTTTTTTTGCTAGAAACATTCTCATGCTGGCACAAGAATGTGATGGCCATTTTTCCAGTATTCTTACCCCCAAAAGATGGTTAAGTTCTAGAGGTCCTCTCCTTGTTACCTAGCTTGCTGATTTTGTGGATGTAATTTTCTTCATCTCCTAATAGTCCAGAGTAGTATTTGAGCTTTTGAATTGTGATTTAAAAGTAATAATTCTCTTTTATACTTTATGCTTTTTTTTAAAAGATTTTATTATTTTTTTAAGTAATCTCTACACCCAATATGGGGCTTAAACTTACAACCCTGAGATCAAGAGTTGCGTGCTCTACTGACTGAGCTAGCCAGACACCCCAGAATAATTCTCTTTTAAAATTCTCATTGCTTTGATCAGTCATTATTTCTCCCTTTAGTGAAGAATTTGGAGATGCAGAGATTTTCATCTACTTATTTAAGCTGTAGATTTGATGAGAGTAATTTTCTAACTAGATATAATTTTTTTTCAAGATCTTATTTATAAGTAATCTGTACATCCAACATGGGATTCAAACTTACAGCCCTGCAATCAAAAGTGACACGTGCCAGGGCACCCTGGTGGTTCAGTCAGTTGAGCATCTGACTCTTAGTTTCGGCTCAGGTCATGATCTCACAGTTTGTGAGATCAAGCCTCAAGTCAGGCTCTGTGCTGTCAGCACAGGGATTCTCTCTCTCCCTTTCTCTCTCTCTCTGCCCCTCCCCTGTGCACATGGGCATGTTCTTTCTCTCTCAAAATAAATAAACATTAAAAAAAAAAAGCTAACTTAAAAACAAAGTCACACATGCCACCAACTAAGCCAGTCAGGCACCCCCAGATTTCATTGTTTTGATAAGTTCTATACAGATAGATTGGATATGTCCTCTTTGCACATTTTATGTGGTTATGTCCTAAGTTAGGGTTTAATTTATAAATAAATTTTTATCTTTATTTTCTTTACAAATTTATTTGTTTGTTTGTTTATTTATTTATTATTTTTTAATGTTTTATTTGATTTTGAGACACAGAGAGAGAGAGAGAGAGAGAGCATGAACGGGGGAGGGGCAGAGAAAGAGGGAGACACAGAATCTGAAACAGGCTCCAGGCTCTGAGCTGTCAGCACAGAGCCTGACACGGGGCTCGAACCCACAGACCGCGAGTTCATGACCTGAGCCGAAGTCGGACGCTGAACCGACTGAGCCACCCAGGCACCCCTAAATTTATTTATTTTGACAGAGCACGCGAGCGAGTGGGGGAGGGGCAGAAAGAGAGAAAGGAATCCCAAGCAGGCTCCAAGCTGTCAACGCAGAGCCTTACTTGGGGCTCTATCCCATGAAACATGAGATCATAACCTGAGCTGAGATCAAGAGTTCGATGCTTAACCAACTAAATCACCCAGGCACCCCAGAGTTTAAAATTTTAAACAGATCACTCTGAAAAAAAATTTTTTTCTTTTCAGTTTTTCTTTTTCTTTCTTTCTTTCTTTCTTTCTTTCTTTCTTTCTTTCTTTCTTTTTTTTTTGCCTGCTCTGATTGCATTTCATGTTTTCTATCACAATCTTGGCTACTATTCAGTCTCAATGATCTAAGGGATTAAAATATAAAATGTAGAGGTGCCTGGCTGGCTCAGATGGTGGAGAATGAAACTTTTGATCTCCTGTTTGTGAGTTCAAGACCCATGTTGGGTGTAGAGATTACTTAAAAATAAAATCTTAAAGGAGCGCCTGGGTGACTCAGTTGGTTAAGCGTCTGACATCTGACATCTGCTCAGGTCATGATCTCACGGTTAGTGGGTTCGGCCCCGCATCAGGCTCTGTGTTGACAGCTCAGGGCTTGAAGCCTGCTTCAGATTCTGTGTCTCCCTCTCTCTCTGTCCCTCTCCTGCTCACACTCTGTCTCTGTTTCTCTCAAAAATAAATAAACATTAAAAAACAATAACTATTGTTTAAAAAATAAAATAAAATCTTAAAAATAAATAAATAAGTGTAATAATATTATTCAGTGGCTACAAAATGATATATACTTGTTTAAAACATGTACATTTTAGGAGCACTTGGGTGGCTCAGTCCTTTAAGCATCAGACTCTTGATCTTGGCTCAGATCATGGATCTCACAGTTCTTGAGTTCACATCCCTAGTGGGGCTCTGCCCTGACAGGACATCCCTCTCTCTCTGCTCCTCCACCATGCTCTGTCTCTCCCAAAACAAACAAACTTTAAAAAATATTTCTTTTGAACTGCGAAAATGGAAGTGTGGTCTAAATTTTAAGAGAAATTATTTAATTAGGGTTAATTTTCTTAAGTGTGATAGTTGTGGTTATGAAGGAAAACATCCTTATTCCTAGTTGCTTCATGTAAAAAAGACGTCCTGAGATCAGCAATTTACTTTCAAGTAATGCAGGAGACAGAAACCTCTCTACACAGATAGACGATAAAGCTAAGAAGGCAAAATACTGCCAACAGGTGAATCTAGATGAAAGAGGAATGTTCACTTCTTTTATGGCACCACAGTGGCAACTTTTCTGTAAGTTGACCATTTCCTAAATAAAAAGTCTGAAGAAAAACTAACTGGGGAAAAAAAAAACCCCAAACCCAAAACTAACTGGAAACTGACCATGCCTCTGTTTAGTAAGATAATTTACAGAGAAGGGGAGAAAAGTAAGAGACAGGGCTTCTGCCTCAGGGCTCCCACGTGTAAAGTGTGGAGGAGGCGCGGTTTTAAGAGCCTGCATGGTTGCTGGCTCCCCTCAGACGGGCGCTTGTGCCGGGACTTCCAGTAAGACAAGCCACCAACGTTGCATTGGCTTCCTGGGGCCCACAATGACCTTAAAATGTTTTCTAAACCATCTGAGCTGTAGTGAGACTCTAGGGTTCCGGGAGACGCGATCACAGCGATTACATGACGAGATTAAAACAAAACCAAAAAGACAACAGTGACAGAGCCACGCGTCCCCGCGGAGACAACGAAACTCGGCGGGCGCGGGCTCGGCGGGCGGGGCTCCGCCTGGGGCGCGCACAGGGTTAACGGCAGGCCGAGGGGCCCGCGCCCCCCGCCCGCCCACATTCTGCCTTTGAATGGAGGCGATGGCCTGATGCCGGTGGGGTGATGTCGCTGCTCCGCGTCCGACCTTCCCACTGGCCAGGCCCGCGCCCCTCCCGGGGCGACCCCGCGCGGCGCGGTCACGTTACCTTCGCCGCCTTTCACGCGGCCCGGCGGGGTTACAAAGCGGGACATTAGCGAGTCTGCCGGCGTCGCCGAAGCTGGAGATGCGGGGCCGAGAACGTGGAGACAATTACGGCGGTTCTGAAGGCCCCCGTCGCCCGGCTGTGTAATCTGACCCCTTCGGTGATGTTACAGGGGGCCTGTGTTTGTAGATCTGTTTCTTTGTCTGATTTTGGAAATAAAGCGTGGTTCAACTTCAGAAATGTGCGCGCGTGCGCGCGCGTGTGTACGCGCGTGCGCGCGCCCTTTCATTAAATCCGTGTGGCCTGGGCGAAATGTACGTTTTTACTGATTTGCCTTTAATTTTGTAAAGCATAGCCTGTAAACTTTTTTTTTTTTAATAAAAGGGAAAAACCAGGTTTCGAGTCTACAGAAACCCAAGTGAAGATAAAGATGTTTCACTCATAACGCTCCTGAACCAAGTCTAATCATTTAACCCCCTCTTGTGAAAAAAACAAAAACAAAAACCAAAAACCACATTTTGGGATCTTTTGATAGCTTCAGCTGGCAGTAGTTCCTAAAATATTTAATGAGATACAGAAAAGATAAAATACTGCAAATGCTTTTTATTACATGATCCAATGACCACGAACAGTGGAAGAAGGTGTGATTAAGTGGGCAATTCACAAATTTATTGTCACCAGAGAAAGTAAATCGGCATGGTCAGGATGAGTGAAATGAACTGTTCGAATAGAAAATTAATTCACTTCCTTCAACTAGAACTTAGCTCAGGATGGGCCTTGCTGTGGGGATTTGCTCAGTCCTGCGCTCAGGAAATCTCTCAGTGGGGCACTCGCTGCATATTTCAGCTCAGGTCAGGATCTCACCTTTCGTGAGCCAGTCTGGTTGCTGGCATCACAGAACCTGCTTGGGATCCTCTCCCTCTCTCTCTGCCCCTCCCCTGCTCTCACAAGCTCTCTCTCCTCTCTCTCAAAATAAATAAACTTAAAAAAAAAAAAAAAAAGAATTTCCCAGTATTCCTGAGGAAGAGTGTTGGGTAAAGTGACCAGTATTAGGAAAGGCTAAGTACCAGGTGCCGCAGGAGCCCATGGGAGGGCCACCCCACAGGGTCAGGGTCAGGTGTATGGAGATGATAAGAGAGGCAGGGAAATCAGGGAAGTCTTCCTGAAGGAAGAAATAGAAGTTAGAGTGGTGGTTCCCATTAGAATCACCTGGGGGGCTTTTAAAAATCCTGGTGGTTTATGTCACATCCCAATTAAATCAAAATGGGGGTGAGAATGTGGTGTCAGTATATATATATTTTTTTAAGTAGTGTCTAGGTATGGGGCACCTGTGTGACAGTCGGTAAAGCATCCTACTTCGTGAGTTCGAGCCCTGCATGGGGCTCTCTGCTGTCAGCACAGAGCCTGCTTCAGATCCTGTCTCCTTCTTTTTTATTTAAAAAAAATTTTTTTCAACGTTTATTTATTTTTGGGACAGAGAGAGACACGGAGCATGAACGGGGGAGGGGCAGAGAGAGAGGGAGACACAGAATCAGAAACAGGCTCCAGGCTCTGAGCCATCAGCCCAGAGCCCGACGCGGGGCTCGAACTCCCGGACCGCGAGATCGTGACCTGGCTGAAGTCGGACGCTTAACCGACTGCGCCACCCAGGCGCCCCATGTCTCCTTCTTACTCTCTGCCCCCTTCTCCGCTCTTGCATGCACTCTCTCTCTCAAAAATAAACATTAACAATTTGATTTAAAAATAAACATAAATAAAAAATAAAATAAAAATGAATAAACGAGCACCCAGGTAATTAATTCCAACATACAGCAAAATTTGGACAATTACTAAGGCAAAGGGAGGGAAGATGATGGTTTGTAATTTTCTGTAGGAAAACATTCACTGGCAGGAGCTTAATAGGTGCTACTAATTGTTCTTTGCTTCCTCCTCCTCCTCCTCCTCCTCAGCCTCCTTTACACCGTCAGGTCTCTAAAAAGCTTTCACGGGGCGCCTGGGTGGCGCAGTCGGTTAAGCGTCCGACTTCAGCCAGGTCACGATCTCGCGGTCCGGGAGTTCGAGCCCCGCGTCAGGCTCTGGGCTGATGGCTCAGAGCCTGGAGCCTGTTTCCGATTCTGTGTCTCCCTCTCTCTCTGCCCCTCCCCCGTTCATGCTCTGTCTCTCTCTGTCCCAAAAATAAATAAACGTTGAAAAACAAAAAAAAAAATTAAAAAAAAATAAAAATAAAAAGCATTCAGGAAATGTTTCCTGAAGTTGGAACAAAAGTAAATCAAAATCTAGATGTATAAGAAAACCAGGTCTTCTTGAGCTGCCTGGGTGGCTCAGTCAGTTAAGCTTCTGACTCTTGATTTGGGCTCCAGTCATGATCCCAGAGCCGTGGGATCCAGCCCTGAGTCGGGCTGGGCTCCGAGTTGAGCATGAAGCCTGCTTAAAATTCTCTCTCTCCCTTCCCCTCTCTCCTTCTCTCTCTCTCAGGAAGGAAACTGGGTCTTCTTAAAGAATGCCCTTCTTTTCACACTCACCGTGCACTAATTAGGGCAACAGAGACAACTGGGGAAAATGTACTCTTCTCTTGATGTTCCTGCTTCACCTTCAGCTGTGTGCTATAATTGTTGCTTCATAGGCAACAGTTGACTACTGTTCCTATCTTCAAATGGCTTCCCCCCCCCTTTTTAAGGTTTATTTTTGAGAGAGAGAGAGAGAGAGAGAGAGAGACAGAGCTCGAGTGGGGTAGAGGCAGAGAGAGAGGGAGGCACAGAATCCGAAGCAGGCTCCAGGCTCCGAGCTGTCATCACAGAGCCCAATGCAGTGCTCGAGCCCATGAACTGTGAAATCCTGAACTGAGCCGAAGTAGGATGCCCAGCTGACTGAGCCACCCAGGCGCCTCTGGCTTCCCCTTCTTTATTAAAAGATCGCCAGGCCTGCCAAAATGATGAATACATTAGTCAAGAAAGGTCAAGAACAGCCAGCCTGAGAAGGAGGCCACACGAAGGAAGAGTCCTTCGTGTCAGTTAAGGGAAGCTACGTAGGCTGGAATCTAGTGCTCTCCCTGCCCAGGGCCACTCTCCTTGCCCATCCCTCTCTCGTCGCTAACTAACATTCTTTGAGATTCGATACCACCTTGGCATGAAATGCCCTCTTGCAATGGATCTCTGGTTTTAATGGTAGTTCCAAGTCTCCAGGCACTTTAAAAGGGAGCGAGAAAAGAAAATCTTTTAATCCAAGCTGAGGCAGGCTGCATTTTCATTCGATGGGAGACCACAGAGTCCAAACTTCTTTCCTGGGAGGAGGGTGTGCTATTACCTGACATCCTAAGAGACCCACTGAAGGCCTGACTAAACTACCTCTGACTCAACATCACACCCCTGAGACAGAGCCCCAGGGAGCAAACCTCACTCTGACTCCATTTCATTAACCTTTAGGTACTTGTGCGGCTCTCTGTAGGAAAGGGGGAGAAGCAAATGTAAGGCGTTTATTCCGTTTCATTGGTCCTCCTCTGAAGCTCTGGGCACAACTGTGACCCCATGGGATTAACAAAGGCAATTGTGTGACCTAGATTCAAGCCAGAAAGGCACCCCTAAGTCCAGGAGGTATGGAAGGGCAGGGCCACCTACAGTCTGCAGGGAGAGGACCCTTCATTGTCCCATACCTGATGCCAGAAGAAGTCTGAGCCTCTGACATCGACCAATTAGCACAAAGTCCTGAAAACGGGAAGCTGACCCAAAACGAAGTCACAGGCAAAGCCCACCGACAAAGGAAGGAGAGGAATGTTTAGTAGGAAGATAGTGTGGATTCTGAAGCAGACTTCCCAAGGGTAGCTGGGAGCTGTTGCTGAGCTCTGAAAATAAATCAGGCTCTTCCAGATATCTTCCTCTTGGGCACAGTGAGGTAACGCCTCCTCACATTTATATGCAGCTTACACTCTGTCAAATATTTTCACAGACGTTACCTCATCTGAACCTCAGAGCTCCCCTGTGAGGCATGATCTTTCTCCACACTTACCATTGTGAGAAACGGAGGCTCAGAGCAGGTGTCTTGAGGGAAAGAGCTGTCTCGGAACCTGTATCTGACTCTAGAATGCTCCTCCCATTCACTGGTATTTTCTTCAAATCTGGGCTGAGCATTAGCTCTATTTGAACCACTCAGGAAGCTTGTGAACACAGTTTTCTGCACCCCCACTCTGATCTTCCCAAAGTGACCCTGTGGGGCAGCACCTGGGAAACTACTTTTAACCTGCAAATTGCCCGGATGCTTCTGATAAGAAAACCGTGATCGGGGGCACCTGGGTGGCTCACTCGGTTAAGTGACCTTGGTTTTGGCTTAGGTCATGCTTCCCGGTTCCCGGGATTGAGCCCCATAGGGATTCTCTCTCCCACTTTCTCTCTGCCCCTCCCTTATGCACGCTCATCTCTCTCAAAATAAATAAGCGAACATAAAAAAATTTTTTTAAAAGGATACCATGATCAGTAACTACCGGTGCAATTCATCTGGACGAGACCCAGAAGTGTTTCATTTTGATTCATGGATCTGGTATGATTAGACTCGTAAGCTACAGGGGAGACCGGAAGTCTACCTACGGTCTTCTTCTCCTAATGTTCTCCCAGAGGTTCTGCTAGGATGCCCCGAATGTCCACTGTTCAAGCAGGTCTTTGGGCTCAAGTGGTGTCGGCAATAACACGCACACATGCCATCTGGAGGATACTGATTAATCTTTTTTTTTAATGTTTATTTTTTGAGCGAGGGGAGGGGCAGAGAGAGGGAGACACAGAATCTGAAGCAGGCTCTGAGCTGTCAGCACAGAGCCCCATACGGGCCTCAAACTCATGGATCAGGAGACCATGACCTGAGCCGGAGTCGGACGACCCAGGTGCCCCTGGAGGGAACTGGTTAAATGCTCTGCTGCCATCTTAGGACACAAGCTGTCCTGAGAAGGTAAAGATGGTGGCATGAGGAGAGAAGAAAGATGTAGGCATTACTTGGGAGACCCGGGTTCTGGTCCTTCTTATACCAGTGGGGTGGCCTTGAATAAGGTCTCTTGTCTTCACTCCCCTCTTCTGAAATCCAAGGGGGTATGTCAGACACAAATCCTTATTTCTAACAAGATCTTATGCTAAACACCAATGCATAAAGTAGGTGAAGGCTGAATGCAGCTTGAAGTGATGGGTTCCAGGAGTCCCCAGCTCCTGGCAAGTCAGAGAGTACAGAACATTTGTGAGGCTTCATTTCAGGTTTTACCTCCTGAGTCCTTCTTCCTCTCACATTATGGTTCAGAGATGGACATGCAAACAGGACATTTAAATAATAAGACAAATCCCCCAAATCCCACACATCTTAAAAACCTGTAAGAGTTTTTTCTAACTCTATGAGAATCTCGGGCTTGAGCTAAATTGCTTTCTGGCCGGATGAGAAAAGAAATTAAAAAGAATGATTACAACTGTACCACACTGAGTATGGCTAGAAAATTCCCCTTTAGACTGAGGCAACATTATACTGACACGGAAATATCTTGGAGATTTATTGTAGACAGAGAGAGAGAGAGAGAGAGAGAGAGAGAGAGAGAGAGAAAGCAAGGTGTCTTGTGTACTACTATTTGGGATGAAAAATAAGAATAAAAGAAAGAAGATATATATATATATATGTATATATATATGTATATGTATATGTATATGTATATGTATATGTGTATGTATATATTTGATTATGCACATAATCTCTGGGGAAATACACAGGAAACAAATAATGCTGGCT
The DNA here is from genome assembly GCF_018350155.1 of Leopardus geoffroyi. Lineage (NCBI taxonomy): Eukaryota > Metazoa > Chordata > Mammalia > Carnivora > Felidae > Leopardus > Leopardus geoffroyi. The sequence goes on along the minus strand of NC_059334.1, from coordinate 52,666,961 downwards.
GTTTCTATGAAGGAAGCTGAGTGGCAGGGATGGTGTGGAAGGGAGGCTTGCTTTTCACTCTATACCCTTTTATACCTTTTGCATTTTGCACTAAATCCATTTGGTTCCCCCCAGCACTCCCTCTGACCCTTTGGCCAGCAATTCCACTTCTGGAAATTGATCCTAAAGATGTACTCACACAGGTAAAATGTGACCATATAGTTGTTCTGAAGCGTACTGTTGTTGTTTGTTTTTTGTTTTTTTGTTTTTTTTTTTGTAATGGCAAATATTTGAAACATTGTCCATGCCTATCAGTACGAGTCTGCTAACGTGGATTGTAGCACATCCACAAAATGGAATCCCATGCATTTGTCAAGAAGCTGGGGAAGCTGTCTGTATACTAATATGGAAAGATCCACAAGATAGTCATTGAGAGAAAACAGGAAAAATCAGACTAGCGTGTACAGGGGCACCTGGGGGGCTCAGTTGGTTAAGCGTCCGACTCTTGATTTCGTCTCAGGTCATGATCTCAGGGTTTGTGCTTGAACTCTGTGCTGACAGAGTGGAGCCTGCTTGAAATTCTCTCTCTCCCTCTCAAAATAAATAAACATTAAAAAAAAGAATAGTGTGTATAATACAAATTTTAAAAGGGGGTTAAAGTATATTTGTACATATACATTCATATTTGCTTGCGTAGGTAAAAAAATCTCCAGTAGGGTTACACTAGAACCATGATAGCATTAATCAACTGTGGGAGAGCTGGGTGACTGAGGAATGAGGGAGGATAGGAGAGAGGCTTTATTGAGTATCTTTCTGTACTTTAATGATTTTGAATCATGGTAAATATAATACCTATCCAAAATTAAACAATGAATATTTCAAAACAAGCCAATATATATAAAAATCACGCCTTGGTGTCCCCCTCCCTTACACCAAGCACCGCCATTATGATTTTGCTTCAGGGCCGGAAACAAAACAAAATAGCTCTTAAAGAAGCCAAGCCTTGGGCCTCCCTTCATCCTTTCAAACAGGGACTTGCAGAGAAAATCCAAAGCAGCATCTCTTCTAGTCTTTGGAACTGTTCTATGCCAGCGTTTTATCCTTCTTCCCCCACCCATCCCCCTTACTCGAGTCTCATCAATCTTCCCTGGGTGTCTACTCTGACACTGCCATAGGCTCTACAGCTCTGATTTACAGCACAACTTCGTGCTTGGAATTACAGGAAAGCAGAAGCAGACCTCTGCACACGGGCGTCTCCACAGCTCCCTAGGTTTGGCCAACTCCTGTCTCTACTGCAGGCTCTTAGCTGGCCCCACATTTCACTTTTCTCATGCAGTTGATATCCCAGGGTCCTTCAAGGAGCAAGTAAATTCAGCCTTTCACACCGAGTCAGTTTTCCCGCACTCAAGGCCGGCTGAGCCTGCCCCCAACCCTTGCTAAAACCCCCACATACCCTGGTCAGCCATGATGTACTCATCTTCACTTGCTTCCTCCAGGTACCTCCACACTTTGCTCAAACTGGTTCTTATAGCCTACGGTCCCTCCACCTCCTCCCGCCCCTCCCCCAAAGCCAGCGCTGGATCTAAACACGCTGCCAATCAGGCTTTAAAAAAATCAGTGAACTCCAAAGGGCATCATTATATTCATTTAATACCAATGTCCCTGCCATTGGGCTGGGTGCTGGGAAGATAGTCATGAACAAGACTGATGTGGCCCCTGTCTACAGGGAGCCGCAGCCCAGTTGGAAAGGCAATTTGAACAAGGAATGAAATACTGCAGCTTTCAACTCTGGCTACACATTAGAACTGTTTGGGATTTAAAAACATACACCAATAGTCTAAGTCCATCCTTTTTTTTTTTTTTTTAGATTAAAAAACATTTTTTTAACGTTCATTTATTTTTGAGAGACTGAGAGAGACAGAGTGTGAGCAGGGAAGGGGTAGAGAGAGAGAGGGAGACACAAATCTGAAGCTGGCTCCAGGCTTTGAGCTGTCAGCACTGAGCCTGATGCGGGGGTTCCAACCCACAACCGTGAGATCATGATGTGAGCCGAAGTCAGATGCTTAACTGACTGAGCCACCCAGACACCCCTAGATTTTTTTTTAAAGTGTATTTCTTAATTTTGAAAGAGAGAGAACTGAAGGGGCAGAGAGAGGCAGAGAGAGTGAATACCAAGCAGGCTCCACATCATCAGGAATTGACCTCGCAAACCGTGAGATCATGACATGAGCCAAAATCAAGAGTCAGATGCTCAACTGACTGAGACACCCAGGGGTGCTTCGTGTCCATTCTTGACCAACTGAATCAGAATCTCTGGAGGTGAGGCCCAGGCCCAAACAGCATTCTTTTCAAACTTTCCAGGCGATTCGAATGGCAGTTAGCATTGGGAACCCCTCTCTAGCACAATGGATTTACACAACCTCCCATTTAATCATACAGTCTACATGACTCCTAGATGATAGTCCTTATTTGACTAATAAAATTCGGGTTTATTTTCCATGGACACAAAGCTAGGAACTAGGGTAGTATTCTGAAAACCCATTTCATACCACAGACAGCAATTTAATCCTGAAAATAAAAGACAAGAAGCCCAAACACGTGCTTTAAAAAATATCCAATGGCAGACATACAATCTTCTAACATGCCATAGAGTGATCGGGGCTTATGCATGAGACAGGATGGACTACCTTGGTGGTAATAATGGGAGAAAAAGAAACAAAGGCCAGACTTGGCTGCAGTTCACAGTCTCCAGGGAGATTTCCTGAGGCTTACAGATTGTAACCCTCCCACAGCTCTCTCAAGGACTTCCCTGATTGCTTTACCGCTACGGCTTTGCTCTTGTTAGTGTCCCTTTCTCTGATAGCCATAAACACTCCCCAAGATATATGTTAGCGATCATCTCAAACACATGGCCCACAGAAGGATCTCAAGGCTGATGTTTTTCTAGGCAAGAGTAAATAACATTATCTTAGCAGCAGCTAGCCCCTCATGGTCCTGAAAACTTTATTTCCAAATTCCTTCAAGACTTATGCTGTCCTTAGCCCCCATTAACTAAAACATATTTAATCAGTCACTTGTCACAAGACAAGTGAAGCTCTTTCTGAGCACGGGTCCTGCCCCCAGGCTATAGTAAAGGCACCTTTTGCACAAACACGGCTCAATAATTCTTTCTTGATCGTTTGCTCCCAGCCCGTGTTACATCATTTTGGCACACGAACGAATGTGGGCTCTGAACCTTCTTAACTGGACCCAGAGCCTCGTTGCAAAGTCGGTGAGTACATTCTCTTCTTTTCCTTTCCTTTCATTTCAGGACCTTTTCAAGGAGTACGGTCCTAGTGGGAACACGTTCACGTCTGGTTGCTCAGGCTGCAATCCTCTAACTCTAAGGGGAGGAATAAAAGCTTGCCTTTGGGCTGGAAGTTAGGACCCTGGCCTGAATGGTAATGAGACCGGGAAACTTGATGCCCTCTCTTTATTCCTATTCTTACGCAAATTGTCTTTCTGGGCTCGGGACAGCCACCTGTCACTAGGATGGCTGCCAATCTTAAGACTCCCGCGTAAGTTTTCCTCCTCGTTGGTCTAATGTGATCTTCCTATCCACATCTACGGAGGCCAAGAGACCTCCCCTGGGAGCCGGCCGAAACAGTACCCGATTAAATTAAAACCCAACCAGGGACTGTTCTCTAGGAAAGTTGGCTGAAAAGGCTACATGACTTGGAATGTCGCTTACAGCATGATGGATTTCCATCTTTCCTGTTTTTCATCGATGTCCCCTACTGACTAACTTGCAATATTGGGTCATTTCCCCTTCTAAAGTTTTTCTTGTGTTTTCCATGGATTAAAACAGCAGGTTCTTCTTCAGTCCATTCACTGGCACCCATTTGGAGCCTAGGATGCAATGGGGAAGCCAGGGGTGGTGGGGCGGGGGGCATCCCTCCTACAGGACAAGGCGGTATTCATAGTGATTTTCTTTTTTTTTTTTTTTAATTTTTTTTTTTAACGTTTATTTATTTTTGAGACAGAGAGAAACAGAGCATGAACAGGGGAGGAGCAGAGAGAGAAGGAGACACAGAATCTGAAACAGGCTCCAGACTCTGAGCAGTCAGCACAGAGCCCAACGCGGGGCTCAAACTCACGGACCGCGAGATCATGACCTGAGCCGAAGTCAGACGCTTAACCGACCGAGCCACCCAGGCGCCCCCATCGTGATTTTCACTTGAGGGACGCCTCTGGTCTCTTTGACACCAGGAACCTCTGACGTATCCTGCATGGGACACCTCCCCGGAGTTGGGAGGGACTATCTTGGTAATGGACCTTCTCTGCTTTTCTAGGATCACGGATCGTCTTCCTCAGTTCTCAAGGACCCTCCCTTGGGGTGCCTTTTAGCCCACTGGAAACAATTTGGATTGCAAGATTTAAGAAAGAAAAAAATTGGGGACGCCTGGGTGGCTTAGTCAGTTGAGCAACCAACTTGGGCTCAGGTCATCATCTCATGGTTCGTGAGTTTGCATGAACCCCTGTGTTGGGCTCTGTGCTGACAGCTCAGAGCCTGGAGCCTGATTCAAATTCTGTCTCCCTCTCTCTCTGCCTCTCCCTCACTCACGTACTCTCTGTCTCTCAAGAATGAATAAGTGTTAAAAAAAATTTTTAATAAAAAAAAAAAAAAGAAAAACTGATCTTCTGTAACAGTGCATGGCCTCCCTACTCCTTAGGAGAGAAGAAAAAATGGCCCCGCTAATGGGACATTAAACTTCAATACTATTTGTCAGTTAGATCTCTTCTGCAGGAGACAAGGCATATGGACTGAGGCACCCTATGTCCAGGCCTTCATGGACCTAAATCAGGACCCCGATATAATGGCCTCTTGCAGAATGTTAGCTGATAGCTAGGCTAACAAGCTCTCTCCTGATATATTGGATGATGATTGTCTCAACAGGCCTCTTCCTTCTCCTGACAAGCCCAGATTGCCGGAGGAATCACAGGCCATCCCTAATGAAGGGGATGCTGACTCTCTCACTGTTCCTCCTCCTAATGAACTCAGGTTACCAGAGGAATCTCAGGACCCTCCAAATAAAGGGGACGTTGATTCTGTCACTTCTCCTCCTCCTTACGAGCCCCCCCCCCCCACTCCTCTGCACCTGGCCCTACTGGACACACTAGGAGTGGGACTCCTTATTTCCCTGGAATTCCCCCTAAATCAGGATTTTATCCTTGCAGGGAGGTTGCTAATGGAGAAATGGGCGGTATCAGAGTCCGTGTCCTGTTCTCCAGAGCAGACTTCGTTCAAATAAAACAATTAGGATAATATTCCAAAAATCCTTCTCAATTTATTTTTATTTTATTTTATGTTATTTTTTATTTTTTAAAATTTACATCCAAATTAGTTAGCCTATGGTGCAACAATGATTTCAGGAGTAGATTCCTTAGTGCCCCTTACCCATTTAGCCCATCCCCCCTCCTACAACCCCTCCAGTAACCTTCCGTTTGTTCTCCATATTTATGAGTCTTCTCTGTTTGGTCCCCCTCCCTGTTTTTATATGATTTTTGTTTCCCTTCCCTTATGTTCATCTGTTTCGTCTCTTAAAGTCCATATGAGTGAAGTCATATGATATTTGTCTTTCTCCGACTAATTTCACTTAGCATAATACCCTCCAGTTCCATCCACGTAGTTGCAATCTTTCTCAATTTATTGAGGTTTATCAACAAAGTATCCATTATGTTTGATTTGACCTAGCAAGATATCATATATATATATATCATATATATATGATATATATATATATATCTTACTAACTCATTTCTGCATCCCTGAGGAAAGAGCGGGGTCTGGCAGGGGCTCAAGAATTTGCTGATGGCCTGGCAATGGCGATAGGGGACGCTTTCCAGTAGGGGGCACTGCTGTCCCAATTACCCAACCACACTGGACCTAGCAGGAGGATAGTCAGGGAAGAAATCAGATGATCACCTGCCTGATGGAAGGAATGAAAAAAGGACTTACTAAACTTGTAAACTTTGACAAAATTTGAGAAGTTATGCCAAGAGCTGATGAAAATCCCGCTCTATTTCATGGTCGCCTAATAGAGGCTATCTGTAAATACATAAACCTGGACCCAACTACATCTGAAAGAATAACTATCTAATTATTAATTATTATTTTTTTTTAAGAGGGAGAGGGAATCTTAAGCAGGCTCCATGCCCACCGTGAAGCCCTATGTGGGGCTCGATCTCACAACCCTGAGATCACGACCTGAGCTAAAACCAAGAGTGTCGGACGTTTAACTGGCTGAGCTGCCCAGGTGCCCCTATTGTATTTACTTTTATTTTTAAGAGTTATTTATTTTAAGTAATTGCTACACCCAACGTGGGGCTTGACCTCACAACTCTGAGATCAAGAATTTCACGTTCCTCCAACTGAGCCCGCTAGGCACCCCAGGAGTAACTATTTTAAACATGCATTTTATGACTCAGTCGGCACCTGACATCTGCTGAAAGTTAACTAAAATGGCTTTAGGCCCTCAAATCCCCCACTCAACGCCTCCTAGAGGTAGCTACAGTTTTTAATAATAGAGACGTGGTATTAAGACAGGAAAAGGACCAGCGTGTGAAGTTACAGGGCAAGATACAGGCTTGAGCATTGACTGACACCCTTGCAGACTCCCTTCCCACCACATCAGAATCACCAGGGGCAAGGGCCAACTCCAGACCAGAAGTCAGGTAAGACCCCATGTTTCAGATGCGGCCAGATTGGACATTGGAGCAGAAAATGTCCTAACAGAGGCTTTGTTCCTGGGCCATGTCCTGCTTGTAAAAAAAAAGAAGGGCATCAGAAGAGAGACTGTCCTTGTCTTCAGGGAGAGGAAATTAGGCACTCACTTCCCCGTCTGGGTCAAAACCGGAGGGTCTGGCATGATGGGACCCTAAGGCTGGTCCAGCTCCTTTTACATCAAAGTGACTGAGCCCTGGGTTACCCTGGATGTGGGAGGTAAGCTCATTGATTTTCTTATTGCTACAGGAGCCACTTACTCTGTCCTTATTCAGAACTCTGGCCCTACTTGTCCTTCTAATCATAAAATTGTTGACACAGAATGGAAAACTAAAATGTGCCCACCAGACAACGCCTGTAACTTGTACATCCAAAACACCATCGGTTACTCATGTTTTTCTGGTCCTTCCGTCTTGTTCCACTCCATCACTTGGATGAGACTTGATGTAAAAACTAGGGAGCGAGTCTGCTCTTATTAAAGAAGAGGATGGCTTGTTCTCTTTAACACTTGCAGAACCAAGACCTTGTACTGATCTCCCTTCTAATATCTGGAAGGAAGTAAACCCACAGGATGGGATTGTGACGTCCCAGGCTGGGCTCTTAACGCTCAACCAGTTAAAGGGACTTTAAAGAACCCAACCATTATACCTCACAAAAGACAATACCTTTAAAACCCTGAGGAGAAGCCTGAGTTACAATCACTTATTGATAGCCTTCTTAAACATGGTATTTTAAGGCTTTGTCAATCTCCTATTAACACTCCGATTTTACTGGTAAACTGGAGCCAAATGGAGAATATTGGGTGGTACAAGATTTGAGAGCTGTGAATGAGACAGTGGTGCCTGTCCCATAGATCCAAATCCGTATACTCTTCTCACCCAGGTCCCTGGTGATGCGAATTGGTTTACGGCACTGGATTTAAAAGACCCCTTCTCTTGCATCCCTCTAAGTGAAGAGATGCGGCCACTATCTGCCTTTGAATGGGCCTCACATTCAAGTCCACAGGCTGCTCAATTAACCTGGACGGTCTCTCCGCAGGGATTTGGAGACAGTACTCATTTACTGGGGGCTGTACTTAGTAAAGACCTTCGTGATATATCCCTGCCTCCGGGGACTGTAATTCAATATGTGGATGTTTTCATCTGCAGTCCCACAAAGGAAATGTCTGACAGTGATTCTGTAACCTCACTTCATTTCCTGGCAGACAGAGGGTGTTGCGTCTCCCCTAAAAAGGCACAAATATCTAAATGGAAAGAACAGCATTTAGGATATGAGCTAATAACACCAGGTCACCATACTCTAGTTACTGGCAGAAAAAAGGCTATATTAGACCTTGAGCCCCCAACTACAAAGAAACAACCCTGCACCGTCCTAGGCATGGCAGGCTTTTTGCCCTCTGTGGGTTCCTGGATTCAGGCTCTAGGCCAAACCACTATATGATTCAGTTAAAGGCCCTGATGAAGAGCCTTTACTCTGGACTAAAGGCCAGCACACGGCCTTCAAGACATTAAAAGCTAAGTTTTGATCAGCCCCAGCCTTGGCTCTACCAAATTAAGAAAAAAAACCTTTCACTTTACATGTAGCAGAGAAACAGGGTCAGGCTTTGGGAGTTCTTACCCAGAAATTAGGAAATGAAACAAGAGCATTGGGTTATTTGTCAAAGCCACTTGACAATGTAGCACAAGGGTGGCTGGCTTGTCTCTGAGTGGTGGCTGCCACAGCCCTCCCGGTAGAGGAAGCCTGAAAACTTACTATGGGACAGTCCCTGACTGATGGCTTCACATCAGGTCCCAAGTATTTCAGCAACTAAAGGCCATTCATCAATAGATGATGGAGTCTATTCATCAATAGACTTAATACCAGTCTATACTTGTAGATACACCTGAAGTCGTCTTTAAGACCTGTCAGACTTTGAACCCAGCTGCCCTTACACCTGGATCTGACCATTGTACTTCTGCAGAACATAACTGGGTAGAAGTTATTGATCTTGTTTATTCTAGCAGATCAGACTTAAAAGATTCTCCTCTTGGTAATGCAGATGACCACTGGTTGACCGATGGCAGGAGTTTCATAGAAAAGGGGATACGAAAAGCTGGGCATGCTTTAGTCAGTCTAACCCCAGACTATTGAGGCCAAAGCCCTTCCAGCAAATACGTCCGCCCAGAAACTGGAGGTAATGGCACTCACTCGTGCTTTACAATTGGCAGAAGGGCCCAAGATTAACATCTATATTGCCTCTCACTATGCCGTCCTAGTCCCACACGAGCATGCGGCAATTTGGAAAGAGAGTCCTTAACAAGTCATAACTCTCCCATCAAACGTGGACCTAAAATAATAGCCCTTTTAGACTCTGTACACAACCCCAGCCCTAAAGAGGTGGCTGTAAGTCACCTCAGGGGACATCAAAAGGACATGTCTATGGAATCTAAAGGATATAACATGGCAGAGCACACAGCCACCCAAATTGCACAAAGCCTGAGTCTCATACCAGTCCTAACACCAGTAAAAGATATATCCCCTGTCTGTTCAGATCATGAAATCCGAGTATCCCAGGAACAGGGATTTTCAAAAAATGCACAAGGCTGGGTTTATAAATAAATGATAGAGGAAAAGTCTTCAGACCCAAAAGCAGTTAGCGGAAACTAATGCAGGGTATACATCAGGCTACTCACCTGGGTAAAAAGGCCCTGGGACAAATGGTTAAGAACACCTTTAATGGAATTAATGTAACCACTACCAGGGCACCTGGGTGGCTCTGTTGGTTGAGCATCTGACTCTTGACTTCAGCTCAGGTCATGATCTCGTGGTTCGTGAGTTCAAGCCCCACACCCAGCTCTGCACTGATAGCACAGAGCCTGCTTAAGAGTCTCTCTCTCTTCCCTTCTTTCTGTAGCTCCCCTGCTCTCTCTCTCAAAATAAATAAATAAACTTAAAAAAAAAAAACCACTAATCACTACCATAAAACAGGTCTGTCAATCATGATCAATTCTTACCACCCCCCTTTCCAAAGGCAGGGGACATATCCTGGGGAGCAATTAGATTTTACACAAATGCCATCTTGTAAAGAATATAAATACTTACTGTATATTTATATACGGTATATACTTACTGTATATTTATATAATGTAGACACCTTTATAGGATGGATAGAGGCCTTCCCTTGCAAAACAGAAAAGGCCACTGAAGTGACAAAAACTCTATTAAGGGAGATAGTCCTTAGGTTTGGACCTAGTTCTTACAAAGTGACAAAGAACTGTCTTTTATTGCAGAAATAACTCAGCAAATAGCTCAGGCCCTAAAAATCAACACCTATTGGCGTTTGGCCTGGCATCCACGATCTTCCGGAAAGGTGGAAAAGGCTAACCACGCCTTAAAAAGACACCTTACTAAACTAAGCATTGAGACTCAAGAAAATTGGATCGCTCTGTTACTCATAGGGCTTCTCAGAATGAGAATTGCCCCCAAACAATCAATAGGGCTAAGCCACTTTGAATTATTATACGGAAAGCCTTTTCTCACTCTAGACCTATCAATAGATGCAGACTATAATGCTCCGTTAAATTATTCGAGGCTGGGTTAATTCATACTAAACAAATACTAGACCATACCCTCCCCAACCCTGATTTAACTGTTACTAACAACCCACTTCATGTAAATCCAGGAGACATGGTTTATTGAAAGGATTGGCAGTCTAGAGGCACCTGGGTGTCTCGGTCAGTTGAGCATCTGACTTGTGATTTTGGCTCAGGTCATGAACCTAGGGTCGTGGGATAGAGCCCTGAGTTGGGCTCCGTGCGGACCATGGAACTTGCTTAAGATTCCCTCTGCCCCTCTCCCCTACTCGCACTCTCTCTCTGAAGTGAATGAATGAATGAATGAATGAATAAATAAAAAATAAATGATTGGAAGTCTAATACAGTAGGGGATTTAACTCCAAAATGGAAGGGCCCCTACGAGGTCATTTTATGTACTCTCCCGGCCATAAAATGAGAAGGACATTCCTCATGGACTCCTATATCAAGAACTAAATCTGTTATCTTTCTCACAGGGATCCAGTGTGCCAGCTAATGTGTCTTCTTACTCCTGTGAACCTGTGGAAGCTCTCATACTTCTCTTCAAAGGACAATGAAGGTTGTACCTGTCTTTCTCATTCTCTTTGCCCCGGTTTATACTGGTAATTCCTTCTTGCAATGGGCTATGCATTATGCTTCAAAATCAAACAGCTTGCTGGATAGGTGGAATTCCGCTGGTATCGAGTACGTCCAGTCTGCCTTGTTGGGTCTCCCCATTTCATGGCGCAGATTGGCATTCCTTTTGTAACTGTGTCTTAGATGTCATCTATGACTCAGACACTTTGTGATAGCTCTATAACAAAGGGCAATGTCACTCTCTGGCCTATAGTCAGTACCGCCTGGAATCTCCCAGGCCACAAATCGGACCTTTTCATACTCTCGAACCATTAAGGTTCTGACTGGGTTCACTCACGCACAAATGCACAGAGCAATATTACGAAATAGGATGGCATCAGACGTTTTAACTCCTTTACACGGTAGAATGCGTGTTATCATAAAAATGGAATGCCGTGTATACATCCTGGCTTACCACAAAAATATTTCTGGGTTTCTAACTGTCACGAACACTCGAGTGGGTGCTCTAAAAGACCCCTCCCTTTCTCTTACTGACTGGTGAAGCTCCTGGACAGGAGGGGGATTTTGGTCAACTATCAAAGGACTCTTGTTTGGGCTTCTTTTTCTTCTTGTTACTCTAATCATGTTTTGCTGTTTCTCGGATGCCTCTTCACCTGGTGCCGAGACTCCTCCACTGACATAATTTCAAGCTGACAGATGATCCTCTCTGTTTAAGGAGACTCCTATATGTTATCAACTCTAGTTACAGGTGCGTCAGCCTTCCATAACTCCTATTATTTTTTTTAAATGTTTATTTATTGAGACAGAGAGAGAGAGAGAGAGAGAGAGTGGGGGTGGGGGGCATAGAGAGAGGGAGAGAGAGAGAACCCCAAGCAGGCTCCCTGCAGTCAGCACAGAGCCTGATGTGGGGCTTAAACTCACGAATGGTGAGATCATGACTTGAGCTGAAATCGAGAGTCAGACGCTAAACTGACTGAGCCACCCAGGTGCCTCTCCATAACTCCTATTAAATTCCCAACTGACCAATGTTGACCATTAGGTAGGGACATTTCTATGCCCCTATTCAGTAGGAGGAAGTCACAGAAGACAGGACCTTCCATTGTCAACAACCTTAAGGGTCAAAGTTGTTCAGGGGGGAAAAAGGATGGGAGAAAAGGAAACAAAGGCCAGACTTGGCTGCAGTTCACAGTCTCCAGGGAGATTTCCTGAGGCTTACAGATTGTAACCCTCCCACAGCTCTCTCAAGGACTTCCCTGATTGCTTTACCGCTACGGCTTTGCTCTTGTTAGTGTCCCTTTCTCTGATAGCCATAAACTATATATTAGCAATCATCTTTCAAACATGCGGCCCATTAAGGGGCACCTGGCTGGCTTAGTTGGAGGAACATGCAACTCTTGACTTCGGGGTTGTGAGTTCGAGCCCCATGTTGGATGTAGAGTTTACTTAAAAAAAAAAAAAAATTAAAAATCTTAAACAACAACAACAACAAGAAACACCATCTGGCCCACTGATATACATCTGAAGGGTCTCAAGTCTGATGTTTTTCTAGGCAGTAGTAAATATAGCCTTATCTCAGTAGCAGCTAGGCCCTCATGGGCCTGAAAGCTTTAGAGACTTATGCTATCCTTAGCCCACACTAAAAGGTATTTAATCAGTCACTTCTCACAGGCACAAGTGCAGCTCTTTCTGCCCATGGGTCCTGTCCCTGTGATATAATAATAATAACAAAAATAAAATAGTAATTTAAAAAACCCCACCTTTTTTTGCACTGAAAACGTTTCAAGAATTCTTTCTTGACCGTTCATTCCTGGCCCACTATATCACTAAGAGTCCTGGGGAATCAGGAAGGTATTTTCCAATCCTCTTTACTCAAAGTTTTGGATTTCTTGGCTCCCCTCCATTCCTTAGAGGGTTCCAATGGAATTTAAACTACATAAATAACCTACCACCCAAATCATCCCTTGCCTCTATGATGGGGACCCACATATATAGTGATGTCATGATGTAACTCTTCAGTTGGGGGGGCCTCACAGTATAGAAAGTGGGTACTCTTATATGTAGGTGCGAGTATAAATTGGTGTAACCTCTCTGGAGGTTAATCTGTAAATCATAAAACAGCATTTCCCAGACTTCCTTTTTAGATATTAAAAGAAGTAATAACAATTATCATCTACTGTGTGGTGTTATATATCAGACTCTTTACCTAAATGACAACCATTATTATTATTATTTTTTTTTTAATTTGAGAGAGAAAGAGAGGGGCAGAGGGAGAAAGAGAATTGTAAGCGGGCCTCGCGGTCAGTGTGGAGCCTGATGAGGGGCTCAATCCCATGACCCTGGGATCATGACCTGAGCTGAAATTAAGAGTCAGGTACACAACCAACTGAGCCACCCAGATGCTCCGATTTTGTTAATTCTAAAGTTGAACTTTTTGGTCATATTTCTGGTCTATTTTGAATTTCTTTTTTTGTATTTATGTATTTTTTTTACATATCAAATTCAATTTAAAAATGTAACCATATTGCTCAATCTTTTGATTTTTAACTTATTTTTTTTAAGCTTATTTATTTTGAGAGAGAGTGTAAGCAGGGGAGGGGCAGAGAGAGAAGAGAGAAAAATCCCAAGCTCTCATCTCAGAGCCTACCGCGGGGCTTGAACCCGTGAACCATGAGATCATGACCTGAGCCGAAACCAGGAGTCGGTGCTTAACTGGCTGAGCCACGCAGGGGCCCCTTGATTTATAACCTCTTAAAGAATGCTTTTATGCTTCCTCATCTTGAGATCATATATTCACCCTTATTATTTAGTTCTATTTGAAACATTTTTTATTTTAGAAAGAGAGAAAGAGAGCACGAGCAGGGGATGGGGGCAGAGGGAGAGAGAGAGAGAGAGAGAGAGAGAGAGAGAAAGAATCCCAAGCAGGCTCTTCACTGTCAGTGCAGAGCCCGAATTGGGGCTCCGTCTCACGAATGGTACGATTATGACCCGAGCAGAAATCAAGAATATAGGTTGCTTAACCAACTGAGCCATCCAGGTGCCCCAAAGTTACCCATTTCTAAGAAACAGGATAATGGGTGATTTTCACTTTGCTGTAATTTTCAGCCTTTCCCAAAGTTTTACAATGAATGTGCTTTACAGTCAGAACAATCGGTAATTAGTATTATGTAAATGCATGTTTTTAAGGCTCAAACTCTCACACCCTCCGGGCTTGTTTGGGCAATTGGGAGGAGTCAATCCCACCCCAGAGAGGAGAGATCTCTCTCTCTCTCTCTCTCTCTCTCCCTGGGGAGTCATGCACAGTAGCTAGCCCTGAAAGGGGATGCATTTACCACTTCAGCTCAGTCCTTTTGATTGGGAGATGCTGCCATTAAAAGATGTTAAATACCAAATAACATCATCTGGAATCTCACTGTGACCCTTTGTGTTGCCAGCTTGGAGAGGGGACTGTGGTGTCACCTCCTACTCGCCCTCTCCACACCCCACCCAGAAGGGCTGGGAAGGCACAAAGACTTGCGCGCTGTATCTGGGTGGTATGCAAATGCAGGCTTGTCTCCGACTGCCTAATCCTATCAGGAATGCTTAGGGTGTTAATTTGACCATCTTTCACAGCTCATAAATCTACTTGGGGGCAAAACCAAGCTGCCAGACGCCATCAAGCAAAACTCCTCCTGAGGCTGGCAGTTTCGGTAAAGCAGTCGGGATCATGCCTCAGTAAAGTCCAATAAAGAGCTTTGTATGTGGGGGACTGGAAAGCAGCTTCTCACATTTGGATACAATAGAACAAAACAGTGGGAAATGTGAATGTCTGATTATCCGGACTGGTGGCCTCCTCTATGCTCTGCCTGCCCACTGAGCCACGGATCCTCATTCATTCGCAATTCTTTGCACGCAGATGGATCTGTCTTGCTCCCGAACAACTGCCTGCAAAGAGTCCTGTCGGATTAGTTTATTTAATCCCTGTCTATAAATACAAATTGACTATATTTGCTTCCACTGCAATCTGCTAGCCTTTTTATATTAAAATCTATTAAACTTCAGCCAGCTCATTTCTGCCTAGATTCATTCTCCCTTTATTTAGTGGTCAGAACAGAAGAAATCTTTTCTTTCTGAGACAGAACACTCCCCAGGAGAGTTCCCACTCGCTCCTGACAGATAGGGTTGAAAGTGCCAACAGAAATCAGTTTCAACCTCTGGATTACAGCTTCATCCAGAATCCATCTGTTCTGACGATTGGTCAGTTTAAAATTCAGCTGATTAGAGATCCTCAGTAAAAATATCCTTTCCAGGGGCACCTGGGTGGCTCAGTCGGTTAAGTGTCCGACTTCAGCTCAGATCATGATCTCGTGGTTCGTGAGTTCAAGCCCTGCATCAGGTTCCGTGCTGACAGCTCAGAGCCTGGAGCCTGCTTCGGATTCTGTGTCTCCCTCTCTCTCTGCCCCCCCCCCCCCCCCCCCCCGCTTGTGCTCTGTCTCTCTCAAAAATAAATAAACAAAACAAAACCCCCAAAACATCCTTTCCAGCCTCTGTGAGGGAGGCACTGAGGGCACACTGGGCTGGTGTTCTGCCTGTAGGGACATGAAGCTCCTCTGGCTGAACCTGCACAGAGATGGGAGGAAGTGTTGGCTCCGGGAGAGGAACACAGCAATAACTCCGCATGACCGCAGATTGGAAGTACCAGAAAAGTCAGAGATTTATCCATCCGGCATCTCCGCACGGTTCAGGCAACAAATAGCATTCCCCCAGAGTCTCGAGGAAAGACTCCATACAGCTTGCCAAGGGCGCTCACAAGGTCGAGGAACACGGAGGGAAGGGAATCTGAAAAGATTTATCAGCTTTGGCTCTGGGCTCTAGTTCCCTTATCTGAAAGATAATCTATGTGGGATTATCTGGCTCCTAGTGTAAGGACTTAATACATGGTAACTGGGATTACTGATATTACGTTCCTGGTGGTGAACTTTAAAAATAATTATTGATATTATATTATTGCTACAGTGAGTTGGATACATAATTATGACAATTGATATTATCATTATTGCTGGAAGTGGATTTGATAAATAACCATGTTGTTACAATTGTTACTACTGGCAATGCCACTATTAGCTATATGATGGTAAGTAGACTTTAAAAGAATCGAGTGAAGAACACACAAGACCACTCATTAACCACATGTTTATTATCTCTGTCAGTCACTGTTCTAGGCATTGGGCTACATCATTGCAATCCATCCTTGTGAAGCTTCTCTTTCAGTGGGGGAGATGGGCAATAAATATAATAAATACACTATGTTGAATTTATAAACTGTTTAATTGGAAAAACAGAGCAGGGTAAGGAGGATTGGAGCGAGTTGGGGAAGAGGGAGGTTGCAATACATTTAAAATAAGGTGGTTGCGGAAGGCTTCCCTGAGAAGGTGACATTTGAACAATAAGGAAGGAAGGAGGGGAGTAAGTCACGGGGAATGCTGGGCATTTTGGGCAGCAGAAATAGCACCTGCAAAGGCCAGGGCTGGGGGAAGCATGTTCAGAGAGAGAAGCATGTCAGCCTGTTCAGAGGCTGACATGGCCAGGGGGTAGAGTGGGACATGGTGACACAGGGGTGGCAGAGGCAGGTCATATACGTCAAGCTGTGCATTTAAAGGACTTCACCCCCCCCCCCCTTTTTTTTAAGATTTATTTTTAAGTAATCTCTACACCCAATGTGTGGCTTGAACTCACAGCCTCAAGAGTCACATGCTCCACTGACTGAGCCAGACAGGTGCCCCAGGACATCATCTTTTTAAGTGACGTGGGGCGTCACTGCAGAATTTAGAACAAGAGGCATGACATGGTTTGACTTATGCTTCAACAGGATTACTCTGGTTCCTGAGTTGAAAATAGACTAGAGTTTAATAAAAAGAAAGAAAGGAAGAAGGAAAGAAGAAAGAGAAAGAAAGAGAAAAAAAGAAAGAATAAAGAAAAAGAAAGAGAGAAAGAAAGAAAGGAAGAAAGAAAGAAAAAGAGAAAGAAAGAAAGAAAAAGAAAGAGAAAGAAAGGAAAAGAAAGAAAGAAAATAGACTATGGGATGTGCAACGGGGGTGGTGGACAAGGGTGAAAGCAGGGAGTCTAAGTGGGATGACGCGGGCTGTGAGGGAAACATGAAGGCCCAGGGTTCCTGTTTTGAACAACGGGAAGAATGGAGGCTATGAACCAGGAAGAGGCAGATGGCAAATGAAGCAGGTTTGGGCGAATTCTCAGTTCAGTTTTGGTCACACTTTAGCAGACTTGGGGCTTAAAAGAACCCTTTGATATTACCTAACTTAAGCCTCATCTTTAAACAAATACTACCTAGATCTTTATTTTTATGATATTATTAAGTAATCTCTACATCCAACGTGGGGCTTGAGCTTAGAACGCCGAGATCAAGAGTCTCATGCTCCACCGACTGAGCCTGTCAGGCGGCCCTAAACAAATTGTTTAAATGAGCCCCTGTAGTACAAAATTCTAAGTCCAACGAATACAGCATGGAAAATTAGCTTTCATTTCCATCTGTAGGTATCTTGCCACCCAGATCTCTCAGATTACTGTTACCATGTATTTGCCATTTATTCCCCCCAACTCCTGAGAGACAGCCTGTGGACAAAGAAGTCTGCATGTTGATATTTGCCCTCTATTTTTTTACAATGGTAAGTTACCATGCACACTGCTCTGAACCTTGCTTCCCTCCCCACTCCCTTCCTCAATAATTTGCCTTCATCAGTACACATAGGACTGACCCATTCTTTTCATGACTGCAGACTTTCTGGTGTATGCATGCACTGTAATTTACTTAACCAGTTCCCTACTGATACATGTGTTACTTATGACTCTGTCATTTCAAATAAGGCTGCGATGTATTTCCTTACCATGGGTCATCTCACGAAAGGGTATGTCCATTTACAATTTGGGCAAACACTGTTTTCCGAGGTTGTTTCTCAACAATGCAAGAGAGGTACTCTCCACCAGGTCTGATAGGTAGCTGTGCTGCACCAGTGGGGTTGTACTGGTTAGGTACCATCATACTTCCATACCCACTGGCAACAAGCTCTGTCCCAAGCCCCCTAAACGATTCGTTCTCTCAGGTAGCTCAGCAGCTCCGTTCCCCCCCGCTCCCTCCCACAATCCACCATCTAAAGGACTGGCGCCAGGCAGAAGAGGGAGTCTTGAATCTGTCCTGATTGACAAGTGTTCAGGGTGTTTATTACTTTGAGTGTCACTCCTTGATCTTTGCTAATAGAGGTGCTGTTGTAGTGTATGAGTAAGCTGAATTTCTCTCCCTTAAATGGCATTATCCTTGCCTTTTCTGTATATTCATTTTCTGTTGGGTTATCGTTTTGCTTCTTGATTTTCAGGAGCTTTTTATGTAAAAGAGAACCGATCCTTGTCTACTGTGCACACTGCAAATATTTGTCAGTTTGGCATTTATCTTTTTGTTTGCAGACGTAACATTTTTCTGAAGTTGGATTTATCAATCCTCTTGTTCATAGCTTCTGGGTTTTGTGTTACATCAGAAAGATCTTCCCTACACCTAGATTAACAATATTGTGTTTCTCTTGTAACTTTGCAGTTTCATTTCTACCATGCCACATTTGACTTACCTGAAATATTCTGACGTAAGGAGTAAGGCTTGGGT
The DNA here is from genome assembly GCF_018350155.1 of Leopardus geoffroyi. Taxonomy (NCBI): domain Eukaryota; kingdom Metazoa; phylum Chordata; class Mammalia; order Carnivora; family Felidae; genus Leopardus; species Leopardus geoffroyi. The sequence goes on along the minus strand of NC_059334.1, from coordinate 52,648,426 downwards.
CCAACTTTGTTTTTTCCAGATGGCTCCTCAGTTGTTGCAAGACCATTACCTTTCCCACAATTTCATAATATACTACCTTTATCGCATACAGTGGATTTGAGCCTTCTGGGCTCTCTTCCATTCCACTGTGATTATCCTATGTGTCAGGATTACTGTTTTAATAATAGTTTAAGAATATTCTTAAGATGTGATACGGCCAGTAGCCCTTCACTCTTTCCTTAAATATTTAATAAGAATCCTCGTACATTCATTTTTCCATGGGAGCTTTAGAATCAATTTGTATGGGTTTCTACTCCTTCCCTCAATAAGGTTGACCTGTAGACAGAGACAAAAACCATATGATTTCACTTATATGTGAAATCTAAAAAGCAAGCGAATAAACAAACCAGAAGCAGAAACAGACCATTAATAGAGGACAAATTGGTGGTTGCGGGAGGAGGTGGGGGATGGGCGAAATGGGTGAAGGAGCGTGGGAGACACAGGCTTCCAGTTACGGAATGAGTAAGTCAGCAGGATTAAAGGTCCACCATGCAGTTGTACCTCATGGTGACGCGGCGGCCACGGGGGTGGCGCACACGGCGAGGCAGACTTGTGGAATCGCTGTGTCCTACACCTGAAACTGTTAGTGGTTCATTTCATTAAAAAAGAAAAGGTTTGATATGTTATTAGGTCATGGGAAACTTACATGTTAATTAAGGGAGAAACGAAATCTTTGGAATAGTGAATCTTTCCGTCCGAGAACAGCATATGGTACTCTATTTGTGCCAACTTATTTTGTCTCTAAGTAGCATTAAATATGTTTTACGTATTATATATATATATATATATATATATATATATTCATTATAAATGGGATTGTCCTTCCATTTCATCTTAAAACTGCTTTTTGTGTATAAATAGGAAACCTTCTACTTATTAATTTTGTACCTACTCATCTTATTGAATTTTCTTATTCTAGCAGTTTTTCAGGTGATCTTGAGTTTTTCAGTGTATCAACTGTAAGTAAAAAGAGCTTGACTGTCCCCTTTATCATTTTCCAGAAGAGTGCTAAATAGCGACGATGGACAGCCCTCGTCTGATTCTTGACTTCTGTTTCTCTCATAAGCAGGAGGCTGGCTTTTGGCTTATATAGAAAATTGATTTATATATGCAGTTTTTAATACAGTCTGAGTTTCTCTGCCCTTTACATGTGCTGCACATATTTTCTCCCACTTTGTGACTTGCCTTTTTACTTTCTTCACAGAGGTTATTAAATGAACAGATGTTCTTAATTTTAATATGATTTTATCAATCTTTTCTTTTAGGGCTAGCATTCATTAAAGCTCAGTTAAAAGTTCTCTTTTGTCTCCAAATCAGAAAGTCTTCCAGAGTTTCTTCTCGACATTTAACATACTGTACTTTTCCTACAGAAGCCCTATAGAAAATACATTTAGAATTTTTGTTTATGCATCCAAATACATGTGTTTTTTCATATGGTTATCCATAACAATTTGTTGAAAAGGCCCTTCTTTCTGCATTATTACGCTGTCATGCTATCTCTGGTATGTATAAAAATCCTATATATACTCCATTCAATTGGTCAAATGAGCCTATCCCTGCACCAGTATCATGCTTAGTTGCTAGAGCAATAATTCTGTTCTCTACCTCTGGCCCTCTCCCCCAACCCCCTTCAGGCATGTCTAGCCTATTCTTAGCCCTTTATAGGTATTTCCTACCGATCCTGGATTCTTGTACACCTCTGGGGACAAAAAGGACATGCGTTGCCTGTTATTTCCATTTCTACTGGAGTATTCAATTTTTTCTACCCTTTTTTCACCTTTACAATTCTATTTCCACTCTGATTATCCTTAAAAATGTAATATGCACACTGAAGTTCATCAACATTTTAAGGTTTCTCTTATCTTCCTATATCATTGTCAAGTAGTACTTTAAATTCCACCTTGTTTTTGTTTTTTAGTGTTTATTTATTTTTGAGAGAGACAGAGACAGAGCGTGAGGGGGCGAGGGGCAGAGAGAGGGAGACACTGAATCTGGAACAGGCTCCAGGCTCTGAGCTGGCAGCACAGAGCCCGACGCGGGGATCATGGTGTGAGCTGGTTTGACGCCGAACCGACTGAGCCACCCAAGTGCCCCTAATTCCTTGTTTTTAAAACCTCAAATCTATTCTTTACTTCTGTAGTATTTTTATAGACAACACTTATTTTAAACAGATATATAGTGAAGTCTTTAACACCTTTGGTGTCCTCCCAAATTTATGTGTATCCTGGAGGCATTTTATGCATAAAGAATCAATGTATATTGTATTTTTTCCTTTTATAGAAATAGCAGTAAAAAACAGGAAATCATATATACTGGTCAACCTCTTTTGTTTTTCATTTGTTATTTCTTGAAGATTATTTTCTATCAGTTAATAAAACAGTCTGTTTTTACATGAGTATTTCAGTCTGTTTACCAATTTTCCCCCCAACGTTTATTTTTTAAATGTCTATTTTTGAGAGAGAGCAGTGGGGGGACACAGAGAGACACGGAATCCAAAGCAGGCTCCAGGCTCTGAGCTGTCAGCACAGAGTTGGGCGTGGGGCTCAAACCCAAACTGTGAGATCATGACCTGAGCTGAAGTTAGAGGCTCAACCAACTGAACCACCCAGGCGGCTCTACCAATTTCTTTGTTCACTCTGCGTCTTGCATTTAACTCCTTCCTTCTGGACTCAATTGCCTTTTTTCCTAAAAAACGAACCTATGAGTTCTTTCAGCAAAACCTGAAAATGTGTTTTTATCCTCCCTGCCCCCCCCCCCTTTAAATGTCTACTCTTCCTCCTGCAGCTCATTTTAATTTCTTTTTTAATGTTTATTTTTTAGAGAAAGAGAGTGTGTGTGTGTGTGTGTGGGGGGGGGGGGGGGGCGGGGCACAGAGACAGGGAGACACAGAATCTGAAACAGGCTCCAGGCTCTGAGCTGCCAGCACAGAGCCTGATGCAGGGCTTGAACCCATGAACTGTGAGATCATGACCTGAGCCAAAGTCGGATGCCCAACCAACTTGAGCCACCCAGGCGCCCCTGTTAGTTTTTTTTTAGAAGTTTTTATTTAATTTTGAGAGAAACAGATGGCACACATGGGGGAGGGGTCGGATCCCAAGCAGGCTCCATGCTGTCAGCACAGAGCCCTATGAGGGGCTTGATCTCACAAAACCATGAGATCATGATCTGAGCCAAAACCAAGAGTCTTAACTGACCGAGCCACCCAGGCACCCCATATCCTCCCTTTTAAATACTCCTTTACGTGTAGAATTCATAGCTAACACATTTTTTCCCCCTCAGCGCTTATTTTATTGTCCCCTGGCCTATATTGCTGTCACTGAAAAGCCTGCTGTTAATGTCATTATTCCTTTGCAGGTAATGTCTTTTCTCTTTGGTTGCTTTTATATATATATTTTTAAACATTAAAAAAAATTTTTTTATGTTTATTTTTGAGACAGAGAAGAGACAGAATCCAAAGCAGGCTCCAGGCTGAACTGTCAGCACAGAGCCCGATGTGGGGCTTGAACCCATGAACTGTGAGATCGTGACTTGAGCTGAAGTCGGACACCCAACCCACTGAGCCACCCAGGTGCCGCTGACTTTTCTCGCCTTTCATGATTCCATTACATGTCTAGAAGTAGATTTGTTTCCATGCGCTCTCCTGGTATGTCATGCTTCAACTTTATGTCTTTAATAAACTGCACAAAAATCTTCAAATCTCTTCCCTCCTATATTCTTTTAAGTTGGATCTTCTATACTCCATCTCTCTCAGCCCTCTTCTATTTCTCATCTCTTTCTTTTATGCGGGTATTTTCCTGATTTATCTTGTAGTTCTCTCCACTCCTCTGTGGCACTGCTCTACCGGCAGACCATGTGGGGGGCTCTATGCCTCTGTGTGACGGGGAGGGCAACTGTGGGTGGATGATGAACTAGGAAGACAGTTCTGACAGTGGTGGCTTGTGAGGAGCAAGAACCACCAAAAAGGGTGTAATTAAGTATTTTAGGTCACTGTCTGCCAAAGCTAGTAAGCATGAAAAGGAGGGGCGGGGAGGAGATTGAGCAGACAGTGAAAAGGCCACATTATAGTCTAACTTTATAAGAATATGACAGGTCTCCTGCCCTCCAAAGGAAGAAGGGGAGGCAGAGGATGGGTGGGGAGCTCGAGTACAAGCAACCTGGGTCTCTGAGACACCTCCACTCTGCACCCCAAGCCAGGATGCCTCCAGTGCACGGTTTTAGAAGTTTGATAATCCATAAAGCAAGTCAAATATTAAAAACTAAACCGAACTGGGGAAAAAAGAGTCTGACTGTTCCCCTGGTGAAGAATCAGTATTCCTACTTGCTTTCTTCGTCACTTTTGTTCTCCGAGAGAACAAAAGGTAAAGGGCCAGTCAGGAATACTAATTACAAAAGCTTATGGGAATTTATTTACATGTTTTCTTTCCTCACCACCATGAAAAGAACTGGATCGTATCATATAGTAGGATGTTTAGGAACTAGCAAGCAAACATATTGTCCTAACTAAAGGAGTAAGACTAAGCTGCTGAAAAATCTTCCAAAGCCAAATGACTCATAGGTTATTTGCACCATTATTCTATTATTATGGAAAGCAAAGAATTGATCACACACACACACACACACACACACACACACGTGAACACTTATACTGTAATCTAAAATACATACATTACTATAATTTTTTTTAAATGTTTTAATATTTTTGAGAGAGAGAGAAAGAGAGTGCGTGTGCAGGCAGGGAAAGGGCAGAGAGAGAGTGAGACAGAGGATCCCAAGCAGGCTCTATGCTGGCGGCAGAGAGCCTGATGTGGGGCTCGAACTCATGAACCATGAAATCATGACCTGAGCTGAGGTCAGACGCTTAATGGACTGAACCACCCAGATGTCCCTATAGTTTAAGAGTAATAAATACCACTAACTTTAAGATTTTAAAACTTATAAAAATTGTTTTTAGGGGCACCTGGCTGGCTCTGTGAGTACAGCATGCAACTCTTGATCTTAGGGTTGTGAGTACAAACCCCATGTTGGGCCTACAGTAGCTTACTTAAAAAAAAAAAAATGTAGATATATATTCCTCTTTAGAAGAAGATAGATTTCCTGGGAATGACCTTTAAGGTTTGTTGAAAGTTGTATTGGATGGAGTAAATGTCTAAAAGCATCACATATCAAAGCATCTGAGAGATTATGGTCACAAAACTCAATATTTAAATTTTAAACTGCATTCTATCACTGTTAGACTCAGAACTGCATTGTTTTCCTGCAATTGTGGTTTATTGCGATCTTAATCCATTTTCTCAAGACCATTCAAAACATTTATACTATTCCAGTAATTACCATGCTACCCAGAAAAACAAATGAACACTTTATTAAGAATTAAACGAAGGTATGGAATGTGATACAGTACAAGTAAGACACCCAAGATGGATATAATCGTACTACCCACACAAAAAGTTAATTCTCACTCCCCCCCCCCCCAAAAAAAATCACAAGACAAAAGAAAAAGCAATTCCATCATTATAAAGTAAGATATTTCATGCAAAAACTCCAAAAAAAAAATCCCCCCAACCACCCCCCAAAACCCCGCAAACTGTCAACAAACCAAAAGCTATTTGAAAATATTGCCATGCTAACATATTAACCACAATATAATCATTCATAGAAAAATAACACACTAATTAAGCAATGGATTAGATGAAACAATACAGGCTGCAATAAAATAAACTCATAGATCTCGATGATTTTCCATGAAAAGTAATTCCAGATTCACCTACAGGGTGAGTAACGGGCTCAATGCTGAGAGATAAGGTAGGTAAATATAAATTCCATTAACTCATCTCATTAGCTTCTAATTATAAAATCTGGAAGCTTCCAGAATCTGAAAAATTATATAAAATTTGGCATACTCCATTTGTGTTCCAAGAAATTACTTTAGGATCATAACTGCAATTTTTAGAGAACTGTATAAAAGCACTTCCAGGTCAGGAACTGACCTCTTAAATAATGATCACAATTTACATCATAGAAACAACTCCAGATATGCATTTACTCTGATTAACTCTCACTCAGGACAAGAAACATGATTTTCTAGCACTTTATGTACAAGTTAATGCAAAGGGCCAGATAATTTAGAGACGGAATAAAATGTAAAACAAAAGTGAACTGGCACAGAGACTGAAGGGGAACATTCCCACTTACAGAGACGTAAGTCGGTAAAAATCTTGCCTTGCTTTCTGAGGGAGCTAGAGTCAACGACCAGACTGACAAGCTATAATTCATGTCTCTGTACCAAGATGCTTTCGCCTATTTCATGGAAAAGACAGTTTTACATTAGAAAACAGGAATGGCATTTTATGGGATAGCATTCCCCTCCACAGCTGCCAAACAAGCCTGGTCACCATGTGGTGCACACACAACGTGTATTTCCAACTGACTGTTAGTGTCATGATGAGGCAACCGAGGACCAGGAAGCAATGGCTCAGAGCACCTGCCCATTCAGGCGGCCTGGAGAGAACTGGGACACCTATATTTCATGGTTCTGGGTTCAGTTTACCTATGGTGTAAAGATCGGCTCTAACAGTAAGGCCAAGGAGAAAAAACAAGAAAAAGTTACTTAGGATAAAAAACGACCCACTCTCATTCGCTTCTCCTTCCATCCCCCCACTTTAGATTTCGGGTAATTAGAATACATTGGAAAATTAGTCAGAATTACCGTTCCTACCTCTGAAATGTAACTTCCTATTTACACTCCATGAAAAGAACACCATAATTGTTCACTGGCAGGATTTAGCCTCTAAAACACAGAAGCACTTGCTCTAATTTTTACAAAATGAAATGACAGAATTTTCCAATGTGAAACCCGGGAGTTTGAAGCCAGTAAAGAAGTGTCTTTAATTATCAGGACGTTCATAATTAGAGCTCTTTGGAATGTGTCTTATACATACAAAGGTACCAGAAATTAAATCCCCAGAGTATTTATGAAGTAAGTTCTAAAATGGGAAAGATTTCTAATGAGAGATAAATGCTTCCATCAGCAAATTAAATCTGATATATCAATCTTTCCTAACTGACAAAGTCTTTGCTAATAATAGCTCAACATAGCCTCTGGAATCAAATGTAAAGATCACTCAATCATGATGATGCACGATGAAGTACAGATGGGCAGTACATATGAAAAACGATTTGTAAACCGCTGCAGTTCTAAAACAGATTTATATTACAAAGCAATGTAAATAAATATTGGGCTAGTACAAAAGCTCTTATTTACAGTTTTACAAATGAAATTGTATTCAGTGTAAATGCTGTGTTTTAAAGAACACAGTACTGTATTAGTAAAATGAGTTCTGTTGAGGGGATTACACTTTCTGTTAGAATCAATGCATAACATATAAAAGATTCAAGTTAACTTTGTTTATAATTTAGTACAGACAAACCCAGTTTAACCTGGAATGGCATCTGTTAAAGTGCTGAAAAACAGGAAATACTTAGAAAACACTGTACATTATTAAAGCTTTATCAAGTCAGAATGTTAAACTTCTTTCACATTTTTTTATCCTTTGGCCACAGGCTTGTGGACAAGATGATACTTCTCAGCAAAGGAGTAAAACTTAATAGGCCACCAGCTGCTTAGATGACTTTAGGTTCAGCGGATTTAGTTTCCTAAAACAACTATTTATCCATCAACCATACCTTCGGGCCTCACAATCTGGTAAGTAATTAAATATTCAGGATAAGCCTGAAAGAGAAAGATCAATTTAAACACTGGTAAACAAACTGTTTTAAACATTTTACTATAAGGATTTCCAAACTTTAGAAAAGAGGTTCTAAATTAGTGCTGTGGATCGGAATCATCTAAGGACATTTTCTCAAAACATCCTTACCTTGATTCCAATCACTTAGGTTCTGAATCAGAAGGTCTAGGATGAATACTAAGTATGTGTTTGTTTTTAATAACTGAGGTGATTCTGCTACATTTCCTCAGTTAAGAACACTGCTCTAGAACACAAGCATCTAGAGATGCTTTTGACTGGATCTGTGTCACTAAGAGCAAGAGGGAATTGTTTGCTTCTTTGCTACAGATAGGTTAACTACTAAATACAGGATTCTGATTAAATATATTTTACAGAAGGCAAGAAACAGAAAAAAGATCCACTGTAGTTGGCAAAATCTGAATAAAGTCTGTAAGTTAGATAGAATATTGTAACAATGGTATTTTCCCGATTTTGATAATTTTAAGACAATGTCCTTGTTTTGGGGAAATACACACTAAAGTATGTAAGGGTAAAGCAACAAGCCTACAACTTCCCCTCAAGCAGTTCAGGAAAAACAAAACTGTATTCACACACACGCGGGAGAGAACGATAAAATGTTGACAATGGGAAAATAAGGGACTTCTCGATTATTTTTGCAACTTTTCTGTAAATGAGAAATTATTTCCAAATAAAAGTTAAAAAAAAAAAACAACAACCCAGTTCTCAGGGCAATATGCCGTGTCAGTTTAAGAGATTAGTAAGAAAAGGTTAAAGTATGGCTCTAAATAATTTCTGAAGATGAGCAAATAAAACTGAATTACCTGTTCTCCTCTGTAAATAACATATTCAGCTAAAGCTAGTCCATTTACACTGGGTCGACCAGTGACTGAGTGATGTCCTGGAGGAGAATGTGCCATTTTCATTGCACTGAACTGCAGGAAAGACTTTCCCAGGGTTACCCGGCAAAAGAGCAGCTGCCTATAACATGGAAGGGAAAAGATCTCTCTGAAGACAAGGCAGTAGAAGACATTGTCTGTGTAGACTGCATAAGCTTTTTAATATATTTATACATAAACACAAGTTGTTTTGTCATTTCACCCTTAAAAGAACTTTGTGAGAATGTCTTCTACTCTCATTAATGAATCTGCCACTTTAATTAATCCTTATTTTAACTATAACAACTGAGAATGGAATGACCTTATAGAGACGGAGACTCCACTTGTTTGTATCCTAGCAAAAGCACAAACCACAGCCCAAGTGAGAAGGAGAAGCAAACTTAAGGAACCCCCATGAAGTAGCTTGCAAAGTTGGACATTGATTCAACTAAGTCTAGTTGATTCCACCTTCAAATTATATCTGAAACTCATTCTCTTAATTCTATGGCTACCATTAAATTCAAATCACCAAAATTTTCAGTTGGATTGGGAACAATGGCCTCTGAACTACTCTATTTCTACTCTAATTCCTAAACTATTTTCCATCCAAGCAACAAGTTATTTAGGAAAAAAAAAAAAAATCCAACACATAAAACATTAATCAAATCACATCACTTTTCTGCTTAAAACCCTGTAGAGGTTACTCAGTATGCTTGGAAGAAAATCCAAATTCCTTACAATGGCTCCAAATTCTCTAATCTTACCTTGTGTTGTGTACCAGGAGCATTAATTTTGTTTCTTCACACAAACCAACTCTCTTACCTAGTGACCATCATACACAGTTTCCTTTACTATAGAGAATGGCATCTATTCTACCACTCTTCAAACTGGCTAACACTTGGTTTTTTTAGGTTTCGGCTGCAATGTTAGTTCCTCAAATAGGTCTTCCCTTACCAGAAGTTTAAGTGGATTACTCTCCCAATCCCCAGGCATATATATGATTGACTTGCCTTATTTCCAATAAGCTTTTTTTTTTTTATTACTTCATGGCTTTTCTTCTTTTCCAAGGACAGAAAGAGATTTTGGTGAATGAGTTAATTCTATTCTCCAAAGAGAGGCTATCTATACTTTTTATTCTAAATAAGCCTGTTGGAAACCTTAGCATTGCTAATCAATTTGTATTATAGTCCCAATCAGCCCTGTGATAATCCAAAGACAAAAGTCTTTTTAATGTTTATCTATTTTTGAGAGAGAGTGAGCATGAGCAGGAGAGGGGCAGAGAGAGGGAGACACAGAATCTGAAACGGGCTCCAGGCTCTGAGCTGTCAGCACAGAGCCCGACACGGGGCTCGAACGCATGAACCATGAGATCATGACCTGAGCCAAAGTCGGACACCCAACCAACTGAGCCACCCAGGCGCCCCCCAAATTTTTTCTTTAATGTTTATTTATTTTTGAGAGAGAGAGAGAGAGAGAGAGAAAGAGGGAGGGAGGGAGGGAGGGAGACACACAGAATCTGAAGCAGGCTCCAGGCTCTGAGCTGTCAGCAGAGCCTGATGTGGGGCTCAAACCCACGAACTGTGAGATAATGACCTGAGCTGAAGTCGGATGCTTAACTGACTGAGCCACCCAGGTGCCCCTAAAAATTTTAATAAACTTATTTCCAGACAGCCAATCACTCTGTTCTAAAAAGTAATGAGAGGTGGTACTAGAACATTATTATAATCTGAACTATTTTACCTCCAGATAATATGACAGCAGAGTTGAATTTACAGAATCTCAAGAGATTACAAGCTTTCTAAACTGTCCAATTTATGATCTAAAACAGAAGTGGATGGGAGTTCATATCCAAAAGGGCTGACTTCAGGCACCTACATAAGTCTAAACTTAGGGGGAAAACAAGAGTAATACAAAAACAAATCTTGTTTCTCTCCAGGACCAGAGTTCTTTACCTCGGCAACCTTTCAAAATCAGCTGGAAAGCCTTTACAAATCCTAATGCCAGACCAATTATATGAGAACCTCTGAGGGTGGGACACATGCATCAGTAGTTTTTAAAGCTGCCCAGGTGATTCCAATGTGTCACCAAGGCTGAGAACTACTGCTCTAGGGTTTTCTTCAAGATCAGTGATCAGAAACATTAGCATCACCTGACAACTTGGTAGAAATTCATATTCTAGGGCCTCCTCTCAGGCCTACTAAGTCAGCAACTCAGTAGGTAGGGCTCAGGAATCTGTGTTTTAGCGAGCTCTTTAGGTGATTCTCCTGCTTGCTAGTATCTGATGAAGATTGCTTCAGATCTGTATAAGCAGTACCCTAACTGTTGAGTGAATTTCAGTAATTAACCTTACTCAATTTTTCAAATGACAAAAGATAATTTATATTTACCTATGAGGATTAATTAGGGGCAAGTTATTTGAATGATTTTAACAACTGAGTTAGGCCAGAGTAAAACCGGGGGGAAAAAGTGCAAAGTAGTTATTTGATAATAATGTGCTTTTTAAAAGGAATGTGTTTCATGATAAGTTTTTCAAGTAGTAATATCACAAATTCAGGATTAGGATCATATCACAGTGGAAGAGAGACTCCTACAGGCATTCCTATGAAATACTAGACTTGGCAAAGGAATGCCATTTTCGCATTTGAATACACATTTTTAAAGAATCCACAGTCCTATAATATTTAAGGGCCACAATAAAATCTCTCATGCCCAATGATATTTTCTGCTTCATACTGTTCAAAGCACTAGGTGTTCTAATGATTAAATGAGTTAAATAGGTCAAGTGGTTTGAACTGTGCTTGGCTCACACAGATCATTTAATAAACACTGGCTCCTGTTACAACTGGTGAGAAAGCCAAAAGCAACCGGAAAAATACCTATCTTGGAGTCCTAAAGTTGTCCAAGATGATGCCTTGCTCCCCTAATTTCTCAAATATGAAACTAGTTCTTATTAAATTCTTATCAAACTAAATGAGAACAAGTGATCTCTTACCTGTGGCAAATGTAACAAGATCTGTCTTTGTGAACTGGACACCCAGTACCTCCTCCAATTCCATATACATACTGATTGCTTTTGGAAGAGTTTTCAGCAAAATAAATCCCAGCTCCAAACATGCCACCTATGTAGGCATGCCTTTCATCAAAGCCTTTATGGATAATCGCATTCACAAAGGGAGATCCTAAAACAGATGTAGATGGATAAGAATTTAAAATTATCTTAGAAGAATAAAATGAAATCTTCATTGAAGTTAAATTCCTAAACATACATACTGACCACCGATATAAAGAATATTAAAAAAACAAGGATAACAAGTTACCTGTCACCTAGTTTATTCCTTTAGAATAACTACATTATTTTATTTTATTAAAAAAATTTTTTTAACGTTTATTCATTTTTGAGAGAGAGAGAGACAGAGTGTGAGTGGGGAAGGAGCCGAGAGAGAGGGAGACAAAGAATCTGAAGCAGGCTGCAGGCTCCGAGCTGTCAGCACAGAGCCCAACATGGGGCTTGAACTCACAAATTGTGAGATCATGTCCTGAACCGAAGTCGGACACTTAACCCACTGAGCCACCCAGGCGCCCCAATAATTAACTACTTTAAAAGAAATGCTAACGTTGATTGACGTTTCTAATAAGGGGGTGGATCAAATGCCAAAAAATAGGACACACAAAGATTCAATTAGAAAAAAAGATCACTTAAAATATCAATGCTAAAGTTACCAAATTCCACACCTCAAATCCAGAACCAAGAGTCTCATAATTCATCTCCTATAGCAAGGCTGTATGCAGTTAAGCCTTACAGTGACATCCCATGTCTGTGTGCTTTTTCTAGATATCAAGTGGCCAAAGCGGTCTTTTCATGTTTATTCTCTTCTTTATACTTCCTTCTCATCTCTCCACTTCGCTGCCTTTCATCCTGTCACACCAGATTCTATCTGCAAATGTGTGTTCCTTCACTCTCTGCATACTGACTACTCTCACCCTCTTCCGTGCATGGGTGCCAAGAAGGAGAGCTTAGTCAAAGGAAAGGAGGTAGTCATGGGATCAAGGCCAGAGAGTAGGGTGAGGGGTGGGTGTTAGGAAAAGCCAATGTAACAGTTAACTGATTAAGATTAGTGTCCCTGTTCATAAAGGAATAGGAAAATATACTGAATTCCACTACAGAACTACAGAAGACCAGAATCACTTATTTCAATTAATTTGGAAAAACCAAAATCATTTATTATAAAACAGAAAAATCATTCATTATAACCATCAAGTCAGTACCTAAATGAATATTACACTCTTTGACAAGAGAGCATCATGATGATTTTTAGGGTTTTAGAATGAGAAATACCATTTAGATATTATCTACCAATTCAGTCTGCTATAGCCATTCTTCCAGGGGACTGTAAAATTTAAATGTGTTTCATAGAACTTTACAGGTCTCTAAAAATTTTCTGCAATCAAGGCCAAATGAAGAAACATACTGGAGTTACTATGTGCTTGAAGACTTGATAAACACTACGTTAACATTTACATTTATCTTTGCTATAAATCTCAAAGACCAATCAACACCTGTCAATTTGCAGCATAAAAGAAAACAGGAAATTTCAAGACAAATAGTGCTTTCAATCCAACAGAAGTTCTTAGAAAATTCCCTAAGTTCAATGACAACAGCTCTTTATTTTAAAGATTTCATTTAAAAAAAATTTTTAAGTAATCTCCACCCTAAATTGGGGCTTGAATTCATGACGCTGAGATCAAGAGTCACATGCTCTACCTACTGAGCCTGCCAGCGCTGCCCCCTGCCCTGAGGAATCTTACCATGAAATAACATTCTTTCATTTGCATGGTTGTGGTTTTCTTCAGAAACTTCTTTTCTTCTGTGGGTGTATCTTTCCCATAGTTTCTTGTTACAAACTTTCTGAATCTATAAAAAAAAAACCAGAGGAATCAAAATCTTTACGTCATAATTACTTACCTACTTTACTTGTTCATCTTAACCTAAATAGGCCACATAGTCAGAAGAGAGGCAAAACTTCTCTGAAATATAAACTATGTTTTATTTTAGTCAGCTAAAAACACTTGGTCTCAAACATAAAGATAGAAATATAGCTACATTTTGGAAATGAAAAACTTCAAAGGGAAAAAAGCTATATATGGACTTATGGGAAGGTCAAGAATACCATAAACTAAAATACTTCCATTCTCATTAATTTAGAATTATTACTAAAACAGCTCCAAATCAGGTATACTGAATTCTGTATGTAAGTATTAAAAAGAGAACGGCTATCTTTCACCTCATCCTATTTTATTTGGCTCAAAGTATCATCTGTATCTGCTTTTAATGAAAAATATTTGAAATAACCCCCAGCAAAAAACATTCTTAAAACACACACACACAGACACGCCTCTACTACTCTCTCTACCTTTCCCTATCCCTCCAATTCCTAAAATTTTTGTCTTGAGAAGAGTTAAAGATGGATGCTGGTCTCACTGGGAGTATTTCTAGGATCAAAATTCACAACCCTAGAGCTGTTTCTTGGCTGTGCTTAAAGGTGTTACAGCCCCCTGCTGGTCCTAGAGCACATCTGGGAGCTGGTGGATTTAGTCTTGGCTTAAAAAAACTCAAATATGGCTACAGATGTAATCAAGGAACACAACTGACACAGCGATCTCACTTATATTAAGAAAATAAAAGGCATGATTATTTGCCTTATTAAAAATATTACATATGTTCATGAATGGAAATATCAAGATGTCACTCTTGTCACACTATGATATAAACTAATAAAGAGGAGCTCCCAGGATTTCTTTACCTTAAATCATCTAATAGGATGAACAAAGTAATCTCCTATAGTTTTAGTATTCACTAACTCTAAAATACAACATCTAATATAACACTTATAATAGTATATATATGACAATAATATAAAACAGCTGAAATATTTGATACTGTTCACTTTTGAGTTTAAAATTTAGGTATTAAAAAGATACTTGCCACATTTTATTTGTCTTATTTCATAATTATTAAGAATATATCAATGTAGTTAATAAAAAGATTTATTCATCTCAAGTAGAGCGTGCATTTTTGTTTGCTGTAGTTCAAGAAAAACACAGCAAAGTTGGAAAAGGCCCTGAGAAGAGTACCTGGTATCAAGCAAAGACAGGACTCTCCTTTGAATGACTTAAAACCTCAGACTATTTTTGGAAAAGATGAAGGTACAGAGGGAGTACTATTAGAATTATAAAAAAGTTGTATAGATGGGGGACTCATGGACACACGGAGTAGTCACAGGACAAATAAGTATAAAGATGGAGTCCTTTCTTGAGCCACAAAGAAAATTCAGCTTTGCTACAAAGGAGTACTTGAATAATTTATACATTTAAGGTCCTAAACCTAATGGATTTATCATGATCTCAAGATAATTCAACAAATGCTGAATTATTTGTTACGAAAACAGCACAAAAAAAGGAATAAAGAAAGAAAGAAAAAATGAAAAACAGTACAGGGATTTTGAGAATCTTAACCTTTAAGGATCTACCCTTTCCCCAAATATCCCTTGATGCTATGTCAAAGACTTACTAGGCTAGACAGATTATATTCTTATGAAAGTTAATTACTGTTTCAGGCTTTGAAAACTACGGTCACAGAAAACTTTATTTTCACTAACTTATTACCTTGAGAATATTGTATCTGTTGAAGATTCCACCTGCATGACCTCCATCTCTGTGCTCTCGGACTGTACTTTGCATCTGATGGAAAAATATGTCAAATATATGTGTATTAACTTTTGTTTTTCCTTCAAAAATTTGTTTTAATGTTTATTTTTGAGAGAGAGCAAACAGGGGAGTGGCAGAGAAAGACACACAGAATCTGACGCAGGCTCCAGGCTCTGAGCTGTCCGCACAGAGCCCCATATGGGGCTCAAACTCAGGAACCCAAGAACTGTGAGATCATGACCTGAACCGAAGTCGGATGCTCAACTGACTGAGCCACCCAGGCACCCCCTACTTTTGCTTTTTTTGATTTGGGGAAAATGGTTCTTGACGCCTATGATTCTGTTTTTGAGAATACAAAATGAGATTTTAATATTTTTCTTGTTTATATAAGAATTCTTCTATAACTTCACAAGTACTACTTTCTAGAGATAGCTGTTAGCTAGTCAATCTGGAAACAATACTTTTAGGCGAAAATTATATAATGCAAACTAAAGGAAGAAAAAGGAGCAGATGCATGGGTGAGTTAAACATACAAAGCTAACCACCTCACATGCTAAAAAATAAAACAATCTGGGAGTGCAAGCTGGTGCAGCCATTCTGGAAAACAGTATGGAGGTTCCTCAAAAAACTAAAAATAGAACTATCCTACAACCCAGCAATTGCACTACTAGGTATTTATCCAAGGGATACAGGTGTGCTGTTTCAAAGGGACACATGAACCCCAATGTTTATAGCAGCACTATCAATAATAGCCAAAGTATGGAAGGAGCCCAAATGTCCATTGATTGGATGAAGGGATAAAGATGTGGTATATATACACAATGGAGTATTACTTGGCAATCAAAAAGAATGAATTCTTGCCATTTGCAACTACATGGATGGAACTAGAGGGTATTATGTTAAGTGAAATGAGTCAGTCAGAGAAA
The DNA here is from genome assembly GCF_018350155.1 of Leopardus geoffroyi. NCBI lineage: Eukaryota > Metazoa > Chordata > Mammalia > Carnivora > Felidae > Leopardus > Leopardus geoffroyi. The sequence goes on along the minus strand of NC_059334.1, from coordinate 52,632,136 downwards.
GACAAATATCATATGACTTCATTCATATGAGGACTTTAAGAGACAAAACAGATGAACATAAGGGAAGGGAAACAAAAATAATATAAAAACAGGGAAGGGGACAAAACAGAGAAGACTCATAAATATGGAGAACAAACGGAAGGTTACTGGAGGGGCTGTAGGAGGGGGGGATGGGCTAAATGGGTAAGAGGCACTAAGGAATCTACTCCTGAAATCATTGTTGCACTACATGCTAACTAATTTGGATGTAAATTAAAAAAAAAAAAAAAAAAAATTAAAAGAAAATAAAAAAATAAAACAATCATTTATTTGCTCCCATTCATTTTGCCCTAGTAAAGCACAATATGTACTCCATTGAGAGCTGGAGTTTCTGGAGTATTAGAACTCAGTTTCACTCAAGTTTCTATCCCTGTGTTCCTCACACATACAGGATACGTGTTCTTCAAACTGTAAAGCACTATTCAAAGATTTCAGTGGATCCAAGAGTTCCGTGAAAAGAAAGCTGGAAGAAAAACTTCCTGGAAAAGTAGCATCCACATATTCTGGGTCTTGTATGAGATACTGGGGTTTGCAATTGCCTTCATGAAGGGAGGGAATATTTGCATCTCCCCCGCACCCCCCCCCCCCCCCAAATGACAGTAAACTCTTCTCCAACAGAATTCTGTGTCAGTATTAATTGTAGTATTGAACCAAGTTACTGGATTCAAGGTTTATTGAGGGAGTGTACCTTGAACGCCGATTTTGAACATTCATCCAGGTGGTAAAGAGTTAGGGACAATTAAAATCCTATTACATTTTCAAGATCTGGAAACCTCTAGGAAGTTCAGCTATTGAACCAACATTTATTTAAGGTATAATGAACATACCTCTTCCTCCACAGACTGAAACTCTTTATCATCAGGAGATAGATCTATGAGAATTGTTCCACTTCCAGAGGTGTTCAGAGTTAAGTACGGGTTAAGACCTAGTAAATAAAATTTGAAGGTAAAAAAAAAATTACGCCAAGTCCCCATCCCCTCCAATTAACATCAACCCAAAATGGCCACCTGATTTATCTGATGCTTACTACTTTTTTTTTCTTGCTTACTACCTATTTTTAAAAACTTTTAATTTTGGACTAATTTACATTTTCAGAAAGACTGACATCACGTAGAGAGTCACTGTGTACCTTTTACTCAACTTCCTAATGTCACCATTAGGAATATTAATGCTCCTCCAATGTTACCATTCTATATAGCCACAGTACAACACTGGTCACACTTGTTAAGTAAATTACAGAATTTATTTGGATTTCATTAGATTTTCCCATTAATGTTCTTTTTCTGTTTTAGGATCCAAACCAGAACACCACACTGCATTTAGGTTGCTAATTTTGACACAACAAGTTGTAAGGGTTTTGTGGGAATAATGCAGAAAAACCTTTCTATTCTTTACCCCTTATCCTTAAGGAGGTTGTCACAAAATTTCTTCTTCAGATTATTTCCTTTACTAACTACTCAGCACTTTCAACATTTAGTCTCTTTAATTTCTGTAAATATGAGGAAGAATTATGACAGAAATTTATACAGCTCCAGGTAATTTTAAATCATCCTAGAATGACACTCCATAGTTTACCGACTACTGAATGCTTATTCTGTTTTTCATTTTTCATTTTTTCAATTTATTTATTTACTTAGAAGTTTGTGTGAGAGAGAATGTGTGCACGCTCAAGAGGGGGGAGGGAGGGGGAGAGAGAGAGAATCCTGAGCAGGCTCTGCACTGTCAGCACAGAACCCGATGCGAGGCCTGAACCCACAAACCAGGAGATCATGACCTGAGCCAAAACCAAGAGTTGGACGCTTAACCAACTGAACCACCCAGGCGTTCCCTGAATGCTTATTCTAACCCCTCACAGTCTCTAATTCAGCAATGAATGCTGTGTTTTCTGAATGTCAATGGTCAAGACAACTATGTATTTTGTACCTTTACTCTCACAAAAACTTTTCAAGAGGAATTTTAAACAGAATTTTCTAATTTCTTCCATGTATTTGTAACAAACCTTTCCTTCAGTCTCTACAAGATCTCTAAAGCTCTGCTGTTTTCCCAGGTAGGGCTCAAATCCATTACTGCTGGGTCAATGCATGACAGTGTGAGTGTAGAGACTAAGAGCACTGTTCTAGTTCTGGGTCTGGTCTGAATAACAAGACCACCACCAGCATGCTAAACTCTGATAAAGACTTATCAGGTATGTAATGTGAATTACATTGTCTGAAGTACATTATCTACAGGAAGTATGGAGACTTTACAAAGAAGAATATTTCAGAGACTAAAGACTTACCAGAATAAAGACCATGACACACGCTTGACCAAACCATCTCTGGACCACCCCAAGATGTCTTATAAACACTAAAAGATCAGGACAAGTAATGTATTGACTTGATGCACTGAATGAGAGCTAAGGCTAAGCCAGCAAAATGAGAGACTGTCAGAAGACTGCCACGGGTTCCACTTTGCAAATGAGGTAGAATGTAGGTATAGAATCCTGGCTTCAAATGAAGACAAGGAAGGTGATAACTTTATGTAGGCAAGAGACCCTGACGTGCTAGAGCAGACACAGTCATTCTGCGTCGTGACATTTCTCCTCCACGTGGGAGTGAATGATCCTTTGCGATTGCAGCTGTATGTATCAGAATGACCACAGACCAGAAGTGGCACAGAGTTACACACCTCTGCCACTTGGAGGCGGTGTGCCTGTTTCTGTCATTGTTTCCTGAGCCTTTCAATGCAGTCTTAATAACTGTGTCCCAGACACTATATGTTTAATGAACAAACACTGTCCGATTTCCTTTTTAACCTGCCTCTTTCATAAGTGACCCTTGTTATTCCAGTACTCCACCGTAATTTCTATCCTACCGGATTGGTATTATTCTAGTAGAGTCATGACGGCTGTCTACAACTGCAGGTTCTAGTTTCTCTTCATTTTTGATACTTTTTATATTGTATACTAACATTCCAGGGAGTCACGGGTTTTCTGTCTTCTTTATCTCATACAATTTTGTCATCTATACTAGACATATCCTAGACTACCTCATATTTTAAACATTTTGCCCTAGTCCCTACCAGGAAAGTAAAGTGCATCCACTTTCAATCGATTCTATTTCAGAATTCCAGTGTAAAGTATTGCTTAGCTTCAGTCACCTACTTTTTAGAGGTAGTTTTTCCTTTTCAAGAGATGGCCCCTACCCTGCCTACCATACATCCTTCCCTGAAAAGCTCTTCATTTTTGCTAGTCTGGGTTTTTCTTCAACTCCAGTTGTACAGCCAGGACTTCAATGACAGGATGTGTCTGACCGCAGACAGGGTAAATCACACCCTTAGTTTAACAAGTTAAAAATGCGGCCTTGATATTTAGAACAATTCACCTTTTCATACCTGGGACTTGGTACATGGGAAATGTTAACATCTGTTGAACAAATGCAATTTTCATTTTAAGTAATGTTCAGAAGAAATAAAGATATTATTCAATGCTGTTCTGTCAAGTGTTCTCAGTTACAACACTGTTTCCCAGTACTTTCACAGCAAGTGCTAAAGAATTTAGCCATTTACATAGAACAAAAAGAGATTTACAACATTATTTTATGGGCAGACCTCAATGCCTAGGCATTGCCTATTATATTATCATAAGACAGAAAGATATTCAAGCTTCTGATCTTTTAGACTCATAATTTTAGGGCTAGAATAACTTCAGAAGTAACTGAATACTTAAGAGAAATACTTCAGAGCTAAAGCAATTCCCAAACTTCTGAATAGCCCAGAAATTTTACTTAAGTTCACCTACTAACAGCAGAAGCTCAGTAAACTTAACAGTAGCAGCATTAAGACCTGATACCAGGTTTCACAAATTCTAATCACTGCTCTTCCTATTAAATGGACTCTCTCTCATAGATTTTAAATGATCATTTAGTAAGTTGAGGGCTGCCTTTATACCAACCATTAAATTGTTAGCACTGATTTAAAATAAATACCTTGTTGTCCAGAGAGAAGTCTTTCAACTCCTTTGATTAGTTTGTGTCTATGTCCATAAGCATTGATTCCAATCTCCTTCAGCTCCTTGTGCCCCATCTCAACTAACACATCCAAGGTGATCTTACAAAAGAGGATGAAACTGTTTAGAAGACTTCTATTTGGTAGACATTCACATACTGGTGTTCTCACAATGTATTAGATTCAAACATTTACTTTAGATTTTTTTGAACAGCTTAGAAATGAAAGCAAACCAGTTGTTAAATAGCGTTATTGTCATTTAACATAAGAACCTGAACCGAATTAAGCTGTGAAACAAAAATGTACTTTCAAGTTAATCACATTCAGGTATTCTATTTTGTCTTTTCCACCATCACTCCACAACCCACCCATTTATACATGGCCTTCACTGGTTCCTCCAGACTCCAGACTATGCTAACTGGTACTTGTGCCTCAGGGTTCAAACTATTTCTTTACCCTCAAATATTTTATTTCCACTTTGTGAAACTGAAGACATTCTAAAGATCCTGTATTATTTATACATCTCCCATGAAACTTTTCCTGAGTAGTCCAGCTTGCAATAACCTTTTTTTTCCCTTTGAATTTCTAAAATCTATGCCCAAAACTTATTTCTTCATATGTTGTTAGATCATAAGTAGATCAAAAATTCCTCAGGAGTACAAGTCTATACTAACTATATTTTCTGAACCAAAAAAAAGAAAAAAAGAAAAAGAAAAAACACCAGTATTCTGATGGCATAAATTGGGACTACTCTGGAAAAGCCCAGATACATACTTAGCATATCTATATACCTTCCCATAGTGGCTAGTGAAGTGTCAGACTCAGGGCAGGCAATGAGTGACACAACTGAACTAAACAAACCAAGCTCAAGGATAACTTATTTTAAGGGCTAAATAAGCTAAGCTTTCCATTTGGGAAAGCTATTTTACTATTACTACACCACAGTCCATTTTTCCATATATTTTTAAATTTCTTCTTTGATTTCCTGGTTGACCCATTCATTGTTTAATACATGTTGTCTAATCTCCATGTATTTATGGTCTTTCCAAAAATTTTCTTATGGTTGACCTGGTTTCAAAGCGCTGTGGTCAGAAAATACGCATGGTATGATTTCAATCTTTCTGCATTTGTTGAGGCCTGATGTTGTGACTTAATATGTGACCTATTCTGGCGCATGTCCCATGTGCACTTAAAAGAATGTGTATTTTCATTTGTTTCAATGTACTTCTTATTTCATGAGAGTCCATTTTTATGTGCTAATAAACTAAGCAGAAATTCCAAGATCAAGCCCAATTAGAAGAGTTAACTGATTTCCAGTCCCTTAAAAAAACATTCTCCTCTCCCCACAAACAGTTGAATGGTTTAAGGCACTTCAAGGATGTCCTAATTTTTTCTTGAGGTCTCACAGAACACCAAACCAAGCAAATCAATTCATTTACTCACCTGTTCTCTCTCAAATATATCCATCAGGTGCTCAAGCCCAAGATTCCTTACAAATTGAGTTATGCTAAAATCTACTGCTGGAACTGGAAAATAAAAAATCCAGAACAAACAAACAGAATAAGGTATATCAACATTTTAGCAACAAGGTTATGTGGTATTACTATACACATCAAGAATGCAAAGACGAAGCAAAACATTGCATCAAAAATTGCAAAAAGAGAAAGCTACAAAATCTCAACATCATAGAAGAAACAGCCAATGGGGCACTTTCAGGTTAAAAAAAACATTTCATTAAAAAAAATTTATTTTTAACTGTATCTTTAAAATAAGTGCCCATACTGAAACTAGTGTGTCAATTATATTTCCACTCAAAAAGATATAAGCTACTTCACAAAAAAGTTTATGAAAACAAGTTCCACAATGTTACATAAGGTGAGATGAATTTTGACAGGTAAAAGGTAAAGAGAACAGCTTTATAGAGACCGCAAGTATGCTGTCTTTTTCTTTCCTTTAAAAAAAAAAGATCTTCACAACTGGGTATTCTGATATGGAGTAAAGATATTTCCTAACTCTGTAATAATATACTGGACTAGGTAAAGGCATAACTACTCAAGCGCAAGCCATCTAAACCTTTTGAAAGCATAATGTAAAGAAAACAATGAAAGACTAAAATTTTAAGGCTATGCTAATGAATCTGATACTAACAGTTGTATTTAAAACATGACTTGTTTGCATTCTAAATGACAACTAGGCGGCTACAATACAAGTTAGAAAGTTATTCTCACCCTCCTTTTTCTCCAAGCTAGAGGCACCCTCTGTTCCACTTGAACTAACTACTGAAGACAGTTCAGAAAAACTCCCAGATAAGTTGTCAAGACTGCTGGCTGCAGAAAGACTTGATGGGCTGGATGGACCTGAAGACAGAGCATCTCCGGTAGCTCCTGGGCTTCTCACACCATTGAGCACTTGAGGTTTATAACATGAAGGCAGAGCAGAAGGGGGCATGGCTGCTGTCAGGAGAGCGCTAACATCATCTGCCTAGTGTGTGTGTCAGAGAGAGATTAAATCTGTGATAAGCAAGTTTTAAAATTCTCCTGTACCCAACAGAATACATTAAAAAATATGACAAAAACTCAGATTTGCACTAGAACTGCATATAACATAAAAATGATTATTTTAAAAAGTAAAGCAAATAAGTGACATCCAGCTAAGCTGTTATTAAATATAAAACATAATTCAGAACATCTCTTCCAAGACACAGAGAATAAGAACAAACCTGTTAAATGTGGCTAAGCATAAAAAACCCTAACTTTCATACTATGATTTTCTGCAAAGCACTGAAATGAATTATAGTAACAGCAATTTTAATTTTTTTAAATGTTTATTTATTTTTGAGACAGACAAAGTGTGAACAGGGAGGGGCAGAGAGAGAGAGGGAGACATAGAATCTGAGCTGTCAGCAGAGCCCGACGTGGGGCTAGAACCCATGAACCATGAGATCGTGACCTGAGCCGAAGTCACACACTTAACCGACTGAACCACCCAGGCGCCCCTATAGTAACAGCAATTTTAAAAGGTAAGAATTTTTTAACACTATCGCAATTACTCTGAAAGAAGCAGTAAAACCCTGGATTGCGAGTAACTTGTTCTGTGAGCGTTCCTCAAGATGAGCAGTACGTGACACTGAACATCACATGATCAAAACGGAGCCAACGGTTCTTGAAATCCGCTTTAATATACAAGTGCTCTGGATTATAAGCATGTTTCTGGAACGAATTATGCTCCCAAACCAAGGTTTTACTCTTATTCAATCTACATGGAACTTGAATCTACATGGTGTGTTTATATTTCCTGGAAAATATTCAGTGATACATCCTTAAAATTGAGTTATTTTTGGGGGGGAGAAAACAAAGATAATCATTTTAATCAAATCTACTAGTATGGGAAAAAAATCCTCAAATTTACTAGTTTTAATTTGCTTAATTGGTGATATATATTGTTTTTTTTCACAATGCTCAAGACACTAATAGCAAGAAGTAAATCAGTACTTGTTTTCATGGTTAGTCACATTTATATTGCCTATTTTAATCCTTATCTTTTTTCTTCCCAAGTCTGAGGACTTCCATGGCACCCGCATTTTAAAATAATATTAGCATCATCTATGGGGTGCTTTTTATGTATCTGCTATCATGCCTGGAACTTTAAGTACATTACCTTAATTCTCGTATTAACCAGACACACACACACACACACACACACACACACACACTCTCTCTCTCTCTCTCTTTTTAAAAATTTTATTTTTAAGTAATTGCTACACGCAATGTGGGGCTCGAACTCACAACCTTCAGATTAAGAGCTGCATGCTCTTCTGACTGAGCTGGCCAGGCACCCCTTAACCAGACATTTCACCCCCATTATAGATGACATGACTGAGGCTTAGAGATTAGGCAAGGTGAAAGACTGTACAACTACACGTGGTAGCCAGAATTCTAAGGCAAGTCTGTTAGGCTCTAAAGCCCACACCTGTTCTCTAGAGCACTTTGTTTCATGTCAATTATGTCTGGTGGACTAACAGATGGGTGGAATGAATTAGAAAAGTGCGTTCCCAAGGTAGTTTGGGATTGGAAAGACACTTCCCTGAAGAAATGTTGCAAATATGGTTGGGCTGTCAGCCTGCTGAGAAAAATCTACTTAACCCCCAATGAAGCTGAACTGAATCAGCTTCTCAGTGTAACTTGTGACAGTGGAATCTCTCTCAGTAGAAAGCAATCTGTAGAAGAGAATGCTTTCCCTTTGTATCTCAACAAGAATTTCTTCTCTCTTTCCCTCCACTGCCCTGGCCAATTTCCTCAGTGGTTGAGGTGAGAGAGGAGCCTGTGTCACACTGGCCAAAGAGGAAGTGGAGGCTACAACAGAGACTCCTACGTGAGTTCCCTTGGGGGGGGGGGGGACCTACAACCCAAAAAACTTAAGGAACAAGCTTGTTTTATGAACACTTTTGGGGAGGTAAGCACGGAACCGGAACTCTGGGAACAGGCAGTGTGGGAAGAAATGCAATCCTGACAAGAAGCAGGCTTTGTGGCTGCAGCACCCTGAGGGCAATGAGGGGAAATTCATCAAGACCAGTGTCCTATGTGACCTTGCACAGTATGACCCTTAACAGCCTTCACTGAGGGCCTGTATTTGGAAATTTTATTTCCAAATTAACGTAAGCAGCTATATCTCGTACTTCTTTTTCCTATTTCCAAAAGCACTCAGGATACAATAGCTCATTGATAGTCCTATTATTTACATATTACATTTTAACGCCAAAGAAATCCTATACTTAAACTGAGCTAAAAAAAAGATTTTGCCACATTCACCATAAAGATATTTTATATGTACCAAGCAAACATTAAAAAGTTAAGAAAAGCACTGAGATTTTTCAAAGAGTCCATCACTTACTGAAACTAAATCTAAAGGCGTTTGTCCTTCCTGATTTTTAAGAGTAGGGTCAGCTCCGTGGGCCAACAACAAAGCACAAAGCTGTGTTCGTCCCTTTTGGGCTGCTTCATGCAAAGGTGTGAAAGCCCACTTGTCCGTAGCATTGACACACGCATTATACTTTATTAGTAAAGCTGCTACATCTACATGCTGTAAAAGAAAATACTCCTGTTACAGTCTGAAATCTTATCACAGTTTAGTTCCTAAGAAGAAACTAGCTACATACTTATTTTTCCATATTTTCAAACCTACTCTGGAAATGAAAAAAAAAAATCGTGTTTCTCCCCAACATCATAATTTACGGGGAAGCTGATTAAAAATTACAGTAGACATTTTAATAATTTGAGAAATCAGAAAACATTTAAGAATTCTACACAGGATAGGAACTAAATAAATGAATGCGACTTAAACAACTTCTCATTTATCCAAGTGTTATAACTGCTGAACATCAGTTTAGAAACCAGCAACCTTCCCCAATTATTCAAACTACACCTACTGAAAATGTTCAATACTAATTGTAATATTTAGGGCTGTTATAAACTCAGGAACAATGCACCTGAATCTCTATGGACTCTTAGGAGTCCCAGTGGTTTTCCTGGTACCAACAAATAAACAAAATCATTAACATCTCACTGAAAATAAGAGGTGCTAAGGAAGATAATAAAATGACAAATGTGCTGCATGTCACACAGCAAGCTTACAACAGATTCAGAATTGAAACCTGGACATTATTTAATCTCTTTAGCCCTCATATTTATTCCTCTATAAAATGAAAAAGTCAAACTAAATGCCCTTTGAGAACTGCAATATTGATTTCCACTTTGAAAATTTTAGAGATTAAAAAAAAATTTTTTTTAACATTTATTTTTGAGAGACAGAGTGTGAGTGGGGGAGGGGCAGAGAGAGAGAGGGAAAGAGAGAGAGAATCCAAAGCAGGCTCCAGGCTCTGAGCTGTCAGCACAGAGCCCAACTTGGGCTTGAATCCATGAACTGTGAGATCATGATCTGAGCCGAAGTCAGTCGCCTAACTGACTGAGCCATTCACGCGCCCTGAAAATTTTAGAGATTTTTTAAAGGTAATATAAAAGAACTTACCCCATAAGATGCTGCATTATGTAAAGGAATAAGTCCA